>NC_059072.1:9608734-10267418 GCF_020497125.1 Mauremys mutica
AATAGGTGGAGGAATTAGGTAGGTAAAAACAACGTTGCATTTGAAGCACTGAATTAGCTAGTCTGCGTCGTTCTAGTCAGAGCAAAGAATTTCCTTCCATGCTACAGCAGCCATGGAAATGCTACTTGATTAGTGCATTTCTGAAGCTTACAGTTTGGTGCCTAACTTGTAATTAAAAAAAGAAACTGCCCACTCTTGACTGGAGCCATTGTAGAGAATGTTTCTGTATTGAAATCCAACCCATGCCACTGATGTTTCTTTCTGAAGAGGCGGTTGACTGATGCTAAATGACAATGGATCACCCACAGAACTGTAAGTGACGTCCACTTATGGGATTGTATGTGACAACATCAGGGTCAGTGCTCCTAATGGATCCAATGTCCCTCTCCTAAGGGGAACCTTAAGGAGTTCTGCATGGATGGTTCTCAAACTTCTGTATCGGCGGCTCCTTTCACGCAGCAAGCCTCTAAGTGCGACCCCCGTTATAAATGAAAAACACTTTTTAAAATATATGTTTAACACTATTATAAATGCTGGAGGCGAAGTGGGGCTTTGGGGTGGAGGCTGGCAGCTCACAACCCTCATGTAGTAATCCCCTGACCCCCTGAGGGGGTCACGGCCCCCAGTTTGAGAATCCCTATGGTGGCTTTCAAAGGCAGATGCCCTTGGGGGAAAAAATAGCAAGTCTTGTCAGCTTGGAACATTTCTTTTATTTTTGTTACTTTAAAGAAAAGCAAGTGTTGATGTCCCCCTCCCCTCCAAAAGCTGAGCCAGTGCTGGAGCCAGGTCTCTCTGTGACTGGGCTGGCTGGCTGGATCAGTTATCAGACACTGTTGTTTATTTTCTGATTCTGGAAGGAAAAAAAGTACTTTCTGGCACTATTTATATTTCCCAATCTGTGGCTCAACAATGCACCCCAGCTGTTCTGAAGGGTCCAGACCACCTGAGTTTAGATCCTATCCTGCCTACATTAAACTTCTCATATAATACATCGACCACATGGGAAAATTTAAGAAAAATGAGATTTTATTAAAACCAGGAGACCCCCTGACTGCAGGGAGATATTATACCAGTGTTACAAGCGTCTTATCTCACATGAAAGTTTCACATTTCCCCAGTTTCCTTTCCTTTATGCTACTGTGCTTTGTCCCCTCCCCCAATCCCATGTGGCTGCCGAGATATTTAATGCAACTGTTAAGAAGCCAAGTCAATTAATAAGAAAACTGTCCAAAATCTTTTATTTTTAAAGAAGCCCAGCAGATTTTTTACGTTAGCTGAATGACATCAAGGGTTGCTGATGCAGTGCTGAGCTTCGGAAGGGTAATATGAACTGTGTTTCAAGAGGAAAGAAAAAAGGGAAGAAAGAGAAACAGCTGTGTTCTTGCAGAGGTATCAATGGCCCTTGTGTTTTTGGGCTTGAACTCATTCTGCATTTTCTTCCTTGCTGGGCTCTGCCAAGTAAGCTCCACCTGGTTTCTAAGAATTCAGTTGGTGTGTAGACCTTAAGCTCATCAGTTGTTCTGCACACTATGGCAACATGGAGTTCACACTTTTGGGGGGAAATGGAACTTAGGCTTTTCTGCTCCAAATGCATCTTATTTTTATTATTTATATTGTAGCAGTGGCTAGAGACCCTACCTGAGATTGGGTCCCCATTGGCTATGTTGAAGGAGCTACTCTCTCTTAACTGTAGAAGCATTAAGTTTTATCTCCTTCATTGGCTGCAGACATCAGACATTAGACTTACAGCTAAGCATTCCAACCAGGGTAGGGCAAATGTGCACATGCTCCCACTGAGAGAGAGTATTCTAGTCCATCAGTGTCCACTCCTCTCACAAAATTGCTCATGTGGGGTATGCCCACCTGACTCTAACAGATGGTCCTTACTCAGTAGGAACCTAGAATTTATCAGAGTGGATCAGACCCCACTAGTCTATCTAGTCTGGCATCAGCCTTGTCTGAAGCTTCAGATGAAAGTGGGAAATCTCCATAATGCGCCTTGTCAGCTGTGCAGTAAGAATTCCCTCTCGATCTCTGCTGTGGTGAACTGGTGCCCTGATGATTGAGGCTTTTTGCTACTACTTTTATTTTCTTATCATGCATAACTCCAGAAGTAGCCAAAAAACTCATTTCCTCGTGCAGTTGGTTGCCCCAGTCTTTATTGACCCTCCTTGTATCCCTCAAAGAGTTACATTCCAGATCTTCTCATTGGCTTTCCAATCCACGTTACCCTTTCCCCACCCCCCATCCTCTCTCTCTGATTATACCTCTGGGAATGTACATTATCAAGGAGCTGTGTGCAACCCACTTGAGATGGAAACAGGGAAGTCTCTGTGCATTTCCAGATACCGGTAATATTCTGGAAGGCGAAGCCAGCACCAGGACTTGCTAAGAAACATCCAGTTCTCCATTTCCTCTAGTGAAGAATCTCTTAGCTTTTTATCACGTTACGGTGGCACGTCTGTACCTATTTTAAGGACAGTCCCAGCATTCTGTATTGGATGAATTAGCTATCAGATTCCTCAGTCTGAGAACATTATATAAAAGTTCAATTTCCTTGATGAGCTTTAGGCTCAAAGCAATGGCTTCAAGGCAGTTAAGGTGCATTGGCTGTTCAGTTTGTGCAGCTATTGTTTTATGTCAATACAGCGATTTATTTGGTGCCTATATCCCTTTCTCTTCTCCTCTGGGTTTCTCTATTGCCAGAGGCAATGAGCAATTAGCCAGATGCCTAGGGACATCCTATTGAGATGATGGCTCAGGGATAGAAGACATCAGACTGTGCTGGTTTCACTTGCCTTTTGCCCTCCTTGAAGTTGGGGAAACTTTCTCTCATCCATGTTGGAGAGTCATGGGCTGTTTTCGCCAAGAAAAGCCTGTTTGCTGAATAAGCAACGTATTTAATTATGTTTCTTGCACATTAGTGATTTAAAGGCAATTGTAATCTTAGCCCTGGTCTACACTGGGGGGGGCTGGCGGGGAATCGATCTAAGTTATGCAACTTCAGCGACGTGAATAACGTCGCTGAAGTCGACGTACTTAGATCGACTTCATCGCGGTGAGTCAACTGCTGCCACTCTCCTGTGGACTCTGCCTGCACCTCTCGCGGCGCTGGAGTACAGGAGTCAACGGGAGAGTGCTTGAGGGTCAATTTATCGTGTCTAGACTAGACGCGATAAATGGATCCCCACTGGATCGATCGCTGCCCGCCTTATTGAACAGCCTGTGCTACTGATTTTGCCTGAAGGGAAGATGAGAGTTGAAAGGGGCAGTGGTAGTAAAAAACAAACAAACAAACAAACAAGAAAAACCCAACCCCACCCAATGAGACTGTTTCCCCTCTTATCTTAGAGCGTCTGCAAAGTTTTGGACTGCAAGCCTCAGGAAGGCTCGAATAGAAAGGCTTTGATTGGGGATGTAGCATAGGCCAAGGTGTAGGATATAGAGCTGGTGTAATGAATCCTGGGTTCCATTCCTGCCTCCGTCACAAAGTTGCATGGACTAGTCATGCCATGTACCAAATGAGAACTGTGTTACTGACCTACCCTTGCAGAACACTTAGATCACTGGATTGAAATACACTGAGTCATGTGCATGCCCATCGCTGGAGTGGAGGGGGCCAGTGCAGAAAGGAGATAGTTCCCTGACCCTTTGGGGAGCCTGGTGCCTTTTGGAGCACACATCTCTGTCAGTCAGGCCTGAACCAGCCCAGTTAAGGAGCTCTCAGATATAATAAGACCTTTATGTTCATATGAAGCACTTTGATGTTGCAAAGCACTGTGTTAACTGAAGATGCTCCTTCTTTCACACGTTTGGTGTTTACGTCCCGTTTTGCATAGAACATGGGACTGGAAGGAACTCCAGGGTTATCAAGTCCTGTCCGCTGCTATCGTAAACAGCCACGTCTTGTAATCCTGTTCATGAACTTATCAAGCTCTGTCTTAAAACTAGATATATTGTGGGCCCCCTGTTTTATTGGAAGGCTGTTTCTGTCTTCAAGGCAGATTGGTTTCTTCTCTACTAGGAACTTAACCTGAGAAACCTCTATAGCTTTTGGCTTTAGCTCTCTGGCTGCTTCTGCATCTCTCTCAGGAATAGAGCTCTCCCTCGGAGGTTTTTCACTGTGAACCTGTCCAATAGGAAGCACTGTCAGTGCAAACTGCTCCCCTTCCCTGACACCAGTCAAAAGAACCTATTTAGTGGCTTCAGACTGGAACTGACCCAAGGAAAGGTTATGGAATCTGAATAATTTTTCCTTTCTTCTGATTCCTTGGCCTGGTGTGCCTTGGTGAACTGGGGTCTTTTGGTAGGCTGCCAGCAAATCTGAACAGCTGTGAATGTCAGCGAGTTTTTTGCAAAGCAGCGCTCCCCAATGTGTCCTCTGTTTGCTCCACGTGTTTGTTTCTGAACATAAATATGTAACAACCAAAATGCTAATGAATTCCTCCGCTGCCTTCCTCCCATACCCTTAACCCACACACAGACTTATTGCCCAGGCACACCCTCCATGAGTGAAAAATCGCTGCTTAATAAGCCTTTTTTTCCCCTTCACTCCGACGCTTTTGATTCCAAGCCCAAACAGTGCACGGGCCCCAGCCACACAGCATGCATAATATCACCATTTGCAAACTGTAGGCCTGCGTGAGTGCTGCTGGGGCAGCCTTTGGTCTAGCTAATCTATGCTACCGCTCGCTAGCAAAGGAAAAGAAGAGGATGCCCAGCTCCTCCAAGGTGTCTGGCCAGTGTGTGAGACCTTGGATCATGCAAAGACAAATGTGTAATTGGCTTGTGAATTCCCTGTTTAGACCTTGATGCTCCAGAGAACACAGTGTGGTTGTGATCTAATGTACGCATGGAGGATACCTGGGTGAGCAAATAGCATTAAGTGCAAGGCCCAGTCCTCTGCAATGAGCCTTGTGTTTTCCGTCCACCTACTCCCTTCCTCAAAGTGCGCTTGGTGAGAAAGGGATGGGGCAGGGGTGGAGGATGAATGGGTCTTATGCTATATGGGCTTCTCCTTATGCTCATAAGGTATTCAGCTATGTGCTTCCTTCCTGAGGCCTTACTCCTGCTTTCAGGCAGAAACAGATTGCAACGGTGTCTCTGCAAGGCAAGATCAGCATCCCCTGCACTCTGCCTCCGCTCATCAGTTTCTGCCCTGCCCTTACATTATACCTGTCCACATGATACCTGGTCCAACCAAGCTCGTACAAGCCTCCTTCCCCACAGAGCCTTTAGAGTTCAAACAGCCATCCAAGTTTGTACAAAACAAGCTCCATGAAAAGGTCTGCGCCGCCTGCCAGCCATCTCTGGAGTCTGGTGAGAACATCGGACGGGGTTTTTGAAAGCTCGCAATGCTGCTCCTCTTGAAGAGAGTGGAAGTTTGATCATTGGCTTCAATGGGAGTCACGCCAATGCTGTGCATGTTTGAAATTTCAACGCACAATACTGATCACTTATATGTTGATCGCAAAGGACTTAACAAAGAAGGGTGAGTATCATTATCCCTGCTTCTCAGATAGGGAAACAGGGACATAGGGCTAAGTGACTTGACCAACATCATATAGTCAGTCAGTGGCAGAGCTGGGAATATAACCCAGGTGCCCTGGTTGCCAGTACTATGCCCTCTCTCCTAGAAACCACACAGCCTCCTGTTCTGCTGAACTCCCTTTACTGTCCTACAGCAGCTCTTGGTTTCTCTCCAATAGGTGAAACTACAGGGCTCCTGAAAGGAGCAGAAGGTTACATTGTGTAGTTATTACAAGCAGATAAAGTTTATGCCAATCTTCAAAACATTCTGACTCGAATGTTGGGGAGGGGAAGGCTGTCTGTCCAGTAATTTAACTTTATTGGCAATATTGCTTTTCCAATACACCTTCTGCTTTTCATTTGGCAATCACATAAGGTTCATTTCTGCTCGAGCTTCACTTCTGATCCAATTGAGTTATTGATGTGGGTGAAGAGAAAGGAAGAAAACAAGATTTGTGTCAGTTTCTCTGCGCTCCTACTCCCCTCCATTGCTGCTTTACTTTCACAGATCAAAAGAGGACAAAATAAAACTTTAGATATAATAGAACACTTTAGGAAAGACTGCAGCAAACAAAATTGTGTTCAGGCTTCTTTACCATGGCTTTAATCAGGGTGTTGGAGACAACACAGAAGTGATTCATTTAACCAAATCTCCCTCTCTTGCTCTCTCCCCCTCTTTTTTTCTTCTTATTAAAGTTGATTTTAAAAGATTCTCGGAATACAGGGCTGGCTCAATTTTGTTTTCCTAGCAAATAACCCAAAGCTGGATCAGCTATTTTGCAGTTGACAGGTCTGCTCTAAACTAGATTGTCTTCCCTGTTGAATCCATCCATCATTCCTAGCAATAAATAAATAAATCTGAATAAAAATTCTCCCTGAAAGCACATCAGGTACTTACTGCACTGACCTAAGTTGATCTCTATTCCCATCACGGTGAGACCATGGCCCTGCCACAGTATCATGAGCCACTGTGATTTGTTGTAGTTCTTGACATGCGAGTACTGGGGTGAGCTGAGGGTGACTGGGGCAGAGTGTTTGCAAGATCTCTTATTAGGGATTCCCAGTGGAGGAATGGGGCATGGCCTCCAGGCTGAATGGGATGAACTAGGAAAGCTAGGAAGTGGGTTTGGAGTCTGGATGGCTCAATGTATTGTCACCAGGATACAGTGCCTTTCACCTTTCCAATCTCACCTTGCCCAGTAGTGACCAGCAATTGTTACTGGCAGGTGGCACATGTGCTTTCAGACTGGAGCAGGTGCAAAGAAGGGCTACTAGGATGATCAAGGGAATGGAGAGCTGATCTTATGAGAGGAGACTGAGAGCCTGGCTTGTTTAGCCTAGCAAAATGAAGGCTGGGAGGGGTTATGATTGCTCTCTATAAATACATACGAGGGCAGGGAGAAGAGCTATTCAAACTAAAGAACAATGGTGGGACAAGAACAAATGGGTATAAAGTGGCCGTGAATAAATTTAGGCTGGAAATTAGAAGGTTTCTTACCATCAGAGGAGTGAGGGTTGTGGAATAGCCTCCCCATAGGAGTGGTTAAGGCAAGACAGCTAACTGGTTTTAAGATGGAGCTTGATAAATTTATGACAGGGTTGCCTGCAATAGCAGGGACTGGACGCAGTGACCCAGAAGGTCCCTTCCAGGCCTGTGTTCTTATGTTCTGTAGTTGTATGGTCTCAGTCCAGTTCCTAGTGGACAAATGTCCACAACATCAACACAGTAGGCACTATGGGGCCCCTTGTTGGTCCTCTCTGCTGTGACTGTCCACCAGGAGGCCAGTTGTGATGGAGGCGTCTGTGCCATGGGCAATATACCGGTGTCATGATGCATGCAATTATACATCATAACCGCTATGTCCATAATCTATCGACTATTTGTGGTAACAATCTACACATATCTGAAGGGCATACACACCACGGAGGGATGGGAATTATTCCGGTAGGTATAACTAAGAGAGAAGGATGGAATGAAATTAAGAAGGGGGAATTTTAAGGATCATATCAAAACTTCCAGACAGTGTAATCTATTAATATATGGAATATCATCTTTGGATTTATTTAAAGCTAGACTGGGCAAAACACTATAAGGAACCATGCTAGTCTAGCAGGGAGCTGGACTTGACCTAATGATCTTTTCCATCTCTAATTTCTACCCTCTTGCTTAGCTTATTTCTCACGTGTTTGTAAGCACTGCGTGTGATCGGCACCTCTTGGCTTCCTGAAGACCAGTTCAGAGAGCAGTGCTCTGGGCTGTAAAAGGCAACAGAGTTCCAGCTCGGAAAGTCCATGAGAAGCTTGCGAGCAGGGAGGTATTTTGGAATGTTTGGTAATTTCGTAGGAGGTAGCAGTAGGAAGAAGCGACATGGTATCTTTAACTGCAGGCCCCCAAAGGGAATATATTTGTTAAACATTATAATTACCCTTCAGTGCTGAACTCTATAGCAATTGAATCCACAGTGATGCACATTACCATTTCTGAAATGATGCTTTCATTTAGATAAGACATGCAATTATACATCTTGATTAGGTCACTGTTCCCAGGGGCTTTGGGTTATTTATTATACGTTGCCCCTTCTTGTAAATTATGCTGTGAAGCTGTGGATAGAGACACATTCTCTCCCTATTCTTCCCTGCCCTCTCATTCCTCACTCCACCTTCATCTTTGCCCAGGCAAAATCAGAGAAAAATAAACAGAAGGGAGATGTGTAAAAGAGGTGTCGAAAGGATAGTTTCTTGACTAGTCTGCTGACACAGTCAACAGGGCGCCAATTGGGATGGTGGCTTTTTTGATTTAGGCACCGGCCCTCTAAGAAATGGGCTGAGATCCACCAATTTGTTTCATATTGGCCACTGAGCAGCCGTCAGAATGTCACCAGATGCACACGAGAGTGTGAGAGGCTCTGAAGAGCTGAGGTGAAGGGAAGTAGGTGGTGGTCTGGCTAGTCTCAGCAGAGAGCCCAGCGACTGAGTGGACACTGGTGTCTGACATGCCCTTTTGCCCTTAGAAGTGGCTCTTCTACGTTAGGGTTTCATTGGCTAAGCAATATAGAGGAAACTTGCCCATATCTCACCTGTATTGTTATGTGGAATAAGAAAAGGCATCAGGCTTCATAGATGTCAGTTTGGGACCTTTTTACCAGAGCTAACGAAAAGGAAATTGTTCTGATGAAAATCAGAGCTAGTGCATGCCCATGGTGGGCAGGTCCAGACAACCCCACCCAACATGTCACTTCTCTAGATGTAGGGCATGGCATAGAATGATAATGCACAAGCAGAAGGGGATGGACTAGTGGTGGGATTTTCAGTAGCACTTACTGGCCTAAATCTGTTTCCATCTATCAGTGGGACCAGTTAGGCCAACGCAGAGCGCTTATGGAAAGACTATCTGACCAAATACGTCTTTCCTGTACTCCTATGAAGCTGCCATTCCTCAGAGGAGCCAAACAGTTTGTAAGCAGCAGGGTGTAAGCCTAGCCTTTCTCTCTGCCAGTTTGACTACCTCTGTCTCTTCCTCCTCTTCTTCTACTGTGAATGAGAACAGCTCATCATCACCGGTCAGTGACATCACAAAGACATTTTCCACTCGGCTGGAATGGGCAACTCAATCTCAACTTGTAGAAGCAAAGCCCGGGAGAGGAGATGATGCGTCATTTGAGAAAGTCTCCCACTTGCAAATATTTATTTGTAATAATTATCCTTCTTTGAGATCAGAAGAGCCACCGGTATATGAAAGTTAAACTGCCTTTTCACTTTTTAAAAATAATATGTTTTGAAAGTTTGACCAAGCATGAAAGTTCATGTTTTATTATGGCTACTTGTAATCCAGTAAACAATATTTACTGTATCAGAGGGGTAGCCATGTTAGTCTGGATCTGTAAAAGCAGCAGAGTGTCCTGTGGCAGTGGGTATTCACTCACAAAAGCTCATGCTCCAATACGTCTGTTAGTCTATAAGGTGCCACAGGACTCTTTGTCACTATTTACTGTGTTATAATTGGTATCATTAAACTTAGGTGACATTATTAATATTACTAATTAAACTGCTAAAAACCTAGTTTACAGTTACATAAACACAGCAGATCCTGAATTGCCTGCCTACACATTTCAGCATCAGGGGCTGGATAAAAGCAAATTCAAATGCAAATGGTATAAACACAGAGTAATCAGAGGAGCAGAGAAATCTAAGACAGAAAAGTCTTATGAGATCTTGTCCATTCTCCAGAGGCTGGGGCACGATAGTTCCCCCTAATAGATTCCCAAGTGCTTTGTCCAGTCTAACTTTAAATGTCCTAAGCAATGGGTCTGCTTCTGTTGAGAGACCATTTCACAGACTAATAGATATCACCATCAGGAAACCTACACCCAGCCTACATTTCTCTTTTGATGAATTCAATCCCTTATTCCTTGTAATAACTCCTAGGACAAAATCAGCTGGTGCAAAAATGGTGCCCAGAAGAGTATTAATGTTAGATGGGCAATCATATTCAAAGGCCAAAGAGGAGAGACAGTAAATTTTGAGGGTATCTGTAAAGACAATTGTTGGTCTTGCCATGTCACAAGATATGCTCTTTATTGGCTTAGGCTTCTAGCAGGATCGGAGCCATCCTAACTCAGCTGGAACTACCTAGTGATGGGCAAAGCCTGAACATTTAGGAAATGTAGTTTGGTTAAGCAACCAAAAGTTTGAATGTATGGCCCAACTTTAGAGCGTGGAAAATCTCTTTATATACATATTTCCTGCCCTTGGCTGATTCAGAAATATTACGAGGGCAATATTTTCCCAATATTTTAGCATTCGAGTCCCAGAATGTGTAGGGCCATGTGGGGAGTTTAAAGTAAATCCCCTGATCGCCCCCCAAACGTTCTGCTTAGGCTTGGTTCAAGTCCTTGGTGAATATTCAGGCTGGATCTTTATTTTTATCATCAAGCGTGTTTCCTTCTCATGCTACCTCACATGGCTGGTGAACCCTCTGAGTCTAAGGCAGAAGGAGATATAACAGCAGCTTTGTGATTATTTCTCTCAGTAAAGATGTGTCTGCTAGTACAGTTGCTTCTTGGTACATGGATGACTTTAAAAAAGCAAACCCAGGCCCATCAGTTGGATGTTCTAAGATCTCTCATCTGTGTGGTTGCAGTTGTCAGGGAAACTTCCGCAGCATCCTCGATGTTCAGCACAAGCTCACCTGTCTCAGTTGGCAACGGAGAAAAGAGAGATTCCTAGAACTAGTGAAAACAGATGAACTTGGACCATTCAACAAGATTTACAGCCATAATGTCGCTGGTACTATATTCTGTACAATGTGGGCCTTGGCTGGTGTAAATCAATATTATTCCATTGATGTCAATGGAGTGGCACTGATTTATACCAGCTGAGGATCTGGACCTGAGTCTGTGCACACGTATAGGTCTGTATTTGTGTGTTTGTATCCATAGATTTGACTTGCAGTCCATAAAACCAGTAGATTTCCTGAGACTCACAAATGCTTCTTGCCCCTGCCTAGCTGCCTTGTTGGTCTTCTCTCGCTGCTGGTACCCCCATTTAGCTGTGCATGAATGTTATCCAATCTGGTTTGTATTCAGTTAAGTTCTGGGTGCAGAGTCACATCACTTCTCGTCGTTGTAGTCATACTAATTTGCCTAGCCTGTGTTAACACCGTTTGACTGTTGCATTGACATTTGTGCCAACCCTACAGTGACGGGAGCTACCAAAATACTTTGATAGGGTTGAATCCAGTAGCTTTTCCCCAACTTCTAGCCATGCCATCGCCATTTCACCCACTTGGGATGTGTCTGTTGGAATATAGCACAGGAAACCTTGGATCCATCAGCCCTGTTCAGTATGTCTGCACTTCTCAGCTACATCTTGAAGCAATTGATACAAAAGGAACAAAGTTTGTCTCATTGAAAGAAAAATCACCATCCCCAGCAGCTCAGTGCTTGAGCTAATAAGAAGCAGCTGCAGAGCAGTGACACATCGGATCTCACACACATGCACACACACACACTCTTGAAATACTGCAGCAATAATTCTGCTATGAGCCACTTTCCTGGAACCATTAAATGCCATACAGCAGCATCCTTTGAACTTGCCGCTGGGGGTAGTGGAGGCTGCTGCAAATTCATTGCTTTCTCAGTGTTCCATTAATGATGACCATGTGTGGCTGGGGGATATGGGGAGGATGGGAGAAGTTTAGAGGTGAAGAGATGCACTGTGGTCAACAGAGTTCAAGAGGAGCTGGGCGGAAGAGGAGGAGAGTTAGATCATCTCATATTGGGGTTCTGTGCCCTGAGGCATGGAACTATAAGTGGAGTCACTGCAGTTATTCAGAGTGATTTGGGAGCAGAGGTATGCCATGTGCAGTCACTTATTAGGACTACTCTGTCTGAAACACCATTGTGTATCAAGTGAGAGGCCAGGTTCTTCAGGCTCCATCCAGCACCCTGTGAAGGGTTCTAACCTGGAATGGCCAATGAGGGCAGGGGACTGGACTCGATGACCTCTCGAGGTCTCCTTCCAGTCCTAGAGTCTATGAATCTATAAGAGTCAATATTGCAAGTTTATGACAAATATGGGACAAACCTTATTACTAGGGGGACACCAGCCCATGGTCTTGTATGCCTGGTACAAAACCATACCTTTGTATCACAGGGGATGATCATCTTCATGACTGTTGCTTGAACAGAGATCAGACACCTCTTAATAGCTCCTTATTATTGGAAGCCAGTGGTGGGACCTTAGGTGCCAGATAAAAGAAATCCCTTAAAATACAGGATGAGTGATCACCAGTCCTAGCCTGTATTGAACTGAACCTTTATTGAGACACACAATGTTTGGTTCACTTATTTTTTTAGTGTTCTTCAGTCTGCAGGCATCTTTGTGTTAAGCTATTTTCTCAGTCTAAATATTGCTTGTGCTCATTTTGTTGAGACTGGAAAAATGCCAAAACAGTGTGAAAGAATATTTTTTGTTCTCTGGGAAGCAGGAAGCACTGAAGTCCACCGTAGGCTATGTCTTGTAACTTCCCAGCCTAAATGTGACTGTGTTTGTCTAGACGACACATCATGCATGCTATGCTAACACAACTGTCTAGAGTTCGATCCGTATTGCCGAAGTCTTTGGGGTGAAGAGATGATTTGTCTATTGTTCCAATCAACAGGGTGATTCTCTGAGCAGAACTCCTGACCTCTGAGCCTCCTGAGATTTGTACATTTCTAGTCAGAAGATGGTTGAAGGAGTCAGGTAATATAGAAGCCCCCCAAACCACATTACAAGCAGATGAGGAATTATATTTTTATTAGTAGCCATAGCTCTGGTACTACCAGACCTTTGAAGGTTGAGGCGTTGGCTTTGAGACTCTGTGATTGTAACCTTCCACAAGCAAATACTTAACATGAATTCTCCTCCAGTACTCAGTTAGCTTCCAAGAAAATGCCATTTCTCCAGATTCGCATGTGAACTGGAGCACCGGCCAGAGCAGTACATCTTTTGCTAATAAGCAATGGTGTGTGTGTTATAGTTTTGGCAGCCAGATTGCTTATCTGCCTGATTTAGAGGAGTATAAGCAATTACATCTGGTTCTGAATGGGTTACCCAGCCTGGTTGACTGCTTGGGATTCGTGCCAAGGGAAAGCAGAGGAGCTGTGAGGAGAATACCGAATTTCCCCCTGCGAGGGCTGATTTTAGTTTAATGCAGCCTCCTCGCCCTTAAATCCAATTAAAGGCCTATATTATGTCAGTGGAAATTTATGCCAATCCTAATATAGTCTAATAAGCCTTAAAATAGCACTCTGCTAGTGAAAAGCCCTGTAGTTTAATTTGATTCTGAGCCTAATAACAGGCTTAATATGAGGGAATTGGCCCCCTTTTATTTTCTGACTGGTCTGTACATGCTTTCTTTCCTTTTTAGCCAGTGAAGATTTTTTAAAGCATGGAGGGAAAAAGAAATACATCAGCAGGTTGTCCCTTCTCTGCTGTTGCTTGTTTTGATGATAGTGGTAAAGGCTTCCCAGCTTGGGGTTCCCCACCGTGATGCTACAGACCGACAGACTGTCTAAGTCTCTCTCTGCCATGTCCTGGTGGATGCCTAGCCGTCAGCGCAAGCTCCACATGGATAAAAGAGAGCTCTTCTTAATTGCCCTTCCCCCTTCCCATCCCCACACCTCCAGCTCTCTCCGTCACCGCTTTTCTTGATCTCTATGGACATTACCACCAAGCTGCCTCCATTCAGGCCCGTAACCTGGGCATCATTCTTGATCTGGACACCTCTCTAGGCTGCTCTGCATCACCTCCAGGCTGCGTCTGCATCTTGCTGATTCTTTCCGCATAACATCACTAAAATACGGCCTTTTCTATCCATCCATACAGCTAAAACTCTCCTCCTGACTCTCATCTTCCTGTATCTCGATTACTGCAACGGCCTTTTCTCTGGCCCTGAGAAATGCAACCTTGCTTGCGCTCATATCCACTGAGAATTCTGCTGTAAAGATCATTCTCCTAGCCCATCACTTTGACCCCCTCTTTGCATCCTTCTGCTGGCTCCTCCTTCAAGAGCTCATGAAACTTAAGCTACTTGTCTTCACTTTCCAGATCCTTCACAGCCTATCCCCACGCTACCTATCATCTTTCATTCAGTACTGAAAGGTAGACTCCAGCCTCCAGTTGGCCCACAATGCCAGCTTCCAATGCCCACTTGTTAAATTTTCAAACATCCCCTTTTCTGTTTTTTCCCACGCTGCCTTGCATGCTTTGGAGAAGCTCCTGTAAACTTTACAAAAACCAATGCATTATCCTCATTCAAACCCCTCCATAAAACACTTCTTTGCTGTGATGCCACCAAAAATTTGTCAACGATTAAGCTGCTGGTATGCTGAGACCACTGCTGATCATGCTAACCAAAAGTTAGATTTTTGGGTAGAAATCTAACCCTTTTCCATGAATTGAGTTTGGGAGATGTAATGGGACCAAGTTAGGAATATATATATAAGGATGCAATATAATTTGTATCCTGGAGCAGGGTTCTTGTAGGCCAGCACCATGTTGCTGGAGCAAGGGAGGGGCAGAGATTCCCGCTTCGAACTGGATAAAATATTCTTCTTTTTCTGTCCTAATCTATTGTGTAGTATTGCTGTGCGCTGTTCAACAGCTGCTGCTTTCCAGGCCAGAGGTGGCTGCATTTCAGCAGTGGAGCATTTTGATTACTGTACTTGCTAAACAACTTTGAGATAAAAGTCTCCGTAGAAATGTAAAAGACCGTCTGAAATGTAAGTTGTTACTGTTATTTCTTGAGTAAAAACAGTAAGTTACTTCAGGTAAAATATTTGAAAGCATCTAGCCAGTTTTCGAGCCTAATCCCCATTGAGTCATGAAGGCTGGGGCGTCAGCTGGCATTATACTGCCCTGTAGTCTGAACTGAAGTGAATATGTCTTCCCCAGTAGGCCAGCTAATCCCTGGGGTTACTCCCTTGCCTTCAGATGGGTTTATGCCAGAGAAGAATTTGGCCCAATGCCTGAAAACTGATATTGTGGAAATATGGTCCCAAACTTGGTCTGTGTCATTGGGGCTTTTTGTTTGTGTATGTTCTTTGTAGGGGGTGACACAATGACTTCTTGCTTGTTGGCATGCCCTCCCCCAGGTCTTCCTTGCAGCAGACTGATCAGTTAAGGGCAGTTTATTAACAAAATCATCCTCATATGTGCTCAGATTGGCAAAGTGGCCACTTTCTCTGTGCAGTCATGTTTGCGGACCAGTAATGTTCCATGTCCAATCAATTACCCTGAGGTCTCCAGCTGCCTGCTTTGAGCGGCTTCTTTGGCAAGGGCTGGATTGTTCTGGCAAATTCATCTGTCCAATGGGGAAGGGGGCAGACGGCGAGGAGGTGGGGGGAGTGTAACCCTGAAATTGTGCATTTGAGAGTTGGGGGAAGGTGGCTTGCTGGAGCAAAACAAAAGCTCAGTGTAATGCATGAGTAATTGCATGCTGACAAAGAGCTACAAAATTGGCATGTTCTTCACCCAGAACCCTAGTGCTTTGTCCCTTTGATTAGAATATCTAGCTAGGGGCGTGTGTGTGAGAGAGAATATATATACTGTATAATATACATATAGCCACGTGAGCAATGAATTTATCATACACTTTGAATGCCTATCTTCCATGAATCCACACTAACATTCCAAACTCCTGAGCAACTTCAAACAGCTGACAGGTGGGTTTTTTTTTTTTTTTTTTTAAGAAATCAACCTGCCAGAGTAGTATAGGGGCACTTTCCAGGTGTCTGGGCTTACAGCAGAGGGAGACCTGTCTGTCCCCTACGAGGGGAAAGTCTTCCAGCCACTGGCTGCTGGCAGCACAGGGTGCTCTGCTCCAGGCTCTGTGATCCCTCTGCAGCTTGGAAGTTTACACATCCTGCTTTGTTAAACTGGATTGCCCACTTCCCTATTTTCAGGCCAACCAGTCCTCCGCCTCCATGGAAGCAGTGCACCCCAGTTCACTGGTTTCATCTTAATTCAGTACTCTCCTTAGCACAACACCTTGGGACAGCTTTGTTGACATTTTTTTTTAAATTGAAGTTTATTTAACAGAGCTCGAGGTAAAGATTCCAATATAAGGATTTGGAAACATAAGGTTACAGGTAAAAAAAAAGATTTATTAACAAGTTACTTTCCTATCTAATAAGGTTTTTCTCACCACCTGGTTAGTTTTGGTTTGAAATAAAAATATTTTTTTCCAGTTTGATCATTAAGGAATTAATTGATTTTTCAGTTCAGCTCTTATTCCATATATATTCTATAGTATTGTGTGTATGTTTCCTTTTAAAGAGCTACTGGGTTCCAGCAAGAGGTTTGAGTTTGCTCCCTATGGCAGAGAGACTTGGATTTTTTCCCTCTCTCTTTAGTTGGCCCTCCCAGTTCTGACCCTGTCTATTTCCTCTCTTCCTCACTTCCTTCCACTTTCACTGGTGGCATGTGAGTGCCACTCATCTGCAAAGAGCTGGTCTACTCCTCTCCTTCTGCTAATGCATCAACAGCAACTCCAGGTGTGCCTGACACACAGGGCCAGAGCAAGAGATGTGCACGTAAGGACAGCGCTCGCCTGTGAAATAGAATCAGGAGCATCCCCTGGTAGGCACTCTCCTCCCATGAGGCAAAAGGACAGGCTGGCAGAGTAGCATGGAATGACTTGAGCAGATAGTGGTTGAGCCTTGGCCAACTCATCCCCTGTAGAACATGTTCTTGAGCTGTGGCAGGAGCCCAGGAGAATATTCACAACTGCAAAATCATTGCAAACATCAGAGGCCAGATCCTCCGTTCATGTAAATTAGAATTACTCCATTTAAGTCAATGGAACTTCACTGATTTACACCAGTGGAAGATCGGGCCCAGGTGCTTTAAGTGGACCTAACTCAAAAGGAAACTACTGAGTGTTACTGTTGTCTACCAGTGGGTGGCAAAACCCTGGAGAAGCACTGAATCCATTAGCATAGTTTCTCCTTTCTTTCTCAATTCTCATCATTTGCCTTTCTCATGTTACTACTACACTGGATAGTCAAACCAACCAGCTGCCTCAGGCTTGTAGGCAGCTTCTCTTGTAGGTGTTGCAGAAGGGAGCTGTCCCCTCACACTGAGCTTGTCTCAGCTGGAAGTCACTGTATTGTATATTTGATAGCAGCAAAAAGAGAATGTTGTGAATTGTCAGCCAAAATTGAAAGGAGAAGAGCATGACTCTGAGAGAGGGGTGCCCTTTTGGAGGTGGGGGAAAGAGGGAATGCTGTTCTGTATGGGAAGGGGTGAGGTGACCCTTTTCTGTCACTCACACAGAGTCTTGCTGTCTCCAGCCCCTCTTGCTGCCAATCTCAAGCAAAGTATGTGGTAGGCTCCTCCACTGTGCTCTCTAGGTCAGCAAATTCCTCTCCTTTTTCTTGACCCAAGGAAGGGCAGGTTGACCCTTCCTCCTCCAAGAACCTCACCTGAACCCCTCTCTCCCAATGGGCACCTGGTGGATTAGGCAGCACAGGTGCTAGGGGTGCCCTGGCTTGAAGTGGTTTCCATCATATACAGGGTTTACACTTTGGTTCAATGGCTCTCAGCACTTCCCCTATACAAATTGTTCCAGCACCCGCCAGGCAGTATCCTACACTTTAGGAGTATATCCAGACACCGCTTCATATGTTTCTCTGGCCACAGCATTTTTAAACAGAGATGGGTTGAGGAGGCAGGTTAGGATTAAGAGCAGGGGCTCAGTTTGGATTTGATCATGTTAAACAGCACTGAACTCTCCCAAGATCAGCTCTTCTTGTATATTTCTGTCATGTCGGAGCTGAAAATATTTCATCCCAGTCTAAGCAAGGAAAACATACCCAACCCCAGTGGCAGCTTTGGATCCATCCTGGACCCTCACCTGAAAAAGGCAGGTTTGCCCTTAGGGCCTTGAGTTTGACAAAACTACCACAAGATGTAAAATCAGAGGGGATTCAGATTCCAAGTGAAGCCATCTCTATTTCAAACCAGTGTCTCATGATCACAAGGTGATTTCCCTTAAAAGAAGGATGTTTTTGTTATGAACAGAGTGAAATGAACAGCAGTTTTCTCTGATGACTGAGACACATTTTTCTGGCTGATGGTAAGAAAGCTGTGTGGTCTCCTCTGTAAACCTTTCATTGAAAGATAAAATGGAAACCTCTTCCATGTAGAGCGCTCTGAATGCCCTGGTTATCTAAATTCAGGTGCCGTACAACAGAGCAACTAACTCCAAACATCAGAAAAATCACAAGTCAGCCTGCAAAAAATCAGATCAGGAGATTAGCTTAAAAATCAGGAGACTTATAAAAAGTGATAGATTTTAAAAAGTAATCAGTTATGGGACTAGTATTGGTTCATTGTTTCCTTGTGCTCTTCCCTGTCTCTGTCTGTATCCACCTCTTCTCTCATGTTTTGTACTTAAATTGCAAGATATTTAAAGCAGGGATCATCTTTTTGTTCTGTTTGTACAGTTTCTAGCACAATGGGGCTCTGGCCCATGACTAGGGTTCTTAGGCACTGTTGCAATAATAGTAACTTTATTTGTCTTTGAGTCTTTGGAGTATACTTGGATCACATTTTCAAGTGTTTTGCTGCAATCATGATGGCTAAAGACTTGCTTTTAAAAAACAAATATATGAAAGTGGAGATTCAAAGGTAATCAGCTGAATCCAGGAGCTGGAACTTTATGAAAAACACCAAATACTGCAAGAACCTTGATAAAATCGCGAGAGTTGGCAACACTACAACACTACAAGCCACACGCACACTTCAAACGGAGCCAAGCTGGTCCCTATCTGCAAAGCTTCCAGGTAAAGCCTTACTCTAACACAGGCTTAGTTACCATAGAGACAACTAGGCCTCACTTGATCCAGAGGCACTTGAGCTATTCATTTGCAACTTCTCTGGATTAAAGATTGAAGGTTTTGGATCGTTCTCTTTATTTTTATCAGTGGTATAACACACAGTCTAATCCGAGTTGTACCTCTAAGAAAAAAATAAGGCAAAAAAGCCGACCTGCTTTTCCCATGCTTGTTGTGTAGGCCAATTATCCCAAGTGGTGACAAGTAGAAAATGAATTAGCCATAGCTTTGTAATGTCAGCATTATTTATCTTTTATAAGCTTTGCCCAGCTCAGCTGTGGATCAGCAAAGGAGCTCTTTTATTCTTCCATCCCCTCTTTGATGCTGTTTTTTCACCCTCCTCTTGATATAGTTGCTCAGTTGCACCATCACTGCAAAATCTTTTTCTTCTGCTATAAAACGGGAGGGCTTTCTGAACGAGATGAAGGGAATGTGGGGAGAAGTCCTGCAGGGGGTTGGAGTGGGGTCTCCCCACTCCCACCCCTCCCTCCACCCCTGCCCAGGCTGCACCGTCCTAACCCCTATGATATTGAAATTACTCTGGGTTTATTTTCTCTGATCTTTAATGCCTAGGAACAAAATAAATAGTTCTGATTCTGATGAAAGCCCCTACTACATACTTTCTTGCCCCGTGTGTTTTTCACTGATTCTGTGAGCTCTTTCAATTGTTACAACAGTGACTTTTCAATAGAAAAATGGTATTTGTTAACGGAAGAAAGGTGAGAATATAAGAGAATACAATATTGCATTCAGTTCCAGGCATCTTAACACCATAAAGTTGTCAGTGGGGCTACTCGTGGAGTAAAGTACAACTCAGTGTGAGACAGGGTAGCCAAATCTTGCATTTGGCTGGCTAGAGCGATGATTGATTTATGTGGCAAGAGTAATGGAATTATATATAAACTCCAATAATCTTGCCTCATAAATCAATCATACCCCCATTAATCCAAAATGTATATATATTTGCCAAATGAGAGTTAATGGGAGAAGGATAGAATAACCCTGTAATGAGTTTCAGAGGGGTAGCCGTGTTAGTCTGAATCAGCAAAAACAATGTGGAGTCCTTGTGGCACCTTAGAGACTAACAAATTTATTTGGGCATAAGCTTTCGTGGGCTATAACCCACTTCATCAGATGCATGGAGTGAAAAATACAGTAGAGAGGTATAAATATACAGCACATGAAAAGACGGGAGTTGCCTTACCAAGTAGAGGGTCAGTGCTAACGAGCAGGACTGGCTCAAGGCACCAGCAAACCAAGCATGTGCTTGGGGCGGCACATTTTCAAGGGCGGCATTCCGGACACCTTTTTTTTTGCTTCCAGCGGCAAAAGCCTAGAGCCGGCCCTGGCAGCAGCAGCTTGTCATGTGCGGGGGCCACCCTGGGGCCGCTGCGGTTTGTGCCATGGGGAGCAGCACTCACACCTTGTGGCTGGGCCGGGCAGGCTCTGAGTGGGGGACACTGAGGCTGGGGTCACCCCGCGGGACACACGGAGCTGCTTGCAGGTGCCGCAGGGCGGCCGCTCCCCAGTGCCGCAGCCAGGGCTGGGCGAAGCAGCCTGAGCCGCCCAGGGACTGCGGCAGGGCAGTCAGATGCAGCAGCAGCAGCGGGGCCATAAAGGGCGGGGCACTGCTGTATGGGGCCTGCATCCCGCTCTCTGGGGCTTCGCTCCCTTTGGGGCTAACCTGCTCCTCAGCCCCCTGATGGGGCGGTCCCCCGGCTCTGCCCTCCTTCCCGGATCCCGGCCGGTCCTGTGGGCGGGAGCCCTGGCTGGAGGGACACTGGGCTAAGGCGTGGCCTGGGAGCCCCGCTGCTTACCCTGACCCTGCCAGTGCAGGACTGGCTGGAGGTGAGGGGGGAGCGGGTGGAGTCAGCACTGGTGGGGGGGACCCCAGGGCTGGGGTGGCAGGGGGTGCGGGTGGGGGGGGGGAAGAGAGAGCCCAGGGCTGGGACAGCAAGGGGTGCAGGTGGGGGAGGGCACTGATGGGGGTGGGGGTGAGAGCCCAGGGCTGGGGTGGGGGCAGCCAAATTTTTTTTTGCTTGGGGCGGCAAAAAACCTAGAGCCAGCCCTGCTAATGAGGCCAATTCAATCAGAGTGGATGTGGCCCATTCCCACAGTTGACAAGAAGGTGTGAGTATCAACAGAGGGAAAATTACTTTTTGTAGTGAACCAGCCTCTCCCAGTCTTTATTCAAGCCTAATTTGATGGTGTCAAATTTGCAAATTAATTCCAATTCTGCAGTTTCTCATTGCTGTTTTTGAAGTTTTTTTTGTTGATGAATGGCCACTTTTAAGTCTGTTATTGAATGTCCAGGGAGATTGAAGTGCTCTCCTAGTGGTTTTTGAATGTTACAATTCTTGATGTCTGATTTGTGTCCATTTATTCTTTTGCGTAGAGACTGTCCGGTTTGGCCAATGTACATGGCAGAGGGGCATTGCTGGCACATGATGGTGTGTGTGTGTGTGTGTGTGCACTGCCTTCTCCTGGCTGGAATTTCAAGACACCTTGAGTGTGTGTGAATGTCACCCTCTAGTAGCTGCGGTCTGCAGAGGATACAAGCCCTCATATTGCAATCACAAATGGAGTGGGTCCTCCAGGCCAGGCTCATGTTTTCATAGCTGAAGGTCCTGCCACATGTGTGTGGTTTAGTTGGTGTCCTTTGCTTGCAAAATCAGCTGTCTGAAAAGTATTTGAAGGGTATAAATTCTAATGGAGCTTGGGTGGTCCAGCGAGGCATACTGGAGATCCTACTCCTCAACCTGGCAGCTGTGTAACATGGGGCCCAGATCTCCACCAGATCATGATTTTCTCAAAGTCATTTGTTCTTTCGAGTTATTTGCAGAATAATTTTTGTGAGTAGCTCGTTTGTGAGCAGTTCATCTCAAGTACTTGCTATCCAAAAGTCTGGCTGGTCTGATTGTTACATGGTACGTTTTCATTTCCTGATTGAATGATGGTAACTCTTGGAATCAGATTTCTGGGGTGACCATTTGTAGTTATGAATGCTAAATTCACTACCGATGAATCTTCAGCCATACTTAAAATCGGTGGAAATTCCTGCTAATAAACTCATTTGATAAACATCAAATGCAAGAGGGCTATGAATACAGGCATAGCCAAATTGGAATAAATATTTCTAGACATTTTTTGCAGGAGTATTTACTTTTTTTTTTTAATTTTAGACCCAAACCTCTAAGGTTAATGTTAGGGAGGTGGAAGTTGTGTGTTGGGGTGGAGGGAAAATGATACAAAATGTCCATACCCCGACATGTTTTCAGTAAAAAATGCAGAAGTTGCTGTTAATATCCTCTGTATGTACCAACAGCACTTTCAAACATGGCTAGTTTAAGACTGCTTCTATTGTATTTAATTAAGTGATATTGAAATAATGGAGAGGCTACCTCAATACATCCTTTATCACCTCTCTTTAATACCTGACCTGTACAACAGCAGCACCGAAAATAGCTAACCATCAAAAGGTTTGCTTCTCAGTTTAGAGAGAGTGAGAGATTGGAAGATTGGATTCCATAAAGGCAAGCTCCTACCCAGGGCCGGCTTTAAGAACTGCGGGGCCCGATTCGAATACCTGGCAGTGGTCCGGGTCTTCAGCGGCACTTCGGCGGCGGAGGGTCCTTCCCTCACTCTGGGTCTTCCGCGGACCCCCCACCGCCGAAATGCCACCAAAGACCCGGAGCGAGTGAAGGACCCCCCCACCCCCCACCACCGAAGTGCCACCAAAGACCTGGACCACTGCCGGGTGAGTAAAAAAAATTAAAAATTAAAAAGGCGCCTAAGGCGTGGGGCCCGATTCTGGGGAATCGGCCTAAAGCCGGCCTTGCTCCTACCTACAGTATTCACCTGGCTGCTGTAGCAGGATTACTGGGTAAATCCCCAAAATAGCTTACTAAGCCCATTCAACCACTGCTCTGTGGCCACAACGGCAACTGCTTTTTTCCCTTAACATGATATGCAATTTTATTTTGTAATGTTTGGATTTTTTGTAATGACATTCAGCCCTTGGGAAGTTTTGAGAGGAACCCCAGAATTTCAGCTCCTATCCACACTTCTTGGATCTTTAGCCTTGGGCTGGGAAGCTCATAAGAACTATACGTGTCATGGATCTATCCAGTACTTCTGACTTTCATAGGTGTCAAATAATAACCTCTCACGGTGTGTCTCAGCACTCCTGCTTCTGCCCCCAGCTGAAGCCCAGAAATATGGAGACAGCACTGGTATGAAAAAGTAATTTAAAAATAAGTTTATCTGGCTTTTATGCATCTCACAAGGATCAGTTTGAGTTTGAACTAAAGGTCCATGTTGGTTCTGACATTTAACTAGCGATGGATCCAAACCAACCCCCCCAGATCGCAAAGCTTAAGCTCTGTGGAGGTCTAAAATCTGATCTGAACTCCGTGGCATGCCCTTGTAGAGGTAATGGGCTGAACCAAAATTCAGCATCCAAACATTCCAGAATCTCCAACCTGGATCTGGACTTTGAGGCTTAAGCCAATCTCCTGTTTAAGTGAAAGACCAGGTTGACATCCTGGACAATGTCAGTGAAGGGGAAATATAACCATTCTGGTCATGGAGTCCTGAATCTCTGGTCTTGAGGTGAAGCTTGTGCACAGGTCACAGTGCAAGGCAAGACCCGATTGCTATGCTGAACGCTTACACTCCTGGGACCTGTTCCAGCTGAAGGCGCCCCACAATGCAGGTGCATAAGGTACACGTTAGACCCTAGTTCCTCAGCAACAAGCAGTTCAGTCACTGTCATGAGGCAACAATGCAGCTGTCATGAGCAAAGCGTGGATGGCAGGCAGCTGAATGCAAGTCTCCAGTGCAGTTCAGGGAGGTTGGGAGGGAATTTACCCCTTTGCTGAGAATAGTTGCTAGTGCAAGTTTGGGTGACAATTTAAATCAATTGTAGTTTGTAGGGTGACCGGCTTCATTGAACTTAAATTAGCCCTGTCATAGATAACATCTGGGTAGAATGTACCAGCTGTGCTGCTAGACGTGCAAACACTATATTGATTTCACAAATGGCAATGGAGTGATGGTGATGCTGGACGTGTTAAAGGAAAAACCAGCAGGGAAAGAGTTAACTGCCTATTAGAGTCTGTCCTACATTAACAAGTTAATTGTGCTGTTGTATTTGGGCCATTCCCCTCAAAAGGCAGGCTCCATTTCGAATTGGGATTTACCCAATACTGGTCACACCCAGTTTCTCTTTTTGTCGGGTCAATACATGTGGTCCAATGTTTCCAAAATCCTGGGCCCAAGTTAACCCAGGTCTCCTGCCCAAATTTCTGTCTGGGTAACTCATCATATTCTGCCTCTCTATATTCCCCTGCTCTTTCACACGGGCAGAGCATTCTTCTTCCCTTTCTTCCTGACCTTTGCTGGCAGAAATGGAGCGTGGAGGCTGTGGTTTGGAAAGTGCTTTGAGATTCATTGGGATAAAAAGTGCTCTTTGAATGAAAGATATTTCCTGGTTTTAACAATCTCTGCTCCCCACCATTGAGCCTGATAACACGGTACCTGCAGCCAATGGAATTGAAAAACACTGTTGGCTTTATCATTGAGCGAGAGATCTGAATGCAGCTGAGCATTTGGGTAGAGGTGTTCCTCTTTGCCTAACATTTAGCATCTCCTGGCCCCCAGATAGAGGGTAACTTTCCAGATTCCTCTGGAAGCTAATTTGACACAACTGGTGACATGATGCCCTGGGCAAGAGGTAAACGGCAGCATCCGTGACTATGCACTGTGCATTACATACAGCAAAGAAAGAGAGAGAAGGGGAAAAAAGGACAAGGAAAAAAGGAGAGCGTGTTAGTGTAAGAGAGGAGACAGCCTCGAGCATTGATCTCGGCGCGAGGGGGGCTGAGGAGTCGGGGGTGGGAAAGCATAGTGCTGCAGTTTTCACAGTAAATATGCTGGTGTGTGTTGAGCTTGCTCGCCCAAAGTAAATGCCTGTATTTATCATTGTCGGGGTGATTTAGTCTCCAGCCAGGCTCTTTCAAGAGGGAAAGGAGGTTCCATCCCTGTTTTTCAATTACTGCTGCCTTGAGGAAGTGGAGCTGCCGGATATAGGGAATAGAAGCTCCCTAATTTTACCAGGGATGTGCGTGTCCTTGTGCTTTTTTATAGCACCCACTTCTACAACTTGTCTGCTTGGCTCCTCAGGCCAGCGAGGCACTTGGTGTTTAGGACCTGCTCTGGTGTAGACGATGATATTGTGTCCATTATTTAGGCCTTGTCTTCACTAGGGAACAAAGTTTACTTTTAACAGGTGTTAGTTATCATGTATTAGCTAACACATGTTAAAAATGCACCTTCTTTCCTAGTGTAGACATGGCCTTAATGGTACTACTATGACTGGGGGGTGCATGGTGCAATGTGCACTGAGCTGCCCCAACTGCATCCCTACTGCTCCAAGGACTCCATCTTGTGTTTGTCGTTCACTTAAATGTCCGGTGAATGTCAGTGGCAGTTTTGGATGCTTTACAAACTGTTGGATTCCATCCCAGAGGTAGCTGCATTTCATCAGATGAAGTACATCTAGATAGGCCTGATTTTCCTTTCACTTACACTAGTGTAAATCGGGAGTAACTCCCTAAAACTGGTGTGAGAGCGTAATCAGACTCTCTCTCTCTCTCTCTCTCTCTCTCTCTCTCTCTCTCTCTCTCTCTCTCTAATGTTTATAGCTATAGACTAGAAAACACTTTGGGATCTTTGGGGATGAAAGTCACTATAAAAGGGAAAATGGGACACCACACAGGGCTGGCCCCGGCCCTCCCACCCCGACAGGGCTGGCCCCAGCTGCTCGCCCGAGGCGCCCCCTCCAGACTGTCACTGGTCACTCGAACCCTGCCGGCCCCCCATTTGAGGCTGTGGCTGGTTGCTGGAACCCTGGCAGGTTCCCCCCCCCATTTGAGGCTGTCACTGGAACCCTGCTGGCCCCCCATGCACTGGAACCCTCTCCCGCCCCCAGTCCAACCTCCCCCTGCAAGGGGCTGGACTTTCTGCTCGCCCCCGCCCGTTCCTCCACACTGCACCCCGCCTTTTTAACAAAAATGGGCATTTGTCCTGTTTGCTCTTGCCAACTTGATCAGTTGGCGGGAGCAAATGGGAGAAATGCCCACTTTTGCCAAAAAAGTTGGGATGGCTGAGACAGGGCTTAAAATAGGGACTGTCCCATCCAAAATGGATATATGGTCACCCTGTAAGATACTTGACTATATTAAGTCCTGGGGAAACAGATAAATTCCATTGACTTTCTACAAATAAAGTCAAAGAGAGAGCGAGAGATTTCAAATGTGTTTGTATGTTAGGGGACAAGAGTGCAAAGGGAATGCAAGATTAGGTTCCAAAGGGGCTAAATGAAAACTTAATTGCTTAAAAAGCTCCTGTTGCTTCACAGCAAAATTGGAAAATATTCTACTTAGAGACCATTCTGCTCACACATCAGATGTTTTCTTTAGTTCTTTCTCTGTCATTAAAAAAATATATTACCAGGGACATTTTGCATGAAAAGGATCTTTGTAGCTTGTGTCCATCTGCTTCTGCGGTTTATCCTTCCCCCCATCTGATGCGCCATAACCGTCTGCTTGTGACATCACAGTCATCTTTACAGCAACCAAAAGTAATGGCCCAGCCAGAGGGGGATATGATCCCTTAGTAATGTCTAGTTTTCATATAACCCCATCTATCCCAAAGGATCTCAAAATGCTTTCTCAGTGAGACCAATTAGTGTGCAAACGATACAAAGGGATGACTTCTTTCGCCACTGAAGTGCAGCCATGTCTGCGGTGGAAAGTGGCAGACGGCTAACAGTGCACAGTAACATTATACATCCATTTAGGACAGGAATGGAAAAGACTATTGGATCTGTAAGCAGGTTTGGGCAGGGACTGTCTTTATGTTCTGTGTTTGTACAGCACCTAGCACAACGGAGTCCTGACTGAGGATCCTGGTGCAACTACAATACAGATACTTATTTATTTATTATTAAGAATAAGAATAATTAGGGTGGCCGAATGTAATTGCCTGTGCTTGAATTTGTCCAGTACATTGGAACTAACACCTCTGTGCTTGCCAAAGTGCCATGGTATCTTTAGTTACCATAGCTAGACAGGATATCCATTTTATATCTCATCCCAAAACAAACAGGAATGTAATGTCCTTAGCCAGGGGAAGAAGGAAGTGCAGAATTCCGCTGGGGACTGGCTATACCTGACACGCACTTTGCTACCACAGAGGTGGGCGCTATAGAAAGCCCTACGATGGAGCTCAAGATAGCCCTTCCTACAGGGGCGGGGGAATTGAAAAAAGCAGATTGTTTCCCTTCTCTGTCAGCAGGCACGTTAATCTCACTGCAGAGCTGCTGCTGCTGCAGCAGGTGCAGAAATGGACTGTAATATTACCTACTATCCAAGCCAGGAGTGGATGGCAAGGGAAGCTTCATGTTGGATGCTCCTGCTCACATAATCCACTTACTGGAGATACTTTTTCAGTTTACTTTGAATACAGGCTCTCCTCTGGCTGTCTCTCTATCTGTGTAGGCACCACTCTGAGCGACTGGAAACTCCTAATCCTTTGCAAGCATCTGTCCAATAATGTCCCCATCTGGGACGCTTCTTCTCTACAAATCTGGAAGCCTGCCTTGACTTCCCTGGGAGATCAGAGCGCTCAGCACCTTGCAGGATCATGCCCTGGTTGCAAGCAGGGTTGGGGACACAGTGCTTTGGAGGGCGCGAGGTCCTCTACCCACCCTGACTCCTTTTGGTTCTGGGGGTGGGCAGGCTGTTCAAAATCAGTGGGGAATCAAACCCTTCTTTCATATTCCAGCTTTACAATGTGCTTCCATGCTTGCGATCATCGGTAGAGAATTACAGCCCTGAACTTTGCTAGAGATTAGACCGGGCCCCAGGGGCTCTCCTGTTTGCAAAGTGGCCACATGGCAAACTGGAGCTGATAACATGCCGATACTGGTGAGAGCTGGCAGGCTGAGCACACAAGACAATGCTCAGCAGCTGGTGCTGTGTGGGAGTCAGACATTCTGAGACCAGCTGTCGGAAAGTCAGAGGTGGCGGGTTTGCCTGCAACAAGGGTGTGGGAGTGGGGGCTCTTCTAGGATGGCTGCCTGTGGAAACAAACAGCCCTGTCTCCTCGCTGCTCCCATAATGGCATCAGGATGATGGGTACAGCTACAATTTAAAAGTGCCATTCATCCTCCGAAGCACCTTATACCATGTCGGCGCGAAAAGGGTTTTGAAGAGAGAATGGGAGAAGTATGAGCACCAAAATACAGAAGCATCACTGTAATCAGACCGCTGGAAAACGGCAAGCTTGCTGAACCCAGGCCACTGCTATGGAACAGACTCAGTGCAGCTGATTTCAGTGGGTCGTTCACAACTAAACTGGAGAATGTATAGTACGGAATGGTCCTGCGCTGGCAGGGAGCTGGGTTAGATCCAATCTGATTTCTCTATCTAGAATTCCCATAAATCGGTGGGCCTAATGCTGCAGTTATGCCAGTATAAATCTACAGTAACTCTGCTGACTTCATTGCTATGTATTAGGCCTGATTCTTCCCTGACACCAGTGTCAATCAGGAATAACTCCTCTGAAATCAATGAGCCAGATTTTACATTCTAGAAATCTAGAGTCATTTCACTGAAATAATGCATTCATTGGTCTTGATTCTGGGTAGAGCTGGGTGAAATTTTGTAGACAAAACTGTTTTTCAAAGCAAAATGCAGATTTGGGTTGAGAAAAACATTTCAGGAATTTGTGTCAAATTCACCATTTTTTTTTTGACAAAAACAAAGTTTTTGAAAAATTTAAAATGTTTTGACTTTTTGATTCCAAAAAAATTTTCATTTAAAATTTTCATTGTTTCTAGAAATGTTTTCAAATGGTGAAAATGAAACAAATCATACATTTAGTTTGATCCAAAATTTAAAAAAAAACAGTTTTTTTGGTTTGCTGAAAAATTTTCATTTCAGATCAATTCATAACAATTTGGTGTTTTTCTTTTCCTTTCAGCCACAGAATAAAAATATATATATATATCTGCACACAGCTCTAATTCTGATGTCACATCCCTATAAATCAGGAGATACTCCACTGGAGTCAATGGTATTACACAGGAGTATAATTGGGTTGGATTGGAAGCACTTTAGGGGCAGGGACTGTCTTTTCCCCCCTGTGTTTGGAGAGAGCCTAGCAAAATGGTTCATGACTGGCACTTCTCAGTGTTACTGCAATATAAATAATAATAATGAGATTGGAATCAGGCCTGGTAAATGGCACCGAAGTCAATAGAGTTGCTCTGGATTTATACCGCTGTTACCAAGAGCAGGATTTGATCCACATGCCAGCATGCTCAGATATTTATCTGTGTATAATTCTGTCCAGTAGTTACCAGGTGTATATTGGCACTTCTAGCCCATCCTGCTGCTTGTCAAGTGTCCAGTTTAGCCTTCCCAGAGGCCCACCCGCAGCAGCTCCCTAGCAAGCACTCCAAGATACTTAAGAGCAGATCACCAACGCAGGGAGGAGCTGGAGTTGAGATGTTAAGTGAGGGCAAAGCTTGCATTGCGTGCCGCTCTGCACTGGGCCTTTCAGCCTTGTGTAGAAACATCTTTCCTATGATTAGGGAGGGTGGCAGGCTGTCAAGGTTTCCTCTTTGTTGTATTGATTCTTCAGCCTGCCTTCCGAGAACGGTCCTGAAGCATCTTCTGGGCTTTTGGCTATTCCCAGCAAGTTAGCTGGACGGCTAGAAGGCTGGAGCATACTTTTTGGCACTGCCTTGGGCTGTCTTGTCTCCCGCTTTCCTCCTGCTGGAGTTGGGACACCGTGTGCTCTTTCTGATGTGGTTTCAGGGTCCAGAGCTTTAACCTACAAGTTGGACTTCATGCTGCAAGACATGTTTGGGATCAGGGGTGGCTCTAGCCTTTTTGTCGCCCCAAGCACGGTAGTCAGGCAGTCTTTGGTGGCATGCCTGCGGGAGGTCCCCGGTCCCGCGGATTCGGCGGCTTACCTGTGGGAGGACCGCCGGTCCTGCGGCTTCGGCGTACCTGCCGCCGAATTGCCGCCGAATCCGTGGGACCGGCAGACCTCCTGCAGGCATGCCACCAAAGACTGCATCAAATACAGAAGCATCACTGTAATCAGACCGCTGGAAAACTGCAAGCTTGCTGAACCCAGGCCACTGCTATGGAACAGACTCAGTGCAGCTGATTTCAGTGGGTCGTTCACAACTAAACTGGAGAATGTATAGTACGGAATGGTCCTGCGCTGGCAGGGAGCTGGGTTAGATCCAATCTGATTTCTCTATCTAGAATTCCCATAAATTGGTGGGCCTAATGCTGCAGTTATGCCAGTATAAATCTACAGTAACTCTGCTGACTTCATTGCTATGACTGACTGCTGCCCTCGCAAGGACCAGCAGGGCGCCCCTACGTGGCTTGCCGCCCCAGGCACGCGCTTGGAGTGCTGGTACCTAGAGTCGCCGCTGTGTGGGACCACAATACCCCACTGTCCTGCTCTCTGCACTAGCTCTCTGTGCAACGCCAAGTCCAGTTCCAAGTTTCTGTCTTGGTATTCTGTTAGCTATGCTGATTTTTAAAAACTACTTGTTTCCCTAGTCTAGCTAAGGTCTGTGTCATCTGTTGCTCTCTGCATGGCTAAGCCAGCTCCTTGGGTAAATCCAATGGTGCTTTTAGGCTTTGCGTATATGAGAATAGTTGTGTTAGGTAAAAAGCAAGTCCTTACTCACCTCTCCAGCACCCGAGTTCGTGCGGAGTTGGTATGGGGCTCACAATCTGTCAGAGACCAGACAACACTTCGTTGATCAACGGGCTCACACTTATCCTTAGCTTAAAAGGCTTCGGAGTAAGTGTGGCAAGTTTATTAGGGGTGAGCATCAATATTTATACACAGAAGTAAACAAAGTGATTAACAGATTATAATGGTCATGCATAATCAAACAAGATTCTACAGGATAAAACAGGTTTAAAATGTAAATTTAAAAAGACAAAAGGGGAGATGGCTACTTAAGGGGAGAGGAGGTGTCATGAGTAGTTCGCAGGTCAGAGCTTTGATTAAAAGTTTCAGACAGAGATATCAAGTCTGGGTTAAGTTTCAGTTCATCAAAAGTTCAGACTCAACATTCCTCCATTTGTAGCTTTGGGATAACTATTTACCAAAAGCTACACCCCATTTTAAGGAGCCAAGGGCCACTTGGCAATTTCAGCCTGGGCCAACTCGAAGAGAGTAAGGCCTTTGGCTGAAGTAGGAAAAGAATAAACTGACCCACATGAGTTTATGAGGGAGGGGACACACTGAATACAGCAACACAGTATTATAAGGATTACTATGGTCCCAACAATACCCACCAAGAGTTTTTTAACCCACCCAAATCCAGGCAGCCAATTCCATAAGGCTCCCCACCAATCATAAGGTGGCTGGCCAGAGGAGTAGTTCTTAGCCATTTCCCTTAGATGTTTGGTACGTTGAAAGGTGTCAGGGTAGGTGTCATTTACAAAAACACAGCATTCTTCATTTATGAGGGCGCAAGTTCCTCCTTGGGCTGCTAACATTATGTCTAAAGCCATTCGGTTTTGCAAAGCTAACTGGCGCAGTTGGGACATTTCCCCGGCCTGATTCTTAAATAGGGTCGCAGTTTTATTGGTTAAAGATTCTAGTAGTCCCTGTAGACGGATGACACCACGCCTTAAGCTAATAAGACCAGCCCACCGCTGCCACGACAAACCATCACGGATATTAATATCTTTGAAGGTTTCACGGATGTTACGAATGTGGGGAAAATGGGGGGGGTGAGGGAGATGCGAGAAGGCGGTGTGAGCCACGCTAAATAACATGACCCTGTCCAATCAGGGGAGAGAAAGTAATAAGCTTTGGGCCCGCACACCCAGTATGTTTCATACATTGCGTTTTGGGTATTCCATTTCTCAAAGTAGGAGGTAACCCACCACCCGTTGGACCACTGTTCCCCTGGTAACGCAGAGGGGTCGTTGTGCGAACCGCAGAGGCACAATTTGGTAGTGGTGTTTTCAAAGTGTAGTGTAGTACTGCTTGAGCAGTTGTAGAAGGCAATCATATATCCCTTAACAATTAGTTGGACACCCTCGTGATCTGAGCAGGGCTTCTTAAAAGCTGACTCTGAAGTTTTGCCCACCCATGAAAAAGTTGTATCGGGGTGAGGGATCCACATATGGGATAAGTGGGATGCGCAAGGCTTGAAGCCAAGATTTTTACTAAAGGCGGTGCCATTAAAATACATGTTGCATTTACTGGTTTCCACAAAAGTTGACCCCTTTTCTTTAACAAAACACAGTGATTCTGTCTGATTTGTTACCCTGAGATATCTGTTAATTGGCACTCCTGTTTTGTTCCATGTAAGATTGTGTTGGACTGGATCTTTTACTTTAGCCGGTGGCATCCAAGTCATATTAGCAGTGGTCAGGGGAATGGGTGTGAAGGGGAGTTCCTGTTTTGCATTTACTGGAAATTGAGTACATACCCAGCAATTACTTCTATTTCCTAAAATACGAGTTTTAACCTCGTGGGAATATCTAATAAAAGCATTATTTTCATAAGCAGAAAATAAACTAAAAAGGCATAATAAAAAACATACAGTTGTCAGAATAAAAGGTCCTCTCATTTTTTTCGAGTCAATTTAAGTCTGATGTCTGAAAGAGGTAAGCTGGTCCACTGGTCAGAGGCAGTGTCCTCAGTGGTGGCAAGAGCTGCTGGTCTGTCACTGTGGTCCACTACGGCTGGCTTGACGTGGGAGTGGTGGATCCAGGATTTGCGTCCTTCCAGGAACACTGCAGTCTGGGTTGTTAAAAGAACCTGGTGGGGTCCAGTAAATCTCGGCTGGAGGGTGTCGCCACGAACGAACTTTTTGGCCCAGACGAAGTCCCCTGGTTGGAATGGGTGGATCTGTTTTTCTAGTGGCACGGTCTGGGAAAACTGCGAGGCTTTCCAAAGGGTACGGAGGCGAGCCTGTAGGGAGAGAAACTGGCACGCGGTCATATGATCCCCTCCCAATAGTGAAACATCAGCACGTGGTAGCGCCCCGCCTTTGAAAGGGGGGTGTCCATAGAGCAGTTCAAAGGGGGATAATCCCAATACACGGGTTGGGAGAGTACGAAGGTGAAACAGGACCAAGGGAAGTACCTGAGGCCACTTTAACCCTGTTTCCTGACAGTATTTAGCCAATGTAAGCTTAAGCTTTCTATTTATACGCTTAACTTTTTCGCTAGACTGGGGGTGGTAGGGTGTATGAAAGGAGTGTGAAATGCCCAGTCCTTGTTTTAAACGGCCAAGGACATTACCAGTAAAGTGGGGTCTGCGATCTGAGTCAAGCATGAGAGGGATGCCAAAACGGGGTACAATGTCTCTAAGGAGAATCTTTGTCACTGTGGCAGCAGTACAATTAGCAGTAGGAAAAGCTTCGACCCATGAAGTCAGAAGCCAAACCAAAACAAGGAGGTGCTTTTTCCCAAAAGCCTTTGGCATATTTGCAAAGTCAATTTGAAGATGTTGAAATGGAGCAGCAGGCGGAGGTCTTTTACCCTTAATTTTGTTAAGAGGCGGAGCAGGTCCATTACGCTGACATGTGCTGCATGCTTTCACTATTGACAGGCAGTAGGGTTGAATGCCTGGAGCATACCAAAAGCGAGCGATGTTGTCCACAAGGCGTGCGTGCCGTAGTGACCCCCCTTATCATGGTGCCAGCGAACTGCCACGGGGTATGTGGAGCGGGGGAGGCAGGCTCGGCCATTCGGCATAAGCCAGGTCCCTTTGACCAGAGTGGCTCCGAGGCTTTCCCACGACTGTAGTTCAGCAGCGGGTACTGGTACGGGGTAAAAGCATACTTGCTATCAGTAAAAATGGTAACGGTCTTACCAGCGGCCAACTGGCAAGCTCGGGCCAGGGCATAGAGTTCGGCGGCTTGGGCTCCCCAGTTGCCTGGCAGTGAGGCGGCCTTTTGAATGTCCCATTCAGAGGTGACTGCATAACTGGTGAAACGCTTGCCATTAACATAGAAGGAGCTTCCGTCCGAGAAGAGGATGCAATCAGGGTTGTCCAGTGGCACGTCAAACAGGTTGTTCCTTATTTGTAAGATGCTATGAACTACTTTCACACAGTCGTGCTGATCCTGGAGGACTGGCAGGTCAGGAAGCAAGGTAGCTGGATTAAGGGGCCCACACCTTTCAAAAATTAGATTAGTGTCTTCTAGGAGTTTGGCCTCTAGCTGCTGCTGACGATGGGCCGAAAAGACTTGGGTCGTGCCCCTACGCAGAAGGGCTGACAAGGCATGAGAGGTTCAGACCGTGGTAAAATGACCCAGGGTCAGGCTCTTTGCCTTTGTGATCAGCAGGGCAGCTGCTGCCAGAGTCCGGGTGCAAGATGGGGTTCTCTGAGCGACAGGGTCGATCTGCTGAGAGTAAAAAGCAAGCGGGAAATGGTGGGGCCCGCTCAGCTGGGTAAGGACGCCACTAGCAATTCCGCCCCTCTCATGGACAAAAAGGTGAAAGGGTTTGCTGTAATTGGGGGGGCGGAGAGACATGGAGGAGGCCACACTGTCCTTGAGTAACTGAAAGGCTTGGATCGTGTCTGGGGACCACTGCAAAGGGTCAGGAGCAAGGTTAGCAGTGAGTCGGTGGAGCGGTTTGCTCAACTCCCCGCAGGACGGCAACCAGGGGCGACAGAAGCCAATTAATCCTAAGAAACCTCGAAGTTGTTTCTTGGTGTTTGGCAGAGGGCAGTTTTGGATAGTCTTTATGCGGACTGGGTCCATTTGTCTCCCCTCTGGGGTTAACAGGAAGCCCAGATATAGGACCTTCTGTGAGACCCACTGAATCTTGTTAGGGTCTACCTTGTGGCCTCTGGTGTGTAGGTATAATAAAAGTGCCTTACCATCGATGCGGAGGGCGGCTTCTTCGCGGTTACCTAGTAGGATGTCATCTACGTATAGGACTAACATGGATCCCTGCGGACTGGTGAAGCCTTCCAAGTCATGGCGGAGGCATTGGCTGAAAATCGTGGGGCTGTCTCTGTAGCCTTGAGGAAGTCGTTGCCAGACATAACTTTGTCCCTCCCAGGTGAAACCGAAGAGATACTGAGAGTCTGGGTGCACAGGAATGCTGAAAAAGGCTGATTTTAAGTCAATAACAGTAAATCACTCAGCATCCCAGGGGATTTGGCTGATGATAGTAGCTGGATCAGGAACTACTGCATGAAGAGGGACCACATACTGATTAATAACCCGTAGATCCTGTACAAAGTGCCAACGAATAGGGTCTCCGTCCTTTTTAGGAGGCTTTTTGACAGGCAGTATAGGGGTGTTACAGGGAGTGCGCTGAGGGCGGACTAACTTTTGTGCAATGAATCCCTCGATAATGGGGCGGATGCCCTCCCGGGCTTCCAGCGACAGGGGGTATTGAGGGACTGACGGGGGGGCTAAGGAGGGCTTTACTTGAATCCTTACTGGCTCTGCCGAAAGGAGCAGGCCAACATCAGTGTCAGAAATTCCCCAGAGGGTTGAAGGCAAGTCAGTGAGGTCAGGGGAGAGAGAGGGGGGGGTTTCCCAATTACCCTGAGTTGGGGCCGAATCTCCTAACACTGTCATCAATAATCCTACCCCTTCAGGAGTGCAGGTTAAAGTAGCCTCAAGCTTACAGAGTAAATCCCGGCCCATCAAAGGGATCGGACAAGCTGGGGAAAAAAGAAAACGGTGAGAAAAACATTTATCAGCATAAATAACATTTAGAGGCAAAATGAGTCCCAGAGACTGTGGGTTGCCCTTCCACCCCAGTTGCAGTTTTAACCTCAGAGGATAGCCAGGGAGGGGGCATGATTTAAAAGAGAGAAAGTAGCTCCAGTATCAATGAGGAAAGAGACAGGCAGTCCTAGGACTGAAAGGGTTAGACGAGGCTCTTTGCTGGGAGGGGAGAAAGTGAGGAAGGAGCCAGCTAAAGACATTAAGGAAATAAGACCATCACATTGTTTGCCTTCGCCCCCGGGGTACCGTCATTGAGGAGGCTGAGTTTGCTGCAGCTGCTGCTGTTGCCCGTAGTTGATCCAGGCCTGAGGAACGGGCTGGGCTGGTGGTGCAGGGGTGTATTTGTCCCTGGTGTAAGTATCTGCGGATGCGACCGGACCCTCTGGGCGTCCCCAGGGGCATTCACGTTTAAAGTGACCGGGCTGTCCGCACTGAAAACAATTTCCTGGTGGCTGGGGTTGCCAGGACCCTTTTCCCCGAGCACCCTGAAATCCCCTGCCACGGCCACGGCTTCTGCCTCGAATACCACCGCGAAAAGCTAAAGCCATTAACTTATATTCTTCCTTTTTCTCTTTCTTTTTACTACTTTCCCTTTCTTTCTCCCATGCAAAACTCCTCCCGAGGTGTGCCCCTCCATTCCTCCTTATCCCTCTGCAGAGATTTCAATCTGGAGTCCTGCAGATTCCCCTCTGCGCTCTGGAGAGAGTCCCCCTGTGGAGGAATAGGGGCAGGTGCAGTGGGGACCAACTGACGAGTTAAAACACGCCGTGGTTTACACCCTTCATCGAAATAACATGGAGGGGATTCACTCTCGGGAGAATACCTGACTGCCATAATTTTTAAAGATTTCCACAGCTCTGCTGCTGTGTCCCAACAAAACCAGTAACATAACTGTCCCGGATGGTCTTTTTCGATCTGGCTCCTTACTCCTCTTAAGGCAGCCTGTTCGAAAGAGCCATACGAAGGCCACCTCATCTCCGGGTTGGCCAATACCGCGGTATACCCAGTCCAATTCCTTACACACAGTGTGTACAACTTCCTCCTAGACATTCCTGTCTGTACTGGGAGTTTCCCTTCGTTCCATAACTTATTTACAATCCCCAGCGGACTCTCAAGAGGCACGCTAGTCCCTTGACCCATGGTGTCTGACAGGAGCCCTCCAACTGGCGTTTATCCTGCTGTCCTGTACACGACCCCTCAATATTGAATTGGCTGGGAGAAATCTCCCGTGGCGCCTGCCAATTCGTATATGAGTGGTCTGACCACTGGACAGAGGCACCGCACCAGAAGGAAATCCCGGACGAGCCCCCAAATTGTTAGGTAAAAAGCAAGTCCTTACTCACCTCTCCAGCACCCGAGTTCGTGCGGAGTTGGTATGGGGCTCACAATCTGTCAGAGACCAGACAACACTTCGTTGATCAATGGGCTCACACTTATCCTTAGCTTAAAAGGCTTCGGGGTAAGTGTGGCAAGTTTATTAGGGGTGAGCATCAATATTTATACACAGAAGTAAACAAAGTGATTAACAGATTATAATGGTCATGCATAATCAAACAAGATTCTACAGGATAAAACAGGTTAAAATGTAAATTTAAAAAGACAAAAGGGGAGATGGCTACTTAAGGGGAGGGGGGGTGTCATGAGTAGTTCGCAGGTCAGAGCTTTGATTAAAAGTTTCAGACAGAGATATCAAGTCTGGGTTAAGTTTCAGTTCATCAAAAGTTCAGACTCAACATGTTGCACTGGTTTAAACGATACTGATTATACAACTCTATCAATATAAAACTATATTGATTATAAACCCCCAGTGTAGCTGCACTAAAATAATCCCCAGTTAAATCAGTGCAGTTTAAATTGGTAATTTACCAGTGCATTTAAACCAATTTACCAATAGGGCTGATTTTTCTTGACTAGACAAAGCCTTCGAGTAGCTGGTGATCCGCACCACTGACCCCAACTCTCTGATCCTAGAACCTAGCACTCACCTCCATGGGGAGGGATAGCCCAGTGGTTTGGGCTAACCCCAGGGTTGTGAGCCCAATCCTTGAGGGGGTCATCTGGGGCAAAATCAGTACTTGGTCCTGCTAGTGAAGGCAGGAGGCTGGACTCAATGACCTTTCAGGGTCCCTTCCAGTTCTCTGAGATAGGTATATCTCCATATATTTATATTTTATAATCTGTACTCTTTACTTAAAACCTCCCCAGTCAAATAAAACAACACACACAAGCAAAGGGGAATGAGAATGTGTATACTCTACATGCAGGATCATTGTGGTGGATGCCAAAGAATCCCCATTGACTTGTTTTGTTTGTTTATGACGTACTGAGCTATCCAGGATCCATCGGAGGCTGCCAGAGAACTGAGCAAGAAGACTTATCTCTGATGTTTGTTTTAAAAAGAGCCAGGCGTTTAGCTTCTTTCACAGTAATTCACACCCACCCTTGAGTGAGTGCAATTAAGATGTGTTGTCATTGTAATGGGAGACGACTGTAAGTGCTCAGTTGCTTTCAGTGATGGAGCAAACTTCAGGGAACCCCAGCAAATCTGCCTGCTACTGTGCGGCTAATTGGAGTCAGTCATTGCACCAGATTGCACACGTTTGGGTCTGCTGGTGTGTGTCTGTGAATGTGTGTGTACGCAGGATGGCATCAGAGCATGGGAATGCACATGCACATAAGAACATAACATAAGAACATAAGAAAGGCCGTACCGGGTCAGACCAGAGGTCCATCTAGCCCAGTATCTGTCTACCGACAGTGGCCAATGCCAGGTGCCCCTGAGGGAGTGAACCTAACAGGCAATGATCAAGTGATCTCTCTCCTGCCATCCATCTCCATCCTCTGACGAACAGAGGCTAGGGACACCATTCTTACCCATCCTGGCTAATAGCCATTTATGGACTTAGCCACCATGAATTTATCCAGTCCCCTTTTAAACATTGTTATAGTCCTAGCCTTCACAACCTCCTCAGGTAAGGAGTTCCACAAGTTGACTGTGCGCTGCGTGAAGAAGAACTTCCTTTTATTTGTTTTAAACCTGCTGCCTATTAATTTCATTTGGTGACCCCTAGTTCTTGTATTATGGGAATAAGTAAATAACTTTTCCTTATCCACTTTCTCAACATCACTCATGATTTTATATACCTCTATCATGTCCCCCCTTAGTCTTCTCTTTTCCAAACTGAAGAGTCCTAGCCTCTTTAATCTTTCCTCATATGGGACCCTCTCTAAACCCCTAATCATTTTAGTTGCTCTTTTCTGAACCTTTTCTAGTGCTAGAATATCTTTTTTGAGGTGAGGAGACCACATCTGTACACAGTATTCGAGATGTGGGCGTACCATGGATTTATATAAGGGCAATAATATATTCTCAGTCTTATTTTCTATCCCCTTTTAATGATTCCTAACATCCTGTTTGCTTTTTTGACCGCCTCTGCACACTGCGTGGACATCTTCAGAGAACTATCCACTATAACTCCAAGATCTTTTTCCTGACTCGTTGTAGCTAAATTAGCCCCCATCATGTTGTATGTATAGTTGGGGTTATTTTTTCCAATGTGCATTACTTTACATTTATCCACATTAAATTTCATTTGCCATTTTGTTGCCCAATCACTTAGTTTGGGCACAAGTATGCATTGGGGGCATAGGTGAACACACATTAAGGTAGGCACGCCCGCATGCATCAGGATATTGGGATGTGCTTACACATCGGGTTTGGGTTTGTGTGGGAACGGCTGTGACTTCATGCTGGGGCATATGCGGGTGCCTGGAGCATTACAGGTGTGGGTCTGTCCATGCACATTTGTATGTGCACACACACACACGCATGCATGTTGAGTGTAAGTGCAAAATGGGGTGTATGTGTGTTTGTGTGGCTCTGCACCCTTGAGTGTCTCTGGGTGCCCGATGGAGAGACTGGTCTGGATCTGTGTACGCACATTTGTAACTGTGTCCACATATCAAGTATAATTCCGCACACTGGGGTTTACAGGCAGGCCTGCTGAAGTACATTTATGTGTGGGTCTGTCGGGGTGTCTGTGAGTGGGGACCTGGTGGGGAGAACGGTTTGAATATTTCCATTCCCCTTTGCTTGTGTGTGTTGTTTTATTTGACTGGGGAGGTTTTAAGTAAAAACTCTGGCACTGAGTGAAGGGGAGCTGATGGAAATATTAATGCCACTGTGCCCTGCAGTCATACTGCTGCAGCTTTTATGCTGCATATTATACAGCAGTGGAATTTAGTTAATTTTATGGTGTGTTATTACAGGATACAAGCGGAGGGCGAGAGGCAGCTTTTGTTGGCTTAGGTTCTATGTTTATTTCCCAGGAGTGGGGCGAGCAGAGTTGGAAGAAGTAGGTCCCAACACATGAGAGCAGATGTGCACAGCTTTAGATTAGGCTCTCCTTGAACCAGAAAACTGGGCACTTTCACTCCTCCCCGGGAGCCGCTGAGTGGGGGATTCCTTGCAGTGCCTTGGGACATAGTTGGCTTGCTCTCAGCAGACCCAGCTAGGTGCAGTAGCAGCCTGTGGGTATCCCCCGCACCTGCAAGCACCCAGGGAGGGAAATATCCATCCTTCAGAACAAAACAAACCCATTAGCATCCTTTTTTGTGCTGCTAATGAAGCTAATGGAACTGCATTCAAAGAAACAGAGGTTGAGCTGGTATTAAACACCTGGGGAGCACACGGCAATTTCACCAGAACATGTTTTTCCTTGTTGCCTTTGAGAGCCAGGTCTTTTGATCCCTAAACAGATTACCAGGAGGGGGTGAAGGTGAGCAATCTCCCCTCCTCTTCTCCTTGTAAAGAGCATTCAGTGCCGCACAGTGTTAGCTCCATGGAAGCGTTCAAGCCCCAACAGGTGGGGGTGCTCAGGATGCTTTTCAGTTGACCCTTGTTTCCTCTTCCTGTCGAGAAGTTTGGTTGCAGGTGAGTGGTATTGGCCAACTTTGCCTTGTACTCGCTTCCCCCCTGCCCTTCCACACCCTCCTGGCCTGCCGTTCACATCCACTCTCACACCAGGTTACCAACATGCGGTTTATGACAACAGTTGCTACTGCTCAAGGGATAGAATAGGGAGATGCTGTGAAGCATCTCCTTTCCCCTAGCTCAGTCCTGGCTGCCACCATCCACTCTTAAAGTTCTCACCCAGGGCCTTCCACTAGCAGGCCTGTGGCCGTGTTGGAGATACCCAGGGGTGCTTTACCAATGCAGCTGGCATCTCCTTTGTTTCCTGATGCAAACTTGAAACTTAGCCTAGTTTTGCTGAAGAGTCATGAACAGGGCTCTACCAAATCCACGGTCCATTTTGGTCAATTTCACGGACATCAGATTTTAAAAATCGTAAATTTCATGATTTCAGCCATTGAAATTTGAAATTTCACAGTATTGTAATTGTAGGGATCCTGACCCAAAAAGGAGTTGTCGGGGGGTGGGTTGGGATCACAAGGTTATTGTAGGGGGGGTTGCAGTTCTGCTACCCTTACTTCTGCACTGCTGCTGGCGGCAGCGCTGCCTTCAGAGCTGGGTAGCAGGAGAGCAGCAGCTGCTAACCAGGAGCCCAGCTCTGAAGGCAGAGCCACTGCCAGCACCAGCACAGAGTAAGGATGGCATGGTATGGTATTGCCACCCTTGCCACTCTCCGGCTGCCCAGCTCTGAAGGCAGCAGCGCAGAAGTAAAGAGTGGCATGGTATGGTATGGCCACCCTTACTTCTGTGCTGCTGCTGGCAGGGCGCTGCCTTCAGAGCTGGGTGCCTCACCAACCACTTTCCAGCCACCCAGCTCTGAATGCAGTGCAGAAGTAAGGGTGGCAATACTGCAACCCCCTAAAATAACCTTGTGACCCCCCCCCTGCAACTCCCTTTTGGGTCAGGACCCCCAGCTTGAGAAACACTGGTCTCCTCTATGAAATCTGTATAATATAGGGTAAAAGCACACAAAGGACCAAATTTAACCAGGGGAGGGGGCGGGGAACAGACCAGATTTTATGGTCTGTGACATGTTTTTCATGGCTGTGAATTTGGTAGGGCCCTAGTCATCAACTTTTCCAGCAGAGATAGGTCCAGGATGGATCCTGGATTAGAACCTCCTGAGCTGAGGCCATATAGATCTGGGTCTGATCCCTGCCACATAGATTTTTCTCCTCTTTCAAGTGAAGTCAGGGCCTCTTTAGGATTCTGTATCTAAAGCAGGTGATTTTGGCTGAGCTTTGCTCTGAGGTTTTAGACTGGAACCTGGAGATTCCTAGTGAAATGAAGGGGTGAGAACCCTCTGCAGACTGAAACTAAAGAGCCCTAAGACTGCTAAGACACAAATGGTGCTATCACGGGAGGGGTTTAGCTGGGACCCACTGCCCTTGGGGAAAACTGCCAGGAGGTCTTTAGAGGTCATAGGCCTGATCCTTTGCTGACACTAGCATGACTCATATGGAATTGCTGCTGGTGTGCATTGGGGTGGGAGCACAATCTAATCTCACGGACAATCAGCACATGTTGGTTTGTGCCTCTAAAAGGTGGTACCTGTAGCACAGCGCCCCCTAGCACCATGCTGGGGCATTGGTTCAGTACTGGCTTAGAGGGAAGAATGCCACCTACTGAATCACTCACCGTGTTCTCAGGTGTTGTTTGCCCTGCAGTGAAAGTTCCTCTCTAAGGAATGTGTTTGGTTCCCTGTCATGATCATGACTGCATAGAAATAAGAGAAATGTGGGGATTTGATTTATTTGGCCCACTGCAAAAAAACAACGCCCCCAATCGTGATGGTGGCCTAAAACAGATCTCTCCACGTGCAATCAAAGATTGTCCTGGGATTCCATGAGTGAGCTGCCTAGCATCTCACATGAGATCCTCGAGAGCACCCGAGGAATTAGTGGGAGGAAGAGGTGGCTGTTACAAGAGTGCTAAGTAAGCTCTGTGTGTGTGTGTGTGTGTGTGTGTGTGTGCGCACTAATTAGTTAGTAGAGCACTATCTACTGGAATCTAAGACTGTGAGCATTGTCTATAAGTTAATAGGTTCAATAAAGTTGTTTTTGTGCACTGCAAATGGCCATCCAGGGTGCAGCCTCTTCACCTGCAGCCCCCCAGCGTGGCAATATTCCCATCCATGATAATCCTGGGGGGGATACCACATTTTCAAGGTGCTCTCTTCATCTGCTTTCCCCCTGGCTGCAAGGTGCTGTTATGATCTCACTGCTGCTGCCTTCACTTCATTGTGAATTCCAGGGAAGTGCTGGATTCCGACCGGGAGCAGGTGCAGCAGTTTGGAGAGGTGGGGCAAGCCATTATCAGCTTGAACATTAATTGTCAAATTAGCGTCACACTGCGAAATACGAGTAAATAAGAGTTGGCAGTTTGTGTTTCTTACAGTATCCCCCTGTTCCAAGCCGAGGGTGTCGGGGGTTAAATGCGCTCATCTCTTTGCCTTCTTCCCCTGTAAAGCCCATCTTGCTCTCTTTGCGCAGGTTGCAGTATTGTCTAAGCAGCATGCAGGGGGTTGCTCTGATCTGTAGGGAATACCTCTTGGGCTGTGATGTTATCTGCTCTTAATAACTAAGCAAAGTTTAACCTGGTCATTATTTGGAGAGGAGGCCTGCAAGGTGCTTCAGGAAGTGGTGTTAGGGATTCAGAAGGCTTTCCCCTGAGTCAGTACCAGCTCCCATACCCCATCATAGTGTGATCCTAGAAGTGCTGGCACATAACTAAGATTCTGTGTGTGCAAAAGCGGTGATATTAACTCTGGTGTCCTGACCAAATTTCAGCTGGGTTGAATATGTGTTACCTTCCTAAACTCCACCTGAAATTTTGGTTGGATACAGTATCCCTGGACCTAACCTGCTGTGCAAAGTTGTTGAGAGCCGTTAAACAGCTGTCATGTGTTCCACCCCAGAGACAGCTGCAAGTCAGAGGTCGGTAAAGTGATTCTTCTAACAGAACTCTCCTTTTCTCTATACATCTTTATCTATACAGTAAGTATTGTGGTTTCTTTGGGATTACTAGGTATTTACAGTTGAATAGATGGATTGCTTAGCCCTAACTGAGTACTACAGAGATGGGAGCATTAAAGACAGGCAGATAGAGGTGCCACTTGATTACATAAGAACTGGATTTCAGCAGAAACAGCTGGGAGAGCAGTCTCACCTTGAGAAACAACAAATGCAAACGTCTCCTTCTTGAACTGGCTTCCAACTCACCCAAGAAATGTGTCCCTGTGCATCTTGCAAGGGTGTGGGATGCCAAGAGGGCATGCAGGCCTCTTTTATCCTTGGCAAAGAGAAGTCACTTCTCTTTGGCAAAAGGTGAGGCATGTTAGTGGTGGCAGCTTGGCCCAATTGGCAGGGTTCAGAGGCCTTGACCAGCAGAGTGTCTCCAGCATTCCTCTTCCTGACCCTTTCCAAGCGAACTCATTAGGATGTATCTCACTCTGCTCTGATTGCTCTTCTGCGCTATTAATTAGTGGTCATATTAATTCCTGCTGCTATTATACAGTTAGGTGATGCAGAACAAAGCTACTCATTAACATGTGGAGGAGCGATGGCTGCTCCTGGTGCAGCTTCTCCCTCCCGCTGCTGCCTATGGAAACAGACTCCACTGCTACCCTTGCCAGCCGGGTTCAGCTCAGTAGCAGCCCTGATGGCCATTAGAAGGCTAGGGCACTTAGTAAGGAAGGAAGCCCCAAGCACACATGGGGCTGAAACGCTGTTTGTTAGGTCACCGGCGAAAGTCAGCGTAGTGGCCTCATCTCTGTTGTAAGCCCATCACACAACCTGGCAAAAGGCTGGCAGTCTCTGTGAGGCAGATGCCCAGGACTGGAACAGCAGGCTGGGTTGCCAATTTTGGTTGGACGTATGCCTGGAGGTTTCATCACATGACATAATCTTTAATTAAAGATTAACCTTTAATTCCTGGAGACTTCAGGGCAATCCTGGAGGACTGGCAACCCGAAGTGTGTGCCACTGATCACTCCTAGGGTGCACTGGCAGAGCTGTGAGTGTGTATGTGTTTGGGGGGTGGTAGCGCAGGAGCAGGACTGGAACAGCATGAGGTGCTGCAGGTCAGGACTGGGCTCTATTGGTAGGATGGCATGGGAAGCTCATAGGGGATTGGTGCTTGTACGAGTACCACAACTGAAATAGCTGGAGGCGATTGCTGGTCAGGATTGAAGTGTACTAGCAGAGCTGGGTATGGGGAGCTCAGGCTGGGAATAGCAGAATGTCCTGTAGGTCAGGAGTGGGGACATTGGCAGGGCCATGTGGGGCATCCTGGACTGGAACAGCACTGCAGTAATGGGGGTGTGGCTGGGCAGAGCTGAGGTACGTTGGCAGGGCCGTGTGGGGAGTCCAGCACTGCAGGAACAGGGGTGCTGCTGGGCAGAGCTGAGGTACGTTGGCAGGGCCGTGTGGGGAGCCCGGCACTGCAGTAATGGGAGCATTGCTGGGCAGAGCTGAGGTACAGTGGCAGAGCTGTGTGGGGAGTCCGGCATTGCGGTAATGGGGGTGCTGCTGGGCACAGCTGAGGTACGGTGGCAGGGCCATGTGGGGAGTCCAGCACTGCAGGAACAGGGGTGTTTCTGGGCAGAGCTGAGGTACGGTGGCAGGGCCATGTGGGGAGTCCAGTACTGCAGGAACAGGGGTGTTTCTGGGCAGAGCTGAGGTACGTTGGCAGGGCCGTGTGGGGAGCCCGGCACTGCAGGAACAGGGGTGTTTCTGGGCAGAGCTGAGGTACATTGGCAGGGCCGTGTGGGGAGCCCGGCACTGCGGTAATGGGGGCGTTGCTGGGCACAGCTGAAGTATGTCGGCAGGGCCATGTGGGGAGCCCAGCATTGCGGTAATAGGGGCGTTGCTGGGCACAGCTGAGGTACGTTGGCAGGGCCGTGTGGGGAGCCCAGCACTGCGGTAATGGGGGCGTTGCTGGGCACAGCTGAGGTATGTCGGCAGGGCTGTGTGAGGAGCCCGGCACTGCGGGAACAGGGGTGTTTCTGGGCACAGCTGAGGTATGTCGGCAGGGCTGTGTGAGGAGCCCGGCACTGTGGGAACAGGGGTGTTTCTGGGCAGAGCTGAGGTACGGTGGCAGGGCCATGTGGGGAGTCCAGTACTGCAGGAACAGGGGTGTTTCTGGGCAGAGCTGAGGTACGTTGGCAGGGCCGTGTGGGGAGCCCGGCACTGTGGGAACAGGGGTGTTTCTGGGCAGAGCTGAGGTACGGTGGCAGGGCCATGTGGGGAGTCCAGTACTGCAGGAACAGGGGTGTTTCTGGGCAGAGCTGAGGTACGTTGGCAGGGCCGTGTGGGGAGCCCGGCACTGCAGGAACAGGGGTGTTTCTGGGCAGCGCTGAGGTACGTTGGCAGGGCTGTGTGGGGAGCCCGGCACTGCAGGAACAGGGGTGTTTCTGGGCAGAGCTGAGGTACGTTAACAGGGCTATGTGAGGACCAAGCACGGCGCCTGCGTTCTTTGTTTCTGACTGGTGTGGCCAGTGTTTAGTGCCTCATTTTTAGATTGTCTAAACTCCCCTGCTATTCTGAAGGCTAACACAACCTGAGCGGTGTGTTCCCAGCAGGGATTTGCTGTGCGGTCCTGCACACTCAGGAGATGCTCACACAGCTCAGCAGGTGCAGTGTCTCAGTCCTTAGTTCAGTTTGCTTGTTTTTCCCCACCTGGTGCAGGGAGACATCCAGCTTCCTGTCCAGCAATGTGTGTTTCCAAACCAGGCTGACTGAAGGGTGTGGTGGGGGGATCTCCCAGTGAGCTACAGCAAAGCATCACTGAATCCAAGGAGTTGCTAAGGAAGGGCTGCTGGGAAATGGGTCTGATACCCATGTGAAAAAGGTAACAAGATCCTCGCCGTATGTGCACGTTCCTCTAATGCCGATGTTATTATGACAGAATGCCAGGTCCGGGGGCACTGCTATGCTATGCCATTGGGAAGGAGGAGGATAGAGGGAGAGGGTCAGTCACGGAGGACTGGTCTGATCTTGCATATACCTGTTCCACTTCTGGTTCACAAGAGGAGAATCCAGGCCCTGAGAGTGAAGGATCCAGTTACTTGATGTTTTAACTTTCACAACACTTTCCTGCCTGCTCATTGCTAAAAGGCTATTGAAATTGAAGGGAGGAGACCTAGAGACAAACTATTATAACGAGAGATTGGTTTCATTGGGAAGTCTGAATTTGGGGTTGGATCCAAGCACCTGCATTCTGGAGGGTTGAGATTTGGTCACCCGGTTCAATCCATTATAGAGAGATGTTCCCTAAAGCCCTGGGGTTTGGATCCAGCATACCCGCTTGGGCCCATGTCTGCTGTTACAGCACAGTAAATGTGCACAGCACTGTATGGTGTGAGCTGTGTGCCAAACAAAGGCCTCTCCCCGAAAGGACTTACTATTGCTGATGGCGTATTAGGACCTGGTGGGAAGACACGGTGCAATGAGACACATGTCCAGAGTGGGGCATAAGGCCAGGAGCTGGAGATGGGTTTTCAGACATTCTTTGAAGGAGGATTCAGAGGGAGCTTAGGTATATAAGTGAGGTGGAGAGAGAGAGACACACTAGGAAAAAGGGAGAGATCATGGAGACACCCAAACAGAGAATGGTATTGCTGGCTTACTTGCTTATTATTCCTTTATTTCTCTCCTTTGCTTAGTAAATAGACTGCAGTCCAATCCACCTGCCTGCCAGTATCCCAGCCAGGCCCACCTGCCCCACCTACCCCCCAATTGGCTCTCTCTAGCTGGCATTGGCTTTCCAGGCAGGCTTATTAATGCTGACATCTCGGGGCACCTACGGGCGAGGCACATGTGTGTGCGGTGCGTTCCCTCCCACTTCCCCACACCACTGCTCCGGGCACTGGAGTCCATTGCCTCTGCGTGTCTGCGAACATCATGTAGCTGCCTCCTCGCTTCTCTCAGCTGCTGGGAGATGAATGGGACAGAAACCTGTAGCTCTTGTTCTCCCATGCTGGGCCCGTGGGTTGCGGGGCAGGAGGTGTTACAGTAAGGCCCGGCCATTCCCAGATGCCTGGGACTCCTGCAGAGCCACCACCATCTGCTGCCCCAGACATGGGTGGACATGGATCATTTCAGTGTCAGCCCTTTTATATCTTAACGCCCTAGTGCCAAAGGTGCAATGGCAGGCACTTAAATTTCACTGCTGCTCGTATCATTCTGACAGACAGCGTGTCCCTCCCCCTCTGGGGCATTCAGGAGTGGGGACAGGCGCTTGAGTTCATTAAAGCAAAGCATGCACAGAGCGTAGGAGCAGCTAGCGGCATTCTGCGTGCAGCTCCATCCCCAGCAGGTATGAGGGGAACAAGCAGAGCTGGCTTTCCCCAGGGTGAGCTTGCTACAGGGCAATCTTGGTGATTGCAGTGGTGCTGTGCGCACAGAGGACCCCTTTTCCTTCCCCTGGTACTGTGGATTAGAGTGGTACAATGAATACTGGTGTTCAGTTGTCTCTGTATGCACCCTGCTGATAAGGAACCTAGACCATAGAAGTCACCATAGTAGATAAGCCCCTTGATCCTTTCAATTGAGTATTCTGTTTCCTGATATATTTGAAGAAACCACTGGTCCATGAGGTTGGCTATACTGCTCCCTGCTGTATGGGATCACCCCATTGATTCATCAAGACCTATACCCCTCTTTCTGCTATAGCAACACAGTCCATTGGTCCATCAGCTCTGATTTCCTGCCTCCAGCCCAGGGGTGGGCAAACTTTTTGGCCCGAGGGCCACATCTGGGTATAGAAATTGTATGGTGAGCCATGAATGCTCCCGAAATTGGGGTTGGAGTGAGGGCTCTGGCTGGGGGTGTGGGTTCTGGGGTGGGGCCATAAATGAGGAGTTCAGGGTGTGGAAGGGGGTTCTGGGCTACAGGTGGCGCTTACTTCAAGTGGCTCCTAGAAGCAGCGGCATGTCCCCCTCTCCGGCTCCTACATAAGAACATAAGAACATAAGAAAGGCCATACCGGGTCAGACCAAAGGTCCATCTAGCCCAGTATCTGTCTACCGACAGTGGCCAATGCCAGGTGCCCCTGAGGGAGTGAACCTAACAGGCAATGATCAAGTGATCTCTCTCCTGCCATCCATCTCCATCCTCTGACGAACAGAGGCTAGGGACACCATTCTTACCCATCCTGGCTAATAGCCATTTATGGACTTAGCCACCATGAATTTATCCAGTCCTCTTTTAAACATTGTTATAGTCCTAGCCTTCACAACCTCCTCAGGTAAGGAGTTCCACAAGTTGACTGTGCGCTGCGTGAAGAAGAACTTCCTTTTATTTGTTTTAAACCTGCTGCCTATTAATTTCATTTGGTGACCCCTAGTTCTTGTATTATGGGAATAAGTAAATAACTTTTCCTTATCCACTTTCTCAACATCACTCATGATTTTATATACCTCTATCATGTCCCCCCTTAGTCTTCTCTTTTCCAAACTGAAGAGTTCTAGCCTCTTTAATCTTTCCTCGTATGGGACCCTCTCTAAACCCCTAATCATTTTAGTTGCTCTTTTCTGAACCTTTTCTAGTGCTAGAATATCTTTTTTGAGGTGAGGAGACCACATCTGTACACAGTATTCGAGATGTGGGCGTACCATGGATTTATATAAGGGCAATAATATATTCTCAGTCTTATTCTCTATCCCCTTTTTAATGATTCCTAAAATCCTGTTTGCTTTTTTGACCGCCTCTGCACACTGCGTGGACATCTTCAGAGAACTATCCACGATAACTCCAAGATCTTTTTCCTGACTCGTTGTAGCTAAATTAGCCCCCATCATGTTGTATGTATAGTTGGGGTTATTTTTCCAATGTGCATTACTTTACATTTATCCACATTAAATTTCATTTGCCATTTTGTTGCCCAATCACTTAGTTTTGTGAGATCTTTTTGAAGTTCTTCACAATCTGCTTTGGTCTTAACTATCTTGAGTAGTTTAGTATCATCTGCAAACTTTGCCACCTCACTGTTTACCCCTTTCTCCAGATCATTTATGAATAAATTGAATAGGATTGGTCCTAGGACTGACCCTTGGGGAACACCACTAGTTACCCCTCTCCATTCTGAGAATTTACCATTAATTCCTACCCTTTGTTCCCTGTCCTTTAACCAGTTCTCAATCCATGAAAGGACCTTTCCTTTTATCCCATGACAGCTTAATTTACGTAAGAGCCTTTGGTGAGGGACCTTGTCAAAGGCTTTCTGGAAATCTAAGTACACTATGTCCACTGGATCCCCCTTGTCCACATGTTTGTTGACCCCTTCAAGAACTCTAATAGATTAGTAAGACACGATTTCCCTTTACAGAAACCATGTTGACTATTGCTCAACAGTTTATGTTTTTCTATGTGTCTGACAATTTTATTCTTTACTATTGTTTCAACTAATTTGCCCGGTACCGACGTTAGACTTACCGGTCTGTAATTGCCGGGATCACCCCTAGAGCCCTTTTTAAATATTGGCGTTACATTAGCTAACTTCCAGTCATTGGGTACCGAAGCCGATTTAAAGGACAGGTTACAAACCTTAGTTAATAGTTCTGCAACTTCACATTTGAGTTCTTTTAGAACTCTTGGGTGAATGCCATCTGGTCCCAGTGACTTGTTAATGTTGAGTTTATCAATTAATTCCAAAACCTCCTCTAGTGACACTTCAATCTGTGACAGTTCCTCAGATTTGTCACCTACAAAAGCCAGCTCAGGTTTGGGAATCTCCCTAACATCCTCAGCCGTGAAGACTGAAGCAAAGAATCCATTTAGTTTCTCCGCAATGACTTTTTCATCTTTAAGCGCTCCTTTTGAATTTTGATCGTCAAGGGGCCCCACTGGTTGTTTAGCAGGCTTCCTGCTTCTGATGTACTTAAAAAACATTTTGTTATTACCTTTGGAGTTTTTGGCTAGCCGTTCTTCAAACTCCTCTTTGGCTTTTCTTATTACACTCTTGCACTTAAGTTGGCAGTGCAGTGTTTGTGCTCCTTTCTATTTGCCTCACTAGGATTTGACTTCCACTTTTTAAAGGAAGTCTTTTTCTCTCTCACTGCTTCTTTTACATGGTTGTTAAGCCACGGTGGCTCTTTTTTAGTTTTTTTACTGTTTTTCTTAATTTGGGGTATACATTGAAGTTGGGCCTCTATTATGGTGTCTTTAAAAAGGGCCCACGCAACTTGCAGGGATTTCACTTTAGTCACTGTACCTTTTAACTTTTGTCTAACTAACCCCCTCATTTTTGTATAGTTCCCCCTTTTGAAATTAAAGGCCACAGTGTTGGGCAGTTGAGATGTTCTTCCCACCACAGGGATGTTGAATGCTATTGTATTATGGTCACTATTTCCAAGCGGTCCTGCTACAGTTACCTCTTGGACCAGCTCCTGCGCTCCACTCAGGATTAAATCTAGAGTCGCCTCTCCCCTTGTGGGTTCCCGTACCAGCTGCTCCATGAAGCAGTCATTTAAAGTATCGAGAAATTTTATCTCTGCATTTCGTCCTGAAGTGAAATGTTCCCAGTCAATATGGGGATAATTGAAATCCCCCACTATTATTGGGTTCTTAATTTTGATAGCCTCTCTAATTTCCCTTAGCATTTCATCATCACTATTACTGTCCTGGTCAGGTGGTCGAGAATAGATCCCTACTGTTATATTTTTACTAGAGCATGAAATTTCTATCCTTAGAGACTCTATGGAACCTGTGGATTCGCTTAAGATTTTTACTTCATTTGAATCTACACTTTCTTTAACATATAGTGCCACTCCTCCCCCTGCACGGCCTGTTCTGTCCTTCCGATATATTTTGTACCCCGGAATGATTGTGTCCCATTGATTGCTCTCAGTCCACCAGGTTTCTGTGATGCCTATTATATCTATATCCTCCTTTATCACAAGGCACTCTAGTTCACCCATCTTATTATTTAGACTTCTGGCATTTGTGTACAAGCACTTTAAAAACTTGTCCCTGTTTATTAGCCTGCCTTTTTCTGATGTGCCAGATTCTTTTTTATGTGACTGTTTATCATCTGATCCGGCCCTTACATTATACTTCTCATTCCTCTGCTCCTGACTATAACCTGGAGATTCTCTATCATCAGACTCTCCTCTAAGAGAAGTCTGTGTCCGATCCACACGCTCCTCTGCAGCAGTCGGCTTTCCCCCATCTCCTAGTTTAAAAACTGCTCTACAACCTTTTTAATGTTTAGTGCCAGCAGAGGCACAGCCAGGTGGCTCTGCTGTGTGCTGTGTGCTGCCCCATCCATAGGCACCACCCTGTAGCTCCCATTGGCCGCAGTTCCCAGCCAGTGGGAGCTGCAGGGGCAGCGTTTGGGGTGGGGACGGTGTGCAGAGCCTGGCTGCTGCTATGTGTAGGAGCCGGAGGAGGGACATGCCACTGCTTCTGGGAGCTGTGCGGAGCGGCTCCCAACCCTGCTCCCCAACTGGAGCACCAGAGAGGGGCAAGCCCCAAGCCCCAGTCCCCAGCAGGAACTCGAGGGCTGGATTAAAATGGTTGGTGGGCTGGATGCGGCCCATAGGCCGTCGTTTGCCCACCCCTGCTTCAGCAGTAGTGAAAACTCTGATGTTAGAGAAGAAGTAAATACAGATAACTTAGGAGAGGACCTAGGGAATTGTACAGTGTTGTATGAGGAGTGAGCAAGTGTGTAGTTACTTACTGACTCCTGCGATGATCAGCTCAGATTGTAAAGAATGAGACTTTGAGTTCCATCACCTTAGCGCACACTACTACAGATGGTGCTATCAATCATACAATTATCCAGCCATTTTTAAAAGTTCAGCCATGGCACATGACCAGATCTGTCCTGGGCCATGGAGTTCCGCAGGTATGTGCATACAGAGTGTATTGAAATCCACCCTTTGTTTTCTTTCTGCCCTTCAATTTGGGGTTTTATCACAAAACTGGTCCTCAGCAGGTGGAGAGTTCTGGCAAATCTATGGGTGGAGACCTCAGCTCCACTGAACTTCACTGCAAGCCCCTCTTCCCTTCATCTTGCTTGTTAAACAAGATTCCTTGGTGCAGGTAGGCAGAAGCCGCAGTGGCACCTGAGCTGCCATTTTGGGCCATCTAATGCCAGGCACTTAAAACTGATTAGCAAAGTGGCCACATTTCAGAGGTATTGAATATCTACAGCTCCCAGTGAAGCTGAAGGGAGCCAGATGGATGGGAGCCAGCAGTCCTATTAATCCACCCCACAACCACAGCAGCAATGGCAGGTGTTCCCCCTAGCATGCCTCAACATGGCCCATTTGCTCCTGGGTACTTCTTATGACTGCCAGCAAGGAGGCCAATTAGTGCTGGTGGTTTCTGTGAGGTGAACAACTGGGACCTGGACTGGAGCCACTGACTCAGTCCAGTTACTAGGCCCCAGAACAGCTATCACATGGCAATGGCCTTCGTTCACTATGACGTGGGATGCCTCTGCCTGTGTGACCCAAGAGTGAGAGCCTTTGCACTCAGCCCACAAGCGGTCATTCAATCCTCCACCGATGGACCTCTCTCTCAGAGATGTGAGCACGGCGCTTATTCTACCCTCTTCTAAGTAGATCTAGAGATCACGTGGATCACTCTGTTCCAGCGTCTGCCTACAGGGCCTGTGGTGCCTGTTCCCTTTTGTTGCAGACCTTGCTGGGAATGGCTGCAGTGTTACGGGAAAGCAGCATGGAGAGGTGCATGGTGCAACAGGGCTCCGTGGTGCTATAGCTGTCATCTGTTATATATATAAAATATATATATAGCTATAGCACCACGGAGCCCTGTTGCACCATGTGGAGGAATTAGTTCTCCTCTGACTAAAGAGAGGCTCTCTCGTCAGGGCCACTCACAATGCCTGTTCCTGAACTGCTGAGTCATGTAGCTAGCTACAAAGAAGCACAGTTGTTCTGGGGGAATCAAGCTACTGCATCCAACCATGAGAAATCCTGGTTTCCCTTATTATAAGAACATAAGAACGGCCGTACCGGGTCAGACCAAAGGTCCATCTAGCCCAGTATCTGTCTACCGACAGTGGCCAATGCCAGGTGCCCCAGAGGGAGTGAACCTAATAGGCAATGATCAAGTGATCTCTCTCCTGCCATCCATCTCCATCCTCTGACGAACAGAGGCTAGGGACACCATTCCTTACCCATCCTGGCTAATAGCCATTTATGGACTTAACCACCATGAATTTATCCAGTTCTCTTTTAAATGCTGTTATAGTCCTAGCCTTCACAACCTCCTCAAGTAAGGAGTTCCACAAGTTGACTGTGCGCTGCGTGAAGAAGAACTTCCTTTTACTTGTTTTAAACCTGCTGCCTATTAATTTCATTTGATGACCCCTAGTTCTTGTATTATGGGAATAAGTAAATAACTTTTCCTTATCCACTTTCTCCACACCACTCATGATTTTGTATACCTCTATCATATCCCCCTTAGTCTCCTCTTTTCCAAGTTGAAGTGTCCTAGCCTCTTTAATCTTTCCTCATATGGGACCCTCTCCAAACCCCTAATCATTTTAGTTGCCCTTTTCTGAACCTTTTCTAGTGCCAGTATATCTTTTTTGAGGTGAGGAGACCACATCTGTACACAGTATTCGAGATGTGGGCGTACCATGGATTTATATAATGGCAATAATATATTCTCAGTCTTATTCTCTATCCCCTTTTTAATGATTCCTAACATCCTGTTTGCTTTTTTGACCGCCTCTGCACACTGCATGGACATCTTCAGAGAACTATCCACGATGACTCGAAGATCTTTTTCCTGACTCGTTGTAGCTAAATTAGCCCCCATCATGTTGTATGTATAGTTGGGGTTATTTTTTCAAATGTGCATCACTTTACATTTATCCACATTAAATTTCATTTGCCATTTTGTTGCCCAATCACTTAGTTTTGTGAGATCTTTTTGAAGTTCTTCACAATCTGCTTTGGTCTTAACTATCTTGAGCAGTTTAGTATCATCTGCAAACTTTGCCACCTCACTTTTTACCCCTTTCTCCAGATCATTTATGAATAAATTGAATAGGATTGGTCCTAGGACTGACCCCTGGGGAACACCACTATTTACCCCTCTCCATTCTGAGAATTTACCATTAATTCCTACCCTTTGTTCCCTGTCTTTTAACCAGTTCTCAATCCATGAAAGGACCTTCCCTTTTATCCCATGACAGCTTAATTTACGTAACAGCCTTTGGTGAGGAACCTCGTCAAAGGCTTTCTGGAAACCTAAGTATACTATGTCCACTGGATCCCCCTTGTCCACATGTTGGTTGACCCCTTCAAAGAACTCTAATAGATTAGTAAGATACGATTTCCCTTTACAGAAACCATGTTGACTATTGCTCAACAGTTTATGTTTTTCTATGTGTCTGACAATTTTATTCTTAAGTATTGTTTCAACTAATTTGCCCGGTACTGACATTAGATTTACCGGTCTGTAATTGCCGGGATCATCTCTAGAGCCCTTTTTAAATATTGACATTACATTAGCTAACTTCCAGTCATTGGGTACCGAAGCCAATTTAAAGGACAGGTTACAAATCTTAGTTAATAGTTCTGCAACTTCACATTTGAGTTCTTTCAGAACTCTTGGGTGAATGCCATCTGGTCCTGGTGACTTGTTAATGTTGAGTTTATCAATTAATTCCAAAACCTCCTCTAGTGACACTTTAATCTGTGACAGTTCCTCAGATTTGTCACCTACAAAAGCCAGCTCAGGTTTGGGAATCTCCCTAACATCCTCAGCCGTGAAGACTGAAGCAAAGAATCCATTTAGTTTCTCCGCAATGACTATATCATCTTTAAGCACTCCTTTTGTATCTCGATCATCAAGGGGCCCCACTGGTTGTTTAGCAGGCTTCTTGCTTCTGATGTACTTAAAAAACATTTTGTTATTACCTTTGGAGTTTTTGGCTAGCCGTTCTTCAAACTCCTCTTTGGCTTTTCTTATTATACTCTTGCACTTAATTTGGCAGTGTTTATGCTCCTTTCTATTTGCCTCACTAGGATTTGACTTCCACTTTTTAAAGGAAGTCTTTTTATCTTTCCATTAAAGGAAGTCTTTTTATCTCTCACTTTATTATCTGCACCTCAAAGATGATAGGGGCAGAAACCAGCCTCAAAAGTGAAACCAGTTGTCTTTTGGAAGAGACTAGAAATGGATGTCCTGACCTCACTGGGTCGCAAGATCCTCTGGCACTTTGGGAGCAATCGGGGTGTGATGAGAGTCCATCATGAGCAAATGCATTCTTAAAATCCCTTCTTTCCTCTTCCTTCCCCCAGTTGCTTGTAATTGGACGTGGTGGTGTTCTTCCTTCCCACTTCCTAAAGTCATGCGCTGTCAAACAGCTCTTGTGTTCCACCCCCTAACCCCCAGCTCCTCCAGAATTGCAGCTGGGGAGGGAGGGAGGCAGGGGCACCAAGATGGTCCTAACCCTAGCCCCCCACTCCACCAGAACCGCACATGACACCAAGTTCCTGTGAGTGTCATATCACACCCATCCAGTCTCTATTATGAAGGACTCTGGCAACAAAGTTGTAAAGTCCCCAGCTCCCCCAGAGCATCAGCTTCTGGAGAGGGGAATAAATTAGTAACTTCTTGTCCTCACTTTACAGCTGACTCGGATGAGAGCCAGGAGTGCAGGTAAGAGATCCTAGTGATGTGCTCCGACCTGCCGCTCTCATCTTCCTTGCAGATTTGGTGGGTGATTATTAGTCCAATTGTTTTGCTGCTGTAAGAGAGGAAAGAATAAGTTTCCACCTAGATAAACTCAGCATGACTTTTCCCTGTGGGTCTGCCCAAGGGGAAAACCCTCTTCTGACTCACCCATTAAAGCAGAACAGGAGTGACCAGACTGTGGTCTCAGCAGCCCTACCGAACAGGTTGCAGAATCTGGCTACTAGGTGGGAGATTCTACAGCTTGGTTAAGTTCTGCTCTGCTATCGCACCACCAGGTGACTGTCTTTTGGAGAGATTTCAGTGGCTTCCTAACAAGGATGTTGACAGGGTTGGAATTATGGCTGAAGCCCCCCACCATCCGAGGTGCCACCTACCTTGATGCTATTGGTGGCATCCTGGTTTGTGCAGAATTTAAAAGTTTTTCCCAACTGGTGTTGCAACGTCACTGTGTCATGGCATAATGTGTTGATATTGCATTGTGATGCTACATTGCAGTGTGTAGACAGACCTTCAAGGACTCAGCCTCTCTTTATTTCAATCAGAGGATCTCTTGTTTTGAAATCTGTCACAGCCACCATGATTACATGCTAGCCAGTTCATCTGTGAGCCCACCACTGCCCTCCACAGGGTGGAATCAGAATGGCTCACCCGTGTGTCATAGTCCCCAGACCGTTTATGGATATTCACCTTTAGCTCAAGTGGTAGGGGCCCATACTTGTGGAGCAGGAATAGCATAAGAACATAAAAACGGCCATAGTGTATCAGACCAATAGTCCATCTAGCCCAGTATCCTGTCTTCTGACAGTGGCCAATGCCAGGTGCTTCAGAGGGAATGAACAGAACAGGCAATGATTGAATGATCCATCCTCTGTCATCCATTCCCAGTTCTGGCAAACAGAGGCTAGGGCCACTCAGTGCATGGGGTTGCATCCCTGCCCATCCTGGCTAATAGCCATTGATGGACCTGTCCTCCATGGATAGTATCAGTTCCCTCTCCACTGTCACTATGAAGTTCCAAGTGTCTGTGGTGTGAAGCAAAGCGACAGCCATGGAGCCCCTGAGTGGCCAAGTATTTGTTACAATCTGTTCTTCAGTTCCTTACTTTCCCTCCTCCGCTTCTCTTTGTATTTGTACATCTGACCTTTCTGAGAGCGGGGCCACACGCGGGCGGATATTTACACAGGAGCCGTTCCATGGTCGAGTGATATTTAGGAGCACAACCAGCCGTTTTCTCCAGAAGTCCCAGGGCTTTGACTCAGCCCAATTACCCACGCTGCCTCCCGGGTGCCTCTTTGGAGTTTAATTCCTTTAGCTGCGGCAGGGTCCTGACAGCAGCATAGCTGTCCATGAGATGCCTGCTGATGGGTAAATAGGAGCACGGTGCTGACATTTCGGAACACTAATAACCCTGGAAATATCACTGGGGACTTTCTGGAGCTTGGTAAGAGCACAGCCCTTTCCCGTTAGGCGGTGGGCTCTAAGTACAGCCGTCTTTTAGTTTTTATTAATTATAAGGAACATGGGCACAAGCTGACATTAGGTAGCGCAGGCTATAGTTAGGAAACAATGGGCTTATTTATACCACATGTCAGACAGTCAAATTGAAATATGGAGTGTTCCTGATAGAAAGTGACACAGCCTCAATAACACAGTAACCGATATTCTCCCCTTAACATCACGGTTCCCTAGATTTACCAGGCCCTCCTTCCTTACAATGTACCTCCTAGCACTCTGCTCCCCATCATCTGTCTCTCCCATTCTCACCTCCCTTTAGGTCTTTATTTGAACTCTCGCAGGTGCTTTTCTCTCCTGAAGCCAGCAAAAGCCCTATTTTGGTAGGAGAACTTTCCCGGTGCTGGGTTTATTGTGTCTGCTAAATTGTAGCTGCATGCCAGAGTGGCTCTAATGCTCCCACCAATACATCAGCCACTGGTTGGTCTGGCTGGCCTCTTCTGTTTACTCCAGGGATTCTCAAACATGTTACATCGTATGACCCCATTGTCCTCTAATGCACCTCGGAACAGGAACATCACAGCACATCGGCACAGCTGTTCAAGGATTGCACCTGGCATCAGAGAGTGCCTGGTTCCACGGAAGTGAGATGCCCACTTCTCCGGAAGATTGGAGACCAGGAATGTGAGACAGCTAACAATCATCATCCTCTGCAGCCAACTGCTGGCAGGCCCTCTTGTGGGCTGAGAACAATTGATGCCGTCAGTGGTATTTGTAGCAGCTCTGGCACATCCCTAAAGTATCTAGACATAATGTGTGCTTGATTCTTGAGACTCTGGTCCATTTAGTTATAAGCTGGGGACGCACCAGTTGGAAGTAACGGAAGAGGAGAAGGACCTCGGAGTCCTGGTTGATTGCAGGATGACTATGAGTCGGCAATGTGATGTGGCCGTTAAAAAAGCTAATGCGGTCTTGGGATGCATTAGGCGAGGTATTTCTAGTAGAGATAAGGAGGTGCTAGTCCCGTTATACAAGGCGTTGGTGAGACCTCATTTGGAGTACTGTGTGCAGTTTTGGTCTCCCATGTTTAAGAAGGATGAATTCAAACTGGAACGGGTACAAAGAAGGGCCACTAGAATGATCCGAGGAATGGAAAGCCTGTCGTATGAAAAGAGACTTGAGGAGCTTGGTTTGTTTTCCTTAACCAAAAGAAGGTTGAGAGGAGATATGATTGCTCTCTTTAAATATATCAGAGGGATAAATACCAGGGAGGGAGAGGAATTATTTCAGCTCAGTACTAATGTGGACACGAGAACAAATGGATATAAATTGGCAGTCGGGAAGTTTAGGCTTGAAATTAGACGAAGGTTTCTAACCATCAGGGGAGTGAAATTCTGGAACAGCCTGCCGAGGGAAACAGTGGGGGCGAAGGACCTCTCTGGCTTTAAGTTTAAGCTTGATAAGTTTATGGAGGGAATGGTTTGATAGGATAACACTATTTAGTCAATAGGTCAATAACGTGCTGCCACTGGTAATTAGTACCGAGGGTCAATGTTGGGATATTGAAAGTCTTTTTCCTGAGTGTCTGGGTGGAGAGTCTTGCCCGCATGCTCGGGGTTCAGCTGATCACCATATTTGGGGCCGGGAAGGAATTTTCCTCCAGGATAGATTGGCAGTGGCCCTGGAGTTTTTTCGCCTTCCTCCGCAGCATGGGGCAGGACGATTACCTGCTACTTGAAGTCTTTAAACCAGGATTTGGGGACTGCAACAGCTGAGTCAAGGGAGAGAATTATTTCAAGAGTGGGTGGGTCAGCTTTTGTGGCCTGCATTTTGCGGGAGGTCAGACTAGATGATCATAATGGTCCCTTCTGATCTTAAGTTCTATGATTCTATGATTGGCACAGTTCTATTAGGTGGATCTCTCTTCCCCTTCCCTGTTCTTCAGCAGAATTAGTAGGATAAGCTAGATTTCGTTGGAAGCACTGTCTGCCACTTGCAGTATGAGAGGAGTGTTTTCCTTGATGCTGCTGGAATTTAAACCTCAGACTCTGTACCTTTTTCACCCATGGAGAAGACTGCTCAGTACTGTCAGACATTCAAGGCCTGGGATTTCCACTCTAGTTGCACTCCGTTCACCTGGCTAGCCAAGAAAGTCTTATGTGCTACCTGCATACACGTGATCCTCTGGTCTGGGCTCCAGGAGGACCTTTCACTAAGGTGGGTGCAGACTGGCCTAGGGTGCTTGGGATGATAAAAGCATCCCCGTCTGTCTTGGTCATTGTGCCCAGTCAAACAAAAACTGGTCATTTACCAGCCAGATGATCTATGTCCATTTACTAGTTGGGGATCTGTACTGGGGAGGAAGCACACTGACTGTGTCTGATGCTTATAGTGCATCAGCCTACCCTTTCCATCCGCCACTTGCCTCTAGGGCATATTTTTAGGGGCCTTTTGGGGTGGATTCACACCTTCATGAGCAGGGATCATCCACTAGGATCAGGTGGATGTACCCTCACGGGCAGGGATCCTTGCGATCCAATCTCTTCCCTCCCTCCAGGAGTGCTGTGTGCGGCAGCGCTCGCTTTCACAGTCCCAGGGTTTCTGCTGGCTCGCAGTTTGCGCTGATGTCATGGAGCAGCCCTGCCAGGGAAATCAAAAAGGCAGCCGCAAATGTAACTTAAAATAGCTCTCCATGCAAGGCAAAGGGAGGGGGGTGGCAGGCTTCTGCCTGACACATTGACAACTTTCCGCCCAGGGCTAAACTCTCCTCTTTGACTATTGTGTCTCCTTCCTCGTTGAAACCCTACAAGGGAAGGGGGATCCAGTGCCTGGTTGACCCTGCTAACCTTCCTGGCTGGAAGAGAGAAATAAAAGCAAACCAAAATCCTTCAGAAGAAATACCAGCATGGTCTTGATAGAAGCAGCAGCACCTCTGCTGATGGAGCTCAGCGTTGCTCAGACTGGAGAAGTCCACTAGCACAGGGAGGAGCTTAGCAGGCCTCTGTCTGACTCTGACAAGGAAGGGGGCACCCTTCTGGCTGCTATGCATCATGAGGTTTAAGTCTCCGCTGAGATGACATGCAAGATAGCTGTGCATGCTGTGAATGTCGCCCCCGGATGGGGGACTCCACGGATGGGTTAAGCCTGTCTGAGCCACCTGGCTTTGAGCTTGGAAGATGTAACATGCCCATGTGGCAGAAGCTGGTTAGAGGCAGCATAGACCAACCTAGAGATGAGCGTCTCTTATTAGCACCTGGAACAAGTGGGTAGGGCTGGCTCCAGGCACCAGCGCAGCAAGTGCTTGGGGCGGCCAACAGAAAGGGGTAGCACGTCTGGCTCTTCGGCAGCAATTCAGCGGCGGGTCCCTCAGTCCCTCTCGGAGGGAAGGACCTGCCACCGAATTGCTGCTGAAGAATGAAAAAGCCGATCACGGCTTTTTTTTCCCTTTTTTTCCCTGCGCCGGGCGTCAAAAACGCTGGAGCTGGCCCTGCAAGTGGGGCCTGGTGCGTCACCTCTATTACCCTTTTTACTGGGTGTAGACATGGAGAATGGTGCTGGCAGCACTCATCTGCCTGGAGTGAGTGACTGGCTAACATCCTACCCCTGGGTCCAGTGCTCAACAGCAGCCACGGAACTGGAAGCCAATTCATCCCACGCCTCCTGGCACATCTATGTCAGACTCTGTTGTGGCTCAGCGGTGGGCCACCACACCACTCGGCATTCTGGATGTCTTGCATCGCACAGGGGGCCGCGGTTAATTGGAGACTGAAGAGTAGTGGTATCTTACGGTCTCCCGTGGGTTAGATTTGATGGTGGGTATTTCACTAGCATGGTGTGGCACCTCCCCACCATTTGTGGAGGAGTTTCCAGACTATGGGATCCCACCTGAGTTATTTCTCTAAGGACTCTGAACCCTAGGATCTCAAATCTAATCGAGTGCCTCCTGCAAATGGAAATGTCTGGGTGTGGGGACTAAGATAGTGTGTGTGGGGAGGTCTCTCCTTGAGCGTATGTGGAGTGAGGAGATGTCTACGGGATGGTGGCACATGATTGAAACCAGCAGCTGCCTTGCTGGGAAAGGACGGTTCTGTGTTTGTGTGTGGGGTACCATTCACTTGTCAGCTGTCAGCACACCTTCTTGGGAACAGAGAGCTAGGTAAAGGGCCTTACGCTTTCCTGGCTGTGATGCTATTTTCTCTTCACAATCAGATGGCTCAAGTAGTGATCTTCCCCATTTTTTTTTTTTTTTCCAAGTTGAAACCTGTGTCTCATAGGTGTCCTGCTCCTTGTCTTACACTCATAAATATTCAGCTTCTCTGCTACAGGAGCCTTTGGGTTGAGGCCCGTCACAGCAAGGATCTTGACTGTGCTATGCACAGAGCATTACACAGATTTTCCTGACCTGTCTCCCAGCGGGATTCAACCTCCAGTACTACATGCTCCTGTCCTTAAAACCTTACATTTTATCCAGGGGAACTCTGACAGATCAGGTTTGAGGTTGTTTGCATTGCTGGCTAGTGGCTTAGTGAGGGCAGGCTCTGGGCAAGCTTCTCACACACTCACAGACATCCTGATCCACTCTTTCAGCCCTGGGATCCATTCCCCTTCTCTCCGCTTAATCTTCATCTTCACCACACTCCACTATGCCAATCCCGAATGAACGCTAGCTCTGCCACTGCACTTCACTCCTGTCCCCCAGCTACTCCAGGGCCGTCCCAGCTTTGCTAACGGCACCAGCCCTGCTACTCAATGCCTCTTTTCAGCAAAGCACTGATGCATGTGACTTCTTTTGGACACATGTACATGCTTAAAGTTAAGCACGTGCTAAAGTGTTTTGGGGCCTTAGTCTAGGGATTCCGGACAGATCTGTTAATGCCCCTCAATCCTGAGCTTATGCTATGTTGTGTGGTCAGCTTTCTGCTGTGGACAAAGGCACTGGAGTGAGACCATCCAACTCATTCATCCTGGTGTGACCCAGCCTGGGATTTGAATCTCAGGGGTTCGCTCCCCTGCAGTACCATCCCCTCAGCCTCCCCGTGGCCCTATCCATGTCTCCTTAGTGGCTGCTCTGCCTAGACGTTGGTTGAACCCACATATGGCGAGTCCCAAGTCGCTAAGAAGTGGTTGGAAAGAGCTCTCCATGGAGCGGGCGTGCTGAGCTCTGCTTTGAGAAGGGTAGGGAAGGTATTACTGCCAACGCCTGCTGGCTACAGCTGGGTAGCTGCCGCCTCTTGCCACTTTCTCATGCTTTAAGTAACCCCCATCCCTCCACTTGTCTTTCAATGGAAGGCACTGCCTCATGCCCCTGGGCTGCAATTTACCTGCAACTGATGCTGCATCTGCAGATAAATGCTCAGCACTGCATGATACTTACCAGGGCAGTTTCTTCTTTCTGACAGGCCCTGGGGCTGAGCTGCGCCACACCCATGCGAGGTGTGTTCCCTCCAGCTCCCTGTCAGAGAGATTAATGGGGCTGCTTTCCTGACGGCTGGCTGCATAGGGCCTGTCCTGTAGGGAAATGCACAGCGCTGCTCGTGCTGCAGAGGCAAATGGTGCAAGCTAGTTACTGCAAACCAGCTTGTGTGAGTGAGAGATTCCTTGGGGCATAAGGGGTTCTGTGCAGGGCCAGGCTACTAGAACATTCTGAAGCCGGCCCTGCAGTTTTAAATACCTGCCATCTGTATGGATCCTATGTGATACGTTTCCAATCACTATCTAAGCTCAGTCTCTCTGGTTCCTACTTCGGGATTGTGGAGGACCAGCAGAGAGCTATCGTTCTGGTGACATGGTTGCTAGGAGAACTGATCAGGAATTTTTTGACTAAATGTTTTGATTTTAACACATTTTTCATCAGGGAGATTTCTCAGGTCCAGGATATGGGAGTGGGGGAAGAAATCCCACACCCAAGACTGGCCCTATCGCTGAGTGGTTAGGGCATGGGGGAGACCCACGTTCAAGTCCCTGCTCCAAATCAGGCAGAGCAGGGACTTGAATCTGGAGCTCTCAGGGGACTGCCCTAGCCACGGGGCTAGCAGCTATTGAATGTGGGGCACCCAGGTGAGTGCCCTAGCCAGGGGGCTAGCAGCTATTGAATGTGGGGCACTCCGGTGAGTGCCCTAGCCAGGGGGCTAGCAGCTATTGAATGTGGGACTCTCCGGTGAGTGCCCTAGCCAGGGGGCTAGCAGCTATTGAATGTGGGGCTCTCAGGTGAGTGCCCTAGCCATGGGGCTAGCAGCTATTGAATGTGGGGCTCCCAGGTGAGTGCCCTAGCCAGGGGGCTAGCAGCTATTGAATGTGGGGCTCCCAGATGAGTGCCCTAGCCACGGGGCTAGCAGCTATTGAATGTGGGGCTCTCAGGGGAGTGCCCTAGCCACGGGGCTAGCAGCTATTGAATGTGGGGCTCCCAGGTGAGTGCCCTAGCCACGGGGCTAGCAGCTATTGAATGTGGGGCTCTCAGGGGAGTGCCCTAGCCACGGGGCTAGCAGCTATTGAATGTGGGGCTCTCAGGGGAGTGCCCTAGCCACAGGACTAGCAGCTATTTAATTATCAGCTTCATGTATTATTTGAGAAACCCCCTGGGGAGGTCTGAGTTTTGTGCACTAGTTGCTGGATAACTTGTCTGGTTAACCTTCGGCCCCGGGCTGTGATGCCTACACACCCCACAACTGTAACAACTCTTCTGGATCCCCCCCGCCCGCTTTGCTGAGTGTGATCTCAATACTCAATGCTGGGATCCCTTAAACCTTCAAATCTGTAGCAGCTGTCCATTCTCCAACCAGCAAAATCAACCCAATTTTCCCACTAGCGCATCTCAGGTGATTCAATCCCCGGAGCAGTGATTGTGCTGTGTGGAGTCATCTGACTATCCTCCAAGTCCCTGGACTCCACCCCTGCCTCTGGATCCCTTCTGCAAGCTCTGGCACTTTGAGTAAAGCACCTCATAGGTCTTTGTAGATTACATGCTCTGAAGTGTGACTGCCTGCTTAGCAAGTTACCTCCCTGTCAGCTGTCCCAGGCACACAGGCCCTGGCTCTTCCATCTGGGCTCCATGCGCCTCATGCTACTCTGAGCGCCAGGGTCTGCTCCCATGGACATCAATGGGAGTCTTTTCATTGGTCTCACGGAGAATCGGTGCAGGTCCTTATAGAGCTTCCTGACTGACCAACAGGAAAGGTGCAGAGGCCTCATTAATCTATAACAGGCCCTGGAGCTTTGCTGAAGTGTCTCTCTAGCATTTTAAACAGCTGGCATTCATTCCCCCCCGCCCCCGGCACACAAAGGCGAGAGATTTATTCTGGCCAGTTTATCACAAGTAAATCTCCTCGGTTGACTCCATTTTCCATTTTAACGAGAAACAAGCACTTTATAATAACTGTAGAGATTAAAGTCTGACGGACTCTCAAACCATTAACCTGAAGGAAATGTAACAATAAATTAAACACATTAAGGAAGCTGTACTACAAGCTCCAAATTTGTTAGGTAAATTGTACAGTTATTAACAAGCAACTCGACTTATCACAATCCATCACGGGGGAGGAATGGGCTCAAGCCGCCAGTCCATGATGCGGAGACTTGTGGCACCAGGAGCTGGGTAAATACAATTATTAGCCTGCATCACCATGGAAAGCAAAGAATCCAAACACCACTCGCTGTTTGCTCCATACTGTCGCCCCCTTTTTAGTTTTCTCTCTCTTCCTCCCAATGTGAGAGAGAAACCCTTGTAGTGCAATGAATGGGGGATTATATACGTTGCTACTGGATGTGATCAGAAGGGCTCAGCTGTGTGTCATAGGCCCTCTGTTTGTTAACTGCTAATGGCGAGTCTCCTCTAGCTTTAAGTGGTGGGTCTGTTTTTGGGAGGGGGCAGGAGGATCTAAGCACGTTACCCACAGAACAGCAGTGCAGGCTTTCCCCATGCTGCCCCCTCCCCCAGTGTATTTCCACACTGGCTGGCAGGGTTCCCCCTCCCGGTATGATGTGTGCTTGGGGGACAGGATTCAGTTTCTATGGCTCCTTTGAATCTAGTCCACGCTAAGACAAGGAGGCCAATCAGTGCCTATGTGGTGGTGTTTTGCATGATGTAAACTCTAGGGGCTGGTCTTCACTGCCAAGCTAACTCGGATTATAACTCCGGTCCCACCCACTCACAAACCCCCTGCCCTTGAGTACATTGGTGCTTTTAACTCTAGCTGCTGGCCCGTCACGGGGCACGGGGAGTGCTCGTGGCACCGCAAGTGAGTGCAGCACCTGGGCGGATGCAGCGTCTCCAGGGTGATATCGCAGTGTGCCTGGCCTGCTCTAACTCAAGCTGGGCTAACTCGAGAGGAGTAACTGGAGTGTAGCTAACTTGAGTTATTCCTTCCCCAGAGAGATGGGAATTCTTCACTGCTCTATGTGAAGCACTGCTCTTGTGGCCCAGAGGAATACCCCAGATGAAGCAGATGCAGAGCTGGCTCTGGCCCCTGCTTTCTCCTCCATGCAATGGGGGTTCTGGGGGATTCCTATGATATTCTGCAGCTACCACTAAGCCTACGGAGCCACAGCAGAGCTAGGGTAGCCCTCGGGACTGAATAGACCCTCAGCAGCCATAGGACAGGAGAGACAGAAGCTGCATCCCGGCACTGGGCAAGGTATGAGTCTGTTCCTAGTAGCCTAGAGATTGGACTGGGAGTTCCCGAAGAGCCAACAGAGGGGCAGTGACCCCCTGGGCTGGGTTCTACCCACCTGCTCCCCATTAGGTGAAGGATCCTCCCATTCCTGGCAACCTGAGCTGTCCAGACCCCTGCACCATAGGCATGGACTTTTTGGTTCCCAGGGGGTGCGTGACCCCTGCTCCGCCCCGGGCCCCGCCCCTTCACTCCTTCCCCCACGACTCCGCCCCCACCTCTTCCTGTCCCGCTCCTCGCCCTCCGCCCTAGTGCCTCCTGCATGCCATGGAACAGCTGCCGGGAGGGAGGAGAGGTGGGCAGGAGGTGCTGGGGGAAGGGGGAGACGTGGATTGGGGGCCAGCCCCAGAGCACCCCCGGAGTCGGTGCCTATGCCCGAGCTGAGTCGCCCGAGTGCCTTCGGGACGGAAGGCCCTGGTAAGTGCGCCATTGACTAATTAGCAAGCATGGCAGAGCTGTGGAGGTGCGGGCAGGAAAGGGAAAAGGGATTTCGGTGCCGTGGTGGGACGCTCCCCAATGTGCAGTTCCCTCTGCACATGGAGCATAGCAGTGGGAGAGTCTGTATGCAGCACGCCAGGCAGCCCTTTCTACTTGCTCCCTTTGAAGTGTCGATCAAATAATTTTACATTGATTTTTTTTTAAGCTCCTCTGCTGCTGCTGTACTTTTTTCTCCGAGAGGCCGTTTCTCTCTGGGAACGCCAGGCTTTTCGCTGACAAGCGCTCGCCCCAACCTGAGCGAGGTGGGAATTTCGAGGCCGCTCGGTGTTAACTGCCTTACAAACAGGCTACGCTTTCGGGTCACTGCATGCAGGGAGCTCCCCTGTCCCCACGCAAGCCTGGTTCCGCCTGTTGGCGGCAGGTGTGCAGCGGATCACACTGGCCGCTGCGGTTGCTGTGCTGGCCGCCTGGCTGGACTTGGATGGGTGAATGCTCAGGTGCCAGTTTATGTCATCGGTGCAGTTCAGACATGCAGTGGGGATGAGGGGTAAGGGCGATTCCTGGAGAGCAAAAATAGTATGTGACCCTGTAATGAAAGACTGTCCCTGGATGCATATGCTCAAGGCAGCTGAATTAAAGTTTCACAGGCAGCCTTAATTCTGGCATTTCCTAACTTCTGAGTGCTTGACTTTGCAACCTGAATACTTTTAACACAGTTTCTTTTTATCCATAATTGCATGTTCAAAACTGCACTTTCTAATGTGCATTTGTATTGCTGCCCTCTACTGGATAGAAGTAAACAGCTCTTTCCTGTGTGTCAAGGCCCAGCTGATGGAGATTCTTTAGCATGATGAGTGGTAAGTGCCTCTGCTTTTGAAGCAGGAGCATCTGAGTTCTACTCCAGGAAACATAGTGACATCTGGGCCATGGTAGCTGGCTTCAGATTTGTAACTCTGTCTATTTTGTACACACACACACACACACACACACACACACTGTCTCTCTCTCTCCCTCTGTGCCAGACTAAAGGGGAAGTGAGCAAATATTGCAAACAGCTGGACCCAGTTTGTGAGGAGCTTGGAGGAATTGTTTGCTTTAAAGGTCTTCTGTATGTCTCGGCGCTGTTGTTTCCTTCTACAGCCTAAAAATGCTGCTCTGAATGGCCCCAGAAATGCACCAAACTATTTGGATCACTGGATGTTTGGTAAATATTGGATCCTATTGCACAAATATGTCTCTCATCTGGGGGCCAAGTTTGGATGGATGATTTGATGTAGTTAGGACGCAGTTAAAATTATCCTGTATGTCAAGCCATGTAGACTAGTGTTTTAGATGATCAGGACTAGAAGGATTTGAAATAGGGATACATTTCATTTCAATCCCCTTTCCCAGCTCTGCCATTGCCTCCCCATCCTGACCGGCATTCCCCTCTGCTAATTCATATATCTCTGCCAGTGCACCTCTGTACTGACCTGCACCACTTGCTGCCTCCACTCCAACACCGATGCCCTGAACTGCAGCATCCCCTGCTCTGCTCTCAAGCTTCTCGTGAGCAGAGTTACAATTCCCAATTTAAACTCAGACCCGCGAAGATGAAAAGCCAGTGCCTTAACCCACTGCACCAAGGAGACTCCTATTTCAAGGTTACTTATATGCACTCTCCATATCCAGGTGTCTTACTTAAAGTCTCCTCCCCTCAGTCTTCTGGCCACAAAGACCCAACCCGAGTGGTCCGCTGGGCAGGTTGGCTCTGGGATAAGGTACCTGCAGAGCTTTCCTGGATGTAGCAAAGTGGGGACATTGGAGAACCCCCCGATGATGCAGAAGAGTCACCGCAGAGTGAGGTTTGGAGAGGCTGTTGCTCCCAGTCTGTTTCCTTTTCCTTTTAATGCGTTTGCTCTCTGATGTGTGTTGACACAGCAAATACACACGTTTGTACAAACATCCCAGCCAAGGATTCCTCGGGTAGGGGATGGGAAATGTGCTGAGCAGATGTCGGGAGGCGACCTGCTGCCTGGCACACTTTGCCTTTGCCAGCAACTCTGAAGTGTCCCATCAGGATCAGCTCACTTGGAATGTGTGGGGGTAGTGGACGCTGAGCCAGAGGAGTTAGGATGCAAATCCCTGCTACACGGAGCCTTGGAAATCCGGGGCCAGCTGCAGAGGGGTGTAAGTTACATATTAGTAAATGTGTGCATGGGAACCTGAGTTATTGTAAGTTATGAGCTCATGTAAGCTACAGGAGCTAAATTACACAATGTGTAACTGACTGAGGGCTTAGCTTGTCTGTCTGTCTGTTCACCCCCCCCCATTTGACATTCCTCACCATGGAATCTGTATAAACCCCTCTCTGAATTTCCATGGTCGTTTGGGTTGTTTTGAATATACTTAAACCCTGCATGTAAAGATCCTCACCCTAGGTGGATCTCCAGAGAAAAAATTGACTTATTTTGCAAACGATGACACGTATGAATCCCACAAACCTCCATTCACAAGAGAGCAGGATAGGAGGTGAGCCACAAGAATGACGAACAAGCTGGAGCAATTGCCTTCTGAGGAGAGATGAAAAGAATACGTGTCTTGTGTTGGGGTTGGCGACTCAGTGGACTGGAGACGAGTTAACTACAAGCATTCAGAGGGTGCAAACAACAAGGAATGAGGGGAATTGTGGAGGGTGGTTCATGGGCATAGAGCTAGAAGCAATGGGGTGGGGATGTTCAAAGGGAGCCTGAAAATCAGAAAAAAATTGTCTAGTGGGGGGATATACTGAGGCCTCTGAAGGGAAAGGATGAGAGCTGAACTAATTTAAAAGTGTACTGGACAGAGCACTGGAGATTGTTGGTGACAACTCTGCATGAGATACAGAAGGGCAATCCTTATAGGCCACACAGCAGGTAACCTCCTGCTTTCTACTCTGTATTGATTGGGGCAGCAGAAGGTCATGGAGTGAAGCGCTCAGGCATGGTTAGAATCTGAGATCCTTAAGGGTTCCTTCAGTGATGATTCACAGGTGTTAGTGCACCTGTTGTTCTGCCCAACAGCCCATCTCCCCAGGATTTCCATTCTGTCCAGCTCCCATTAGCTTCTCTAGGGCTCCAGCACAGAAAGTGTCCATGCTATGGACAAGGAGCATGCTATGGGCAAGGAGCATGGGTCATGAGGCCCTTTGGATAAGTGAAATGGTTTAGACAAATTAAAAACAGACCCCCATCTCTATTCAAAACTCAAACAGCCACAAGGTGAACTAGTAAGATGCCATGGACTCAAGGGCCAACAAAATGCAGATGACACATCACTCTACCTGTCCTTCACCACGTACAACCACACCACTGCTGCCAAGTTGGGTTGGACAGTTTCGGCTCATGGATGAAGAACAGCTGGCGGAAGCTGAAACCAAGCAAGACAGAGGTGATGCTGGTGGGCAGTGGGAAGCATTTTGAAGAGTTTGCAGCTATGGTGCCTTCTCTTTGGGTTGAAGTTTGACACCCACAGTCGGTCAGTTCAATCTGAAGTTTGACGTTCCTGGATTCCTCACTGATGCTAAATTCTCACATAACGGCATCCATGAATACTGCTTTCTACCATCTCTGGTTGGCTAGAAGACTCCAGCACATCCTGCTGGACAGTGACCTGGCCTCAGTTATTCACTTCTCCGTAACCTCCCAGTTGGACTTCCGCAATGCGATATACCTGGGTATGAAGCCATCAGCCCTTGGAAAATCCCAATGCTGCAGTGCGTTTCCTCAGCATCACAGGCTACCACAAACACATCACTCTTGTTACCTGCTCCCTGTACTGGCTTCCCATAGAATATTGAGCCCGGTTCAAGGTTTCAGTCCTTCTCTTCAAGATGTTCAATGGCTTGGGCCCGGGTATCTAAAAGAACCGAAGGCTCCAGGGTGAACACCATGGTCAACAACTTCACTCCTCTGACCCAGTGGAACTCTACCCTCAGGGCAAAGCTTGTCTGAGCAGGAGACAGAATTTTCTCAGGGGTTAGTCCAAGACTATGGAGCAAACTCCCTCAGGAATTAAGGACCATCACAAACCTCCCCACCTTCTGCTCCGAGTGCCAGGCACATTTCTCTGATTTGTCTTCTGTAATAGAAACACACAACAGTGCAGCTATTGTAACCATAACCAAAAGCCTACTAAGACAAACTGCTCCGCTGCACGCACAATTCTCCCCCTGGAGTGAGGCTTAGGAAGAGTGACCCACATGTGACAGACGATAGTCACGTCACTTATTGCAGGATGACTGGAAGGTTCTCAGATACTTCGGTGCTGAGGGTGGGAGACTAGAACGGAACTGCACCCTGATCAATCTCAGTCACCCACCCCCTTTGGAAAGGTTCAGTTCATCTTTCCCACCCACCTTTAAATTCTGTGCGTCCCTGTCTGCCCGGCTTTTAGGTGGGGTAGAGGTGGAAGCACTTAGATAGGAAGGACCTGATTCTGATCTAACATTGGTGTCAGCAGTGATGACTCTGAGGTCAACTGACATGAACTGCTGTAAGATGGGTGTAAGTACAGTGAAAGCTGGAGCCCAAGGGAAGGGGCTGTTCTTCCAGTGTTTACAGCTCAACTGTCACCAGGCCGTGTGGGACATTCTTTGTGGGTGCCTGTTCCCTCAGGCCATTGCAGACTCCTCCAGTGAACACTTCCTACATAGATTTCATTTTCAGAGCATGATGCAGACATTCACTAACTGAGCCTCACAAGACTCTTGGGAGAGGTGTAGGGAGCCATCACTATCTCCATTTTACAGAGGGGGAAACCAAGGCGGAGAATGGGAAGTGAGGTACGGAGGGCGCAGGATTGGGATTTGACTTCGCAATGCACTCAGGTCACTAAACCGTGCGAGAGGAGTGGGCACTCATGTATTGTGTCTCCAGTCATGGCTTTTTACAAACACCAAGAGAGGCCTGGTGTCCAAAGTTCTTCTGTTGCTCGTCATTGTACATCCTGCCTCAGCAATAACGGAACCACTTCAAAGGCAGGTGTGGTGCCTCAGCCGCCCTGGAGCTCGTTAGATCAAGGTGCTGGGGCTCATTAAGGAGAAGCATAGCTAGGAGCTTTATTGATCCTCTTGTACACTGCATGAGCATTCACACAGCTTTCAGTGAACTCCCCAAGTTCTGTCCCAGGTTGCCACAGGCTCAGTGTAAAACCTGGGGAGGATTCTCTGGGAGCAGGTGGTTCTCTGGTCAGGGACAGAAAGTGGGCATAGCCCAGGAACTTCACAGCAAGCAGGCCTTGCAGCATAACAGTATATTTCAGTGTGTTAATAGTCCCACAGTGGATTGCTTTCATATGTATGCTGCCACCCTGTGGCTGCTGTAAGTAACTGCATCCTCTTGTGCAGGTAACATTCTTAGCAAAGCTATTTGGCAAATTTGGGGTCAAAAATTTGTTTCCATAAAACTATGCCTTTTGTAAGGCAAAATGGTCCCCAAAACATCTTCCAGCTCGGGATTTTAATGCTAGTGAATGAATAAAGATGGCATCTGGGTGGATGGCGCTCTGTTAGCTGCCATCACTTGTTGGCATCATCTGGCAATGGGCCAATCAGAGAGGTGCAGCTCCAAACCTGGGAAAATTTTATATATTAAAAGAAGGTCTCATTAAAACTCTCACGATCCTAATCCACCCCCCTCTTGTATTTCATTTCCCATCCTTGCCAAGATACATGCGCACAGACTAATATTTCCTCCACTGTATTTCCTTTTCCCCGGCTGCCAAGAGATCTGTGTGCAAACACAAGTTTCTCCTTTTTCTAATCATCTGTCTCTTCCTCCTCCAAGGGAGTAAAACAAAACCGAGACAAAAAAAGAGCCATGTTAATTTCGGCTCCATTCAGAAACACAAGGGGGTGGGAGGGAATCGGCCAAGGACAAAATTGGCAGAGAAATAAGTTTTCGTTTTCGGCTTTGAGGATGGGAGCAAAAGCAGCCAGTTGCCCTAAAGGGAGGAACGTGTCCCTTTAAACTGCAAAGCCAAGACTTCAAAGATAGTCTGGAGTCCAGAAAATAAAGGCTTAGTGGTGCCTTCCGCTGTCACTCCTGGACAGAAATATTAGTCCAGGGGGAATCATTGCAGCATTGATGAGAGGAGCCAATCTGTTACAGCTAATGAGGTAGTTTGCTGCACAGCAGATCTCTGGGTCCAGAAGGGTGCAGAGACGCCTTATTGCAAGACAAGGCAGAATGAAGTTGCTGCAAAGAGATGCTTCTGTCCTAGAGCAGATGGTTGGGATCCGGTCCCCCTCTGCCTTGATTGTCACTGATGCCAGGCTAAGTCAGCCTGGGAGAACATTATGAGAATTAGGGATGGTGAAAAATTCCCCACATCTTACCACCAAGGCTGGATTGCTCCCCATGGGCCATTATCCTCCAGTCCTCCATCTAGTTCCTCTTTAAATATCCCTGGGAGAGCTGCAGGGCTCAGCCTGTGATAAGGATCTTGATGCTCTCAATGTCCCAGGAGATTTTGATCTAGGGTTTTGCTTCACATGCACCTCTGGTCTCAAAGGATGGGGGTTCTGTCAATTCCCGGCAGTGACTATGAAGCTGATGGTTATCCTCACCATTGGGCCTGAATTTTCCTCACTCTTTCGGACAGCTAGATTCTGTTTTCATTGACACTGGTGTCAATGTGGAGTAGGCTGGTCCTGTGTATCTGAGCTCAAGATCCGATCCCTCATCTTCTCTGGGCCTCTTGTACATTCCCCCAAGACAGAGCTTCACAAGGAATGCCCAAAGGAGTGCCAGGACGACACAGGGCTGACAGACTTAGTGCTTGCCTGCATTTAATAAGGGACTATACATTTCATTCAGGACCCCAGAAAGACACCATTTGGAGGTTGGGGGGGGGGGGGAGGGAAGTGGGCTGCAGCTGGTCACCTGTTGCAACTGCGCCATCTGCTGCACAGAGAAGCATCAGCTAATAATAATGCCCAGGCCTGCTGTCCATTTCCAAGGATCACTCAAAACACAAGTGGCCAAATATAATAGACTGCAGAATGCAAACTCCGGATATTCCGTTCTCGTCAGGTTCCTGTGCTGTGCCCATCACCACGGTATCTGAGCACCTGTGGTCACCTTCCTACCCTTCCCCTCATACCACTCTCCTCCACCCAGCAAGGAAACCTGGGCTAAGCTTGGTCAGAATTGGTTATTAAACTAAAAGGATGCCTTTCCCTTTCCTTTTGCTAGGGAGACCCGGAGATGGGACGTGTAAGCTCTGGTCAATTGCAAATATATCTTCCCTAGCGCTGTATGAAATATCCTCTGGGGTAATTTAAAGATCTCATACGTGAGGTTACTGCATTTGGTTTCCATTTCTTCAATTTTGCAAGAACAAAGTCAACCCCCAGAAATGTCGAGAATTTTCACTGCAAGGGAGGGGGTCAACTTTTGAGTGAAATTGGGCAAATGTGAACTCCGGGCCCATTTTCAAGCAAAATCCTCGGCATTTTAGAGGTTTTGAACAGCTGTTTGGCTGAAGATCAGTTTGTGCCTTGAAGTGTGCTGGATTTTGCACATTTATATTTGGAAACGGAAATGTCACCCAAAAAAGCAAACCTTTGGGGATGGGGAAAGAACTCAAATATTGGGTGGTAAGATTTAGTGAGAAGATATTTGTTCTTTGCATGGAGGTTTTAGGGCCTGACTCTCCTCTTGCAATGGTGTCAATCTGGAATAACTCCACTACAGTCAGCCCTGCTACCTCGGTGCAAATCTGAAGTAACTCCACTGAGGCCAGCTCTGTTATTCTCATGTAAACTGGGTGTAACTCTGTGGAAGCCACGTCATATGATGGTGTGAGGAGTAACTCCACTGAAGCTAGTGCTGTTAGCAGTGGCAGCTGGTGGCTTTTTGGACAGGTGAGGCACATATCACGGTCTCACAAATTCCAGTATACGTCCTCCTCCTTGCAGTCCTGGCCAGGGGTCTCTGCTCTGCCCTGCCAGGGCCGTAGCCTCCTCAATGCATCTTGCCTTTGCAGGGGTCAGGTGTCAGTGGACCGTGGCCCTGCAGGGAGCCCTCTGCAGCTCCACTGTCGTGGCCCCGCTCCCTCTCTCAACCACCAGCCAGGATTGTGGGAGCCATCCTTGAGCAGGAACTGTTCAGCAGAAGGGTGGCCTCTCTTGTGGCTGGGACTTCTCCTACTCCTTGAAGTCTTGGCTGGGGATCTCTGCTCCACCATCGAGGATGATTGCACCTGCGCCTGGTGTCTTGGGTCCCTCAGCTGTGCAGGAAGCCCAGTGCAGTGTCAGTGTTGGGAGGCAGGTCCCTCGCAGCCCCGCTGTGAGAACCAGCCTTAACCACTGCGGTTCTGCCCCAGCCTCACCATGCCCCGGTTACCACAGCAACGCCCTCATAAAGTGACTCCTGAGGGTAGTAAGTTGACGTGGTAACAAGGCAGCTTCCTGAGGCACTATTACCTATGCCGCCATTTGTGCCTCACCCGCAGCACTACCGTTTCCGGCATCGCGTTCCACTATGGAGAATGTGCGAGTAATGGGACAGATTTAAAGCAGATCAAGTCTTATTTAATGTAGACATGCTTAACGGGCCTTAAAAATCTGTACATATACCCAAAGGGTAGTTTGGGGGAACTCGCTTCTCAATTCTTTGATTAGGCTGGGCCTCATTTACCTAGGCTGATGAGCTGCCACTGGCCATTAGCCCCATGCAAGTGAGAGAAGAATCTGACCCCTCGCATCCCCTGTCTCTCAGTTACTCTGTCCTCCATTGGGTCAGAGCGTGAATGGGCCTTGCTGGAGCCCCTGGGGGAGGTGGGACGAGGGAGGAAGGGGCCTGAGGAGGTTTGCAGACTGCATTAGCTAGTGGTGCCTGAACTGGTGTCAGAGGCTGGAGGAGTGGAGGATCCAGTAAGCCACTGACAGCTGACAGGAGAGCTGGTTACAGGTGAAGGAACCTCTTGGATGGTCTTGGACTTCACTCTGGAAGGGAGGTGTCACCTCTTGCCGTGACAGCAGTGCCCGTCGGGGGCACCAAGGGGAGCAGCCCAGCCAGGGAGAGCCGTGTGAACCGAAGGGGTCGATACGAAAATCCACGGGGATGAAAGTGGCTGCAATTACGTGTCTCAACATTCTCCCTCCCAGGCAGCACTTGATAGGTATATCTGATCCCCCGGCCTTTTGTGTAGTGACTGGCACTTGTTGTATTGATGTTGAACTCCCGACCTTGCCTTGTCTCGCTCTGTGACCTTATGTCAAAACCACTTCGGATAGAGTTTCACTGACTGGGTTAACTCAGGTTCCCAAAGGAAAGCGATCGCTCTTCTCCCGTGAATGACATGCTCTTTCTCTCTCCCACCCTCCCTGAGGCCCCGGGCTGGAAGGTGAGGGATGCGGGAGGCAGCCCGGAGAAGTGGCTGCGTCCTGTGCTCCACAGTTAACGCTGAGCCTGTCACATGCTCCGTCTGTCCTTAAATGCTTTAGATCAGTGGTTTTCAAACTGGGGTACACATACCTCTAGGGTACGCGAGCTCTCATCAGGGGGTACGTGACAAAAATCCTGTAATGGTGGACCATGCATTTTATTTAGTAAGACTTGGCAATCTAATCATCGGTATATTCTGACCCTATCTCAGATAGGGGTACACGGTAGTCGACATTATTTGGAAAGGGGTACGCAGCCTAAAAAGTTTGAAAACCACTGCTTTAGATCAGTGGTTCTCAAGAAGGGGTACGCATTCCCCTGGGAGTACACAGAGGTCTTCCAGGGGGTACATCAACTCATCTAGCTATTTGCCTGGTTTTACAACAGACTACATAAAAAACACTAGCAAAGTCAGTGCAAACCAAAATTTCATATAGACAATGACTTGTTTGTACTGCTCTGTATACTATACACTGAAATGTAAGTACGGCATTTATATTCCAATTGATTAATAATGTTATGGTAAAGATGAGAAAGTCGGCAATTTGTCAGCAATAGTGTGCCGGGACATTTTTGTATTTTTATGTCTGATTTTGTAAGCAAGTAGTTTTTAAGTGAGGTAAAACTTGGGGGGTACGCAAGACAAAGCAGACTCCTGAAGGGCTTACAGTCGTCTGGGAAGGTTGAGAACTACTGCTTAGATCACGGGGAAAGGTGCTGGTTGGACGTCCCTGGGGACCTGGGGCCCAGAGAGCAGGGTTGTGGCAGAGCAAGCTTTCCCAGATTAGTGTGCCAATGCGCCTTGCTGATTGGGAAGGAGCGCGTCCCTGGGTCACGGGGGGGTACTGCCAATTGAGCTTCCAGCTGTGATTGTGGTTTCTGTGCCATAGACACCAGACCAATTAAGAAGCTGGCTGAGAAGCAGATCCAGCTCATGACACACAGCTATAAGGCTGTAATCATTTTTGGTCACCGTCAAGTTGGGGGCAGATATGAACCAGTCAAAGGGAGTTAAAAGCCAAGCACCAACCCCCTGAACCATTCAGACCCTGGGGATTCTTGATGGCCACTGTGGGAGGTGCTGCAAAGCTCCAGAGGCTGCTGCCCATGTGCCCTCTCGTGCTCTTCGTTCTTGACTGCAAACTGACGCCCCTAGGGGTGAGTTTCCCTTGCATGCAGAGGCAACGTTGCAAGGCTAACTCTAGAAACAATTTGACTTTGTATATGTAAGTGCACAAAGGGATGGGGGAAATAGCTTGGATGTTCTGGCTCCTGGAGTTTCACTCCAGTTACCAGGCCAGATTCTTCGGTCTGATCAGCTGCGTGGCCTGCTCTTGCTTGGATCCAACGCTGGAGTGTGCTGCATTGAGGTGGCTTGCAGCCTGATGGAGGGCTTGTGAGGGGCCCACCGGAGATGGTGAAATGCAGTGCTTGGATTGAGTTACTTGGCTGAGAGGAGACGATTCTTGTTACATCTCCTCTGTGCTGTGTGATGGCTATGCACCACGCAGATCCCAACACGGCTTGCCTAGAGACAGCCCATGAGAACCCCAGAGAATACAGCCTTTCCTTAGACAGGCCGGTGCTCCCATGGAATAACACGCCTGCACTACTTCAGGAGGAGACGGTATTAAACCAGCAAAGTGGTCTTGAAACATATTGGAACTCCCAACCCCTCCCTCCAGCTCCATCTTTGATGGAGTCAACCCAGCCTCACTGATGACTCAATTACTGGCTCAGTCAAGCATCCGATTCACTGATCAGCTTCCCAGCCCCGGCCCTATCTAAAGCGGTCCCTGGTCGGTTAGCCATCCTCCCTTCCCAGGAGTCTCCCTGCCTTCATCCTGGTGCAACAGATGGTCACCACTCACCACTTCAATTCCTCTCACTCTCTTACTTCTTCCTTAATGGTGTCTTGCACCTTGCCCTTCATGCTGGGTGTATCTTTCAGGACCTTTCACAGAAAACCTGCTAATCCTTTAAGTGCATACATGGGGCCTGCTCCCTCTACAGGGCAAGGGTCTTCACTCCCATAATCTCGAATAGGTCTTCTGCATGAAGTTGGGATCATGTCTGTTTATGAGACGCTTGCCCCGAACCTTCTAGCCAGAAGCTTTTGTTGCGTTATTACAAAGTGTTTTTTACACATATGAGAGTCTTTCACTTACTCTAGTGGTTGATTAATTTAATCTTCCGTTTAATTGGATCAAAACCTCTAGAGTCAAATCCTTTATTTTAACAAATAATGCACATTCCAGCCTTTGTTTTGATTAATTTTGATCACAGTTAGACTGATGTTACTGGATAATTCAATCACTGGCTCAGAATATGCAATTAACAAGAAGGGACCAAAATTCTGAAGAATCTAGCAGAAACCTCTGTGTTAAGAGGGCAAGAAATTTCTGCCCATTATGCTGATACTATTACTGGCCATAATTATTTGGTCTATATAGTTCCTTTTATCTGAGGATCCCAAATACACATGGATTAGGCCTCTCAACAGCCCTGTATGGTAGGTGACCAATGAACTGATGTGTGAGTTTATGGGTGTATCCCATTAATTTCCATTGCATGGGATCAAAACTGTTTAATATTGTGTCATAGGCTCTATCATGCTGACAGCTAATGGAGTTTCTCCTTTAGCTCAAGGGGGAGGGGCCTGTGGTTTTGGATCAAGAGAGTCTGAGTTCTAGCCCCATTGTCTCCATGAAGTTTCAAGTGTCCCTAGTGTGCAGTAAAGTGGAATCCATGCAGTCCATATGTGGTACAGCCCAGATTTGTGAGAGTATTCTTCTTCTTCTTCTTCTTCTTCTTCTTCACATTTTCTAAATGGGGAAAATGAGGCACCATGAATAAATCAGCAGCAGCCCCAAGATTAGAACCTGTCTCCTCCCAGTACCTTACTCCAACCAGGAGGCAACCCTGGATGGTGAAGCACAGGCTTGACTGGAAACAGGGGCTGTGTATGTATAGGGGGAGAGGGGATCCAGTACAGAGAATTCAAAATAGCAATTGTGCCAAATAGATTTGTTTAGTCTGAGAACATGGAGTGAGTGTGGCCTCCCCTTGGAGTCGCTTTGAGGGCCGGGCATTGCTCTTGCCTCTCTGCTGGTGGCTGTGAACTGTCAGCAGTGCTGGTTCAGGGCCAGGAACTGATACGTATGTTAACCCCCCTTTGGCTCCCTCTGCAAGCAAGGGAGATCAGAGTGAGAGCTGCTTCCTGCTGGAGAGGGGGATTAGCCCAGGCCAGGAGCTGCGCATCTGCATGGGTGGGCACCTCAAACAAGACCCCATCAAAAAAATGTTGAGGAAACTCTCAGGTTCAAAATGAAATCGCTCAGGCACCGGTGTTTCTGTCCTGTGAAGGGCTGTCGAGGGCTTTGGAATCCTTGGATGAGAGGGGCTTTTGTAATGGCCAGAGTGCCGCGCGGGGCCCCTGTGACGCAGCCTAGCGCTGGCGTGGGATACCGGGACAATGGGCGCTCTGTACACCAGAGACGGAAGGTGTCAATGGAAGGAACTGCAAAGGAGGGGTCGGGGAGACCTTTTCTGAGCGGGTGGCCGAGCTGCAGATGCTGCTACGTGGTCACTTAATCCCTCCCCTTGGCAGAGTGACTGGAGAGAGGGGTATCAAGTATCGGAGGGGTAGCCGTGTTAGTCTGGATCTGTAAAAGCAGCAAAGAATCCTGTGGCACCTTATAGACTAACAGACGTTTTGCAGCATGAGCTTTCGTGGGAGAATACCCACTTCTTCGGATGGAGAGAGGGGGCAATTTACAGCTCTGTTTCCCCCCCCACCCCGAAAGAACACGTATACTCACTCTCCAGCACCACAGCGCCCCGTTCTTAGTAGGAGCCCCAACCTATCCAGCTGGGCTTGGCTGGCAAAAGGGAGAAGAAGTGAGGGCTTGGCCAATGGAAAGGATTGATCAACTGGAGAGGAAGTCTCCCATTGGGCTGGCTGATGGGAGAGGTGGCTCTCGCTGGCGATTGGCTGACGATCGAGCTGGCTTTCGGCGGGCGATCGGGGAGAAAGGAGAGACACCTGTAGGGGATCAGTGTATGAAAGCTGAAGGGAGGGGAACAGACCTGCTTTACCAGTCCAACTCTGGATCAATTTCCTGGGCTGCTCACATGAAAGGGGAGAAAGGGCAAATGTGGAGCTTTGTCCCCAGACAGCACTTCCCTTTTAGCTGTGGCAATATTGGAAGATAAGCTCTTTTCTTTTTTGGCTGTAGATAAACAGATGATGAAGGTTATAAAGGCTTCCAGGGATGGTTTTTATGTGATATTAACTTCTTAATAGGTCACCTTGGTGTTGAGGAGCCCAGGAGCGAAGAGACTCTGAAATTGAATTACACTAACCTTTGCAGAGCACAACGCTGGCAATGGGGCTGGTGACTGGGCCCTAGAGAGATGGGGCATCTCATTGCATTGACCCTCCTAGCCTCAGCCACAGGGGAGGTGGCCGGCTGAGGGGTGAGGACTGTGTGATTACTTAGGAGCGCCTGTCTTTTGGGTCGCCCCCTTTCTTAGTTCACTAAAGGTATGTGAGGGGGGGAATTCGGGCTGGTTTTCCACATACGGGCTCCAGTTCCCAAGCCACTGCTCCGTATCCCTTAAGCGTAAGTTCCCAGAGCACACAGGAGAGCCAAGCACGCTGTCCCATGTCCCTCTGATGCATCGTGACCTGTGTGGTCATCGGGCATTGGTGGCGATGTTTTACACCCTGCGTGAATGGCTTCAGGCTGACGGCGAATCAGCCCCCAGTGCCTACCACAGGAGTTCTGAAAGGAGCCAAAGTCTGCTTGGAAAACACCCTACTTTGAAACACAGTTTAAGATCCCAAATGCTTAGTGCAGCAGAGGGCTTAACCTGGAGCTGTCACTTTGTAAAGGGTACCGAGTGTGTGCTTTTTATCTGCCAGGACCTGAATCTGAGGGGCAGTGTTTCTTCTGCAATACTTAATGTTGCCTGCCACCTGCTGCTGCCCGGGTCTGTGTATGCGTGTGTGTGTGTGTGTGCGCGTGCAATCCCCAATCCAAGTGTGTGCTCACTTAGCTTAGTTTGGGTGCACACAGTAGGGGGGTGTGTGATGTTCCTTTGCTCTAGTGTGGGGGTGTATGTGCACATGCTTGGGTCACACTGATTGTGTGGATAGGTCTGTGTGCATCCCACTAGTTCCTGTGCCCCCGTGTCCGTGTGTGTTGGGGTGACTGTGCCCAGTATAATTGTGCATATCTGGCTGTACGCCAACGGGTGTATGTATGTCTTTGTCAGGGCCTCAATGTGTGGGGCGGGTACATCTGGACTTGTGTGTGTGTGTGGGGGGGTGGCACCTGCGCCCCAATGTGTGCAGTACATGTGTGCAATATCTGCGATTGCCAGAGGTCAGCCGACTTCCTTTCAGTGCAGAATGGTGGGCAGCTCAGAGCCCAGGCAGTCTGATTTCCGTTGGTTTGTGGATCAGTCAAAGGGCCCTTTGTGATGCTGCTCGGCGCACCCCTGCGGGGCTTCCCGGCTCTTGGGGTCACTGCATTCCAGGCCTGGTGGGATGGATGATCTCATCTCCAGGAGGAATCTCTGGCTTCCAGCTCCATGAACAAGCGTTTATAAAGAAGGAGCTAGGCCGTGACCCTGAAGGCCCCTGTCCTGTCTGGGAGGCGGCCCGTGGAACAGGACAGCAGATAGCCCACCCCACAGCAAGTACACCAAGCCAAAGCACCTCAGAGAGCTTGCTTGTCATGTTCTGATTGGCCAGCAGTAGCTTGGGACCATCCCTCCCCATGACCCTAGCCGTGATTCTTGTCTGTTTCCGGTTTTTTGGTGCTTGCAGTGATACCAGTCCAGGGAATGAATTTTGTGTGAATTTTCCTGCTACAAACAAATCTTGGGCCTTCTTGTGCTTTGACTTCTGATTGTTGAGCTCTTGGTGTTGGTAATCTTGGTCCATCACCCTCTAGAGGCACCTATTGAGTACAGATGTGGTCTCCTCATCTCAAAAAAGATATACTGGCATTAGAAAAAGTTCAGAAAAGGGCAACAAAAATGATTAGGGGTTTGGAATGGGTCCCATATGAGGAGAGATTAAAGAGGCTTGGACTTTTCAGCTTGGAAAAGAGGAGACTAAGGGGGGATATGATAGAGGTATATAAAATCATGAGTGGTGTGGAGAAGGTGAATAAGGAAAAGTTATTCAATTGTTCCCATAATATAAGAACTAGGGGCCACCAAATGAAATTAATGGGCAGCAGGTTTTAAACAAATAAAAGGAAGTTCTCCACACAGCTCACAGTCAACCTGTGGAACTCCTTGCCTGAGGAGGTTGTGAAGGCTAGGACTATAAGAGGGTTTAAAAGAGAACTGGATAAATTCATGGTGGTTAAGTCCATAAATGGCTATTAGCCAGGCTGGGTAAGGAATGGTGTCCCTAGCCTCTGTTTGTCACAGGGTGGAGATGGATGGCAGGAGAGAGATCACTTGATCATTACCTGTTAAGTTCATTCCCTCTGGGGCATCTGGCATTGGCCACTGTTGGTAGACAGGATACTGGGCTGGATGGACCTATGATCTGACCCAGTATGGCCGTTGTTATGTCCTTATGTACCGCTGCAGCTGGCCGGTCTGCTTTCCCTCTGCTGCTCTGTCTTGCATCAAAAACTCCTTCCCTGTCCCAGCAGAATGTCACTGTAACAACTCAGTGGTCTGTCTGTCCCTAAGTGCTCTGCAGCAACAGGCAGCCATTTTTTGTGTCGAGCACTGTGCAGACTTTTACACAGGAGACGTGTACACACACACACACACACACACACACACACACACACACACACACTGCACTCTCTCGCACAGGCTTCACTTTTGGGTTTTTCAGTTTTGCTGTTCCCTTAATCCGAACTAAAAATCATTCCGACTGAAAACATCTGTTTGCTCGCTCTGTACAGAGAACCAGAGCGGGAGTCAACAGTGTGATGAATGGCTTTAAACAAGCTGTCCCCTCCCACGAATGTTTGTGGCACACTAATGACATTTTGCCAGCTTGAGGCAGACCAAAGGACCTGGAAAGAGATCAGGTCTGGAGCAGCCATTAATACCGTAGGGAACCTGTTAGTTTGCGTATGAACTGCTGCCCTCTATTGGATGGAATCAGAAGGGCTCAACTGTGTGTCATAGGCTACTGGGGATTCTTTCGCTCAAGTGACAGGACCCTGTGCCTTTTGGAGAAGGAGGGGCTGAGTTTGGAGTTGCCTGAAGCGTGCAGCATACTGACAGTGGGGAAGTTCCTAAGTGCTAACAGAGCTGCATAATACTAAAGTTAAACTCCCCTGACACTGTCAGTGGAATACTCCTTTGGGATGTTCCATTGCACAAGGGGACAACTCTTTTCTAACCAACAGGCTCTGCCAGTGGATCATGCAGTTACCAGGGGGGATTGAACTTGGCACCTCTTAGCGTGAGTCCTTATTGCGTGAGCTAAGGATCAAATCTCTTAACTTGGAGGCAGCCGTGAACTTATAAAACCTCTTATGTGGATCTGCCACTAGAGGGGGACAAAGACACACTTGTCTGGTGTGTTACACCAAGAATGGCCAATCCTTAGAGGGGTTAGATGTTGAGCTTCAGTTTGGACCAAACTCATATGGCACATCCTCATCCAGCAGGCCAGCTCCTGCGTCCCAGAACCTCTTTCGACATGGCCAGGGTAATGGAGACCATGTTATTAACTCAATGCCTCCCGTAGTGTTTGCTGCCACCTGCTTGTATTGCAGAATGGCTTCGTTCCTCCTCGGAGTCTGTATTGCTTTTCTTCCTAGAGGAACTATTTTGTCTGGCACAGTGACACATGGAAAAGATAAGGCACATAGGTGCTGTCCTGGTGCTGAAATGTCATGTTTCATACAGAAGTAGCATAATGCCAGATAGACGCAGAGGGCTGGAGAGGCGCCTAGCAGTCCAGTCCGAGTAAGGGGCCGAGTGTAGCTGGCTTTGCTCCTGATTCCTCCCCTCGCTCTGGCAGGGAAGTCAGATGCTCTGGCCCCTTTCCTGGAACAGCCTGATTCCCGCACGGTGCCAGATCAGCTACATTGGCTAGCACTGGGGGGCGGAGCCAAGAGTCTGGATCTAGATCTACAGTCCATGATGTTAGAAAGGTCTCTACATTTGGCAAAATGTGGGCTGGACCCTGCCATTTGCTTTGAGATTGCTGGTAACTTTTCAGGGTGGCCACACAGGCTTGATCCTTGGGTTCTCCCTGTTATACCTCCATAGACAAAGGGCAAAACGGGACCTTTCAGCCAAAAGTTACTTTTATTTTCTAGTAAGGGGAGAAAACTGAAGAAAGCACAAAAGTAAAGCCTCCAGGGAGAATGTGCAGTGTATGTGACTCCTCTGTAACATGTGTCCAGAATCTGAATGCAAACTGGCTGCTGTCTCTGCACACTAGGAGGAGCAAAGAAATGCAAAGGTGTAGTATACAGGAAACCACAGGAAACGCACTTTCAGGGCTATATACATCTCACTCCCTTTGTAAAAAAAACAGTGGCACAGTCCACTTCTCAGGGTAGGGCTTGGAAACCACTGGGCCTCTGCCTCACAGCTTAGGTATGTACCAGTAGCCTGTTAATGACACCCTGGCATGGCTTATTGCTGAACACTGATTGCTTGGCAGGCCATTACCTTGAAAAATGAGCCCTGCCGAGCTTGCCTTGTGTTGTTACAAACTAATGATTTGCATTGATTAGCACGTGGCTTGTGAGTGTCTAATTTATCAATCAGTCGGCGCCATGGGAGTGTGTGTACACCACGTTTTCAAAAATTATGTCATCTGTCAACTGGCTGGTGAATGTTAATCTCATGCACACCTGACACAAAGTCTCACTCAGATAGGGAGACAGGAAGGAAGATGTCCTGCTCATTTCTATCTGGCAGGCAGCATGGTCCAGTGGTTAGAATAGTGGCCTGGGAGGCATGAGACTTGGGTTCTCTTCCCAGTGCTAATAGCTCCCTGGTGTCATTACTATCTGTGTTGCGGTAGAAGCCCCAGTCATGAACCAGGACTCCCTTGTGCTAGGGGCTGTACAAACACAGAACAGAAAGACAGTTCTTGCCCCAAGCACTTATCTTTGTCTAATTTAGATCTACTCTTTGGGGCAGAGAGTGTTTTTCTGTATCCTATGTGTCTGTCTATCTGTTGATGCAAAGTTCTGTCTCTCTGTCTCTCTAATGGGTGTTATGCACTATACCCTTTCTCATGCAACACTGCCCCATGAAACACAGGCATGAGGCTGCCATGTGGAGACCTCCAGGACACAGAAAATACAAATGGATGGTTTGTAGTTCTTGGTTCCACCTGGTTCTCCTAAGTAGGGAGGAGCTGTCGGCTCCTTTGGCACGTGTGTCACCAGCAAGTCACAGCTCAGACCCAGCCTTCAGGCAGCTCTCACTTTGACCTAATTTTTCATCCCAGCTGGCTGATTTACCCAAGAGGTCAGTGGGTGACTCTGTGCAAGGATTAGACTCCCCAATCCTGCCAGTTGTGGAGCTCTCTGTGCATGCTATTGGAGCCCAGCTGATTGCATGCGGTGGGATTAAAGTGGAATGCATGTTGGTTAGACGGATTAGCCGGGGGTGTTTTAGGAAATCCTTTTCCTTGAAAACCGATGTTTTGCTGCATGGAAAATGCTCCGGGAGGAATTGACCACCCCTGACTCTGGTAACACTGCTGTGAATTATTTGTTAAAATTATTTGATCACATTGACCATAAAGTTTAGTCCTTGCAGGCGAAATGCATAAGCCCGGAGCCTCGCCTCCACAGCGAGTGACTGTACAGCAGGCAACATCAGGATCCCTCTGGGGCAGGTGGGTCCGTCTCTCTCAAAGAGGTGTAGTGGAGTTGGTCTTTGGGTGTGCGGGCACTGTGGAGTCTGCAGGATGCGTGTTTGTGTTTGCAGACGCATTTGCAGGTTGTATGTGGTTGTGCAAGCCTTTGCAGAGGTGTGGGCATTTGGGAGTGGGGGGGAAGTTTTGGGGTCAGTTCCAGTTGGGGTGAAGGGTCAGGGTCAATCCCAGTCTCAGGTGAGGGCTTAGGCTGCCAGCAAGTTTGAAGTGAAGGTGTGGGGTCACTTTGGCCATGGTTTGGGGTTGGTTTTGACTCTGCCCGGCCAGGTTTGCCTCACCCCTGGTGTGAGTGGCAACTATCACTGAAACAGAAGTGTCTGGAGAGGCTCTGAAACCCCTGGGTGTGGAAAGGAAAGAATGCCCAACTGGCCATGCAACGTTCTGACAAGACCAAGTGCAGTGGTGGATTGTCAGGTGAACCCTGAGCTCTCACCCATGGGTCTATGGGCATCAGTCAGATCAACAGTCTCAAAACCTTATCCGGACAGAACTAGAAAAGGCAGGTTGGCTTCATGGCTCAGAGATAAAGTTGCGAACCAGGAGATCTGGGTGCCATTCTTCACTTTTTCACTGATTTTTGTCAAGTCACTGAACTGCTCCATGCCTCAGTTTCCCCATCTGGAAAAAGGGGCTAACGACGCTCACCTGACTTGGAGAGGGAGCCTTGTCCCTTCACTCAGTAGCGCTTGGAGAGGACATTCAGACCCGTCAGTAAAAAGGCCTATAAAAGTGCAAAGTTTTATTATAAATTGATCAGCTGTTAATGGACATTAGACAAATTAGAGCAGCTCGTTTGGCCAGTGAGCGTGCGCCGAGACGGAGGGAAAATGGGGAAAAGATGGTGTCGCCAGCCCGCTCCCCCTTTGCCAAGATCGATAGAGCTACATCATGTAACCAAAATCAATGGAACAGCAGAAATAGATCATCATAATAACATCCTGCCATTAGATCATACGCCGTCTGCTGTCTCTCTGCCCCCTCCCCACACCAGCAACAGTAGCCAGCGGTGCCGGAGTCTGCTGGGAGACATTAGGTTCATAAAACAGGGAGGAACTGATATTGGAAAAGCAATAAGGTATTAGAGAGGCCCCGGTGCAGCCGTAACACTGCAGCCGGGCGCCACTCAGTGCGATCGGAATTAATGTGCTCAGCTCCAAGACTACGTGGACCTTTTGGAAACGGAGCTTTCAACCCCTTAATCCAATCGGGGGAAATGAGGATGTTTTCAATAAGAAATAGGGGACGAGGGGGAGTATGGCCTAGAGCTTAGCGCAAGAGCTGGTTGTTAGCTGGACTGGGCTCTGGCCAAGGCTTTTGAAAGAGCCGTGGGTGGCTCAGTTTATGGTGGGCCCAACTTGAGACACCCGAAAGCGGCCTGATTTTCAGAGGGCAGGCGGCCCGGTCCTGTCGGAAAATCAGGCTCCTTTAAGGTGTCTCACCCTGGGCGCCCCAAAATGCGAGGCCCCCTGACCAGATGTCCCGATTTTATAGGGACAGTCCCAATTTTTGGGTCTTTTTCTTATATAGGTTCCTATTACCCCCGGCCTGATTTTTCACACTTGCTGTCTGGTCACTCTAGTTGGCAGCCTTGCAGGGGTGCTGTGAACGTAACCCAGTCGTGACTATAAAGAGCGCTGAGACTCGCGTGTCAAGGGTGCAGTGAAAGGGCAGGGGGCTACCGTGAATAATTGGAGATAACAAGGGGGGCTGGCAGTCAGATAAGGGTTGCTCTTTCCCACGGTCCTTTTAATTTCTTTTCTTTTCAAACGTGGCTGTTGCCGTTGGGTTTCTGTTTTTCCCTGTGCAGCCAGGTGGAGGCTGCTTGTGCTGATCCCGGTGACCTGCGGGCCGCCGGCTTTGAAATACAGCCCCATAATCCTCATTCCAGTCACTTAGGCATCCCCCCTGGGAAATTGGGCAATTTCATGGCCAAAATCAAGCATTAGTGCTACCTGAGTGGAAGCTGCTGGAGTGGTGGCCTAGAAGCATCTGGGCAGCGGATGAATTTCCGTTAACTTCATCAGCGAAAGGCCTGCTGACGCCGCCCGGAGAGTGTTGGGCGACGTGCTGTTTGGGGGCAACTTTGCTGATCCAGCCACGACTCTGCATTCCTCTGCCCCTGATTGTTTTTTAACAATGACTCTCATTCAGCCAGGTTCTTAGTCTGCTGCCTGTTCAGCCACTGGAGTAACAACAACATCATAGTACTGCCACCAAATGTCCTGTAGTAAAGTGCTCATCAAGGGGTTAACTGGGTTACTCAGCATATTATGCATTGGAGCCACGCTCCACTCCCCCCTTACTTCCTGTTCAGTTAGTGTTTCTCCCAGTGCTGTTTGCGTTATAGTGGAATAAAGCAGCATGTTCCCAGCCTGCAGCACTGTAAGTAAACTCCCCTGGGCTTCAGTGAAGCAGAGTGGAGTTCAAAGTGTGTTACAAACATGATTTAAAGAATGAGTGGATCGAGTTATGCAGGGAAACTGGCTGTGATGTCCCAAGCAAAGGGAGATGGCTTTGGGGGAAGAAAACGCAGGCAGAATCGATGGACCAGGTGACAAGGATGCTATTTTTCTACAAACTTCTCCCCTTCTCCCTTCCCCTCCATCCTGAAAAAATAATGTGTCCTAATGCACAGAGCACTAGACTGGGAGTCTGTAGCCCTGGGTTCTGTTCTCAGCACTGGCCTGCTGAGTGACTTTGAGCAAATCAGTTCACCTCTCTGGGATGCTGTTTCCCCATCTGTACAATGGTGATAACGATACTGCTCTTCATTGTAAAGCATGTTGAGATCTATGGCTGGAAAGTGCTATGTAAGAGCCTGGTGGTGTTATATCTGATTCAATAGCAGAACGCTGCTTATCACAGTGCAAAATGCAGGTGTTTGTGCTTTACTAGTGCGCTTAAAAATGTGTGCTTTTTACCACTAGTGTGAGTTGTGTTTCATCAGCATTCTCTTCCTATCTCCTCCCTCCTAGTACCTACCACTCCTTTGGGGTTACACCCATTTCTTCCTTGTCGACACACATCACATACCCTGCTACCTCAGCCAAATAATTTCGAACTCCTACATCAGCCCCTCCTGTCCCAGGGGAGATCTGCTCCCAGGCACCAGCCAGCCAGCCACCCATTCATCCCAGCAGATCCCAGCAAAGCCTCTCCCAGCCATGGACCCCACGCCAGCTGGAGCAGCTCAGATAAAGCTCCTGAGTGCCAGCGTAATGAAGGAAGCTCCTTCCTTCTTTCAGCCTCCTGATCTCATGGGTGTCTCAAAAGAACTCCTTCAGGGCTGGCCGTGGCCGAGGCTGTGAGCGGTGGAGAGGAGGGAGCCTGCATCTTTAAAGATTAATAGCATTGTTTGCTCATTAAGGAGATCATTTTGAGGCCCATGCTAGCCAGAATGCTTGAGTGCAAGCATCTGTTTGCTACTGGGAGAAGATATTTATTGTCTGCTACTTCAATGGCTGCAAATAAATAGCCAGACCCAGATAATGTTCAAACAAACAAACAGCCAGCTGCCAGGCCGGGTCCCCCAATAGCTGACCTTTGGGAAGCGTCATGCTGATGTTTTAATAGCAACCCGCCTTGCGGAATAAAACCCAAGGACTATAGTCTTCCAAGGAGCGGAATTAATGTCATTATGGCAGGGCCCTTTCCAACTGCCAGATTGGCTTAGTGTGGGGTGGGTGGAATGGCCTGGGTGGATGGCTGTGTGCATGGACGCAATGTGTGTGTGTACATCAGGTGTGGCATGCACTGGAAGTAGGGATTACTGCAGTGGTACTGGAGGTAGATGAGTTTGTGTACATGTTGAGCAGGTGAGCATGTGGCTATACGGCCATTGGAGTTGGATGCGTTTGTAATGGGGCGGTGTGTGTGTACCAGGTGTGTTTGTAAACCATGTGTAGAGGTGAGTGTGTGCTGGGTGTGCACACTGATCACAGGCGAGGGTGCACCGATGCAGATTGCAGGTGTGGGTGTGCGTAGGTGCGCACTGATTGCAGGTTTGTGTGTGTTGGTAGAGGGAGTGTGGGGATCCACTGGGTCGAGGAGTGCCCATATTAGGTGTGGGGGTATTTGCTGAGTGTCGGGGTGAGCATGACTGGATACGTACGAGGTTTGGGGGTGCTGGGTGGCGTGTGTGGGTCTATATGCAGGGGAGTTCCATTTGGGTTGAGCGTTCATTAGAACTCTCTGGAGATTGTGCCTGTCGATGTATTGGCACATCCCCAGCACTTGTATTAAATCGGGAGGGCAATTGGGTTGTACAGCCTCCGCCCGTAGGGCTCCCTCCACACCACCTGTGTATTATACAATGGACAACTCGCAGTTCGGTCTCTCTTTAATCCTCGTCAGCTGCTGGTTCCCCCAGCGGCCACTCTGCCGGGCCAAAGCCACGGGGAATCCTCATGGCAAATCCTCTTTCCTTTTTAAGCCCAAGCATAGGGGTGAGCAGAGACCCCTTGGATCAGGCAGTGTATGGGTGGGGGGGTTGAAGTGGATCAATGCTCCATGCCTCCCTCATCCTCACACCCACTACAGCTGTGGGGGTGCAGGGAGGTTGATCTGTAACACAAATCTTGGGCATTGGATCCAGTTACCTGCACAGATCTGAAGGGGGCCTAGCAGGTCTTCGTTAGTTCCCAGCGCAGGGGCGGCTCTAGTAATTTCGCCGCCCCAAGCAGGGCGGCGCGCCGCGGGGTGCGCTCTGGCGATCGCCGGTCCAGCGGCTCCAGTGGACCTCCTGCAGACGTGCCTGCGGAGGGTCCGCTGGTCCCGCGGCTCCGGTGGAGCATCCGCAGGCACGCCTGCGGGAGGTCCACCGGAGCCGCCTGCCGCCCTCCCGGTGACAGGCAGAGCGCCCCCTGCGGCATGCCGCCCCAAGCGCGTGCTTGGCGCACTGGGGTCTGGAGCCGGCCCTGTCCCAGTGAGCTCACAGAGTGATGGTACTGGCACCGGGAGGCCTGTGGCAGAGTTGGACGCAGGCCAGTCTCCTTCAAGCACTCTTGGTATCATTCCGGCACAGTGGCTTCGGCCTTTACATCTGATGCTTCCCTGGGCAGGAGGCCAAAGCCGCCCGCCCGCTGTCAGGCTCAGGTAGCTAATCCCAAATGGGGATTCGCTCCCAGAACAGCAGAGGGAGGTTGCTGTAGGCCCCGCGCTGAGCGATGATTGTTTTCCGTTTTGATGTGCTCCTTCTTTATTTTCCCTTTAAATATTCCCTTTGCTGGAAACCCCACCATGGTGGCATTGGGCTGGGGCCTGGGAACCAGGAAATGGCTCTGCCTCTAAACAGAGGGTGAAACCAGCCAGGTGAATGTTATGCTCAGAACTGAGAGGGAAGGGTACATGCAATGGCTGCTGTAGTATGTTGTTGTGTAACATCCCTTTAAGCAGTTTGGGAGCCTGCTACCAGAGGCCTGCCAGAACAGCAGTGGACATAGGTAGATAGATCCTGCATATTTGTACATAGTTCATACACGTGGTTATTTGGGATCTAGCTGCGCCATCATGGTTACCCCCTATTCTTAACATTGGGGATAGAACAAGGACTCAACAGTTGCCGCGTTGGCCAGTGCAGAATGGATTAGACCAGGGCACTCTGGAGCTTAAAGCTCGAGCCTCTCTCTGCAACTAGAGACAAAGAGCCAGGCTCCCTGGCAGAGCCGTAACAGACTCGCACAGGCACAGACAGGGCCGGGTAACACAGTCATCAGTGCGTTACACGTATGAAATGACCAACTCGCATAGCCAGGGAAAAGTGGATCCAATGTACTAACCCCATGCTAGAATCTTCATTTGTACTGAACGGTAGGGACAGTTTGGTTTCTGTGTGTACAAATGAGTGTGTAGAACAAGGTTGATCCCTCCCTCCTCCCCCTATAGCTGCAGAATGACTTTGCAGCCAATTAGGTTAGCGGTGGCTGTGAAATCACGTTCTTGCTTCTCCCCTAGTATCGCTGCTTTCCCGGTGCAAGGCTGCTGCAATTGTTTACCTGCACCGTACATTCAGAGGGAGCTCCCTGGGGACCACACACTGTGTCTGCACAGATCGGTAACTCCAGTCTGCTGTTTCCTCTGCCTGCCTCTTCCGTCTGGGAGCGCGTCTTCTCTAACGGGCCCAACGCAGGATGAGGGCTCTGGCTGAGCCCGGAGGTGGTCATTGCTGGCTTACCTCTCAGTGCACACACCTGACCCCGGCAGCAGCTAAGAGTGATGGAAACCAGTGACCAAAGTAGCTTCTTGATAGGGTTTCCTAATTCGTTTAGCCCGGCCAGAGATCGATACGGGGAGCTGCGAGTGTCAGAAGGATGGAAACCCCCTGGAGGGGGAAGAGGTTATGTAGGATCATGCAAGCAAGTAGAACTTGGAGCTTGAGGATGAAGCTGAGCGACAGGAACGGCACCGGGGAGTGCTTCCCGACAGTGATATCGACCGAGCTGAGGAATAGTCTCCTAAGGGAAGAGGTGGAAGGCTCTGTCAGCTGGGCCATTTGAAGGCGGGCTGGAAAGAGCCCTGGGCCTCGGGAATGCACAGTAGGGAACAATCCTGCCCTGGGTACAGGCTAGACTAGCTGGCAGAACAGGTCCTTTCTGGTGAGTCGGCCTGTTGGGAAGCTCTTGCCACGTTTTGGGCTGTGGTCATTTCTGAGCCAACGCACGGTGCCCAAGGTTTTAGGAAGTTTTTCCCCTTGGGGGCAGGCAGCCTAGATCCCCACACTTTTCTGCACTCCATTCTTGTGGTGTCCCCCATCACACCCAAAACCACCTAACCCATGGCCCATACCAGCATCTGAGGAAGGCTCCTCCTCGAATCCTGTGGATACTGTGCCTGCATTTGTCCACAGGGAGGCCCCACTGTGCACCAGCAAAAAAGTCAGTTCACGTGACCTCCCTCTAGCAAAGGGGCTCCCGCAAGGGAATGGTGGGCAAGGGGAAGGTAAGGGAGCCAGTTGTCCGTGATGCACTTCTGTGAATAGGAAAGAGAGCCAATGACGTCATTCTCCTAGACCAGGGTTTCTAAAATGTGGCCACTAGTGGATTTTTTTGCAGCCATGACAGCCTCCTGGGCGGAGATGGGGGGCAGGGGAGGAAAGCAGCGGCCCCTCCCTGCAGCACCCAGCTGTTGCTCCTGGATGCACCACCTCGGCGTTTGCTGGTGCTGCCCGCGGGGATCGGCACCCTGCACCACACAGCCCTGGGCAGCACCTCTGGAGACATGGGAGGCCAGTGTGCATGGCACTGGAGGACCCTGGGACTCTTCAGGTGGCTGGTGAGTTCCCGACCCACCGTCCCGGGGGCGGCAGGGCTCAGGCTTCAGCACCGGGACGTGGTAGGGCTCGAGCTTGGAAGAATTTTCAGAGCGGCCACCAGCAAGAGTTGGTGGCTGCAGTCTGCGGCCAGCAAAAAATGTGTCAGGAGAACCCCGGCCCTAGACAATAATAAATAACAGAAGGAGTAGACAGTGTTCAGTGCAGGAGTCTGTGATCTGACCACCTCCTGTAGGAGTTATTGAGAGTGACTCTGTCACCAGACCCATCAAGGTGACCAAGTGGCTGCAAATTCTTGAGCCTCTTCCAGGCTGCTCAATGGTTAGCGCTACTTTCTTGCTCTTCCTGAAGGCAGATCTGGTGGGTGGAGCACAGGGCTGGGATCCAGGCACTCCTGACTCCGATGCCCTACTGACTTGCTATGTCATCTTGGGAAAGCCCTTTAACTGCTCCGTGCCTCAGTTTCTCCATCTGTCAAATGGGGGTAAGAATTCTTTGCAGCCTCACCTGGGATTGGTGAGGACTGAGTTCAGTTTGTATGGCCTGACCAGCTCTACTCTCTGTTCATGTCCTCTCGTTCCTGACTCCTCTCTGTGTCTGTCTCTCCTTGTGCCTCTCTCTCAGGTACAGCAGGGTTCTGCTCCATTCCCACCTATTATACAGAATGACTCAGTGATTGATTTTCCTGGCTGAAAGGTTGAGTTAAAAGAAACGAGCTCACAGACTGGGTGTAAGAGAAGGAAACTGGTTGGTTTCTCAGTATTGTCAAGAGCCAGTGTCCTGTTGTTTCCTCTGGGGTGAGAGGAGAAAGCAGGAAGAGGGGAAGGCGGCCTGTTCTGTACTCCGTTGAGAGAGGGCGTGGGAGCTGGAAAGTGACTGACCTGGATCATTAAGCCCTGGTAGCCCTCGGCCTGCGTTAGTCAGCAGCAAATTGAGAACGCGAGTGCAGAGCACCAAGCCGTTGTTCATTCACCCACTATCATATTCACATTGGGCTTTGCCTTCCCTCCTTCCAGGAAGAGCCCATTACTCCTCCTGAGTCACCGTGCGGGGGAGAAGCAGTGGCTGGGGCTTTCAGGCTTGCCAGCCCTTTGGTGGTTTGGCTGGCGAAAGGTCCCCTGGCTTTTGGCTACTGGAGAATGGAAGAGTCTGTGAAATCAAATGGCAACAAATTCAAAACATAAAAGCAAATGCTTTTTTCACACAATGAGGAATTAGACTGTGGAACTCACTGCCACAGGATGCCATTGAGGCCAAGAATAAACTAATAATATTCAAAGAAGGATCGGACATTTATCTGGATAGCAAGAGTATGCAGAGTTATCTAGTTAATGTTATGTTGGGAGGGATCGAAAACCTCCTGCTTCAGGGTTTAAGACCTGCTTGGGGTTGGCGGGCAGACTACCCCACATCTGCCTACGGTGGGGTTTCTTGCACCTTCCTCGGAAGCATCTGCTTAGCCCATGTCAGAGACAGAAGGCTGAAGTAGATGGACTGTTGGTTTGATCCATTATGGCAATTCCAATGGTCCTAAAATCAGTGACCTCCCTAGATCATAAGTGATATTCTACTCTGAGAGGAGACTGGCATCATAGGATGCCATGTTTGTGGCGGGTAATTTCTAGATGAAACGCGCTCGGTGGCAAGGAAAAAGCTCCCTGCCGTTCTAAGCATCTGCGTGGGACCCATTGCTGGAGGGAATTGCATGCCTCCTCTTGTTTTTGCTGCCCCCTTTGCTCCCCTCCTGACCCACTTGTTTGTCTCACCCACTTGCGTGTCTCACCCCCTTGCAGACTGCAAGCTCTTTGGGGGCGGGGCTGTCATTTTCAGTATGTTTGTGCAGCACAATGGGCCATCACCTAGTTGGCCTCTAGGTCCTACGGCCATATAATAATGGTATCTGAACACCTTTTCCAACTGACAGTCCTGCAAACTCCACTGGCGTTCTTTCCTTTCCAGGTTTCAGAATGGTAGCTGTGTTAGTCTGTATCAGCAGAAACAACGAGGAGTCCTTGTGGCACCTTAGAGACTAACAAATTTATTTGGGCATAAGCTTTCGTGGGCTAGAACCCACTTCATCAGATGATGGAGTGAAAAATACAGGAGCAAGTATAAATACATGAAAGGATGGGAGTTGCTTTACCAAGTGTGAGGTCAGTCTAACGAGATAAATCAATTAACAGCAGGATACCAAGGGAAGAAAAATAACTTTTGAAGTGGTAAGAGAGTGGCCCATTACAGACAGTTGACAAGAAGGTGTGATTACAGTAGGGAGAAATTAGTATTGGGGAAATTAAGTTTAGGTTTTGTAATGACCCAACCACTCCCAGTCTTTATTCAGGCCTAATCTGATGGTATCCAGTTTGCAAATTAATTCCAGTTCTGCAGCTTCACGTTGGAGTCTGTTTTTGAAGTTTTTTTGTTGAAGAATTGCCACATTTAGATCTGTTATTGACCAGAGAGATTAAAGTGTTCTCCTACTGGTTTTTGAATGTTATGATTCTGATGTCAGATTTGTGTCCATTTATTCTTCTGCGTAGAGACTGTCCAGTTTGGCCAATGTACATGGCAGAGGGGCATTGCTGGCATCATCACCAGTAATAAAAGGTTTGCAGGACATGCCCTAGATGAGACCTGGGCAACCCCCTGGATTTGTCCAGAGGGCAACCATACGTTGCTGATGCAGCAGGAGGAAAGGCGTGCACGTCTCCCTCCCATAGTTCTTTTGGGCCTGCAGAGCAAACATACACTGAACATACACAGAGCAGATTGGTTGTGTAATAAGCTGCTGCTATTACAGGGTTGCTGTGGTTTTGATACTTGGGAGGTTTGGTCTCAAATATCCAGCCCCACACGTCCAGCCTCACCCATCTGCATCCTCAGGTGGCCACTTTTAAAACCTCCCGCCCCCTCCAGATAAAATTGTCAGATCATAACATTTGGGTTGGGATGCTGTCTCTGTGTTAAGACTCGTGTCTCATAGATTCATAGACTTTAAGGTCAGAAGGGACCATTATGATCATCTAGTCTGACCTCCTGCACTCCTATAACAAACCCCTAACCTATGTCTGAGCTATTGAAGTCCTCAAATCGTGGTTTGAAGACCTCAAGCTGCAGAGAATCCTCCAGCAAGTGACCCGTGCCCCATGCTGCAGAGGAAGGTGAAAAACCTCCAGGGCCTCTGCCAATCTGCCCCGGAGGAAAATTCCTTCCCGACCCCAAATATGGCGATCAGCTAAACCCTGAGCATGTGGGCAAGACTCACCAGCCAGACACCCAGGAAAGAATTATCTGGAGTAACTCGCTATGTCTCCGTTCAGCCTTTTAAGACACTGGCACTTCAGTGTCCATCACTGATGCTATGATGATGGGCCCAGCATGGGCCACCTAGGCATGCAAGACAAGCCCATCCAAATAGAGAGTGCCCTGGAGCTAACCCTTGTGCCTCGGAGCCCATGGTCTGTGCGGTCCCAGCTCCTCTCCAGTTTGGATTAGCACTTCCTGGGCTTACTGAGTGGGGGTACTGCCGTGAGCATGGTTCTGACGGTGATCCTATGTTGCAGGAGTGTGTGTATGGGGAACGGTGTGTGTGTGTGTGTAGGTGTGTGCATATCGGGAGAGGGCTGGGGGCTGTCTGTGTGTTTGCTGGAGGAGTTTCTAAGCAGCTGCCGGCTTGCAGCTGGATCTGAATCACAATGTGCAGTTGAAGTGACAGCCCTGTGGTGTTACAGGGCCTTATCTCAGTGCCTCATTTGCCTGTGGGGACTACGTCACGGGGAAGGAGTCCATGGGCAACCCTGTCCTTGCCTTTCCTGTGCAGTACTCTCACTCTGGGGCCTGGGTGGTATGTAGTGTAACAGGTCCGACTCACCCCTGCGGCGCCTCCTACTGGTTGCTCTGGGGAATTAGCTCTTTTCCAGCCCGGAGCGCCCTCTGCAGGCAGGTGATCCACCTGTTTGCTACTGGCCCGAGTCCCTCCCAGGACCCTGGTGCCTCTTTAACCTGTAATTGGGTTTCCCCCTCCCCAGGGAACCCCCACCTTCTATCCCCACCTTGCCTCAGTGTAAGGCTACTGCCAGTCATTGTCTAGCCCCACGCCCTGGGGCAGGCTGCAGTCTCAGCCAACTCATCCCTGGCAAGGAGGGTTTGGACCTGCTGCTTTGTCCTACCCCTGGGCTTCCCCCTGCAACCCACAGTACCTTTGGCCTATAGCTAGGCTGCAGCCTAGGGCTTTCCAGGCTGGAGCTCCCCAGCTCCTCAGCCTTTCCCCAGCCCTGCTTCACTCAGGTACCTTCTCTCTAGTTTCCAGCAGCCAGACCCATCTCCCCCTGAAGGCAGAGAGAGACTGTCTGTGCTTCTGGCTTCCCTGGGCTTTTATAAGGCCCTGGGCTCAGTTTGGGGCGTGGCCCCCAGCTGCAGCCACTTCCCCAATCAGCCCAGCCAAAAGCCCCTTCCCAGGGCTGTTTTAAAGCCCCAAAGGGCCGGAGCGGGTAGCCACCCTGCTACAGTAGGGATGGAGGCACATCGTGTGTGTGAATAGATTATTCCACGAAACCCAATGTCGGCAATTTCCTGTAGTGCCACCTGCTGGCTAAAGGAGAAATATTCGTTCACATGGAGATGTTCCACCTCTAACCCAATAGGAAACTTACTAAAGCATTATTTTACCTTTACCTTTGCTCCTCCATGCAAGCCCCACAGCTGGGAACGTTGTGTGAGGTGAAATGTACCTAGGACCATCCTCGTAGATTGTTACATAAATTATCCATCCCTCCAGGATGTCCTGGACAAGGGTTGGCTCCTAGTATTAGCCTTTGGCTGGGAATGCAAGGAACAAGCCTAGCAATGTTTGGGCTGTGATGCAGCTTCCCCTGGAGTGGTCTATGTTTCCATGGTGGAGTAAGCTAGTAATTCATAGCCCACTGATTGGCTTGCAAACCCTGTGCCAGGAAGGGAAGACACTCATGTTCTCTCTCCCCATTTGTCCTTGCTTTGCAGATCCGCGTAGATGGCCCCACCAATAGCGCCCTGGAGTACGAGATCGTGCAGGTGGTGGACACCGGCCCCATATTACGGGATATGGCCTTTTCAGTGGATCACGAGCACCTGTACATCATGTCTGAGAAGCAGGTAAGCCTCCCAGGTTGTTTGGGATGCTTTGAAAGCCTTGATTCTCTGGCTGGCCGACTGGCACCCGAATGTCTGAAGCAGCAAGTGCAGCCACTAAAGAGATGCTGAGGCTTCAGGGAGCATCTTGTGATATGTTGGGTTTAGAAACGATTGGACTGATATTTATAGTGGGCCGGCACTGAAGAGTGCAGGAGCAGCGCTGAATTATACTAGCAGGTACCATTCTTTTTGCTCCAAGCAGAATATACGAGGGGCTGGAACCTCTATTGGGCAGAGGGAACTAGAGTCTGGGGCAAAGAGGTCCTGTGGGGGAAATCTCAGAACCAGCCACACTAGAGGTGAAAGTTTAGATGGAAGTTTATGTTATTTAAAGTACCAATAAAACCAGACATCAGGAAGGGGACAATTTGTCATCCAGGGTGAGAGCTCCACCTGCTTCCAGCCACCTTCCCTTCCAGGCCTATGGAGGGGGCTTGCCTTGCTGGGTGTGGGAGATCGCAGGGCTGCTGCGGTGTATTGTTGTTGAGAGTTCTAGGGGGTTATGTTGGGTGCCTGGGCACAATGCTCATTTCCCAGAGCTCTTGAAGTCCATTGTGCATTATGAGGTTTTGGGGGTGTATGAAGTTTTCTAATGCGCCCATAGCTTAGGACAGGGGCTTAACCAATCACAATCAGTGGAGTTGTGCAGGCTTGTAAAGCACTTTGAGATCACCATCTGGAAGGCACGAGAAAGGGAAAATGTATCATTGGTCCTTTGTGTGATAAAGGAATGCTCATGCCCTGCTTGCCACTAGATGGCTCTTAGTGGGACCGGAGACTGCCAGCAAGGGTGCCAATTGGTGCCAGTGGGGATAGGGTTTTCTGCATTCTGGGAGCCACTGACTCATTTCATGGAGGCCACCTAGCAGCCCTCAGATGGTAACAGTGACAACCAGCTGGCAAATCAGCTGCCTGTAGGGCTCCCTAGTCCACTGCCAGTCACCTGGGGGGTGCAAGTCCCTTTGGGTAGGACGTGCTTTGCTAATTCTTTCCACTCAGCGGAATTCCTGTTCAGTCTCCCCTCCTGCCCAGTTCCCTTCTCCCAGCCACTCAGGAGTCAGACACAGCATGTGCTTTGAAAGCCTCCCTTAGCCCTCCCCCTGTCCCAGGGTCACTCTGCATGCACCAATAGCCAACAGACCTTCCTTCCTCTGGTACTTTCCAGCTCTCTCTTCCTCTCCTCCCTCTCTAGCAAGCTGACATCCACTTTCCTCCCAAGCAAGCCCTCTTTATGTGGGTACCCCTATCCTGGCCTACAAACTAGGGACTGAACCAGAGACCTTCTGAGCTGCTACTGCTTGAGCTAAACAGCCAAGCCACCATAACTGGTGCTGTAAGACAGTGGCTCTCAACCTTTCCAGACTATTGGAGTCCGATTTGTCTTGCGAACCCCCAATGACACCTCACTTAAACACTACTTGCTTACAAAATCAGACATAAAAATACAAAAGTGTCACAGCGCACGGTTACTGACAAATTGCCGACTTTCTCATTTTTACCATAGAATTATAAAATATAAAGATTGTACTTAAATGTTGTCAATATTTGCAGTGTTGTTGTAGCCATGTTGGTCCCAGGATATTAGAAAACAAGGTGAGAGACAAGCTTTCAAGTTACACAGAGCTCTAAGCTTCTTCAGGTCTGGGAAAGGTACTCAGAGGGTCACAGATAAATACAGCCTTGAACAGATTGTTTAGCATAAGTAGTTAGCACGTATTCAAGGGACCATTCAAAGTACAGTGGCCTGTTAACACCTCTGCAGTCACAGGACAAAAAGGGAGGGTTAGTGGGTTACAGATTGTTGCAATAAGCCATAAATCCAGTATCATTATTAAGTCCATGATTTTTAGTGTCCAGCAAAGTTATGAATTTAAGCTCCTCATGTTTTGAAGGTGTTGTTCAGGGTTCCTTGGAGGACGAGGACTGAGAGGTCAGATACAGAGTGATCTCTTTATGAGATGTGTTTGCCCACAGGTGATATAGTGTTTTGTCTTTTATCATTTTTCTGTGTGAGTTTATTTGAGAGCGCATTGATTGCCTGGTTTCACCCACATAGTTGTTATTGCGGCATTTACTGCACTGACTGAGGTATATCCCATGTGGTAATAGGCCTGTGTAGGACCCATGGATGTTGAAAGGTGTGTTGTGGGGGGGTTATTGATCTTGGTAGCAGTGGAGATATGTGTACGGGTTTCGCATCTGTTGTTCTGGCAGAGTGAGTTGGTGGGTCGTGATCTCTGGGGAGCTTGCTTCTGATGATGAGCTTGGGGAGGCTGTGGGGTTGTCTGAAGGCCAGAAGAGGGAGTTTGGGAAAGATTTCTTTCAGGATGTGGTCCCCATCGACTAAGGGTTATAGTCATTTAACGATGCATCACAGGGGTTGCATGTCTCATCAATATTTTTTCTCATTTTTTGTCAGACTTTGAAATGTCAAAGATAATGTTGCTGGAGTGTTGTCCAGCTGTGCTACCTAGCTCATGGCAGTATTGCCAGATCCATATGACACATGGCTAAACTGGAGCTAAACAAGGTGAAGTGGCCTGTTTAGGGATACAGGGTGATGATAGGGCTGAGAATAGAACCCAGGAGTCCTGGCCCTCAACTGTATCAAACCACTGTCCCTGTCTTACAGCACTGAGGGTGGCCAAGCTATCGGGGGTAGCCAACAGAGCACAGGGTGTTTTTATTTTATATATGATCTGATTTGGTGAAACATTCAAAGCAACATAAGCCAGTGCCTGTCCCTGATGCTTTCTGTAGGGCAGCCAGCCATGCTGGAGACAGCATAACTACCCTAGTAAGGACGTTCCCTATATGCTCATGATATCTTGCACTTCAGGTGCTGAAATGAATTAGCATTTGCAAGGGCTGGGCAGAGAGAAGGGTGGGGTGGGGGTTGAGAGCAATTCCTGTGGCTGTGGTGGGTATTTGTTTTTCATAGAGATTCCCAGGATACTGTTAATTGTGCTGCATATAAACTGCCTGGGTTGTGCCCACAAAGTGCTCCTGGCGTCTTCAGGCCTGTGCAGAACCGGAGGTGAGATTTCTCCCCGAGAGTCAGGGGGGAAATGGGCCCAACAACGTAAGCTGACATTTCCAAGCCTGGTCGGGAGTTGGATGCTCAGCTAATGATCAGCTTTATAAACTCAGCTCCATCCCTAAACGTTCCCTGGCATCGCGTGACAGCATGCGCGTGAGCTCCAGTGCCAGGGCTCGGTTCCCACTCAGGGCATTACTTCCTGCCTCCCCAAACCCCCTTGCAGCTGTAGTTGGGGGTAGTATTCCTCTTCACGGCCTGTCCTGAGCTGTTCCGCAGTGTTGCTTTATGCTGTAAGGTCCTGATCCAGTCCCGCACTTAGACACATGTTTAACGTTAAGTGCATGAATAGCCACTGGAACTACTCCTGTGCTTCAAGTTAAACACCGCTTCAGTGCTTTGCAGGATCGGAGCCATGGTGCTCAACCCTGACATTCCGGGGGCAGCTGCAGATCATGGGTGGGTGAAGTGATTCCTCTCCATATAAAACACCTTGAGATCCTTTAGGATGAAAAACCCTTTACAATCAGGATTTTATTATTCTGGAGCTGGAAACAGCTCAGGATCTACTGAGAGATGGTAAACGAGAGCCAGTCGTTCAGGAGAGCCTGTGTCTTATGGCCTGGACTTAAAGTCCCGCAGCTTGTGGGAGATTCTAGCTTTTCTGGCTGACACGTGATTCTGGGGTTAAAGGCGAACCACAAAGCTTTAGAAAACAAACGAGAAGTTAGTCGTGTTATCCTGCCACCTCCTGCCAGTGCCAGGGGCCGAGCTGGGCACGGGCACTAAAGGAGATACTTGTCCCAAGGTAGCCACTCTGCTCCAGCCCTGCATGGAGACGTGCGGCCCCATTCTCCGGGCTCAGCGCAGTGCAGCTGCACTTGTATAAATACTCAATATAAACCAGCCCTGAGAGTCCTGTTTCCCAGCCCCTTGCTCTCTTAGATGGTGCTCCGAGAAGGCCCCCCCGGTATGCTCATGTGCTATCACAGCCCCTAATTGTCTTTGTTTTCAGCGTGCGGTTAGGGCTTTTTGTGGGAGCCGGGAGGTAGGTGGCTAAATGACAACAGTGCCATGTGCTGCCTAGATTCAAAGTAAAGAGCGGGCCTGGCTCCAAGCCTGCCTTCTGTGACCGATACCAGCACGTTCCTTTCAAGCAGCAACTCTGTATGCTCAGACGTGACAACCAGGACTTGTCGGCACGGTCGGAGGCACCCGTGGGCTTAGGAACGGGATGCAGCAGAAGGGCTCCACTCTATATAAATATGAATAGGGAGAGAGTGATAGAGAGAGAGAGAGAGATTGATTTGTAACCAAAAGATCAAGGAGAGCCGCAAAGGCTCCATTATTTCGCCAAGGTGCAGCTGTATAATAAAGCAGTGAAAACATATGTTTCAAGTGCCTGTCCCTGGAGTGGGTAGGATTGGTGTGTATGGCGGATCTGTCATGATTTATCATGAAATCTGCCATTTAGTCTAAGGATTCACAAAGGGCACCGAGTGACTTATGAGCGGGGTGGCTGCTTCTCCGTGAATGGGAGGCGTTGTGAGGTGCTGACAGGAAAGCTGCTGCTCAAAGGTGTCATTTCCTCACTTATCTGTCTTGATGACACTTTCCTCCCCCCCTCCAACTCCTCCATCAGTTTGGCAGGTTTTTATCATCAATTTCAGTGTGTGGAGACATTCCCCCGCGGTGATTGGAATTTCGGTACATGAGAGTCAATCGTTCTCTCACATACACACACACACACACACACAGAGACATACACCCACATGGCCTGATTCTGCACTGCCTTGTGCAGTCATTTATGCCTGTGCAAAGTGGGCGTAAAGTGCTTTCAGAGCAGAATGGGAGCCATACAAGGCCGTGTGGAATCAGGCTCACAGAACCTCTTACACCTCTCCTGCTTCTTCTCCCACTTCCAGCCAGCTCACCTCCCTTCCTCAAGCCCCTACACTGCCTTCCTTTCTCCTTCCGCATTAAGGCCCTGATCCTATGAGCTGCTCCCCATGGGTGGACCCCTGCTCAGAGTCCTATTGACTTACAGGGTGTTCATGGGGGGCTGTCTGCATGGCGTAGCTTGCAAGATTGGGACCCTAGTCAAATGCCTTGTTGTCCCTTTAGCTCTGTCCCTGCCTATATCCAATCTCTCTTGTTTCCTCTCTGTTTCACTGCCCACTTCTGATCTTGGTACTGTAGGGTTTACTTGAGGCAGCCTCCCGTCCCCCACACACCTCCATTCTGCCCTCTTCTGTGAGCCATCTCTGTTCTGATCTGCTTGCTGAGGATGTCTCCACACCTGCTTCACGCAGAAGTGTTCAGGTGACGGTGTGATCTAGCAGTCTGAGCCCAGGACTGGGAGCCAGGAACTCTTGGATTCTAATCTGGGTTGTCACACTGTGAGCTCAGGCATGTTATTTGAAAGGAGACAGTGAAGCCAAAAATCATATTGCCATATCAGTGTTGTCGACTCTTGTGAGTCTCACGATATTTGGTATTGTTTCATAAAGCCCCAAGCTCCTGGAGTCATGTGATTACATGATAATCTCAACTTTCTTTTTAAATAGAAGTTACATTCCTAGACATCAAGTTCTCAGAGAAGGGCTGGGAAACATGAAACTTAAGGGTTCAAAACCCAGAAGACCAGTAACAAGAACCCTACACTTATTAATGTTCAAAGCTCATGTTTTTTTAATCAGTCTCATGATTTGGGGAAGGGAGCTGATTCATGATTTTTGAACAGTAATGGTTGGCAAATACTGCATTCTGACAACGTTGTACTTACTGTTGCCAAAAGTAACCTCTATATGACAAGAAAATGGAGAGGGTGTTCCCCCCCCTGTATTTTTTAAAATTTGTTTACTTGGTACATTTGAGTCAATTTCACTCTTGAAATTTCACTTCCTGTCTCATGCACTATTGGGATGACATTACTCTAATGCATTGCTCTGGGAGCAGTTCACTTGCAATTGGCTGTTGTTCTTTGAAACAGCCTTTGCACATCCCCACTCTTAGGATGGCACATGTCAAGAGTGGGACTCTGCAGAGGTCAGCCCGAATAACTCTGATTATTGGTGGGTAACCTCTTTTTGACCACCATCAGCAGCAGCAGCAGCAGCAAAGCTGAAGTTAAAATGGTTGCAGACAGGAATGTGTGTGGGTGGGAGATAGGTATGTGGGCTGCACCAGGGCTGATGCATGGCCTAGGATCTTCTAAATATTGGCACAGCAGTATGAGATACTCATATAAAATATGTTTTAAAAGGAATTTAACAAAATCACTGAGGTGGGACTACTGAAAGGATGCTCTGTCTGAAAACAGATTTATTAAAAGTATGCAGTGTTGTTGTAGCCATGTTGGTCCCAGGATATTAGAGAGACAAGGTGGGTGAGGTAATATCTTCTATTGGACCAGCTTCTGTATCTTGAACCTCTTGGTGTCTGCTTCCCAATCAGCAAAATAGGGAAGATTGATACTTACTTGCCTCATGAGATGTATTAATACCACTGAGTCATTACAGCCAATAGAATAGCTGCATGCAAATTAGCTGTAGAGAATAAGGTGATGATTGATTGAGTAACTTCTGATGTCACAATGTCCCCCCTCTTGAGTTAACTGAGGTGTTGATCTGCCCCAGTCTAGAGCCTATTAGTTTCTTCATTAATTAGTTTCTTCAAATATAGCCTATGCATAAGATTTCAATTATTTTTAACTATATGGAATGTTTCTAGTTTCTTGGCCTACAACAGCTGGCGAATCGTGTCTACCCTGAATCACAGTACGGATTCAGGGCTGGAAGATCAACTATAGACATGATATTTTCTCTGTGTCAACTGCAAGAAAAGTGCAGAGAGCAAAACTGACCATTGTACATCGCCTTTGTGGACCTAACCAAAGCATTCGACACAATCAGCAGAGCAGGTCTGTTTGCAATACTAGAAAAGATAGGATGCTCACCAACTCTGCTAAATCTTATATGTTCATTCCACAACAACATGAAAGTTTGACAGGTCCACTTCAGACAGCTTTGAGATGAAAAGCGGAGTGAAGCAAGGATGTGTTCTTGCCCCTACACTCTGAAATCTTCTTCTCGGTACTCTTGAACTGTGTGTTTAAGAACATGAAAGATGCAGTGTGTCTCCACACAAGATCAGATGGAAAACTCTTCAACCTGTCCTGACTTAAGTCAAAGACCAAAGTCAGAAAGGTGCTAATCAGGGAACTTCTATTCGCTGATGATGCTGTCCTCATAGCCCACAATGAAGATCTACTACAAGAACTCATGGACTGCCTTTCAAGTGGCTGTCAGGCATTTGCTCTCATCATCAGCATCAAGAAAATGGTTGTACTAGGACAGAGGGTTCCACAAGATCCTTCAATTACCTTAAATGCAAACCAGCTACAAGTAGTCCAGATGTTCAGCTGTTTAGATTCTACAGTGACCACCAACCGTTCACTGGATGAAGAACTAAATGTTCTCATTGGAAAGGCTGCCACCACCTTCAGAGACTGACTAAAAGAGCATGGAACAACCCAAAGCTGACCACTAAGACCAAAATGCTAGTGTACCAAGCCTGCATCCTCACCACTCTCATGTATGGTTAGGAAACATGGACAACTTATGCTCCTAGGAGAAAAGGTTGAACAGTTTCCACCTACGCTGTTTACGCCGCATACTCAACACCAAATGGCAGGATAAAGTTACCAACGCAGAGGTTCTTCAAAGGGCAAATTTACCAAGTGTGACAGCCCTGATCAAGCAAAGACAAGTTTGCTGACTGGGCCATCTGAGTAAGTTGGAAGATGGATGCATACCCAAGGACATGCTATACAGGAAGCTATCAGAGGGAACAAGAACAGCACATCCCAAGCTTCGCTAGAAAGACACATGCAAGTGAGATATAAAGGAATTTGGAATTGATCCTGACCAATGGGAAGTCTTGGCAAGTGATCATAACAAGTGGCGCCATTGTCTCCATCAGGGTATCAAAGTCCATGACAGAAGCTGGCTCCTACAGCTTGAAGAGAAAAAGCAAGCAGCTCCCAGCCAAGATACAGACATTTGCAATAACTGCCAAAGATCATGCAAATCTCGGATTGGCCTATTCAGTCACATGGGACATTGCAAACCATCTACATCATACGCTGCAATCCCCACTGTCTCTCGCAGACGAAACAATGCCAACAAATGGAAAATTTGAAATGTGTGAGTTATTCCAAATAGGTCTCCTCAATAGTATTGCTAATCCCAGGTGTTCCAAAATCCCGAGTCGGTGCCCAGAAATAACAAGATTGGCTTAAAAATCATAAGATTTTTTTTAATTGGATTTCTTTTTATTTGGATTCCGGATTCTGAGCCCTTAGATTACACTCGGGTCGCATTTCCCAGTTCTCCACAGGCATGAGGCCTAGAAATGTACTTATTTAAAAAGTGAAAGCTGAGATTCTCCTATTATCCCATGACTCTGGCAGCTGATGTTTTAAGAAAAAAAAATCAAATATCACAAAGCTTGTGATAAAATCCGAAGGAGGGAGAGATGTTCTTTCTGTAATTGGGCAGATCTGCTCCCAGTCCAGGCCAGAAACAATAGACAAGAGGGTAGGAGGTGACAGTTCCCTGAAGATGGTTTGAGTTTGGTCCCAGTTTTCAGCAAAGGTTTGGTGTGATTTGTGTTCTCTCTCACTCTTTTCTTCTGTCCCTACCAGTCCCAGCCATAATGCTTAGCGATACGTTAAGTGCTAACTCTCAGCCTACCCCTGCCCTTCCCTTTGCCTCATTAAGTATCTGTTCAATAAGATCAGGTGGATCCCTTCAAAGAAATGACAGAGTCAGCACCACACTGGCCTAGCGCTAAGCTGGAAAGGGGAAAGGCACCGGGTGCGTGTGTGCGTGTGTAGATCAAGCCTGCCTGTATTTCTTGGCCAAGAATGATAAAAGCTCTCTGGCCCAAAGGCAAAACGGCAGCATATTGAGCTGCTGACTCTCTTGAAATAATTTCTTTATCAGCACAATGCATATTATGGCAAAGAGTCATAATTTAGCCCTGTTTTAACTCTTCTGCTGCCAGCATGCAGACATTGAATGAGCAGCCGGTGCTTTGGTGTTCTCTGGGCTGTGCTGCCTGCTCCGTTTCGGCGCCTGGATGGGGCTGAATACAGGTGCCATGGGCAGCAGGCAGAGGGAGTTGAGATGCACAGACTGTCCCATTCAAAGGAGGAGAAGAGATTCCAGTGGCTGTTGGGTCATGTTTCTCTGCTCAGTCCTGCAGGGCAGCATTTGTGTTTGGAATTTCATCGCTGTGTTTGGTGGCCTCATCTGTAGCCTTTTTGCGCGTGGATGTAGCTCTTTGTTGCCATGGGAATGCTTTTTCAAGCAAATTTGGTGCTGAGGAAAGGGGATGGATTGAAGTTATCTATTTATTCATGGATCTGGTATTATTAGACATGGTGTATTGGAAGGAAGGCTGGTCTTGTGGTTAGAGGACCAGACAGGGCCTCAGGAGATCTGGGTTTCATTCCTGGTTGTGTCACAAACTTCTTGTGTGACCTTGGAAAAGTCTCTGTGTGTGACAGTTACCTGTGTGTAAAGTGGGCAAAAGGGCACTTTCTTAGCTCACAGATGGGGAAATGAACTCCATTAATGATTAGGGGGTTCCCATGTTGTACAGGGTTGAGGGCATATCAACATAGATAATGTGCAAGGGGAGGTTAAAAATCATGCTGGTCTTAATGGAACTGAGGTCTAACAGAAAAGAAATGGACCATCAAGGAACTCCTGTTACATGAAGGGATGTAGGTGATCCATCTCCACTTCTTTCCGCCATCTGCTAAAACACAAAATGAGTTACACCTGGCAAGAGACATAAAAGGCAATCAGAAAAGCTTTTATAAATACATTAGGAGCAAGAGAAAGACAAAATTGTAGGTCCTCTGTTTAGCAGGGAAGAAGAGCTAATAACTGATGACATCAAGAAAGCTGAGGTGTTTAATGCCTATTTTGAATCAGTATTCATCAGAAAGATAAATTGTGACCAGATACTTAACATAATATTAACAACAAGGGGGAAGGAACAGAAGCCAGAATAGGGGAAGAACAGGTTAAAGAATATTTAGATAAGTTAGATGTATTCAAGTCTGCAGGGCTTAATGAAATTCATCCTACGGTACATAAGGAAATAGGTAAAGCAATATCTGAACTCTTCGATCTGGTCTACACTGGGGCGATCGATTTAAGCTATGCAACTTCAGCTACGTGAATAACATAGCTGAAGTCAACGTACTTCGATCTACTTCACTGCGGTGAGTTGACTGCTGACACTCCCCTGTTGACTCCATGTAGCGAGTCGGTGTGGCTCCCCTCCGGACCAGCAGAGGGAGCTCCTTGTCAGACGCCCAAGTGGGCTGAGACACCACTTCCTGTCCCCGCCCCCCGGAAGTCGAGGGGCGGGACAGGAAGTATAAAAGGAAGACGCCAGAGCTCAGTCAGGAGCCAGCAGCCGCCGAGAGCAGACGTGCCGGCGGGAGCTCCTGCCCAGGAGCCTTCTAGGAACCAGGACAGCTGCCCAGACTGGCCTCCGCTTCCCCGCGCCCACTACGAGGAGGAGCCGCCAGAGCTGCCCCGTGACCGGTACTGGGACGAGCCGCCGGACCGCCCCTGCGCCCCCCCAGAAGAGGGGCCGCCGGGGCTTCCCCGGCCCTGCTACCCGGAGGAGCCGCCGGAGCAGGTCTGGCCGGACTTTCCGGAGGTGCTACCAGACCTCCCACCAAGCCCGGACCCGGAAGAGCCGAGGACCTTTGACTGGCCCGGACCTGGTACAAGTGAGCAGGTAGGCCCCGAGGGGGATATGGAGTGTAGCCCGGGGATAGCCGACCCTTGTCAGGCTACGGACATTGAGGTGCCTATGTCAGTGTGTTGCGGTCAGGACCCCACTGACCAGCGGCCGTGAGCCGCTAATAGGGCCCCGGGCTGGAACACAGTGGAGTGGGCGGGCCTGTGTTCCCCCTGCCACCCCACTCGCGGGTGGCAGTTTCCCCCTCACCTCAGCGCTCAGGCACGGAAGCCTGCAATTACCTGCTGTTGCTCAGCCCCTGATCCAGAGGCCTGAGCTCATATTGACTCTGCTGTTGCTCAGCCCCTGCTCCAGAGGCCTGAGCTCATATTGACTTTGCTGTTGCTCAGCCCCTGATCCAGAGGCCTGAGCTCATATTGACTTTGCTGTTGCTCAGCCCCTGATCCAGAGGCTTGAGCTCATATTGACTCTGCTGTTGCTCAGCCCCTGCTCCAGAGGCCTGAGCTCATATTGACTTTGCTGTTGCTCAGCCCCTGATCCAGAGGCCTGAGCTCATATTGACTCTGCTGTTGCTCAGCCCCTGCTCCAGAGGCCTGAGCTCATATTGACTTTGCTGTTGCTCAGCCCCTGATCCAGAGGCCTGAGCCTATATTGACTTTGCTGTTGCTCAGCCCCTGATCCAGAGGCCTGAGCCTATATTGACTCTGCTGTTGCTCAGCCCCTGATCCAGAGGCCTGAGCCTACGTTGACTTTGCTATTGCTCAGCCCCTGCTCCAGAGGTCTGAGCCCAAGGACTGCTGTCCGGCTGCCCGCCCTAACTGAGGGCCGGGCGTACACCTAGTGACTGTGTGCCTTGTGCGGCCCCGGCCTGAGGGTCTGGACCTGGACTCACATTGAGACTGATTGCCGTTATCCAGCCCCCCGGCTCCAGAGGGACTGGACTCACATTGAGACTGATTGCCGTTATCCAGCCCCCCGGCTCCAGAGGGACTGGACTCACATTGAGACTTTTTGCTGTTATCCAGCCCCCCTGCTCCAGAGGGTCTGGACTTCCCACGTAGAGGGGACAAGGAGCGAGTCGGTGTGGCTCCCCTCCGGCCCAGCAGGAGGGTTGAGCCCCGACGCGCCAGCTTACACTCCACCTGCGCCGCTCGCCCTGGTGGAGTACCAGAGTCGATGGGAGAGTGCTCGGCGGTCGATTTATCGCGTCTAGATTCGATGTGATAAATCGACCCCCGCTGGATTGATCCCTGCCCTTCGATCCAGTGGGTAATGTAGACAAGCCTGCCCCTAAGTGATTATCTTTGAGGACTCATGGAACATAGGTGAGTTCCCAGAGAACTGGGAAAGGGTAAACATAGCGCCTATCTTTAAAAAGGGGAACAAAGAGTATCCAGAGTATTATAGACCATCAGCCTAACTTCGATACCTAGAAAGATACTGGAACAAATGATTACTCAGTCTGTAAGCACCTACAGAATAATAGGGTTGTAAGGAACAGCCAGCAAGGATTTGTCAGAAACATCAGGATTTGTCAAAGATTGGTCAAAATCATGCCAAACCTTCCTAGTTTCCTTCTTTCAGTGGCGGATTAGCCATGCTCAGGGCCCCCAGCCAATTGAGGGGCCCTGGAAAAAGGGTGCTGCAGCAGAAATCTGCCGCGGGGCAGCAGAAACCCGGAGCCCTGGCAGAAGCCGTGGGGTGGGCAGGGGAAGCCCCAGTGCTCTGACCCTGGTCCCCAGCAGAAGCGCCGGGCGGGTCGGGTGGGGGAAGTCCTAGTGCCCGGACCCCCCCACTGCAACCCTGGGGACTGGAGGAGCTCTCGCTCCCCCGCGGCCCCGGGACTGTGGCAGGGGAACAGCGCTTCTTCGGCCTTGGGGCCGTAGTGGGAGGGCGGGCGGGCCAGAAAGGAGTCAATGGGGGTGGGGCTGCAGGGGGGGGGATGGTGTGGGACTGTAGGCGAAACAGGAGCAGGGCTGCGGAGGAAGGGGTGAAATGGGGTGGGGCTGCGGGTGGAACAGGGGCGGGTCCGCCAGGGAAGGGGCAGAATGGGGTGGGGCCATAGGCGGGGCTGCAGGCAGAAGGGGTGGAAGGGGAGTGGGACCAGAGGTGGAAATTCTGGAGCCGGGCCCCCCCCCCTGCTCTGGCTCAGGGCCGGAGAGACCGTAATCTGCTTCTGCCTTCTTTGATAGGGTTACTGGCCCAGTGGATGGGGGCAAGCCGTAGACAGGATATATCTTCATGTTAGTAAGGCTTTCGACAGGGTCCCACATGACATTCTCATAAGCACATTAGAGAAATGTGGCCTGGATGAAATTAATATAAGGTGGGTGCATAACTGTTTTAGAGACTGTGCTCAGAATAGCTATCAATGGTTCTCTGTCAAACTGGGAGGGCGTATCCAGTGAGGTCCTGTAGGGGTCAGTCCTGGGTCTGGTGCTATTCAGAATGTTCACTAATGATTGGAATAATGAAATGGAGAGTATGCTTATAAAATTTGCGGATGACACCAGGCTGGGAGGGGTTGCAGGCACTTTAAAGGACAAAATTAGAATTTAAAATGACCTTGACACATTGGAGAACTGGCCTGAAATCAACAAGATGGAATTCAGTAAAGATAAGCGGAAACTGATACACTTAGTAATTAAAAATCAAATGCACAACTACAAAATGGGGAACAGCTGGGTAGGTGGTAGTACTGCTGAAAAGGATCTGGGGGTTATAGCAGATGGCAAAATTGAATATGAGTCAACAGTGTGATGCAGTTGCAAAAGAGGCTAATATTCTGGGGTGTATTAACAGGAATGTTGCCTGTAAGACTTGGGAGGTAAGTGTCCCACTCCACTTGGCACTGGTGAGGCCTCAGCTGGAGTACTGGGTCCAGTTCTGAGTTCGACCCTTTAAGAAAGATGTGGACCAATTGGAGAGAGTCCAGAGGAGAACAAAAAAAATGATAAAAGGTGTAGAACTTTGCCATTGGATTCCATCTATCTAAGGTACTTGCATGGGGCTCCTCACAATCTTTAATGTTTTTATCTACCGAGCCCCATTGTAGGGGGAACTGAGGCACAAGGAGACTAAGTGACTTGCCCATGGCACACACAGGAAGTCTTTGGCAAAGCAGGGAATTAAATTAGGGGAGTCTCAGACTTGTGACCTAACAAGTTGACCATCCTTCCTCTCTGTGTGCAGCAGTGGAAAGCAGCAGCCTTTGGGGTGCTGCTGTGCCATTTGGATGTGACTATTTCAAGGGTGATGTAGCACTTGGTACAGTCGTTACCTTTCAAAGATTCCTGTTCACTCACAGTGGCCACATGACAATACCGTAGTTGTTTCCTGTCCTAAGTGTGCTGCATTAGGTCTATAACCAATGCTTTAAGACTACCAGCTTTGGCGTTATTTGAGTCTCATCTGGCTGTTAGTTTCCTTAACCCCTTGCCAATGCTGAATTTAAGCTCTTGGTCTGCAAAAGAATTCTTGCAGCTCCAAGATAGTTCCTCCTTATGCTGCTCAGAGGCAACTTTTCTCCATAATGCAAGGAAGAGAAGGCACACAATGCAATTAAAAGGTGACAGATTTAATTTGGGAGAAAGACAATATTTTCTAAGAACAATGTCTAATGGATCGGAGGAACTCCCTGCTGCAGGATGTTACTGAGATTCAAGAAAAGAACTAGATTGCACATGAAGAATAGACTCAACGGTGCCATTCACTGGGATGGATATGAGGACTGTTGAGTCTCATGTTTCAGGGCATGAACTGATCCCCAGTTGGAAAGTTAAGCAGACATTTCCTCTGTGGTGTAGTGTTGCCTGATCAAGTGCATTACAAATTCTCTGGTATTGACAGAGACAGTCTGCTTGGCTAGATGGGCCATGGGTTTGCTCTGCTGTGGGATGGCCTATGTGGAAACACTCAGCATGTTTTGTGAAATGACTGAACCACCTTGGGACCTGAAAGGAGCGTTGGAGTTAGAACCAAAGTGTCTGGTTTTAATTCTTCTCCTCCTCCTCTCTCCCCGCTCATGGATTTCCAGTGGCTCTAAACGGAGGCAGATTGGCTGTTTGTGGTTGCAGTTGAGAAGAGGTCAGCATATTAAGTGCAGCTCAGAAAGCCACCTCCTTCTAATCTTGAGGAATTTAGTGGCAAATCTGAAAATCTCCATCCTCCCCCTTCCCCCCAACCCTGTAATAGACCCGGGAGATGAGAAAAGAGGGAATCTAAGAAGCCGGTGATTACATGAGGAGCCTGGCAGCTCTGTAATCCTGGACTCCATTAAACATCTGTCTCCGCCAATTGCTCTGACAGTCAGGTCTCCTCCTCTCAAGTGCCTTACGTTTTCAGGTCACCATTTCTTAATCAACCCCCGCCCCCGCCCCTTTGATATTCCACTCAATCCTGGAGGATAGGGCACCAGTGCCCACAAGGAAGGGGCTTTAAGTATTTCAACACAATTGTAGTTGAGTACATGTTTCAAGTGAAGCCGGTGCTTAAGTGCTTTCCTGAATCAGAGCCCCAGATCATTTGGGGAGTTGGGTGGAAGAGAGTGCACTGCTTGTTTCCCACATCCTTCCCGTTTTCAGTGGGGCTTGGAAGCTGCTTCCGTTGGTGGTTATTGAACCTTCCTATCTGTGCCCTTTCTTAGAAGAAAACAATTGCTGTCTCTGAGAATTTCATTATACCCATTCTGCTGTGGTGCATGGAGTTAACGAAGTCAGATGCCTTTTACTATCTATACACTGCACCTTTAAATTTCTAAGCTTCCTTCACATGTACAATGTTCAGTAGCCATTTTGTTGTCAGAGCTCAGCGCAGACTGTCTGAAGAGAGAGACACACTGCTCTCTCTCTCTCATGCACACTTTACTTTTGTTCTTTCTTGTTTTTGTCATCATCATCATCTAAAGGAAAGGTCATTCTGAGAGCGAAAGTGCCTGGCCACTCTTGTGTGTAAAGTAAACACAACTTCCCAGTTTAATAATACTGCACTGTAGCTCTCCTTTCATTGATCTTATAGCAATTATTGTTGGAGATGAATATATTGGATCAGATAAAATCAGATCCAGCAAAAACCTTCACTCAAAACTCAAACTGAATCTTTTTCTTCTTCTTTTTTGTTGTTGAATGTTTGAAAAGGTGCCTTAAACTTTAATGTCTCTGTGAAGTTTCTGATTGTAACTGGAGACAGAGCTGTAACTAGGCATTTTAGTGCTCAGGGCAAGCAAGCGTATTTGTGCCCCTTACCATTTTTTTCATCATTTTTTCAACCCCGTAGCTTTGTGCCCCACCCTGGTTACAGCCCTGACTGGCGACAAATGAGAACTGAGTGAGACAAGATGATGCAGAAAGTGGTTCTGGGAGGTGATTTATTTGAGCATAAGCGTTCGTGGGAAAGTTTATGCTCAAATAAATGTGTTAGTCTGTAAGGTGCCACAAGGACTCCTGTTCTTTTTGCAGACACAGACTAACAGGGTTGCTGCTCTGAAATCTGGTAGGTGACTATGTGGCTTGCTTTCCTCTGAGTCAGGGTCCCAGATGGCCAGTGCCATTTGTCCATCAAATGCCCCATGTACCATTTTTTGGAGCAAGTGTAAAATTTCAGAGGTTTTGACCATTTTGATCATTAAGGCTCTAATGACCCTCTTCCAAAGAGTAAACTCACTAGTCCTATTGTCCTAACTCAGTGCCAGCTTGGGTCATTACCATTCTGCCTCCCTAAAATCCCTGCCATGGTTTTAACTGGCTATAGGGATTGTTATCTACCTATTGTCTTTAACTGCGCAGTGTTAAACTGCTGCTGTCTCCTCCCGCCCGGAGGCTGCATTTCAGTGATGGATAAATGACTCCCTGTGCATAATGTGTGTATTAGCTTATAAAGTCTGGTGGTGAAAGACACTAAATTAATGTAAGGTCGTTGTAATAGTTTTGGATGAGCATTCACACCTGGGGAAGCTGTAGCAGGGTGCTGGTGCAAAGGCACGTAATTAGCCCCTGCTCAGCGAGCCCCAGTTAGGGGAAATAGATTGGAGCTGGGGAGAAGTCTGGTGCCTGGCCTTTAGAACTGGCTGCACCCGCAGGCCTGAGGGCTATACAGGCTGGCTGGCAGCCTGAAGAAGGGGGGAATGGCCAGGGGAAGGTCAGTCTCCGGGCTGAGGGCAGACTCAGAAGAGGAGATTGCAAGGCCTGCAAGCTGTATATAGCATATCACTGGTGGTGGGGGAACATGGTGTAAATAAAGCCACGGGTGCTGCAGAAGGAGAAGCCTCTCTGTGCTTTATTGGGGCAGCCAGTGGGCCCCAGGAAGAGGGGCGGGCAACGGACTTGTTCCTGAAGCTCGATCTGAAATGAACCTGCTGATCACTAGCCGCTGCCGCAGACTGCAGCCTTTAACCCATGCCTGGTATACCAGGCACGGGAATGGAGTGATTCTCAACGACAATACACGTACGTCAGGCTTTTGTGCCTGGCCCTCTCACTAGTCTAGCGTTCGTCTTCATGGCAAACTTAACCCAGGCTCAGGCGAGGTAGGCGGCACCCCCTGAGCTCCAGGGTAGACCCCAAGGTAGCTGTTAATGCGTGTTGCTACCCCGAGGTAACTACAGTGAAGGCATGTAGCCAAGGGAACTCACAACAGTCGAGTCACGATGGTCCTCCAATCCTTTCCCATAAGCCCCCTGACCAGAAGCAGACGATCAATCTGCCTCTTATTTTTCCCTCCAGTATCACCCGATCATGAATCACATCCTGTGAATGCCAATAAGGAACAGAAATGTAGATATCACTTGTGTTACGCGTTATCCAAGCAGGTGGAACAGGCACATCCCTTGGCAGAGAAGTTGCTAGTCCAAAGAGAAGAGGCAGTTTGGCCAGGAAACCAAGGCGTAAAGCTGGTGCTGGAATGATGTCTGGGAGCCATGCCATCTAGCCAGAGGAAAGAGACTGGAGCATGGGTGTGAAGAGAAAGTGATGGTGGCAGGATAGCAATTTTATTTTAGCAGGCTCTGAAAGGCTTCATTGTCTATGGTATTTGTGTGGACGCTCCTGAAATACGTGCAGCACAGTAGGGGGTGGTAGGATCAAAAGAGATTTGACGTCTGGATCGTAGCTGCAAGGTTTGGTAAACGCCAAACTCAACATCATCACATGGAAGCAGCTGGCCGTTTGGTGGGCAATGCAAAATGAGTTTGGGGTTGCTTGCTCCCTGCTTGGCAGCCTCTACAGGTGCCGTTGAGGCTGAATTACTCTCCCTTCTACACAAATACATTTGCTAGTCTCTAAGGTGCCACAAGTACTCCTGTTCTTCTCCCTTCTACAGTGGTTTCTTCAGGGCAGAGGTGTGACCCATTGCTGGGCCACAGCATGGGGAAGCATGCAGTGGGCTGCCCCTGGCCTGTAGAAACAGGCCCTCAAGTTGACCCCTTTTGCCAACGTTAAATCCACGTGCGAGGGGAGAAGTGGAGGGCAGAGCTCACAGCTCATGGCTACATGGGGGATTTGTGTATGGCCCAGTGGGTTGCTGAGTTCCTGTCCTTGTGCTGTATGACCTTGGGAAATCACTTCTCCTCTCTGGCCTGCGTTTGCCCCCTCTTTAAAATGGGGATGCTACTAATTCACTTCACAGGAGTGTGAATGGGGCATTCGTAGTGTAGCGCTTTGGAAATGCAACACCCTTTACTGCTTGGATCCCGAACCATCAATCTCCACAGGCATGTTCCAGTTGCATCAGGCTCCAGTGGAAGAGCCCTTCCAAAGAAGGCTGCTTGTTTCCCCCTCCCCCAAGGAAATGAGCCCAGGAGTCATGGCTTGAAGCAGTTGAGTGAAGCAAAGCAACAGCCTAGGTTGGGTCCCTGACCTGCCAACTGGCGTAAGAAGCAAACCCATCTACAGACATCAGTGGCTGAGCAGGGGCTGCTGCCTCCTTTCCAGTGTCGGTCCTGTAATATCTTCCAAAGTGGCCATTTGCCTTTAGTTTCAGCCTGTCTCTTTCTTGCTCTCTAAGAGCATTAACTGCCCCTAAGGCTTTCGCCTCGGGCCATTAACTAGTGGGTTGGTCATTATGAACCACTTGGCAGTGACTGATTACGCTGGGCCTTTTCGCTTAGGAAAATGTGGAACTGATTGGCTGCGTGACCCCATTTGACCTCTGGAATTCTGAGTGTAACCTGGCTTCAGAAATAATAAACTCAAATAATTAGCAGAGAAATCCTCCAATGACATGACTAATTGATTGGAAACACCAGTCCCCAAGACAGGCCGGTGGTAAACAGAGACACTTCTAGAATTTCCTTGCACTGGAACCCATCTGATGTTAATCCCCTTCTTTGACAGCGGGCTGGGCATCTTGGGCTGGGTAGCATTTGGGGGCACGACTCTTGCACAGAAATACTCAGGAAGAGAATTGTATGGGAGCTGAGGGCCTGTCTGCTTTTCCTGCCATTCATCAGCTGGAAAGCTGAGCTCTCACCTTCTGGAAAATAAATCCAGTCACTCCCCCATGTAGCTCTGCCATGTGTTAAGAAAGACCTGCCCTTTTCCACACACTTCACCCTTTGCTAGTCCTTAGTGCCCCACACTGGTGTAAATCTTCGTAATACGATCCCTCCTGCCCTTTCTTACATGCGTCTCTGAGCCCTGAGACAAACAGTTAACAGCGTGAACTTTTCAAGTATCATCGGTAGCATCTCAGTGAAATGATTGAGGCACTTTGCACCTCAGAGCTATTGTTTCAGGCTCACCGCAAATTCAAGCAGACGTCGGTCACATTTTGAAGGTTCTCTTCGCGGTCCTAACAGTGAGAGAATTCTCTTTTTAAAAGAAAGCTGAGACTGGTGAACAATTGAGACATCTGTCCCTGCCTCTGGCTAGTCCCTTGCAGCGGGCGAACCCCTCCACTTCGAGAAATGCTGCTACGCAGTGAAATTCACGGTAGCACACAGGGACAGCCCAAGACACATCACCCCTATTTTGAATATTTAAATGGCGCTTTGCACAGAGGTGCATTTCACTCCTACTCCTTATTCCCAGCTAAGGATTTATTTCCCATCTAGCTAATTGACTTAGCTTTTGTTTTCTGTTAACATCTTATCCTCAGGCTTTGATTTGCACAAGCCTCTGTGGTTATTCATAGTTGTTTGACCCCCGATGGGAATGTGATTGGTCACCTAAGTCACATGATGTTGTTCCTGCAACTTTAAGATGGCCACATGAACACTGCCCGTGTGGGCATTCCGATGGGGTTAGGGATCTAGCTTGGGAGGGACTCAGGAGGCTGTCCCGGCCAGGACGTGGGCGGTTTGACATAGTGATCAGAGCAGGAGTTGGAATCCAGGCCGGGTCAGATGCCAGGAGGTTAGAATCTGAGATATGCCAGGGGGCAGACTGAGAGGTGTCAGGCGGCAGGCAGGGTCAGGTTACCAGGAGACCAGAGTCAGGCAGTAGGAGCGAGTAGCACAGGAGAAGCCCGGTTGCATGGACAGGTTTTTGCACGGACAGGTTCTTCTTCGAGTGATTGCTCCAATGCATTCCAGTTAGGTGTGCGCGCCGCGCGTGCACGGCTCTTCGGAAGATTTTTACCCTAGCAACTCCGGCGGGCCGGCTGGGCGCCCCCTGGAGTGGCGCCGCTATAGCGCTGAATATATACCCCAGCCGGCCCGTCCGCTCCTCAGTTCCTTCTTCCCGCCCGTGACGGCAGTCGGAACTGTGGAGTGCTCAGTAGTCCTCCACATCCCTAGCTCTCTCTACTTGTTTTTGTATATAGTTCTTTACTGTTAGTATAGGTAGTTAGTTTAGATAAGGATAGGGGGAGTACTTTCTCCCTCCCCCTCCCCGGTGCGGGCTCATGCCCAAGGCACCGGGCTTTAAGCCCTGTGCAGCGTGCCAGAGGCCTATGCCAGTGGGTGACCCTCACGGCTCCTGCCTCCGTTGCCTGGGCGAGGCACACCGTACAGATAAGTGTGCCATTTGTTAGGCTTTTAAGCCGCGGACGCGTAAGGACAGAGACAGTCGCCTCAAGCAGCTCCTTATGGAGGCGTCCCTCCAGCCCCCGGCACCGTCAGCGCCGGCACCGAGGGCTTCTTCGGTGCAGAGTGCACCCGCGGCACCGACCGGCGCCGGCACCGTGGCCACGGTACCTAAACCGCCGCCTAAGACGACCCGGCACCGCTCGCTCTCGCCTGCACGCAAGCAGAGACTGGCGAAGGCGGTAGCGAAGGCACGCACAGAGTCCGCCACGAGAGTGGCTGCGGCAGTGCGTAAAGCGGGCCCTGAGCCCTCGACTCCGGCTCCGCAAGCGCCGTTGAGTCCGGCACCGCCACGCTCCCCGGCACCGACCGAGGTTGAGCCAAGGCTGCCTTCAACGCCGGAGACATTCTCCTCTGCCAGAGACCTCATCAGGCTCATAGAGGCTCCGAGCCTCCGGTCCCCGGCACCGCCGGTGCGGGCTGTTGTCTCTCTCGGCAAGCCAGCCAGGATGACAAGACCGCCCTCTGTTGACGAGCGGCGTGGAAGACGGTCGAGGTCCCGGTCCCGGTCCCGGTCCCGGTCCAGGTCCCGGCGCAGGTCCCCGTCCCGCCGCTCCGAGTCTCGTCGCCGCTCCTCTTCACGGCACCGAGCACCATCCCGACGCCGGTCTGAGTCCCGGTACCGCTCTCGATCTCGGTACCGGTCGCACTCCCGGCACCGATCCAGGTCACCGTACCGTCGGTACCATCGGCGATCGTCTCGGCACCGCGACTCTCGGAGTCACTCCCGGCACCGCGGATCCCGGTCCCGGTCGAGCTCCCGGCGCCGGTCGAGCTCCCGGCACCGCCGGAGTCCACGCTCATGGTCACCGTCCCGTCGGCGCTCTGCGTATCGACCCTCGGCCTACCCCACAAGGACTTCCACATGAGCAGTGGGGCTACTGGGTCCCGTGGGGACAGCATGAAGGTCAGGGTATCCCGTTTCCCAGGAGGGATGTGACCACCAGCACCAGGGTCCCTGAAGCGACTGTTAGCCGGCCGCCTCCCTCTCCTCCGCACGAGCCATCTGCTCATCCGGTCCGCCAATCGCCCACGCTTCACGGTTCGGAGGAGGCTCACCCACCGGACGTAGAGCCGGAGCCGGTTCTGCAGGGTGCATCTTCGTCATCCTCGCCGGACGAGGCGGTGGCAGGGGCTGCGGCCAGCGAACCCCCGCCCATTGACCCCCGGGCCTTCCAAGACCTGCTTCGCAGGGTGGCGGCATCCATGAATCTTCTCGTCGAGGAGGTCCAGGAGGATGAGGACCCAATCACCAATGTGGTGGGTGCGGATGCTCCCGTCCGCGTGGCGTTACCCTTCGTCCGGACCATTCAAAAGAACGCCACTACGCTCTGGCAGACCCCCGCTTCCATTCCTCCCACAGCACGCGGGGTCGAGCGGAAGTACTCAGCCCCACCATCAGGCTATGAGTACCTTTACTCCCACCCAACCCCGGACTCCCTCGTGGTCCAATCTGTTAACGACCGGGAGAGGCACGGCCAATCTGCCGCTGCGCCTAAGTCCAAGGACGCCAAGCGCATGGACTTGCTCGGCCGCAAGATCTACTCCGCCGGGGGTTTGCAGCTGAGGATCGCAAACATCATGGTCCTCCTCGCCAGGTACGTCTTTGACATTCTGACGTCCCTGGCGAAGTTCTTGGAGCTCCTGCCTTCCACATCACGCCAGGAGTTCTCCGCCTTGCTGGACGAGGGGAAGAAGTCCTCTCAGTCATCTATTACGGCCGCCCTCAACGCCGCGGACTCCGGGGCTCGGACCTTGGCATCCGGCGTGACAATGAGGCGCATCTCCTGGCTGCAGTCCTCCACCCTGCCGCCGGAGGTGCAATATACACTCCAGGACCTCCCCTTCGACACCCAGGGTCTGTTTTCCGAGAAGACGGATGCTCGGATCCAGACCCTGAAGGACGGGCGTGTTGCCATCCGCACGCTCGGAATGCACACGCCGGCGACGCAGCGCAGGCCCTTCCGGCCGCAGCCCTCCCGCTATCAACAGCGCTATCGCCCCTATACCAGCAGACGACCGACCCAAAATCGCCGTCGTCCGTCCGGCAACCGCCGCAACCAGGGCCAGGCCGCTTCCAAGACCCCTCAGGGGGCTAAGCAGGCCTTTTGATGGGACGATCGAGGACGGCCCATCACTCTCCCTACCGGATCCTTCCCCTTTATTTTACAACCGCCTTTCCCATTTCTTTTCGGCGTGGTCCCGCTTAACATCGGACAACTGGGTACTTCAAACAGTCCAGTCGGGATACCGCCTTCAATTTGTTTCGCCCCCGCCTTCCCACCCACCCTCCCTGTCCCTCTTCAGGGACCCCTCTCACGAGCAAGTCCTCTTGCAAGAGGTTCAGACTCTGTTGAGCGTGGGTGCCATAGAAGCAGTGCCTCAAGACAGGCGGGGCAGGGGATTCTACTCCCGTTATTTTCTCATCCCCAAGGCGAAAGGCGGGCTACGTCCTATCCTGGACCTTCGCGAGCTGAACAAATATCTGCTCAAGCCCAAGTTTCGTATGGTCACCCTGGGGACCATTATTCCTTCCCTGGATCCGGGAGACTGGTTTGCCGCCCTCGACATGAAGGACGCCTACTTCCATGTCGCGATCTATCCTCCTCATCGGCGTTACCTTCGGTTTGTGGTCAACAACGCCCACTACCAGTTCGCCGTGTTGCCATTCGGACTCTCCACGGCACCGAGGGTATTCACAAAATGCATGGCAGTCGTAGCAGCAGCCCTCCGCCGTCGTCAGATGCACGTCTACCCGTACCTCGACGACTGGCTGGTCCGAGCTCAGTCCCGTCAGCTCGTGATAGAACAGATGGCAGAAATTCTGTCTCTCTTTCAGCGGCTTGGTCTTCTCATCAACACCGAGAAGTCCACTTTGCTCCCAACACAGCGGCTGGAGTTCATCGGAGCGGTTCTCGACTCCACGGTTGGCAGGGCCTCTCTTCCCCGCGCCCGGCACCAGACGATGGCCTCCATCATCCGGGATCTCGTCGCCTTCCCGACCACAACCGTGCGCTCCTGCCTACGCCTTCTGGGTCACATGGCCTCCTGCACATATGTCACCGCATATGCGCGGCTCCATCTTCGCCCCTTCCAGTCCTGGCTCGCGACGGTGTACCGGCCTCATCGAGACCCCATCGACATGGTGGTCACGGTCAACAGGACGGCCCTCGACTCCCTCCGCTGGTGGCTCACCCCGGAGGTCGTGTGTGCGGGGGTCCCGTTCCATCCTCCTCGCCCATCCGTTACGCTGACCACGGATGCCTCAGCGCTCGGTTGGGGGGCCCACCTGGGCAAGCTTCACACCCAAGGCCTTTGGTCGCCCTAGGAACTCGCGCTACACATCAATGTACGCGAGCTCCGTGCCATCCGCCTCGCCTGCCGGACCTTCTGCTCCCACCTACAACGCCGTTGTGTAACAGTACTCACGGACAACACCGCTGCGATGTACTATGTAAACAAGCAGGGCGGAGCCCGCTCTTCTCCCCTCTGCGAGGAAGCGATCCTCCTGTGGGACTTCTGCGTGACCCACTCCATTCACCTAGAAGCGTCTTTTCTTCTGGGAGTGCAGAACACGCTGGCCGACCATCTCAGCAGGTCGTTTCTCTCCCACGAGTGGTCCCTTCGTCCCGACGTTGCACATACGATTTTCCAGAGGTGGGGGTTTCCCCGGGTCGACCTCTTCGCCTCCAAGGCGAACAGGAAGTGCCTCCAGTTTTGCTCGTTCCGAGGTCACTCGCCGGGCTCTCTGTCGGACGCCTTCCTGTATCCCTGGCAGTCTCACCTCCTCTATGCCTTCCCTCCCTTTCCTCTCGTGCACAGAGTGCTCCAGAAGCTGCGGAGGGATCGAGCCACCGTCATACTCGTGGCTCCGGCCTGGCCGAGACAGGATTGGTACACCCTGCTGCTCGAGCTCTCCGTTCGGGATCCCATCCCCCTCCCGTTATGGCCGGACCTCATCACGCAGGACTTCGGCAGACTCCACCATCCGAACCTGCAGTCCCTCCATCTTACAGCCTGGTACCTACGTGGTTGACCCACGCAGAGAGGGACTGTTCGGCGGCCGTGCAGCAAGTCCTGCTTGAGAGCAGAAAGCCTTCCACTCGCTCCACCTACCTGGCGAAGTGGAAGAGGTTCGCCCTCTGGTGTGACCAACGAGGACTCAACCCTTTCGTTGTACCCGTCCCTACCATCTTGGACTACCTTTGGTACCTTAAGGAGCAAGGTCTGGCGGTCTCCTCCTTGCGGGTACACCTGGCAGCGGTGTCCACCTTTCGTCCTTCTCTGGAAGGTCGCTCCATCTTTTCCAATCCGATGGTCTCCCGCTTCCTGAAAGGCCTGGACCGATTGTACCCGCCGGTGCGGCGTCCGGCCCCAACCTGGGATTTGAACCTCGTCCTGTCCAAACTCATGGGTCCACCATTCGAACCGATGGCCACATGTTCTCTTCTTTACCTCTCCTGGAAGACGGCCTTTCTCGTCGCCATAACATCGGCTAGACGAGTCTCGGAGCTACGGGCGCTGACGGTAGGTCCGCCATACACTGTCTTCCACACAGACAAGGTGCAGCTTCGTCCGCATCCGGCCTTCCTGCCAAAAGTGGTCTCGGCTTTCCACCTCAATCAGGACATCTTTCTCCCGGTCTTCTTCCCGAAGCCCCATGCCTCGCCTCGGGAACAACAGCTCCACACCCTCGACGTCCGTAGAGCGCTCGCTTTTTACATCGAGCGGACGAAACCCTTTCGGCGGTCTACACAACTCTTCATAGCAGTCGCCGATCGCATGAAAGGCGAGCCGGTCTCTTCCCAGCGCATCTCCTCCTGGGTAACTCAGTGCATCAGAGCGTGCTACGAGCTGGCTCGCGTACCCCCGGGCCGCTTCACCGCTCATTCCACGAGGGCGCAAGCCTCGTCTGCCGCCTTCCTGAGCCAGGTCCCCATCCAGGACATCTGTCGAGCGGCCACATGGTCTTCGGTCCACACCTTCGCCTCCCACTATGCGTTGGTACAGCAGTCTCGAGACGACGCAGCCTTCGGCTCAGCAGTTTTACACTCTGCCACGTCTCACTCCGACCCCACCGCCTAGGTAAGGCTTGGGAATCACCTAACTGGAATGCATTGGAGCAATCACTCGAAGAAGAAAAGACGGTTACTCACCTGTAGTAACTGTTGTTCTTCGAGATGTGTTGCTCCAATCCATTCCAGACCCGCCCTCCTTCCCCACTGTCGGAGTAGCCGGCAAGAAGGAACTGAGGAGCGGACGGGCCGGCTGGGGTATATATTCAGCGCTATAGCGGCGCCACTCCAGGGGGCGCCCAGCCGGCCCGCCGGAGTTGCTAGGGTAAAAATCTTCCGAAGAGCCGTGCATGCGCGGCGCGCGCACCTAACTGGAATGGATTGGAGCAACACATCTCGAAGAACAACAGTTACTACAGGTGAGTAACCGTCTTTTATTACAGGTTCTCCCCACTCCCACGCAGGCCAGACGACCTTCCCTTTTCTCCATCAGACTGTATTTCTTTTTTAAACAGACAATCAATCCATTTACTACGAATTGTGGCATAAAAATCACATGAGCAGATAACCATCTGGATTCACCGATTCTTCCACCTGCCACCACGGGAACCTGTTCTGAAGGATTTAGGGGGCTTATTCTTTCTACCTAAAGGTAGATGCAGCAAGATGTTTGAGGCTTTTAATTCTGACTCCTCCCGCCCCCAACAATGAAAGTTCATAGATGCAGGTATTGAGAGCGGGGGAGGGGAATTGCACACAAGGTGAAAAATTGCAGGTTTTGGTCTGTTTTTCTCAAAAGCAAAAATGGGGGGAGATTATTTGGTGGGCAGGTGGCTCATCCCTAATTCCCCCGCTGAGTCCTACAGAAGCAATGGGCAATTTTTTATTGGGCAGCTGAGATTCTCTTGAACAATTGGTTTTTGTTTTGGGCCTGGATCAGATGCCTGGAAACATGTCATGTATCTCAGTGAGATGAATTTTTTTTTTGCCATTTATATCTAGCCACCATCCTACCCCAGAAAAGAACAATCTGTCTTCTCTGGTGCAAATTTACCCCAGGCTTAATATTAAACGTGGGGAATTATCATCTGCTCAATCCACAGCTCTGGCTGAGGTCTGCTTGGTACAGGGAGCAAAAGCTTTATGGCACCTTTGCACTTCTCTGCTTCTTCTACCTGGTGTAAGTCAGAGCTCCCTTAGGGCTGCTCTAGCTTTTACCCAGCTGTCTGAAGAAAGCTGTTGGTAAATTAGAGAGGGTTCAGAGAAGAGCCACGAGAATGAATTATTAGAAAACCTGCCATGTGGTGATAAACTCCAGGAGGTCAATCTATTTAGCTTAACAAAGAGAAGGTTAAGAAGTGACTTGATCATGGTCTATAAATACCTACGTGGGGAATAAATATTTAATCTTGGGCTCTTCAGACTAGCAGACAAAAGTATAACGAGATCCAGTGCCTGGAAGCTGAAGCTAGACAAATTCAGACTGGCAGTATTGCATAAATGTTTAACAATGAGGGTCATTAACCGTTGGAACAATTTTCCAAGGGTCGTGGTGCATTCTCCACCATTGGCAATTTTTAAAGAAAGATGTATGTGGTTCAAAAGGAATTTTTTCAGGGACGTTCTCTGGCCTGTGCTATGCAGGAGGTCAGACGTGATCACAATGATTCTTTCTGGCCTTGGAATCTATGACTCCGAGGGCTCCTTCCAGCTCCTGGAAATAGCTGAGGTGTAGCGATGTTCTAGCCAGATCCCATATGTGGGGGGCTGAATGAATGGTGGAGGGAAACATGGAGCAAATCTGCATGCTATACGATCCTTGGTGTTTCCCTACTGTAAGGAAATTCCCAGCTTCTCTGAGTCTGCCAGATGTATGCCAGAAATTGAGAGAAAGGAGGCTATGATAGAGAATTGGTCCCGGTATTTCAAGCAGAAATCTTATGGTTTATAAATGATAAACTAGACAGTATAAGGTGTCTTTGTTTATAATGTGGTGATCAAATGTGTGCCAAAATACATGCCTGTAACATATATCTATGCACACTTACATAGGATCTCAAAGGGTTTTACACCATGTAGACTTGATTCTGCAACCCTGGTGTGCTCAAGCTCCCCTAAAATTAGTGAGAGCCCTATGAGATAGACAGGGATCATCACGGCTTTTTCCACCGCTGACGTGCATCTGCGGTGGAAGGCAGCAGCTGTTTAACAGCACCATTATACTAATGTGTCTGCAAATGCACCAGGAGAGTGAGGGGGCTATTTGGATAATGGAGTGGCTGAGACAATAAAATTAGAATTGTATTCCTAGCCTCAGTCGGGTGGAGGGGAGAGGTCCCTTTCAGTTTTTCAGAGCATCTCCTGATTTTTTATTCCCCCATGACATTCCTGAGAGAAAAGGAGGAGGATTGGAGAGGAAAGGGAATAACGATGGCACTCTGCACTTAGATACCACAGCACCTTTATTGCTATTATAGTGTCTAACAGATGGGGAAACTGAGGCATTAAGAGGTTAAGCTGGGAACAGGGAACCCAGGAGTCCTGACCCTGCCCTGTGCTCTAACCACTAAACCACACTGAAAAAGACAGTATCTGGAGCATGACTAGCACTTGGGACCCCAGCAGAGACTAGCCCTGGTTTAATTTAACCCAGGAGTGCTGCTGGGCTTGGTTCTGAGAGTTCAGGACGTTAGTGCATATGGATGAGCTGACGCAAAATGCAGAGAGTGGGGGAAAGGAGACAGAGATGTGCAGCCAGTGGACGCTCAGTGCTTTTCTACAGCCAAGGGCTCTTCACAATCAGGCTTGATGTGATTGACGTTCACTTTAACCCATCTGCGTGCTGAGATGTGATGCAGAGGAAATTCTCTGCAGTCACAAAGCCATGAGGGATTAAGGGCCTGATCCAACTCCCATTGGAGTCAATAGAAAAAAATACCACTGGCTTCAGTCGTTGTTAGATCGGGCCCTAAGAGAGAATGTGGCTGTAGGTTAACGCAGTGCACAAGTGTCAGGGATCTGCCTATCGTATTTGCAAAGTGCCCATCACCATGGTATCTAGGTTCCTGGGTTCTTTCCCTGTTTCTGCTGCTGATTTACTGGGACCTTGGGCTAGTCACTTAAGCTCTATGCACCTCAGTTTCCGTTCATGTGTAACAGAGTATAATATGGATGAAGGGTGCTTTTCTGTTGATCCAGCAGAGGGATGGGTTCCTGAAAGCCCACACATCTGCCACATGTGGCAGGATCAGTGGGCTGGCTTGATGTGTAGATCATTCTTACTTAGGGAAAGTCACCTTGGTCAAGAACCTGTGAAATTTTAATGTTGCGTATTGACACTCTGAGGGCATCCGAGTAAGCTCTTCATGAGGAAATCGATATTTGTCTGACGTTTCAGTGGATAATGTTGCTTTTCTCTGATTTTTTTCATTGGATTTGGCTAGCTTTTACCAAATTCACTAAAAGGGGTGTGAATGGATCTCTAATCACAGAGTTAAAAGAAGAAATGCCCTTTGGTGTGTTGCTAACACCACCGTAAACTGAAGGAATTTTATCCACTGTGCCCTCCTAGATGAGGTTTGTATGCTTTGTGCACTTCATTCAGCTCTGGCAGCAAGGCTGGCCTGGCCTGGTTAGCCTGTCTGGTCAGTTTCACTTTTTCTGAGTATTGCACAGTGCTGCTCTGTTGGGGTTCCCAGCTCGGCGGGAGACAGTTTACAGCTGGAATTTAGGCATGCAGAAAGATGCCATGGTGAGGAACAAAATAGAAAATAAAACTTGCCTTAGTTGAAAAGCCCTGCTCCTGTTCCCCCTGAAGTGGGTATCAGAACACTCTGGGGCTCAGGATCTGTCCCATTAACAAGGAATTCTCTGTAGCACATTTTAGGTGGGGCCAGACCTACATATTTGCTCCTTAATAAAAGGCACATTTGCAAGGTCCTGTCTGTGCTCTGCTGTGGCTGTCAGGATAATCAAGTCCTGCTGCTTTGGAGCCTGTGAGTGGAATGCCATGTGGGGCACTGAATCATCTGCCCTAGATGGCCTACAGCAGGGATCGGCAACCTTTGGCACGAAGCCCAAGAGGGAAATCCACTGCCGGCCCGGGCCGGTTTGTTTACCTGCAGCGTCCGCAGGTTTGGCCGACCGCAGCTCCCACTGGCCACGGTTCACTGCTCCAGGCCAATGGGCGCTGCGGGAAGCGGCATGGGCTGAGGGATGTTCTGTGGTCTATGGTCTACGGTTTAGAAGAGCTATTCTGCTAAATCATTAACAGCGAAAGGAGCATCAGCCTGGGATGAAGGTAAATTTAGTTCACTCTGATTTAATCATTTTTGGAGTGCACAGCTGCCTTGGTAGCAGAACCATTACCAAGTGTTGTAAACTCACCATCCATTTGGGTCCCAACTTACGTTGATAGAGTCTCCTTAAAAAGAAATAACTCCATCGAACATGTCAGCAGTAATGCATGCTGACCAATTAAAGGATTGACAGTTCCTGCTCTGGACTGCATTTAGAATTCATTACATTTCGGTTTTCAAATGGAAGCAGTGCAAATGCCAGAAAGAGTCATAAAGGAGCTAATGTTTATTTCTGCTTACACTTGTATGAGTTAAAAACAGATTAACCTTTATATACCAACAGAAAGTCATTTCCTTGCGGAAACAGATGGCTCAGGAGATAGGCACAGGGCCTTTCACTTCTAGACCACCAGTTCAGATGCTGTCCCGGTTCGCAGTTCATCCTATCTGATGCCAGTTTGATGGCCTTTGTGAAACAATCTAGAAGCCTTAGAACCCAATCCTGTGCCATTGAAGTCAATGGGAGGTGTGGCATTGATTTCAGTGGGCATAGGATCAGGCCTATAATCCACCTCCTAGTGGACAATGGACATGCAGGCTGTCTTACAAAAATCCCCTTCTCCGCCAGCACCAGCTGGCTCCCTCATGGATCTTCGCTCACATATGTTGATATGGTCCCACCAGGGCAGGGCTGAGTCATGTTAGTGGAGAAGCTTACAGTGGTGGAGAGTCCTGTACCTGTTCCATGGATATCCAGAGGACCTCAGTCTCCTGCCCTGTCCAGTTTCAGTAGCACCGATTTTACATGAGAAAGTCTATCGCCCCAGGAAAATGGAATAGGAAAACCCTGGCCGAGCGTTAACTATAGACTCAGGCCTGTGCTCTTCCATAAGTGCTAATTATTTATTCAGCAGAGAAGAAGAGCGAGTAATGATCTTACATGCAGTGCCCTATTAAAAAGTGTCTCCACTTAACTGGAGGTCATGGACTGCTCTCTCCATGAATGACATCGTCATTTCATAAAAAAGCTTTTTCATTAATTAAAATCCTTTAACCTTATATTGCATCCCGGCTCTGGTAAAGCAGTACCATTTCCCAATCAATACCTATTACCATATTTCCTAGAAAGGCGCTTTCACCCCTTTACCTAATTATCAGATGAAACTAATTGTGCACATTTGGAAGCACTTTGTGTCTCTAATATCCATTAACTAGATCAGAGCTGTGATCCGTGTGTCCTTATGGACTCTTGTCCATATCAGTAGTCCCAAAGAGTATAAAACGCTGTTTGGTCTCATTCAATTGACATTTCAGTCAATGCCAGGGGAAAATCATAATTTGGTCCTGTCCTTTTCTAGACAGGCTAAGAGGAAGGGGATGGGCTTGTGGTTAAGTCACTGCTTTAGGAGTCAAGGAGATCTGGGTGCAACTCCCCGTTTGCCACAGGCTCCCCATGTGTCCTTGGCAAATCACTTAGTCTGTGCCTCAATTTCCCTTTTGAAATACAAGGCTAATGTTTGTGTACTCCCCCTTTGTCTGCCTTGTATTGTTACTGTCAGTTGGTCTGAGTAGGGGCTCTCTCTTACCGTCTGTGTGTGTGTGTGTATACAGCGCCTAGCACAATGGAGCTCTGAGCTTAGTTGAGGTTTCCAGGTCCTACCACAATAGATACATAATAATAACGACACAAGCACTGAATATGAAGCGGAGAGAAGTCACTTTAACTCTAGATCCCTACCCCCAAAACTGGGTCCTACCCTGCAAGTCCTTGAACACCTTCAGCACCCAGTGATTTTCATAAGAATTGTGGGGGTTCAGCACCTCTTATGACTTGGCCTTGCCTACAGACTTGTGAACCAGCGAAGCTTTCTCCCCGGTAGCTGGAATTAATATTCTCGTTCCAGTCCCCCCTGTACTAACAGCCTAAAAATCAGTTGTCTGTGCACACGAGAGGTGAGCGACCAGGTGCCCGAGAATGCACAGTGGAATTATTGAGCAATTCTGCTTTAATTAACCGCGTCAGGAAGACGGGATTGAGGTGCTCAGCGGCGGCGGCAGCCTCGCTCAGATGACATGAACGAACGGCTGCTGCCCGGAGATGATGGAACTTACCCAAGGAATATGGAAAGCTATTTTAATGTTGGATTCCTTTGAGAAAGCTGGAACAATAGCCAATAACCATAAAATCACTGGGGCAGAGCTGCAAACACATGAGGGGCATCCCTCAAGCACTTAGCGCTGGGAAAGGAGGCTTTTTATCAAGGAGATGAGAGCACAACAGTACCGGCAGCTGTAAAGCTGCCATCAGCATGAGGGAGCCCATGTGGACGTCAGACCAAAATTTCCTGTCACCATCTCCACTGCTATAGGGGGAACAGTCCTGGGAGTTAGGACTCTGCGGTTCTATTCCCAGATGAGCCACTCCTTTTCTGAGATAAGATGCCAAGGCCTTCGTCTATCTCAGTTTCCCTCATTTGTAAAATCAGCATAATATCAGCGTATCTCACAGGGGCGTTGTGAGGCTTAAAATACTATTTATTGTGTGTATATAACACCGTTCTTGCCAATATTAATGGGCGTTTACACTGGGATCTATAACACTGGAATGCAGCCACTTCTGGGGTGGAGGGTCATAGAAAGTGGGCAGGACATTGCCCACTAGTGGAAGGAGGACCAATTTTGACCAAGTGCACTGGGACAAAGATCTTTTACAAACAAACAATGCTGTGGAGATTTAGGCCCCAATTCAGCAAAGCAGTTAAGTGTGTGGTTTAAATGCATTGCCTGAATCATGGCCCCAGCATCCATCTCTGTACATATTTGTACAGCTCCCTTCACCATGGCACATTCATGCGGCACCTAGGGTTAGGAGGTCTCACCTGACAGTTCCCCGCACACTAAATTCCTGCTTCTCTGCTGATTTACTTGGGGGAAATGAAGCACTGAGTCCATGTTGCTGTGACTGGACCTGTTTTTCCAAGGCATGCAGGTGTTTTGAACTTGAGATTTAGCCAACCTTCATGTACATAAAGTGCTCGAGCCCCTCAGATAGACGGTGCTGTCTAAGAGTCTGATCCAAAGCCCATTGTCAGTGGGATGCTTTCAGTCAGGCCCTAGAATGTACCATCTCTTATTTCATAGGCAGATGTCAAGGTTTGACTAGTGCTTCAGAGGCACATTTAATTCCCTTCGCTTGGCGTGCTCATCACCTGCTGGGCCTGGGCCTGAAGCAATGCAGCCATCAGTGCTGGGATGCATCCTGCAGGGACACGCCAGCCGGCCAAGCTCTACATCTGCTCAACGGTGTGTGCGCGCAGGCTTGAGTTCTCGCTTCAGAAATGTGATGGGACATGTTCTAAGCCCCTCTGCCGGTTGAGAGCACTCATCAGGCTCCTTCAGCTCTTCAGGAAGTGGAAGTGCTGTGCACCGAAAGTCAGGGATCTCAGGGCTGAATCCCACCTCCCTGCTCTTGTTTGCTATTGTTGCATCAGTGATCTTTACAGGGAAGCTGAACTAAGCTATGGGCACCTTTTCATTGTGCGAGGGCACTGAGTTATATCTCAGGCTGCTTATCCAGGGCTCCCGCCTGAGCTGCGACTTGAGATTTTCTTCCAGACGGGAAAGCTCTTCTTATCCCTTTGTGAAGTCCCAACAGCGTCCCCACCCAATCGTTTTTACCATGCACAGGGCTCCGGGGTCAGATAACTTGTCCCTAAAGCTGAGGTGGCCTGGATCCAGATTCCTCCCCTGGGGCTGTTCCCAAAAGGGCCAGTCGGAGGTCACCAGTGAATGACATGAATGTGCTTCCTCAGCCCTCTGCATCTTTATTGGCTTGGGAGGGAAAGACCACGTGTGATCCTCATACTGGAGTCTTCTCACTGCTTTGCGTTATGCAGTTGTTGGAGCGCTAGGCCAGGCCTGTGTTGCCGCGTTTTCTCGTTTGCTTACCTGGTGGGTGGGTGCATAATTCACTTTCCAAAAGGAAGACTCTCTTGCTATTATGGGAGGAACTGAGTCTCTGAGTGAGGTCCAAGTCCGGTTTCCAAAGACAAGGGGATGGGCCCAAACCTTAGAAGGGGAAATACCAGGCTGTGATGGTGCCGGGGGATGACGGGTTAAGTGTGGTTCCATAAATCAGTGGCTTCAGCCCAGCCTGGGCCTCTAGGCCAGAAGCAGAATTGAAGATCCCTTGATCCCCCAGGCTGGCTGGCGTGGATGGCAAGGCTGTGCCAGGCTCTGGGTTTGAAGCTCTGTAGAGGGTCCCCCTCCTGGAAGGGTTGAAAGTTCAAGCCTGGGGGGGTCATAACTGAAGTCTGATTAGCTAACGCTGGGTTTTGTTAAAGATCATGTGGTTAACAAAGGACACAGACAAGGCTTTAGGTGGCACCTCCTACGGGGCCCTCTTCCTTTTCCCCTTGCAGTCCCAAAGATCCTGCACCTGGGCAGCCCATCCCTCTGGTTGAAGGGGGTGGCCTCAGCTCCCTTTGGAGCTCACTCATGCTGCTGATTGGCTGGCCGGGGTTTGAGTGCACCACATCTTCAATGAGCTGATCCCACTGCAGGCAGCCCAGAAAAGTTCCCGTCTGCTCCTTGCGTCGGGAGTGCGGGAGCATCACAGGCTGGGATTTATATTTTTTTGTGAGTCGGGCTGTGCCAGCTTTCAAACAGCGGTTGCCAGGGCTGAGATTCAGAGCATTGGCAGGGTGGCTATTGCTAATCCATGGGATACTGAGCTGCTGAAACCTGGCCAAGCGCATTAACAGCAGAGAGATTAGTCCTCAGTATCTCAGCCTTTAGCTCGGTGTCTCCAAATGAGGCACATTAATTCCTGGCAGGTGAATGGCCAGTGGCTCTGCTGGAGCAAGAGGCGAGGAAGTACTCTGGAGTAACTGAAAGATTAAGTGGCTCTCTTTGTGAAAGTGTAGTCATAGGCTGAAGGGTGCAAACTGGACAGCGTGGCAGGGCCCAGAGCATGCATGACTCAGCAGGATCACTGCTGTGATGGAGCCCAAGGGAGAACTGGTCGGAGCAAAGGGCAGGGAGAGGGATGTTGGCCAAGAAAACTCCAGAGCTGAAGAAATGAGATAGAGATCCGTGCTGCTGGGGTGCAGAGAGCACGGTACGGCCCAGCTCTCTGCAAAAGCACAATAGGGTCCTTCCTGGAGAACTGATAAGCCGTTCTTGAGAATGGGTTTGCTGTGATGGCACATGGGAAATGCCTAGCTAGACAGGCGGAGCTTGCTAAGCTAAACCCCATCGTTTTTATATTTGTGACCCGGCAGAATGGCCAGATTCCAGTTCAGATTATGACATTCCTCCTGAAGTTTCCATTATGTTCAGGATTCTTCACTTCCTCCTGTAAACTGCCGGACAACAGTGTGGGGGCAATTGCAGGGTTCCACTCCAGACATGTCTGCATTGCAGTTATAGTAGAGTGCTCCTGGTGTAATATTGTAACCTATCCAAAGACTTCCTGGTTTTCACAGTGCTGCACACCATGGCTGCTGAGAACATTGCCATGATAACAGGGATAGGATTGCAAAAGCACAAGTCTTTGCTATTTGAGGTAAAGGAGAATCTCCATTTACAGTTAGCAGTATGGAGCCTATGACACACAGTTAAGCCATTCTTCTTCCATCCATTAAAAGGTATTGAGGCACATGAACAGATAGTCTTAAAGTGCTTTGGAATTCTTCAGGTGGCATGTGCTATATAATTTAATGACAGGCGTGAAGCAAAACCCCAGAGCCAAACACATTGAGAACATGAGATTCTGGACCCAACCTTCATGACTCACAGTAACTAGTGGTTACAGAAGACCAAGCGGCAGTCTGTCCTGCCTCATGCCCCATCAGTAGTAATGGCCAGGACTGGAACATCAGAGGGTGCAGCGGGTCAAGCTAACAGTGCAATGGCAGAGTTAGGTGTGGCCTAAAAGCGGAATAGCAAAGAGCTGCAGCAGATCAGTATTGGCAGAGCTGTGAGCAGCCTAACACTGATATAGCTCAGGGGAGCAGAGTCAGGCTTGAGGCCCATTGGCGGAGTTCTGTGTATGGTCTAGAACTGGAATAACAAAGGATGCAGCTGCTCCCAAAAGAAATTAAGTGGATCTAAGACAACATCTACGCTTTGCACTGGGGTGTGATTCCCAGTTCAAGGGGACATGCTCACGCTGGCTGTCATTCAGTGAGCTCACTAAAACTACTAGTGTCACCACGGTAGCGCAGGCAGCGGTGAGTAGCAGCACAGGCTACTCATCCTGAGTACAAACCCACTCGAATGCCACGACTAGGTCCTAGGGGTGGCAAGTGTGGCTACACAATTATTTTTAGTGTGCTACCTAGATGAGAGCTAGTGCGAGTAAGTCTGCTTGTGTTGGGATTTGCATCCCGGCTCCACGTGTAGATGTAGCCACACATCCTGCACAGCTGTCCAGGAGCACCACGTCTCCCATAGCAGGTCAGGCCAGAAACCCAAGATGAGACTAGGACAGGGATGGGCAAACTACAGCCTGGGGGGGCCGCATCCAGCCCTCCAAACATTTTAATCCGGCCCTCAAGCTCCTGCCGGGGAACGGGGTCTGGGGCTTGCCACGCTGCACGTGGCTCCTGGAAGCAGCAGCATGTCCCCCTTCCAGCTCCTACATGTAGGGGCAGCCAGGGGGCTCTGTGCACTGCCCCACCCCAAGCGCCGCCCCCACAGCTCCCATTGGCCAGGAACCACAGCTTGAAGTAAGCACTGCCCAGAGCCTGCACCCCTGACTCCCTCCCATGCCCCAACCCCCTGCCCCAGCCGTGATTCCCCTCCCATCCTCTGAACCCCTCGGTCCCAGCCTGGAGCATCCTCCTGCACCCCCAACCTCTCAGCCCCAGCCCCACTCCAGGGCCCCCAGCCGAAGCTCGCACCCCAACCCCCAATTCCGTGAGCATTCATGGCCCGCCATACAATTTACAATCCAGATGTGGCCCTCAGGCCAAAAAGTTTGCCCACCCCTGGCCTAGGAGGAATAGTGCCCCAGCTCTGGGGGAGGTCCGTTAGCAGAGCTCTTCATCAGAAATATGAGCAGCATCTTACAGCCATGTGCGGCATGAAGCCCAGTGCTCATCCACCTACAGCTTGAAAACTGAAATCTGTCCTTTTAGCGTCAGTGTGAAAACGCCAGATTTCTTTAATGCTGCTTTGATATTTACAGCACTTAGCACATTTCAGTGGTGCAAATAGACTTTGAGCCTGCTCTGTAAAAATAAAACCTCCACTTTGCCTCTTACATATATATATATATCCCCCCTCTCTCATTGTACGTGCACTGAACTGGTCATTAATTCAGAGTTTCTGTTTTTTGTGCTGCAGGGGGAAAACATTCCATCATAAATATTTAATCGTGATCATGTTATTACTTATTGTACCAGCAGCACAGCACAGGGTGAGATTGTACCGGTAGTCACCTTCAGCACTGGGTCCTGGACAGCGCCTTGTCATTACTTGTGCTCCTAGGGCTATGTCTACACAACAGCTCGGAGGGTGCTTCCCAGCACTGGTAGACAGACATGCACTAGCTCTGCTCGAGCCAGTTTACTGAAAATAACAGTGTGGCTGTGGCAACTTGGGCTAGCCACCTGGGTACGTACCCCAGGGGGCCAGGGGCGTGAATGTGTTCACTCTGGAGATTAGTAGTAAATTCCTAGGTTTCAGTGCATGTGTGGTTCCTGTTTGCTCTGTGTGTGTGTATACGTACATTCACACGCACAGAGTAATCACACAATTATAGATAGTTGTCTAGCGATAGTTTTGTTTATTGTATATATCATCATCATCATCATGTTCCCATTACGCCTCTGGCGTTTAGGGCAGCGACGAAGCTCCTCCCCTCCTGTCTGTTTCTGGCAAGTCTTTCAATGGTTCCCCAGCTGTGCCCCGGGTTTTTCAGCTCAGCTTCCACAGCTCTTCGCCAGGTTCATTTCCGATGGCCTCGTTTTCACTTCCCTTCAGGTGTCCATCTCATTGCTACTCTGGTGATGGAACCAGTTTCCATCCGAAGCACATGGCCGATCCATCTCCACGCCTCCTGGCAATGAGGGCGCTCATATCCTCTTGGCTGCACTGTGTCAATAGATCTTGGTTTGAGATTGTTCTGGGCCAAAGATTTTTCTGAGCCACGCACACGCTATAGAGAACCATCTATCCATAATGTGAGTGTGTTTTAAGTGTACATATATATGAAACTTTTGAACATGGCCAGCGTCAGAGTCCCATTTTGCTTGACTGGCTGGTGGGTTGATCTGAATTTTAAGCTATGCGTATGTAGACAGTTGTAGCTCAGTGTATAATTCTCAGTTTTATCTTCATTACCTCCCCATCCAAGTGGGTTTTAATGGTTTAATTTTTAAAGAACGTACCATCCTGGAAGTGGAAGACGGGAAATGACCTTCTGGGATGGGTTGCTCTACTCACCACTGGATGGTGCCACCTCCTGGCAGTTCTGGGGATTATCTTGGTCAAGACTGACGCCCCTTTCAGTGGTTACACCCCTGCAGTTTCTCCTCTGCAGCTCCTCTGTTGCTCTCAGGAGCCACAGCTGTCCTCTTCGTGACTCAGCTCTTCAGCTAGGTCTCTATCATAGTTCCCCAGTGAGTGGTGTGGAGCGTATTCAGATTCCTGCTCTCCAGCAGTCTCAGGCAGTCTTCTGCTTCACAGCCCCATGCTGCCACTCCTGCCGTGGCTGGCAGGGGAACCCGCGCCCACCCTCTCCTCCAGGTTCCACCTCAGGGACTCTCTACACAGCAGCCAAGGTCCGTCCCCTGCACCTTGCTGCTCCCTGAGCCGCTTCCATACCTCCCCTCCTGGTTTTCCCTACCCTCCTGGGTTTGCCTGTCTCTTCACTCCCCCTCCCGGGAAGGAACTTTAGGTAACTTGTCTCTGCAGCCCCACAAACCCTCCTCCCAGGGAGTGACTGCAGACTGCTCCTTGCTGCTTCCATTTTCCTGTCGTTTATAGAAGCCCTTCCTGTCGCTCGCAGGTGAGCTTCTCTTTAATTAATCGCCTCCAGCCAGGGCCATCCCTAGCCATTTTGGTGCCCTAAGACAGGGTGTGTGTGTGTGTTCCCAGGCCTCCAGGGGCGGGCAGGGAGGGAAGCAGGCTTGGGAGGCAGGGGCACGAGCTGGCAGAGCAGAGCGGATTGGGGCTGGGTCGTTCCACTTCCCGCTGCCTGGTGAGTGCAGGCCCAACCCCTGCTGCAGTCCTCAGGGGAAGGGGGTGGAGTGGGGGCAGAGGTGGGGTGGGGGCAGAGCAGGGGGTGGGGGATTTGGGGAAGAGGTGAGGCAGGGGCTGGAGCAGCACGCAGCTGTGCAGGGCACCAGGAAATCTGGTGCCCCAAATTTCCTGGTGCCCTACGCAGCTGCGTACTTTGCATACGGGTAGGGATGGCCCTGTCTCCAGCCTCGAGCCCCCCCTTTGCAGCCTGATTAGCTGATTGGGCCACCTGGATTATGTTAAACAGTGTACATTGGAAGGCTCTGATCCTGCAAGCTCATATGAATGGGTGACCGGCTGCTCTGCACAGAGCCCCATTCATGTCAGTGTGTTGAACCAGTTGCAGGATTGGGACCAAGACTTCTATTACCGTACAATGCTTGGCCTGATGCTGGGGACTTCCTCACATGAGTACTCCCATTGACTTCATTGGGACTACTCACATAAGCAAGGATTACTCAGGTGTGTGGGAGCTGCTTTATCAGGGCCTAGGGTTTGGGCACTGGGCTGGGAGTCGAGAAAGCTGGGGTCTAGAGCTGGCTCTGCCATTGTGCTGTATGACGTGGGGAAAGTCACTTCATGGCTCTGTGCCTCGGTTTCCCCTTTAATGCTCTTTGCCTATTTAGATTGCAATTCTTTGGGGGCAGGGGCTGTCTCTCACTCTGTGTCTGTGTAGCTCCCAGCACAATGGGGCCCTGATCTCAAATGGGAACTCTGCATGCTATCATAATACCAATATTATGAGGAATATAAATGTTTACTTTGCTATTATGCTTGTTCCATTGTCTGTATTTAAAGAGAATCAATCCCCAAGCTCATACACACACATGTAAATGAGCATGCAGGCAGAGCCAAGCTCTGGGTTCTTGACTCACTGATTTCAGTGGGAGTTTGCCTGAGTAAGGACTGAGTAAATCCCAAGTGAGGAGCTCAGGATAGGGCACCTTGCAGGATCAGGCCCTAGGGAGACAAGACTCCTCTTAGGAAAAACAAACGCTGTTGCTCTCTATTATTTTTGCCAGTTGCGTAGGCACGTTCCATGCGATTCCTAGTTAGAAGTGGGTCTGGGTCCATATTTCCGTCAATGCGGCGTGGCTGCTTTCTCTGACCTCTGCCAGACTGCCTATTACCTCAGCTCTGCTTCTCCTCGCTCCCGATCGCGTTATTAAAACACGCAGCGGTGTCTCTTGACTCAACAAAATGTAACAACGGTGGCAACAGAAGAGGCTAATAAAGATAAATCAGGTGCTCGCCGCTTACGCAGAGGAAAGATGAAGTAGCAATGGAGCGAGTTGGAAAGCACAGTGCTAGTCGGCGAAGTGACTCTAGAACAGGGGCTGGCAAACTTTTGGCGTGAGGGCCATATCGGGTTTCCAAAATTGTATGGAGGGCCGGGTAGGGGAGGCTGTGCCTCCCCAAATAGCCAGGCGTGGCCCGTCCCTCTGCCCCCTATCCAACCCCCCCTGCTTCTAGCCCCCTGACAGGCCCCTCCCTGGACTCCTGCCCCATCCACCACCACCCCCGCTCCCTGTCCCCTGACTGCGCCCGGACCCCCTCCCCCTGACTGCCCCCCACCACCCCATCCAACCTCTCCTCTCATTCCTGACAGGCCCCCCGCCCCCGGACTCCTGCCCCATCCACCACCACCCCCGTTCCCTGTCCCCTGACCGCCCCTGGACCCCTTCCCCCTGACTGCCCCCCACCACCCCATCCAACCTCTCCTCTCATTCCTGACTGCCCCCCGGGACCTCTGCCCCCATGTTCCCCACCCTCTGACTGCCCTGACCCCTATCCACAACCCTGCCCCTGACCACCACCCCCAAATCCTCTGACCTCTATCAAACACCCCCTGTTCCCTGCCCCCTTACTGTGCTGCCTGGAGCACTGGTGGCACTACAGCTGCCCAGAGCACCAGGACAGGCAGCCGTACTACCCGGCTGGAGCCAGCCACGCCACTGTGCAGCACAGAGCACCGGGTCAGGCCACGGCTCTTCAGCTGCGCTGCCCCAGGAGCTTGCAGCCTGCTGGCGGTGCAGTGAACTGAGGCTGCAGGGGAGGGAGAATTGCGGGGGAGGGGCCAGGGGCTAGCCTCCCAGGCCAGGAGCTCAGGGGCCGGGCAGAGGGTCCCGCGGGCTGGATGTGGCCCACGGGCCATAGTTTGCCCACCTCTGCTCTAGAAGATGCATCTTCTTATTCAGCGGCCCATTGGCAGCAGCTACCTGGGTGTCTTCAAGTCCCATTGGCTAGCTTGAGGAAAGCAGTGGTGCATTCCCATTGACAGGGCCCTGGACTGGGACATGGCAGACCTGGGTGCCATTCCCAGCTCTGTTACTGATCTTGGCAAACTTCTTCACCTCTGTTTCCCTCCCACACATTGTCTGTTTTGAGGGGATCTACTCTCACTATGGGTATTGTAAAGCGCAGTTGGGGTCTGGATCGCAGTCACCGCTTCTAGGCACTAATATAACCCCACTAATCCTAAATCTCACTGAAAGAGCTGGAAAGCATCGCACTGGAGTAGACAGTGACTCTAACAAGAGCATCTTCTTTCTTCACATCCCAATATCAGATCCCTAGGAGTCTTCAAGTCACGTCTGCTAATTTTACCAACAGAGAGCCACCCTTTGCCCCAGTACAGGTGAGCCGTTCCCACTGAAGCCAATGGAAGTGTGTGCATTTATCTATCCTGACCCTCCTTAGCCGTGCAAAGCCCAGAGAGCTGTGGGAGAGTGAGTCTGCTAATGGACGGGTCTCATCAACTAAGTTCTGATGGCAGAATCTTTCCTGCCAATGCAAGAGCCCAGCTGGGTTTTCAGATCCCCGGGGCAGCTTGCAGTGCTGGAGTTATAAAAACAAACCTTCTTGTAAATGACTTGACCTGAGACACTCAGTAGGGACCACTTGAGACCCAAACACACTCGGACTTTGGCAGGGTTGGATCTAGATCTGAACTTCAGAGCAGACTCAGATCACTCTGATGGGCCAGCCCCAACCCCTGGAACTGAACAACTTGGGGGTATAACATCATCTTCCCATCTCTACGGAGAAAATAGCTATGGAGCCCCATGGTTACAGTTGCTTTTCTGACTCTCACTGCGCTTCACCGACACGCAGTAACTCGGCGCATTTGCTGTTTAATGGTAACGCCTGGAATAAACACACTCCTAACTGCAAGCCTCCCCCCACACCAGGTTGTTAAATTGTTAAATGTTTTGCCACATCGATCTGAACAGCTGAGCACAAAACGCTGAGCTGTAGTTGAGACCTCCTGCAAGCTCAATAAACTTAATGGAGATCCTCAAGAACTTTAACTGGGAAGATTTAGTTCCCAAGCAGGAACCTTGTCTGGTGGTGTCCCTCGTTTTGCCAGCAACAGCTGTTGACACTGCGAGAGGCTCATTTGCACGATCAGAACAAAATGGGGTAGGGGGGAGATCAGTACAACTCAGAGCAGGCGCCAACTGCTTCAGGGTGAATAGAGGAAGACAAAATAAACTAGCTTAGGGCCCGATCTAGCTGAGCCCCTGCAATTGTGATTGAGAACTGTCGGAGCAGAGGTACCCAGCACCCCATGGGAGGTACACCACAGCTCCCTGGATTAGCCCCATACTTGAGAAAGGATGATATGGGTGGCTGGGAGAAGACAGGTGGTTCCTTGTAACTAGTGCCTGGCCCGAGTGCATGTGGCTGGAAGCACTAGCATTCCCCTTGCCTCCTCCCCTTGCGTGACTGGTTTGGATGGGTTCACTCCCAGGGGTTTCGCCATGAGCTGTAGGAGTGTTGGCATCAGTGGAGGGAGCCAGAGCACGTCCACATGAGAGACAAATGCCCCAAAGGGGGAAAGTGAATCCGTTTACAAAGAGTCTCAACAGGTGGAACTTTAACCAAGTTACACCATATTTTTATTGAGATGTTGGTGAGGGTAACTAGCCATTGCACCAGCTTACCCAGGGAATTGGTGGATTCCCCATCACTTGCAGTCTTTAAATTGGATGTCTTTCTAAAAGATATGTTCTAGCTCAACCACAAGATATGGGCTTGATGCAGGATTCACTGGGCAAAATTCTCTGGCCTGTGTTGGGTAGCAGGTCAGACTAGATTGATCACAATGGTCCTTAAATCTATTAAATCAGTAACACGCAGTGACTTGATCTAGAGAAATGAGAAATGAGAGAAATGGGAGAAATGAGCAGGGCTCTCAATCCTCATATTTCAGAGCATTGGCTGATCACCAGTAGGGGTCAGGAAGAAATTTTCCCCTGGCCCATGGTCCAGCCTATTATTGTTTGATTGTCCAGCTGCACTATGGGGGAAGGGGAGTTATGTGTTTAGAATCAAAGTGGGGCCTGCTCTGTGCTTCCTAACAGTGAACTGGTTCATTAAGGCTACAAGGGAGGAGGAAAGACTCCCAGAGGAACACGTCACAGTAAGTTGTATGCATGACTCAGGGGCTCATCCCCGCACGTGAATTAGGAGCAGACACCCTGAGTACCCTGCTCAGGGCCGCCCAGAGGATTCCGGGGGCCCGGGCTCTTCGGCGGCGGGGGGCCCTTCCATTCCGGGACCCGCCGCCAAAGTGCCCCGAAGACCCGCGGTGGGAGCCCCCCGCCGCTGAATTACCGCCGAAGCGGGACCCGCCGCCGAAGCGCAGCCCGGTCTTCAGCGGTAATTCGGTGGCGGGGGGGGTCCCCCGCCGCAGGCCTTCGGGGCACTTCGGTGGCGGGTCCCGGAACAGAAGGGGCCCCCCGCCGCCAAAGACCGGGCTGCGCTTCGGCGGCGGCGGGTCCCGCTTCCCCCCCGTCCCGGCCCCAGCCTCAGCCCCAGCCTCTTACCCGAGCGCGTCTCCGGCGGGGCCTGAGCTCCGTCCCGCTCAGAGCCGCGTGGTGAGGGGGCGGGGCTGTGAGCTCCACGCCGAGCGGAGGCAGCTGCCCCGCCCCCTCCCCACGCCGCTCTGAGCGGGGCGGGGCTCAGGCCCCGTTGGAGCTCCCAGCCCCGCCCCCTCACCACGCGGCTCGGATCAGGGGCTCGGCTGGAGACTCGGCGCTTGATGCGCTGAGGCTCCAGGAGAGGGGCGGGGGCGGGAGCCTCCGCTCTTCTCTTGGGGGCCCCTGCGGAGCCCGGGGCCCGGGGCAAATTGCCCCCTTTGCCCCCCCCCCCTCTGGGCGGCCCTGACCCTGCTCAGACAATCAGTACAGCTAGACAGCACAGTATCATAGAATCTCAGGGTTGGAAGGGACCTCAGGAGGTATCTAGTCCAACCTCCTGCTCAAAGCAGGGCCAATCCCCAACTAAATCATCCCAGCCAGGGCTTTGTCAAGCCTGACCTTAAAAACCTCTAAGGAAGGAGATTCCACCACCTCCCTAGGGAACCCATTCCAGTGCTTCACCACCCTCCTAGTGAAATAGTGTTTCCTAATATCCAATCTAAACCTCCCCCACTGCAACTTGAGACCATTACTCCTTGTTCTGTCATCTACTACCACTGAGAACAGTCTAGATCCATCCTCTTTCGAACCCCCCTTCAGGGAGTTGACGACTGTTATCAAATCCCCCCTCATTCTTCTCTTCTGCAGACTAAACAATCCCAGTTCCCTCAGCCTCTCCTCATAAGTCATGTGCTCCAGCCCCCTAATCATTTTTGCTGCCCTCCGCTGGGCTCTTTCCAATTTTTCCACACCCTCCTTGTAGTGTGGGGCCCAAAACTGGACACACTACTCCAGATGAGGCCTCACCAATGCTGAATAGAGAGGAATGATCACATCCCTCGATCTGCTGGCAGTGCTCGTAGCATTCCACAGTCTGTGTCTGAGCTGGCTGCTGGGTATCATCAGAGATGTAACACCATGGGCTGCGAGTGAAACTCCCCTTCGGGAAGGCTAGCACCCCCGGTCCTCAGGCTCCTTCCTTTCCATCCCCACATGCCCACCGGAGCCCCAAACCCGCCCCCCCAATGGCTGGAGGAGCCACAGTCGAACTGCCCCAACCCTCGGGCTGCCGGCTGGCCTGAGCACCAGTCTAGGCCCTGGCCCAAGCCTCCCCAAACTCCCGAACTGCTGGCCCCACTGGCCGGCCCAAGCCCTGAGATCCAGGCCACCAGCTGGAGCTGAGCCCCCTCCAACTGCTGGGGAGAGAGGGGAGAGGCAGGATGTAGCGGGGAGGGGGTCTCACAGGGAGGGGTGGAGGAGAGGAGGGACCAGCAGGCAAGTGGACCTCCAGAAAATGGGGGTGGAGTAGAGGAGGGGGAAGGAGAGATTCCCCAGGTAGCAGCTGTGGCGGGCGGTGGGGCCTCGGGGAAGGGGTGGAGCAGGGAGGGGATGAGGCGGAGCACAGGTGGGACCACCATGTCCCATTCGTTCGGTGGTGGGTCAGCGGGGGCTGCACCACGGGAGGTTTAGCCTCTCCTGTTCTATTATACCTTCCTCCTATGAGTAACCCTTGTCCTGGGTTCTAAACCTACTATGTGAAGTGCTTAATTCAGGGTCCCCTTTCTCCTTGTGCCTCTGTCCCCCAGGCTAAAGCTCTCCCCTGTAATCATATTAAGCAATAGCCAAACCAGATCATTGGGCCAAATTCAGCCCTGGAATAAGTTGGCATTGGCTTGAGCTGAGTTGTGTATAGCAGAATTTGGGCCATCATCCCCCCGTGTTTGGCTGTTTGTTCTGGTCACCTTTCGGTAGGTGGTACTTCATCCAGCATGAAATACTAGTGTGATGGGCCTTTAGCAAAACAGTAAAGCAGCGGAGACCTCAGCTCTTCCCTGAAATTTGCCCCACTAAGTGAGTGAAAGATAGAAATGATGGTTCAGGGTTTAGAGATTAATGGGACCCAACCAAACATACTGTTTACCCTGAATGATCCTCACATGTGTGGCAAAGTTTGCAAACTCATTGCATGCCAGATACACAGGGATTGAATCACCTGTCACTGAAATGCAGTTGCCTCTGGGGTGGAACTCAGCAGCTGCTAACAGTACATGGCAATGCTGCTCAACTGTTTAGAATAGGAACTCCTCCAACTGAAGGACACCATGTTCAGTTGAAACTTCAGGGGGAGCTTAGGGAGGCAGAATGTAACTACCCACAGGTAAATCCCCCAACTTTATGAAAACTGTAATGGGATCTTCACAGGCTGCAAGTGACTGGGGCCTTGGTTTAACTTCTCAGCCTTACCCTGTGACTTGCATGAGCTGCATGAACACACTTATCCCGTCCCTCTCTCCTTTGGTGGTGGGAGCAGATGAAGGCACATTTGTCTCCAGCCTTGGCTCACACAAGGTTAATCTTGGCTCCTTCCAGGGCTAATTCACTGCTTGTAGGGCCCTGCCACATGCCGTATTGATCCCCTCCCTTGATTAGTCAGTTTATTGAATACCCCGGCTTTTCTAATCTAATTAAAGCAAGATAAATACTCAGCACTGGGTCCTGGAGCCCTGTGCTGGGAGTAATCAGGGAAGGGGCTGATTAAAAATGCAGTAGGCTTCAGGGATAATTTATGAACTAGCCGCCACTGCCAGTATGGCAGGCTGCTTTTGAAGGGCTCTGCTCCGTCTGCAGTTTGAAGTTGGTGCACCTCTTTCCCAGGAGGGCTGATTCCCTCATTCGAGGGGGAAAATCTATCCTCTAAACACAAACTTTTCTTCCTCTTTCTCTGGATGCTTGGCCAGGCCCCAGCCCTGCTGTACGGACTCATGTGGGTAGTACTTATATGAGAAGGCATCCTCAGTGGAGTAGGAGGGACTCCTGTGAGTACAGATTGAAGGAGCATGATCATCTAGACCTCATCCTTGCCATTCTAATTACAGTAGCGCAACACCAGGCTCGATGGAGATTGGCGTTATGAGTCAGGCACTGGAGCAGGACTCAGGAGATCTAGGTTCATTCCCAACTCTTCCATAGACTTCCTATGGCACCCCAGGCAAGTAAGTTAATCTTTCTATGCCTCAATTCCCCCCAGTGTCTACCTTGTCTTTTGAGATTGTAAATTCTTCTGGATAGGATGGTCTTTCATGATCTGTATGTACAGCACCTAGCACAATGGGGCCCCTGCCTTGGTTATGGCCTTTAGCTGCGACTGTAATACAAATAATTAATAATAATCAGGCTTAATTCTTGTGCGTTCCTGTCTTTGCTTAGTGATTATAGACAACAACGTAATGCCCCCGGATGGTATTTGCAGCTGTGCCAGATAAAATGATAATATGTAACTCTTTACAAACAAGAATTGATTGACCCTCACAGCCCCGCTATGAGGTGGGGGAATCTCATTGTCCCCTTTGTATGGGGAGGGGGAACTGAGGCAGGGAGGTTGCAGGGACTTGCCCAAGAGGAGAGTGAGAGCCACAGCTGGGATTAGAACTCAGGAGTCCCTGGCTCCCACCCCTGTATGTCCTCCCAATGACTAGATTAGGCAGATCTTGTGTTTTGGGGAGGAAGGTAATTACCTGTGGGGCCTATTTCCAGTCTGACCAGGTGAATTTCCTCTGCCATGTCAGCCACTGCCAGAGGCAGGACTTGAGAGCTCAGTGACCTGCTCTCATGCTCTAGAAGTGGAGATCCCAGGCTTGGGGTCTTATTCACTCCTGAGTCTTTTGTGGCAGAACTCAACTCAGACCCTGGTGCACACATCAGAGGGTGCAAATTTCTCCTGCTGGAGGGGCTTATAGACGTGCGTGCACGCGCGCACGCGCACACACACACACACGTCAGCCTACCGCCAACTGGGGCTCTGATGAAGTCCTGGCCTCATGCTAAAGCTGCTCTCTGTGGTGGAATCTCTAAGGAAGTGCAGCAGTGGAAGCATTTCCCCTGGCCATGAATGAGTCTGGGGACACAGTGACTTGCTCAAAATCTAAATATCACCTTAGGTGTATGGGGGGAAATGAGGAGCCAGGGTATGAAACATTAGACCAGGGGTCGGCAACCTTTCAGAAATGGTGTGCCAAATCTTCATTTATTCACTCTAATTTAAGTTAATTTAAGTATCTTTCTATAAGTCTATAATATATAACTAAACGATTGTTGTATGTAAAGTAAATAAGGTTTTAAAAATGTTTAAGAAGCTTCATTTAAAATTAAATTAAAATGCAGAGCCCCCCCAGACCGGTGGCCAGGATCTGGGCAGTGTGAGTGCCACTGAAAATCATCTCGCGTGCCGCCTTCGGCACGCATGCCATAGGTTGCCTACCCCTGCATTAGACATTAGGAAAACCCTTCCTGACGGAGGAACACTCCCAAGGGACCTGCATCGTTTGCAGTCAGACTAGACAATACTCAGCAGGAGCCAACCTGCAGCATGGCTCATGGGGTCTGCACTGGAGCCCCCTTTGCCATCCATCCGCTCACCGTGTCTAATCTGTTCCTAGGCTCCTGTGTTTATTTGCTCGGGAGGGGACTGTGTAAAGAAAACAGCAGTGCCATTTGTTCTGATCTCTTTCTCTTGCACATGACTTGACTTCTCCCAGACAAGAGCGCAAACCCAGTCGGGGGAAGGCAGCGAGGAGGAGTTCAGCAGCCAGATGTAATTGCATTTTCCTCCGTGATCGCCTCAGGCCTGAGCCAAGGCCCTTCTGTGCCTCTCTCTCCTCGATGCATTGTGTAGAACTGGTCGAAAATTCAGTTAAAAGGCCACTTCTGGGTCTCGGCTGTAGGAACATAAATTGTGCGAGAATTTTTCGCTTGCGTACGCCTGATGGGTTTTGCCATCCAGCTCTGCAAGGCTGGGTCATATTTCATGCTCCTTCCATCCCCCTGATCCTCGCTCTCTCATCAGGAGTCCTCATAGTTACATATGTGAGCTCTCTCTTGCGGAGGCTGTACAGCAGGCCTGTGTTTTACGGCGATGTCCTAGTGAAGGGATATCTCTTACTGCGTTTATAAAAGGCGTGCCAAGATTGATGGGGTGTCGGAGTGGATGGTCGCAAATCCAACAGCCCCAAGCTAGTCGGGAACATAGATGGGGGATTGCGGGGGCAGGGTAGCTTCCTAGGGGACATGTGTCATGCTTCTGGCAGAGAGGTGTAATTTATATAAACAAGGGGTGAGATGTAAATCCTGTCCAAGTTGTACGAGGCTTCCTCTGGGCAGCTAGAGCACCTGGTGCTGCTGTGATGGTTTGAGTCGAGACCTTTTACAAAGCACCTGGTACAGTAGTCCTGCCGGCCTTCTTACCCTCCTCTGCCCCCTCTCTAGGGTTCCTTCCTTTTCCATTGATGCCCATCAGCGAGTTCCCTCCTCTCCCTCCTACAAGAGTCTGAGACTGGTCTCCCACCTCCCCAAAACTGCTCTTCAGCACCATCTGAGACAGTGTTGGTGCCCATTGGATCCAGGCTGCCAAGACTTTTCCAATAATTCTGTTACACCGGGTGACTTCCTAATCTGAGACATTGAGCTCACTCAAGATCTTCCAACTCCATCTTGTTCACAGAGGCAGGGTTATTCACTCTGAATTAGCGCTGTGTGAATAACCATTTTAAAAAAAATTCACTGGCAATTCCAAAAAATTGAAGAAAACTATTTGTTTTTTGTCAACCCGAAAAGAATTTTTTTCCAAAATTGTCAGTGAATCAAACAGTCAAAAAGGGGGAAAAAATCATGTTGGGTCAAACTAAACATTTAGCTTTGATTGTTAGCAGTTCTTTAACAACTTCTAATTTTTAAATAAAATTAAAGGACATTTCGAAACAAAGTCCTTTCGAATTGACAAATGTACATTTGTGAAAATATTGTAAAGTTTTGGTTTTTAACCAAAACAAAATGTTGGGTCAACAGAAATCTGCATTTCTCCCCCCCCAACCCTTCCCCCAACCTTTAGTTTGAAAACTTCTGCCCAGCTCTACTTTTAATACTAAAACGTAAGAGCAGAGGATTTGACAGGACTCTTGGCTCAGAGTCCAGGCCCTCCTATCACAAGGCAGCTCTGTATAATCCCTTTCAGAAATGTATCAAACACCATGTTAAATCAGTTGGGTTTCTTGTCCCCACTCCTGTCTGCGCTGTTTTTCGGCCCGCCGTCCTTGAGGGAGCCTGGGGCAGGAGTGTCTGTCAGAGGACCCAGTGGTTGCTATGTGGCCTTGGCGATGCCACAGTTCAGTTTCTCACATTCTGTGCTTCCCCTACTGAGGCTCTAGGAGAGATGGCGAATGAGCTAATTCGGTTCCTGCTCCTCCCTCCTGGAGACACAGAGGCAGTCGCACTCGAGCGCAGTCACCCGTAGGCTCTAGCAGCTATTGTGCACACACAGCCGGTGACTCGCACCCACTTGTCTCCCAGACACGCTCACATTCTCCCTCCCTACAGAGACAACTGCCCTGAGTGTCCCAGACACACCCACTCTCACTCACACAATGGCAGTCTACACAAACACCCACACTGCTTGCTTTATCACCAAAAGGGTCACGTCGGCCCACGCACACCCACCCATCCACTCATCATAGTGGCAGCCCCAGAGTCACGCAGCCAGGCTAATCCAACCACAGTCCCACGCTCCTGTAGGCGCATCACAATTCACACAGCATTTACACAGACAGGCCAACAGCCACACACCGTCAGGTGCCCTCAGACATACAGTATTACTGGCTCAGAGTCACACGGGATCACCCAGTCCATAATACCTCATCAGCATGGCAAGTGTTGTCAAAATGTAACAGAGACAGACCTGTCAGGTCTCTCTCAGAGGGAGATGACAATCTGCCCAAGATAAGTCTTCACGCTGTATTTGGGGTTTGATTCCTGATGTGGGGTAAGGCCGCTGCACATCGCACTGTTATCTCTGCTGATTTTCCTGGTGAGAAGGCTTGTCTGGTCCCGGAGAGCTTGAGGAAATACACTCCTTTGTATTTTGGATGTCGGAGTAGAAAGTTCTTGATCCAGCATCTGTCACGGCGATTGCACAATCGCTTTTCTCTGGGTTGTGCTTTACATCTTCCAGTTTCCACTTCTAAATTACAGTCTCTGACACACACACACACACACACACACACACACACTCTCTCTCTCGCTCTCTCACACACACTCATTCACTCACTCTCTCTCTCTCTCTCTCTGAGTAGCTCTAACAGTTTGAAATAAGCCTTGGGAAAAGGGAAAAAAAAAGAAGCTTGCTACATGTTGCTCCAGCAAACGAATAAATCACAGAGCTGTGCAGTAATAAATCTTTCATGAGATTAGGGCCATCCGGCGATTGTGTAGGGAATGTATAAATTTCACAAGCAGATATATTAAAAAAAATCTTTAGATTAGTTATTAACTTTGGAAACACTTGATGAGTTTCGATTCATTAAGTGTTTCACAGTCTTGTTAATTTAATAAGTGCCAATGAGGCCATAATGTAAGACAACAATCAGTAATTTGGAGGTGGGGGGGATAATAAAGTAGTCATTACACAGCAGAATGTTTAATCAAAGAATGTGGAAACTTACATTTCACATTAATTTGAAGAGGCTGGAGATTTAAAATTTATATTAGTTCTGACACAGGCAGGCTTTCACAACTAGCCCATATGTCTTGTATAATTGCTCAGAACTGAATTAAAAAGCTTGTAATTTTAGTGGCTTTGTGTTGGTTATTGTCTCCCCTTGCTTCTTAGGTAACATGGAAATAAAGGGAAAACAGAAATGGTCCTTCAGAACCACGCATAGTGCTCACCTGGGGCCTTATGCCTACACATCTCATGGCAATTGAGATCCAGTTCAGGAAAGCATTTAACTAGGCACCTCTTGAAAATTAAGTGCCTTCCTGAACTATGGACATTCAGAAGTGCTGACCAATCAAAATTCCAGTGGAAGGGAATGGGACCGTCAATGGGATCTTCAGAACCTCTGAAAACCAGTGTCTTGGTGATCTGCACAAGTGCTACTGGCTACACTAAAAGTGATTTTTTTGTGGTTACTGTGGTCTCCATAACTTTGGCTCTCTACATTGGTTGCCTATTGTGCTTGGTTTAATTACGTGTTTGTGCAGCACTAACACAACAAAGCCCTGATCTTTGACTGAGGTTTGTAAGTACTCCTGCAATGCAATTAACAGGGATTGGAGGGGACTGCAAATAGTAGGAGCCAATCCTCCCTGGGCTTGCTCCTCTCTTTCCCCAACCCAGTGCTATCTGAAAAATCGAGGCGACAAACTCATTGTGTGCGTGGGTGTGTTTGTGTTAGGCATTGTGGGTGTGTGGGTGTTTGTTGCTCTGTGTGCAGGAGTGCTTTGTCTGTAAGTCAGTGTTCCTTGGTTGGTGACCTTGTCTGTGTGAGAGTTTGTGTTTTCAGGTATCTTCTTCAGATTCCTGCCCAGGATTTCACAACATCCACACAAGTGGCCGACCCTCAGAAAATCCAATCCAAGTTGTTCACTCTGCCCAGTGCTGAGATAGGACTTCGGGGGTTTAGCTAGTGCTCACGCAGCAGTACGGTGACCAGATGTCCCAGTTTTATAGGGACAGTCCTGATATCCAGGGTTTTGTCTTATATAGACACCAATTACCCCCCACCTCATGTCCATTTTTCACACTTTCTATCTGGTCACCCTGCGCAGCAGTAGTGCAGATATAATACTAAAACTCATGGAACTGGGCGGTTTCAAAGTGAGGACCCGCATGCCACCATGTCCTATGGGATCTCACCCCCACTTTGAGCTTGTGGGTTCAAAGATGGGGACCCGCAGGTATTCTGCCACCACCCTAACCCTTAGGGTGGGGTTCCTTCTCGCTGCCACCACTCAATCAAGAAATGTGGATTGAGACACAGTCCTTCCCCAAAATCCTAGGGGATTCCAAGAGCCCCAAATCCATGGAGTTCTTACACCCAGGAGAAACAAACCATTCCCCCTGCTTCCTCCCCCCTCCCTTTTCCTAGGAGAGATACCAGGATCCAACTACAGAGGGATACCTCCCCCTCCCCTTTCCCTGAGAATCCACCCAAGGAAAGACCAACAAGTCCTTAATAGAAAAGAATTTATTAAAGAATAAAAAGAAAATACAGAATCTCTATGAGCCCAAGCTGGACACTCATAGGGTATAACCTTATCAATCTCTGGAGAGAATTCCCCCTCCCCCTTTTCTCAGTAAAAGCAATATCAGCAAACAGGAATAAAGCATTTCCTTTAGCAAACACACAATTGCAAATATAGAAATCAAATCATAAGACTAATTCGCCTTTCTAATTAATACTCACTATTAATTAGTAGAAACTACTCCAGGAGAACTTGGAGACATGACTGTCCTCTTAGATTCAAAAAGAGTTCTCACTCAGACAAAGGCTTCCCTCCACAGAGATTTGAAAAAATCTTATCTCCGATTGGTCCTCTGGTCAGGTGGTCACCAGGTACTACATGTTAACCCTTTACAGGTAAAACAGACCTTAACCCTTAACTATCTGTTTATGACACTTATATAGACACCAATTACCCCCCACCTCATGTCCATTTTTCACACTTTCTATCTGGTCACCCTGCGCAGCAGTAGTGCAGATATAATACTAAAACTCATGGTTAGGTATCCCTCTCTCTGCATCTCAGTGATTTGATTGAAGCACCTCGTAGGAACTTGGGACACTAACTCTGTGTGTGTGCGTGTTTGTAACATGAGGGAGGAGAGGGGTCTGAAAGAAATTCCCATGGAGTACCCAGTGTCCACTGTGTAACAAACCCAAGTCACTGCATGCACAGTCTAGAGCAGTGGTTTTCAACCTTTTTTCATTTATGAACCCCTAAGAAATTTAGAATGGAGGTGTGGGCCCCTTTGGAAATCTTAGACATAGTCTGTGGACCCCCAGGTTGAAAACCACTGTTCTATGGTAACAACAAGCTTCCATGGACCCCTTAGACATTGTCTGTGGACCCCCGGGGTCCATGGACCCCAGGTTGAAAACCACTGGGTTAGAGCACTGGGTCTGGGCAGAAGCACTCCACGGGGCCTGTATGCAGGGTGTAGTCTCTTAAGGTCAAGGTGTGCATGACAAAGTTTTTCTGCAAAAACTTGCATCGATGCATAGTTGATTATTTTTTGATTGTTCAAGGGTGCGTGAAATCCCAACCGGCTACAACCAAATCCCGGCTGCTCTGGTGCTGAAGTGGTCGGAGCTGATTTGCCCAGCCAGCACAAGGATGCTCCCTGGCTAATTAAACACACCTCCTTGTAAACATCTGAAAGGGACGGAGTGGAGGGTACAGCCTGGGCAGGCAGTGAGACTGCACTGCATCTGGATTCCATCTGGTGCTGTAGCCACCCGCATTATCATTCCCCTCCTCTTAGAGCTTTGGACTCCAGCACATTCTGAGGGAGGTGAGGACGGAAGTTTTGAGGCTTTCATTCCCCTCTGATTTGGCTAAACTCTTGAGATAAGGGAAAACCTGGGCAGCTGTAATTTACTACTCCATTACGCAATGTATCTAGCCACTTTCCCAGCCTTTTACAGCGCTGAGGGGAGAGAGCAGGAGCTGCCTCCTGGGGTGCACAAGTGGCTTTGAAAGTCTGTTTTCGTAGTGTGAGGCGGTGCGGTCCGATTCAATCACCATCCAGGCTGGGATGGGCCCAGGTGTGGGCTCTGCTGCTGCAGGGAGCCAGGAGTGTCCTATGGGATTCTTGTCCGCAATCATGACCGTGGGAGGGGAGTCGATGTGGGCAGCGAAGGAGTGCAAACACTCCACTCTTTGGAATGATCTTAAATAAGACCTGACTCTTACCTAGTGCTGTATGTGCACTGCTACCACACTGATTGACATGGTATAAGAACCTCAGTCGATTTGTTTGCCCACTTTAAGAGCCTGCTTGTAAGGGTCTTAGTGTAAATGAGAATCAAGCCCTGTTGAATTTATTCTCACAAACATCCCTGTGAGGTAGGGAAGCATTATCCAGATAACGGAACTGAGGCGCCAACAGAGAAATAACTTTACCAAGGGACAAGAAGTAAACGCAGGTCTCTGGGATCCCAGAGCCTTAACCACAAGACAATCCTGCCAGGATTTCCTTCATTTCCAGGTAGGGAGTTCTGGTGGCACAAGAGAGAGTAGAGGAAAAAGAACATCCCTCCCAGTATGGTAATGTAGCTGGAACTCCTGTACTGTTGGAATGCACAACATTTAATGTTCCAGTCTCTGTCCCTAGCCCCGGTCTCCTGGCCTCTTTTCCCTCTAGTATCTCGGCCTCCCCATCACTCTTCTTTATCTTCATCCCAAGTACCTGCAAACCATCTGCACATTTCTGATACAGCAGCTCTCACTCCTCTTCCCTCAGGCTGATGGATCCTATTCTTAAATTTCCTACATTCCCCCAAATAAAGCCCCGAATAAGATTTTTTTTATTTAATACTTTCATGACACCAGGAGCTGCATAATGATAAGGAAGCGAATACACCTAATATTTGTAAGGCTATTGCAGGCTGTTAGGTATCCTCAGGTGGTTATTTGCACAGTAAAGAGACTGATTTGGGGGCGAATACTCTATTAAGTAGTTTCCAAATATACATCTATGGATGGATGGATCATCTGTACATTCTACTGGTTTCTGACGAAGGAGGAGGGCAGGTTTTCTGGCTGGAATTGAAAGCCTGTTTTTTTGCTCCATTCTCTGATGCTACTTTCCACGCTACTCTTTGTGTACTGAGTGGGTCAGTTTAGTGCTACAATCAGGCATCGCAAAGGGCAGGCACTGCCTGAGGCACCTTAATGCTGACCTACAGTGCCCGCCCCCCCTATTCCTGGCATGCTCCCTCCACCTGCGCTGGTGACTGTGCTAGTCCAGCCTAAAAGTCTACACTGCAATTAAACAACCCCTTAGCCCGAGCCAGCTGGCATGGGCCAGCCAGGGGGTTTTAATGTCAGTGTAGACATACCCTGGGTGGCCACAGGACATGGTGCGGAGCGGCTCAGTAGCATGGGAGCAGGGACTGTGTGTATGTATGCACGTGGGTTTGGATGTCTGGCACTGTGGATCCTCCAAATGGATGATTTCCCGGTGGGTCTGGAAAGATGGTCTGAGTGAGAGGCTGTTGCTGCACCAGGGCATGAGGTTAGGACTTTCTCATTGCCGTCAGTTTGGTTGGGGATGAGGAGCCAGGCATCCGGTATATATCGGCACTTCTTCGTCCGGAGACGGTAGGACCCAGTTCTGGGCCAGGTTTTGGCCTTTGTGCATACCTCTCCCATTTCATCCCAATTCTTTCATCTCGTTTCCACGGCAGCCCAGAAGACGGAGCCTTCAGTTCCGTGAGCCCCATACCAGGTGGTAATGTATATAGTCAGCATTGGAGGACTAGCTATGTTCTTAAATGACTCCTCATTCTTTAGCCAAAGCATTCAGGGCCCTGTGCAGGAAAAATACCATCATTAGCATCCAACTGAAAGCATAGTCTCTTGAAAATTCAAGTGAACAAGGGGCTCTACCACACCCAGAAGGGAAGAGGGCGATTGGGAGGGAGGTTGGTATCAGTATTTGGTTAGCAGTGGCCATTGCAAGAAGCACCTCTGAAATAAAGAAAAGCCCTTGAGCTTTGCGAAGAATGAAACTGAGGTGTGAGTCAGTTCCACACCTCAGGGCCTGCTACGATAAGGCATGATGGTGGGATCCCTGACCTGCAGGTGGTGTCTGCAGTGTCGTCGGCATTACCTCTCCTGACTCTTTAGTCCGGATCAGGATTTGGGGAGACCCTGTGTCCTAGTGACAGCAGGCAACACAGTCTGGGAACTGCTGGGCCAGAGGGATGCTGTCTGTGTTCAAAAGTAAAGGACTGCCTGGCTAGTCATGACTGCCAAGCCCCGTCTCTTCTCTACAGGAAGGACGCAACCATCTCAGAGGACACACAGGCTCAAGGAGGAGGTCTGGGCTCAGACATAGCCAGAACGTACCTATTTAGGGCTTTAAAATGAAGCGGAGAGCACCTTTCTCACCACTCTCCCAGCCAGCTCCAAGCAGGCCGTACTGAGCTCAGCATCAGGCAGCTTCTGTTCAGAAGTGCTGCATTAAGCTCATGTGCTGTGCCTGACTGAGCTCTCTGACCCCCTGGCGAAAGCAGCCAGCAGCCCATAGGGGCTAGGGCTGAGGGCATTCACGGGGCAGCCCACGTGGTGACTGGCTCGTGGAAGCAGTAATTGGATTGCGCGATGAGTCAGCTTCTAGCAGCAGCGCCGCGGATCGGGACGGCTGCTTCTTTTCGTATTTGCAAAGCAGGCGCTGGCCTGGAATTATTTCCATCTGTTTCAGAAGCGTGGTTTGTGTGTGTGTGTGTGTGTGTGTGTGTGTGTGTGTGTTATATAACACCAGGGGTTTCACACCCCACTGAGCAGCCTGCACTCAATCTAGCCGTCACCTCCTTCCCTGTGTCACTGCGGGACGCCCACCCTGGAGGAGAGCCGGACAGATACGTGGTGCTGGCCAGGTTGGCAGATGGGATTCCTAAACAGCCCCCACAGGAATCGCTCCTGTTTCTGAATGGCCCGATCACTCAGATGGCGGGGGACATTCTCTGCTCCTCTAAATGAAACACCACCGGGTTTGACTCAGTTGGTGCCCCTGGGTTAGCCCCCCTGATGGCGTGGTCACTCTGTCCCGTTAATGCGTGCTCCTCCAAGCTGTGTCTCCTTCTCCCAGTCCCCTCCGTTAGCTTTTCTCTCTCATTAACTGTATGGGAAACTCTCTGTGGCCCCGTCATCCTTGTGGGAGTGGGACAGCGTGCAGTGTTTCAGTGGAGGTGGGCTTTCCCTGTAAGGAAGAGGCAGTGTTTGTCCAAATGTTGTAAAAGCACCTTCATTTACTGTTCCTGGGCATCTAGCACATGGTAGATTGCCAGTAACTGTAGCCGCCGGCTCGGCTAGCACAGTAATGAGTGTGGGATGGATGGCTGGGCAAGATTTCTGTTCTGCACAGCACAGAAGCAGTAGCAGCTGGCAGCTGATGGCATCAGCAGAAGCAAGTAGAGGCGCAGTACGCATGTGGGAGGTGATTGGGTAATAGAAATACACCTCTGTCTCGATATAACGCTGTCCTCGGGAGCCAAAAACTCTTACCGCATTACAGGTGAAACCGTGTTATATCGAACTTGCTTTGATCCACCGGAGTGTGCAGCCCCCCCTCCCAGAACTTTACCACGTTATATCCGAATTTGTGTTATATCAGGTCACGTTATATCGGGGTAGAGGTGTATAGTCCCATGCCCCAGATGGGCACCCATGACAATTGTGGTGCATGGGAAGAATTTCTCAGCTGACGTGGATGCAAATATGTACAGAAACGCTGTGTCTAATAGTGCTGCACATACAGTGCCGTGTTACTTCCGCTTTACCCATCCATACCTGTTAGCTCTGGGGTGATCATCTCATAGAGGCACCTGCTGTTGGAATGCAGTGTACACTTAGCCTTAGAAAACGGAGCAACATGGGGAAATGAATGGGAATCATGCTGTGCCTGTAACAGGTGTCTGATCTAATAAGAGACAAATTTGTTAAATAAATAAATATGCCCCCACACTCAGTTACATGAGTCTAAAGTCTCTTTTAACTGAGGGTCTCAAAGCACTTGATGAACATTGGCTCTTTAGTGCACACCTCAGCCCTGGGAGGTAGGTGAATATCATCACCCCCATTTCATACAGGAGGAGTCTGAGGCACAAGGAAGACAAGTGATTTGGTTGAGGCCACATTATGAGTGAGTAGGAAAGCTGGGGATAGAATCCCAAGCGCCATGACACCTGCTGTGATCATTGGGCAACACTCCCTCACACTAGAGAAGCAACGAGAACATTGAGTTCAATGGAGCTATGTCAGTTTACACCAGATGAGGATCTGTCCCTTAATCTCGCTCCAGCCATCCCCTGCTGATGGAGGATGTGGGGAAGGGGAATAGTCTCTCTCCCCATGTAGGAACCTCCAGCCGCTGCACTGTACACTTATTTGTGTGCATGTTTTTCCCTTGTTTACATCAATAACTTTCTCCTTTCCCCGTTTGTTTCCCCTTTCCCATAATAACTTTTGAGAAGGAGGAAGGGGATGCGTGAAGGCTGAGTGAATTTCATGCATGCAGAGTTTTCCAGCCTGCTGCTTTCGCTGTCCATATCCTGGAGATTAGATCTGAGATGGATCTTCTTTTGTCTGAGCTGTTTGACAAACTTAATGTGCAGCCACATAAATTATTCTCCCTCGAGGCAGTGGAAATGTCGGCCTGTGTCTATGCCAGTGACACAGCCGTGTTTACCCAGAGTACATCTCCACCAGACAGCATTCACAGGGCCCTATCTCTCTACACCCACTTGTGTGCACACGTGCGTTACATGACATGTCTAATAAAACACAGCCCACCCAAAACAACCTATAAATAACATGCATATCACACAGCCACATTACACAATACATATGATACACAGGACATGCAATACTATATAGAACATGCATGGCACACACAATCCTGTTACATTATACAGATGAGACACAGCACACACAACTCATGAAATGTGTACCATGCATTGCCTGGTTATTATTACACAATACATATGCTATGCATATAACATGCCTTACACAATATATAAAATACACATACCACACAACACACACTGTATAGAGCATATGAATATGTACCCATAAACATAAGATACTCACAACATAATACACTATATATAAAACACACACATGCAAAGATGATTTAAACATACACGCACAGTACTTTTAATAAATAATACACATACCATACTACTTATACATACAATATGTGATATCTAACATACAACACACGTATATTTATATATACACACATAATGTACAATTTAAGTGTATATACATAGAGAGAGATATGGATATCTCCTAGAACTGGAAGAGACCTTGAAAGGTCATTGAGTCCAGCCCCTGCCTTCACTAGCAGGACCAGTACTGATTTTTGCCCCAGATCTTTAAGTGGCCCCTTCAAGGATTGAACTCACACCCTGAGGTTTAGGAGGCCAATGCTCAAACCACTGAGCTATCCCTCCTTCCACAGTACATAGAACACACACATGCATACAGCATGTAAACCCACCACAACATGAATACATTCACAGCAGTCACATAAACAGACATAACACAAATAAATGCATACACAAGCACTACATGCACTACATGTAATAAGTGTACAACGTGTACACTTATCACATTACTGTGGGTATTAGGCTCTGCATTTCTTCCTCCATCCGCAGCAAAGAATCCCTCCTTGGAGGCAGGCTGCATCTCTTTTATTAGCTTGCTCAGAAAGGCTGTGTATTACAGAGGTCAATTTGTGCTGCATCACATATATTTTTTTAAATAACCTAAAAAAACCCCCATTTATCTCTGAGATATTTTTATGCAGAACTGGAACTTGGGCACAGAAGGAGTGCTTATAAAAAGTAAATCTTACGAAAAACAGTGAAGCATAAATTAAAGTCTGCTGGGGCTTGGGTTTTCATTATACTAGTCTGAGACACCATGCACTGTGGCAACATTTCCATCTGTAGCCAGCGATGGCTGACCAGCTCCAAAGAATTGTGTTGTCTATCTAGTCTCTGTCTCTCTTGGCCCCCAGACCTTTATTTGAAGCCTCAAACCATCTTTCCTTCACTATCTCTCTGCTTCCAGTTCAGTGGACTCTTAATCCTATTTTTTCCAATGCCTCTGACCTCTCACAAAGAGTTGTCCCATTTTAATTGACAATGTGATTTTTTTTAATGCTGAATTATTTAAAACAAAGCAGCTTTGTGTGTGGCCTCTATTCTATCAGTTTAAACCTAGCTTATATCCGTTTAGCTGGTGTTGGTTAATGTACAGGTGCAAGCTAAAACAATAGAACTCATTTTAAACAGATATAAGAGAACCCACATACAAACCTTGCTCTGGTTTAACTAAACCAATTTTAAGTTAAATTTAGTGCAATTTCTGTGTATAGACAAGCTGGAAATGTCTCAACTTGTCCTGTGCAGCGGGGACCCACTGGGCCAGACTGGGTATAAATTGGTGTGTCACTGAAGTCAATTGAGTGAATCTGATTTACACCAGCTGAGGATCTGGCCCATTTTGTCTGAATAGTAGTCGGGAAAGGCTGGTTTCAGTCATCTCATTCCAAGTGGACCCATCCTTTGACTAGAGGTTGAACGAAGGCTTGGTTTTGCTACCTAAGAGCCTAGTTTTTTGTGTGCTTTTCCAGGATTAGAAATTCGATCTCTGAGTCTAGTAAACTACTATACTTTTATTAAACAAAAGTGAATGAAAGGAAATTAAAAGAAAGAATCACAACGAAAGTTCAATATAGGTAGGAGGGGAATGAATAGTTCTGTAAACTCTGTTTGCAAAACAATCACTCAGGCATTATATAGTGGGTCTTAAGTTATCACCAGAATATACAGTAGATCAGCATTTCTGCATGAACCGTAACATCTGCTTTTGGGATTACATATGTGTATACTTGGATGCAACCAAATACAAATCTATTCTAGATAAAGGAATATATGAACCCTAACATGTCAGCGATTGCCTCTAATCCAGGGTGATTCCTGCAAAGTTCGCTACAGAGATCTGCAGGCTAGGTATTCTGGCAGGTTGTCAAATATCATCTAGAACTGAACATTTCACTCAGCGGTGGCTCCTCATTTTATGTTGCAACAGTGTGGGGCTAAAGTTCTGTTTAGTTTCTCTTGGGCATTGTTTTGGAAGCCTGTTGTAGTTAATCATCTGGATGATCCTGGCTGGTGGGCAGCAGAAGGTACTCAGTGTGGTCTCATATATCTTGTGTCTGATCTTCACTCACTTATCCTCAGGTGCTTTCTTCAGGTCTGGTCGGGCTTGCTTGTTGGCTATCTCATGCCAGTAAAGACAGGTCTCTGACTTCTCAGGGATCATTGAGAAAAAAACTTCTTTTCTCTGGAGGTGCCTTACAATCCTTTTTAAAGGCCAGGAATTGGCAGTAGGGCTGAGAGGGTTAATGCTTTCTTCCCCTGACAGAGAGAGTTAAGTTGGCAGCTTTATTTAGCACAGTAGAAAACCTACTATCAATTAAAGACACATGGCCTTGTTGAGCATCCTCAACTTCTGCTGTTGCCAACAGAGGCTTGGTGCCCACCACATCTGGAAATCAGGTCAGCAGTTACTTATGTCTACAGAGTTCCCTGGTTTTGAACTTCCCACATTGACCTCCTGGTCTTCAGGCCTAGCTGTTACTGTCTTTAGTTTTTTTACTTCTGATACAGATCTTTTCTCTTCCTCTCTTGTCTGTCTTCGGTCTCTCTCTCCCCTTCTTGCATGCTCTGTTGTCCGCAGAGCCTCTGCAGACCCTATGTACACATTCCTCTTTGAACAGACTAATCACAACAGTGGCATTCCCATAAGCCTGGTCCTACTAGAGTTATTTGGTACTTCTCTGGAATGGGATTAATTGAAGAAGAATGAAAACAAGGAGGTGAATGGCCTTGACCATGGAGTTGGCTTTTGAAAGTAACATTTTGAAAGGACTCATTCAAGTTAAACTTCCTATACGTGTTTTCAGCTGGCCTTGAACAGCTCCTGTCACTTGTGTTCTCAAGAAATGTTATATCGTTTATTACTAAAGATGTTTAAGCGTTTTCCTATGCATCTGGGGCAACTTTTCCTTCTTGTTCCCTCTTTTTGAACAGAAGACGGGTTTGCTGTTAACACATCTACTTTCCACCTACCAAGACTTGCCATTTGCCATTAGAATAGTTGCCATTCTCACGTAGGCAGCTTTCATTGCAATATTATCAAACTATAAAATTAAGTGATGCATAACTCTTTGAGTAATTGATACATAATTAACAGGCAATAAGTGCATACTCTAGTAAATCGACTGATACTTAGGAGGCAGATGTTGGAACCCTTACTTAGTTTCACACAAAACAATCAGCAAAATCAGTGGAAGCCCTGCCATGTAAGGGCAGAGGAAGAAGAGAACAAGGCCTTCAGGAGCTGGAACTCCAGTAGTAACTAGTAACACACAAAATTAGGTTATAATTTGGTTGTTTCCAGGTTTTTTATAGTGTTGTCTCGCACAACTAGGAGTGTGTTCCCAATCTCCCAGAGTTGTTCAAATGTCTGCTCCGGCTGCTCCAGCTCGCCTTCCAATGCAAACATGAGTGGGATTATTCCAGAAAGCCATACAGCAGCCACTAATAACAACAATAGGCATAGGAGGGGACAAGGAGGCTGCTGTGTCTTGAGTGGCCAACCACTGTAAAAGACTTGCATCTGCTGGTCATTCACTGCCAGGTAGACAATTCTAGAATCTTTGTTTTCCAGCATGTGATCAATGGTTCTGGTCAACTAGGAGTCTGTGGCCTCTAAATGTATCAGCAGTCTCTACTTCATCCTGGTGATATTTTGGCTGTAGAATTAAGTTTCCTACAAAGATCAAGGCATCTGGTAGCACAGCTATCAGGTTAACACTGGATGTTAGGTGAATCGCAACATGCATATCTTACATAGGATAGACAAGAGTTACACTTGACTCCTGGGTGCTAACCAACCACTGGGAATCAGCAAGTGTCTTTCTGATCTTGACAACTTCTTTGGAATTTGTGATGGACAGTTTACATTTCTCAGTCACTTCCTGACTTCAAACCACACATCACTTCATCAGCATCTGTTAGGCACAGCTTGATAAAGCATAAGCGGTGATCCTCTTTGATTTGTCAATTCATATTTGTTCTGGGTACCGTCTACTGATGTTGGATTATTGGTAGGCAAACATGGGTGGAGTTTCAAATTGCAGGTAGGTATCTTTCAGCCAGTAACCGACACTGAGAACTAATTTCAGCTGATACATGTAATGCAATTCAGCATCAGGCAAAATTAGCAAAAATGCCACATCTATCTTCTCAACATCAGCATGGATTTGGAAGGCACTCCCTATGCTGTATGCGACTTCACTTTGAAGAGGATCAAAGTCCACCCCTTCTGGTGACACATACTTTAAGATTTCTTTGAGAACCTCCTGGGGAACTAGATGGGCTGATATCTGGATTTTGCATAAATCCCAAAGGCATCTGTCAATCTGATTTAGCACCTTGATTATTAACGGTGAACCTGGCTGTCGAATGGAGATGTCTTTACTGACCGTGGCAATTTCAGGGACATGATGGGAAGGGCTACTAGCCAGGTTGTGGTAGAGATTAATTAGCACCATTGCCTCATCAGGAGCTGATCCCAGGTTCACCAGGCCTCTCTGCCGCTTAAAGAGCTGCTTCTGGATGCTTCCATGTTTGTCTTCAAAGCTTCAATATTTGACTTGAGGGCAGGAATAAGGTCGAAAGTAGGGAATGCTCCAGACATCAAGATGAAGGCATCATTGACTGATGAGTCAAAGGAGGGTGCAAGGTTTTCTGTCACCTGGAAGTCTTCTCCATCTAGCTGAATTTGTATCAAAGCATCTTCCAGCTTAAACATGTATCGTTGTTCCATTGACTGGGCACCAATTGCCCAGTTGTGGAACCATAGTTGCCCATCACTGACTAACTCTTCCAAGAGTCCTCCCAGGTATTGCCTGAGGTTATGTGTTGGATTCAGGCTCATTAAACACATTGGGGAGCCACGGATATATCAGTCAATACAAATCCAGCTGCTGCACTTGGCACCACTCCGGACTTCAGCTCCCCCCCCCGCACCGTGTCAGCGGGAATCCTGGTAGTTTTGCCTTCACAGACAACCCGAAGAATGGTCAGGATGATGGTCGTCATCTGTAAAACACATGCAAACTCATACATTATGTTGCATGAGTATAGTCTCCATTCTTCCTCTGCTGCCCGGCCTCTCCTTATGCAGATAAAAGAAGCTTGCTTAATGTTTGTTTATAAAGTGTTAAAAAACTTCCAATGAAAGAAAAGTTCAACACACAGAGTAGCCTCAGTTTATATTTACTTAGCATCAGTTATTCACTAGGATCCAAAAATGTTTAGGAAATGATTTACTTAGGAACTGCCATAGCGGATCAGACCGACAGTCTATCTAATCCTGTATCCTGCTGCTGACAGTGGCCAGAAATAGGAATCCCTATGCCCCTCACTGAAATGCAGCCAAGCTTAGAACCAGAGAGCAGCAGTGCACTGCACAATAGAGAAGAGTGGGGTGGGGAGGCAGATTTTTTACTAGAACCACCAGGACAAACCTTTATGATCTTCAGTCTTCATTGGGAGCAGTGATGTTCCCCTCTGGTGTTATCTGGACTGGTGATCTGCTAGGTCACGCCAATCCTTGATTCTGGGGGCCAGCATTACCCTCTTCTGTTGTGAGAACCCCCACTCCTGGGCTGTTCACGCACAGCCTCTGGCATGTAAGGTGCTCCTTGGATTGTGCAACCGAATGACACTAGCCAATATCTCCGGTCCCAGACACAACCCTAGGAACCTCCGTCTTGCAGTGTCCAGTTATGCCCGCTAGATGCTGGAAGCTTATATGAGTTTGTCAATTTTACAAAGAAATTGATATGTACCAGGCTTGTTATCCCAAGGGGAGCCTCTGACACACTTCAAACCAAACGCACTGCTTCAGATAGAATAAACAAACAGATTTATTAACTATAAAGATAGATTTTAAGGGATTATAAGTCAAAGCATAACAAGTCAGATTTGGTCAAATGAAATAAAAGCAAAACGCATTCTAAGATGATCTTAACACTTTCAATGGCCTTACAAACGTAGATGCTTCTCACTACAGGCTGGCTGGTTGCTCTTCAGCCAGGCTCTCCCCTTTGATCAGCGCTTCAGTCGGTTGGTGTGGTGGTGTCTGTAGATGGAGGTGGAAGAGAGAGAGAGAGAGCATGGCAAACGTCTCTCCCTTTTATCATGTTCTTTCTTCCCTCTTGGCTCTGCCCCCTCCTTCAGAGTCAGGTGAGCATTACCTCATCACAGTCCCAAACTGGCCAAAGGAAGAGGGGTGACTCACTCGAAATCCAACAGAATCTTCTGTTGCTGCCTAGGGCAGTGTCCTTTGTTCCTGTGAGGCTGGGCTGGGTTTGTCCCATACCTGCCCTGATGAGGTGTGAACTGCCTCTCTGTTCTTGGAGAGTTTTTGCCTGGGCTTGCTTTAAGCCATGAGGACACATTTTCAGCCTCATAACTATATACATGAAATGATAACCTATAACATCGCTATAACATCACTGTAACAGTTATTACACCTCTACCCCAATATAACACTGTCCTCGGGAGCCAAAAAATCTTACCGCGTTATAGGTGAAACCGCGTTATATCGAACTTGCTTTGATCCGCTGGAGCGCACAGCCCCGCCCCCCCAGAGCGCTGCTTTACCGCGTTATATCCGAATTCGTGTTATATCGGGTCGCGTTATTTCGGGGTAGAGGTGTATAATAACAATGCTCAGTATATCATGAGCATTCCGAAGACACCCGACGTAACAAACTTTGCACTGGATACCACACAACAATCATTTTACAAGGGTGAATATGGGGGTGCTGGGTGTTCCCCCAAGGTACAGAGCGTCACAATAGGACCTTGTGTTTGTTTTCAAGGTCTCATCTGAAATACCAGGAGGTCCATGGAATTATATTTTTCCACTGCAGGGGGATGAATTATCAGGTTTCTCCTGGCAAGATCTAAACTGCAGCTCCAGAGAATGTAGGTGTTTCAGACCAGGTGCTTACTAAGCCCTCACCTTCTGGGAGCAGGCTGAGGTTGTTCCAAATGGTGTTGAACATCACAGATATATGCTTGTCAAAGCGAATTAAAGTAAATTAAAAAATTCTTAGATTATAAGGCCAGAAGGGACCATTGTGATCATCTAGTCTGACCTCCTGCATAATACAGGCCATAGGACTGCCCTGAATTAATTTCTGTTTGAACTAGAGCTGAGGACTAAAGGACTCGGATACTACTAAAGAGCAACGGTAATTAATTCCATAGTGGATTCTCATGGAGGAGGGAGATGGTTGTTCATGTTTAACTAGAGTGAGATTCACCTCCGTGCAGAGGGACTGGACAAGTCCTTCTTATGGTCCCAGTCCAGCAAGGTCCTGAACACTTCCTGTCACGGAGTCACTGGGCGATGCTCTGGAACTGCTCCCCACCAAGCCAGTCAGGACTTTGGGGAGCCTCCTCTCCCTTGGAGCAGACTTGTTCAGGGCAAGAAGCTCACACGTCTTCACCTCCTGGGTCTCTCCTTGGAGCATTCTGCATCCTCTGCCCCTCCGTGCGCTTCCCCCAGTGAGCCCACCTCAGCGGGGTCCTGGGGAAGCCACAGGGTCCTGCCCCCCACTTCGCAGTCAGACGTGACTCTCAGCCAGCCAGTAAAACAGAGGTTTATTCAATGACAGGAACACGGGCTAAAACAGAGCTTGTAGGTACTGCGAGCCGGACCGCTCGGCCGGGTCCATTCTGGGGGGCAGTGAGCCAGACCCCCACGTCTGCCCTCACTTCCCGTCCCCAGCCAGCTCCAGACTGCCAACCCCCTCCAGCCCCTCCTCCTCTGCTCAGTTCCTTTCCCGGGCCAGGAGGTCACCTGACCTCTTTGTTCTCCCACACCTTTAGCATCCCCTTGCAGGGGGGAAGGGCCTGGCCATTAGTTGCTGGGCGACAGAGGGTCGGCCAGAAACTGAGGCCCCCACACAGTATTCAGAGGGAACATTAAGAACAGCCCCACTTCGTCACACTTCCTGCGATAAAGGTGACAGTGCTCAGCACCATACAGCTTTAGGTCTTAAGTGAGACTTATCCTGTGTATGGGGCCTTATGAGGGTCCCCTACACTGGAGGGAATTTCACCCACAGGGCCAGCTTCAAAGCTGATTCAAGTGTGTTTGCATAAGCCTAGAGTGAATCTACATTCACCTTCTTCTAGGTTCCTTGATAGGTACAATTTGACATCACTTTAGGCTATTTTTAGTACCCTCAGCCTTAGGCTTCCTTAGAGCTGGTTTTCAGACCAGCGTCCACTTCTCGTGGTGTAGCTAGACTCCCCTGAATTTGGCCCACTGAGTCTATGTGAGTATAAAGAAGCCTAGAACGTTATGTGCACAAACTGTTTTTCCCCATGAAAATTTCCCATCCTTGCTACTGGTGATGCAACTCCCCCAAAGCTAGCATTAGTATATACAATGCACTAGTGACTACTGCCTTTAGACTTGTCCCGCTCCATCCTGCTCAGAGGGGTAGTTGCAATGCAAACAGGCTAGTGTAGGCAAAGCCTAAAGTTTAACTTACACTGCGTTACACACACCCCTGCATTTGGCCCTCCGTGTTTGGATGGTAATTGCTTATCTACTGATAATTAGAAACAGGTCTGAAAAACAAAATACTGTCTCTTATAAAAGTCTTATTAGCAAATAATTAGGATGTATACTCCAATTAGAGAGGGAAATCAAAATCATAACTCCATGATTGCAACTTTAGCAAAAGCAGCAGAGAACAAAATAAAAAACATCATTAATTGGACCTTGCAGTGGGATTTGTCCTATGGGTCAAAAAAGGAAGAATATTTCCTGAACAGTTTTGAACAACATCTAAACAGAATCCTATTGTTCAAAATTTTTCATGACATTTTCCGTCTTTCAATGATAAAATTTCAAAACAATTTTAATTTAAAATTTTCATTTTTGTGAGGAACCCACCCCTCTACTTTCTCTCAGTTTTTTTACGCCTGCTCCATTTTTCCCCCCCAGTAGGAAGCAGTAAAAAAAAGTGGAAGAAAATGGTATTTTTCTCACCAAACAAAATTTTTTTTTCAACAAAACAATTAAACCAAAATGAAACTTTTCTGCAACATTTTTTCTTTTGGTCAGAAAGCCATTTTTCATCAAAGAACATTTTGATGAAATAATGTTGACTAGCTGTACCTGGGATCAACAGAAAGATCTATTGCTTGGGCAAAAGGAGTAACTCCATTAGCTGGCAGCAACAGTAGGCTGTTGTACTCTATTGGATGCAGCCACTGAAAGGGTATACAACAGACATTCTGCCCATGTATTACATTTACATGGGTGCATGCATTTTTGTGGGTGTAATTTTGGTGCAGGTATTGGAAAATCAGGTGTTAAATTTAGTTGACGCTACTTCTGAGCCAACTCACTGAACAAATTCATTCAATTCACTGTCTCGTCCCCATTAGTGGTGGATCACGTGCACTCAGTGCAAAGGAAAGGTTAGATATTCCCCTCTGACAACAGACTGGAAGCTGGTCTACATCTCCCAGGATAGAGAACAAGGTGATCATTGTTCTGCAGCTGTATCTGAAGCTGCCCCATTTCCAGTGGCTGTCAAGAGTATTAGGGTTTTTACTGAGATAATGAAAAAAATGCTACTCTGAGAGAGAGAGAGTGTGTTCAGATTTCAGGTAAAAAAGCTGTTCCAATAAACTAGTTATTCTGTTAGCTGCTTCCTGCAGACAATCAAGCTGGGGTTTTAAATAGAGTTTAGGGGACTGAGGTTGTGAAATCCCTATAGGAATTAGGTGTCTAACTCCCTTAGGCTCTTTTGAAAATCCCAGGACTACTCCTGAGCTGAGTGAGGCTTCGCTCATGGTAGCAAGGTCTCATCGGAAAGAAAAGGTCACGTCTCCTAGTTATTAACAGTGGTAACCTTAATCCTGCAAGCGCCTGAATAGTGTTTGCTGCCCTCCAGGCTAAGTGTGAGTGGGGGCTGTGCGTTGCCCCTTGAACTGACCTGCAGTCAGGTACCCTTGCAGTCCCGCTCCTACACGAGATAAGAAAAGGGGCAGGAAATGGATGTGTTTGAAGAGATCCGGGCTCCAGCATGATCCTCCTCAGGCCAATGATGAAGCTCCCCCTTGGCTTCCTCCCTGCTACTGAGCAGGAGTAATTGAGCAGCGTCGTCTTAACACAGAGTGGGCTTCCCTTGAACTCCTGAGCCTGCTGTCCTGACACAGGCAACATGCCACCCAGGTGCTATGCAGGATCCAGCCCTCGTAGGAGAAACAGTCATATCTTATGTCCTTTATTGTAGGCCCAAGCAGTAAATCCAGCTGTAACTTTAGTGCCCGCATGGCCAAGATGGAGTCTGCTCTGCAGGCAGCTCTGGCCAAGAGAAGGTGTGCGCAGGAAGGCAATCCCTTCCACCCCCAAACCCCCCAGAGTGAACAGACCCACCCACCAGAAAAGTACAGTGGCTATAAGAAAGGGAAATATTTATTTACAGAGGGATGAGAGGAGAAATACAACAAGGGGAAATATAGGGGGAGCTGTAGAACAGGGCTGCATCCAAGCCAAGGCCCCACGGGCCCAGTGGTAGCACAGTCTGGAAGGGCAGACACTGAGCAATGTGTCTGCACACAGAGTTCGGGAGTCCTGAGCAAAGTTCCAGTCCGGTGGTGAGTCGTGGGTGCACCTGGTCGTCTTCGGCGCCTGTGAACTTTCCCCCAACAAACCCCTCCGGTGCCCTCTTCTGCCGCTCTCTGCAAAGCCACACAGAGCGACCACCTCCCCACTTAACTAGCTACAGCCTCCCTCCTTGTTCCCAATGCAGAGTCACAAGCCCCAGTACTCCCAGCCCCATGGAGCTCTGGGCAGCCGTGATACTGGGTCCAGCTCCGGCCTGTCCTTCTCCAGCGATTCCTCCCAGGCACGGTGCTCCTCCTGGCTCCTGTCCTGGGTGTCCCCGATCAGCTTCCCAGGCTTCAGGCAGGTTCTCTGCTGCTTCACTTTGCGAGGGTCTGCTTGCTGCAGCCCTTCTCTCCTTGGAGCTTCAGAGCCACCCCCTGGAGTTTCCCTCCTTTCTCTCACTGCTCCCTCTCCCCACTTAGGAAAAAGATTTAAAGGGGCCATGCTCTCTAAACCCCAAAGGGGTTACACAGCCTTCCAGGGTAACTGCACGTGTGATATAGACTTTAGATACAGGCACTGCATCCGCAGAGAGCTGGGCTGTGTGCGGCTGCAGATAAACGGGGAGAGACATAGCGGTGGAGAAGTGAGTATACGGACGCAGATGTGTAAGTTATCACCTCTAATAACTCCTGACGATTTAGCACTAACTATCTGCAGGTGCTCTGGCATTAAGGAGCGGTTTCTCGCCTTCAACTGTGAGTTTAAACTCCAAGCCTGAGACTTGTTCCTGGGTGTGCTTGGGTCAGGTTCCAGTGACAGAGTTTCCCGCGGGCGTTAGTCTGGCAGCTGCTGTTGTGATTAGTGTCAAGGGGATACCTTAGCAGGTTGGTGGTGATAGACCCTGGTTTCGTGGCTGCTCAGTGAAGGACAGCAGCTCACCTTCTCCATGTTTGTCTCAGCTTATCCCTCGGGTCTGTAGTGCAGGCACTAAGTCAGGGAAATGGGGTTCCTGGCTCTTAAGGGGTCACCAAGCAAAATCCCTGCCTGCCATGCAGTGCCTGAAAAGGGGCAGCTTTCCCTTGCATGCCTGAGATTCGTGATAAACACCCCTCTCATGGCACGGCTGCAGCCCTGCTCCAGAGCCCACGACTCCCAGGTCTTCATGCCAAAATGTTACTGTCTAGTCTGTTTCTCTCTCAGTCGGGCGGGAACAGGATCGGAGTCCCTGTCTCCCGCCTGTCTCTTTGGGGTCTCTGCTTTCCCTTTTAGCAGACTCCTTTCTCACGTCACACATAAAGGGGAGGCTGTTATGTCTGCCTGGCTCGTTAAGGTGGCAGTTGTTTGTTTGTAACCCGTCTGGGGCAAGATTAACTGGAGAGGAATGAAAGCAGGCAGGAGGAGAATAGCCTTGATTTACAGGTCTGTTTTGAGCAGGTTTCTAGGTTCTCTGGGGTGTGCTCATTAAATCCAGACGTTCTTATCTGTGTCTCTCACCTGACCTTGAGAGGCTGCATGACTTGGTTCCTCAGAGAAGAGTCAGAAAGTCTGTCGCACTGATCAGTTCTGGGCCCAGGGTAATTGTGCCTGGAAAGCAAAGCCATTCGCTGTATCTAGGGAGGAGTCTTATTCATGCCAAAACTTTCACCAGTGTGGGTAAAACTTAGTGACTACATCAGGACTGGGCCCCTTAATAACACTGGGGTAGGCTTTCCAAAGGGCTCAGCGACCTGTTAGGGAAAAAGGTTGGGGTGCCAGGTGGTGAATGGAGAGGCCCAGGTTCAAGACCCTGATCTGCCACAGACTACCTGGGACAAGTCACTTAGGCCTACCTTTTTAAAGGTTTTAGTCGCTGCTCCACTCAGAGTTGCACCTAGGAGCCTCAGTCTCATTGAAAAGCAATATACCTTTAAAGATCTGGGCCTTGGCCTCTCTGTGCCTCAGTTCCCCATCTGTACAATGGGTATAATAGCACTGCTCTGCCTCCCAGGGGGCTTTGGGGGTAAACAGTTGTGAGGCACGCAGCTAGACAAATGTAGGCACGGAAGTGGCAAGATTTTTTTCAGTGGGAGCTGCTGGATGTTGAGCGCTTCTGGAAATCCATTTACTGCTTTGCATTCCCAAAGCTCTTTGAACTAAATCTTGTATCTCTTGGACATGAGGGAAGTGTAGTGTTAGAGGTAGAATCATAGAAGATTAGGGTTGGAAGGGACTCTAGTCCAACCCCTTGCTCAAAGCAGGACCAACCCCAACTAAATCATCCCAGCCAGGGCTTTGTCAAGATGGGGAAAGCCAGAGAGTTGAAGGGACTGTCCTGAGTTAGTAGCAGAACCAGGATTAGATATAGGAAAATCCTGGCCCCCAGCCTGAGCTCAGACCACTAGACCATGCTGCCACTTCTTTGTTCATAGTTGCAGGTAGCTGGTCTCTTTCCCTTCTGCTTCACTCGCGTTGGCTCCTTCAGTCACGATGTCTGTGGGTGTGTCTTTCACACACACAATGCTATATACTCCCCCCTGTCCTGAAGTGGAACACCTCCCCCTTACTAACCAGGGCCCTGACTCAAAGCCCAGGGAAGTCAGTGGGAGGTTCCTTTACCATTAATTAGCAGCAGCCCCATAATTGCGCCCCCCCAGTGGCAGAGAGCGGAATCACAGGATGCCGTTCTATCTTTGAGAGCCTTTCACAATCATCGGAATGTCTGTCTCTCCAGAGCAGCACGAGTCCCGATAAAGGCACCCATAACAATTATAATTAATAAAAAATGTAAATAGCCCTGTTACACTAAGAGACATGATACAGCAGTCCAGTTGGGAAGGATTAATTAGCTTCCTGCAGTGCAGTTTGATCGATCGTTTACCCCCAAAAAAGAGACACAATGAATGATTTCCCCTTCCCCACCCCATATAAAAAATGAGGGCTCTTGTCAAGAGGTGGCTTGCAAATCAAGTTACAGCCAGTGTTATTTGTTTAAAAATGACTCCGGTCCCATTCATCTCACTGTTACGCCATTAATAATGCAAAGGGTAATGACGGTGATGAATATTGTCCAATGAATGCAGGGGGCTGTTCCAAAGGGAAAATGAGTTATTAGCCCCACCCCCCACTTTCAGGTGTAACCTTCCTTCTATAACTCACAGAGGCTTTTTATGACTGATTGATACGGCAAACGGATTTTTATAATTGAAATTGATTTTCAGCTTAAGCTTTGTAAATAGACTGATCCATAAAAACTCGGGTCAAGTTGTACAGGAGAGGGAAGGAGGGAGGGGAGAAGTAGGAGGGGCTCCCTGGGAGACCGGGACGGAGACAGAGTGGGTGTAGAACAGAAGGATGGCGTGGAGGAGAGATCAGAAGGGAAAGAGGAGAGAAGTGTAGGGGAGAGGGATGGAGGGGGGAATGGTAGAGTGGGAGGGAAATGAACACGGGGAAAAAAGAGAGAGCGGAGTGGGGATAAGTGTGGAAACTACCGAGACACGACATGGGTTTTCTGAAGGTCGTGTGGGTTGCATTGAGCTCTCTGTCCAATGAAACACCGACATGCAAAGAGCTGGAACTGGGTCCCCCGGCTGCTTAGAGAGAGCCTTTGGGCTCATATTGCTGACAGGTGGAGATTCTTGGGAGCATCTCTCCTGCTTTCAAGCCCACAGACTGTCTCTTCCCAGTCTCCTTTGGACCAGCTGATGAGGGAGCGCAGCAGAGAGGGACACTGGAAGCATGGGCCCTTTTTGCAGAGCAAGAACTTGTTGTTGGACTGGAGGGGCGTTTTCTTAAGCCCAAATTCCATCATTATCAGTTTTAATGGCTCCAAGAGCAGCCCAGAAAAGCAGCTGGAGCGGGGAGCAAAATGTTGCCCATTGTTATGGAATGTTGTCCAAAAAGCGACCTAGGGCCTGGGTTCCTGGAATGGCATTAGCTTGGAGAGCGGCAGGGCCGCCCGGAGGATTCAGGGCGCCTGGGGCAGGGCAGGGCCGGGTCTTCGGCGGCAATTCAGCGGCGGGTCCCTCTTGGAGCGAAGGACCCGCTGACGAATTGCAGCCAAAGAATGAAGCGGTGGTGGTAGAACAGCCTAAGTGTCGCCGATCGTGGCTTTTTTTTTTCCCGCAGCTTGAGGTGCTTGTACTTATCCGGCGGCGCTCCGAGGCTTCGGCAGCACTTCAGCAGCGGGTCCTTCATTCACTCCGAGTCTTCAGCTGCACTGAAGGACCCGCCGCCGAAGACCCGGAGCGAGTGAAGGGCCCATCGCGAAAGTGCTGCCGAAAACCTGGAGCAGCTTGCGGAGCCCCTGTGGGGCTCGGGGAAAATTGCCCCACTCGCCTCCCGCCCCCCCCCTCCCCCCGGGTGGCCCTGGAGAGCGTTGTGTGTTGGTGTGAGGTGTCATATTATCAGCCCCCAGCCACTGGCCTCCTCTCTTTGGGCCATATTCTCATCTCGGTGTAAGCCCAGAATAAATCCACAGGAGTTACTCCATATTTACACCAGAGTGATAGGGCAGAATCTGCCTGGCATGCACAGAGCAGGGGCAGTGCAGGCTTCCTCTGCAGTGCCTTGGGCCTGACCTGGAGTGGAGAGAAGAGAGCTCAGTCTCCGGGAGCTGGTCACGAGGCAGCCAAGCATGCCAGGTCCGATGTTATTTTAGGGGGGTGGATACCAGCCTGTTTAGAAATGGGCCACAAACCCACCAGCTTCTTTCACCCCAATCACTGGATGGTCTTCAGATGGCAAGAGCTTTCGCTCACAGCTGACATAGAATCATAGAATTCAAGATCAGAAGGGACCATTATGATCATCTAGTCTGACCTCCTGCAAGATGCAGGCCACATAAGCCGATCCACCCACTCCTGAACTAATTCTCTCCCTTGACTCTGCTGCTGAATGCTCCAAATCATGATTTAAAGACTTCTAGTAGCAGATAATCCACCAGCAAGCGACCCCTGCCCCATGCTTCGGAGGAAGGCGAAAAACCTCCAGGGCCACTGCCAATCTACCCTGGAGGTGAAAGGCTACGCAGCCCACTAGTGATCCCTGATCCATCCTATCCCAAGGGCACCAGACCCAGTGAACAGGGCTGAGCTTACATTGGAAGGGTGGCCACTCGCTGCAGGTTAAATAATGACCACACAGAGGGTGCTTAAAAAACCCAGTTTCTGCAGTATAGGGGTTGCCACTGTTAGCTAATGCTAATACACAAAAAGTGTTCCATTCAGTACTGGGAACAGACCCCAGCAGCAGCCCGGTCCGGTGGCCAGAGCCCAGGCATCAGGGGACCCGTGTTCTGTTACTTGCTTGGCAAGTGCCTTCACCACTCTGTGGCTCAGATCAACACTGGTAAAACAGCAGTGATGATTCTCGCCTGCCTTTTAAAACGTGCTAGAGAAGAATAGATGGAAAGTGCTATGTCGTCTTCCAGGCTCAAAATTCTACCTGTTCTGCAGGGTGACTAGCCCTGAGCTCCTCTCCAGGGGAAACTCTCCCTCCTGCAGGATTGCTAAGGCTCCAGGAACATAAGCGCTGTGCATTATTGCTGGCAGGTTGGGAGTGGTCAGTAGTTCATGCTAGAATCAAAACACAAGAGATCTCAAAACCCTGAAACCTTCAGGCAAACCACTGTATTAACTTTACTGACAAACCTCTTCCCAGCATAGGCAATACACCCTACGCTCTGGCTATTCCTGCTTCTGAGTCACTTTTCTAGCCAGCCTGCTTTTATACCATGACTCCTTCCCTTAGCCAATAATCTTGCTGTACAACCTCACCGATTGCTTTTGGGAAATCTAAGTGCATTACACCTATTACATTTCCCTTGCCTACCCTGACGGTATTGCTGTAGCTTCAAAGAACTCCAACAGGTTAGTTAAGCAAAGGGCCTCATGCTTGTAAATCCACGCTGGCTGTCTCCTCTAATCCAATTATGCTTTACAAGGTGCTCTCTTGCTAAATCCTACAAAATTGTTTCTGATATTTTTACCCACAATTTATGTTAAGCTTCCCGGTATATAATTGCTTGTCTAATCGTGTGCTCCCATTTCTGAATAATAGTGCTAGGCTTCATGTTTTTTCAGTGCTCCTGTGTCACCTGAGCACTGCTAAAATATCACCTAAGACTTCACTCATTTCTTTCCTTATTGCTTCTAAAACGTGGATTTACATTAGCTGCACCTTGTCTTTACTTGGCATTAAGGGAGAGGCTCTTTATTTTCACTGCTATCTTTACACCATCTAAATCCTTCCCAACTATGCCAAGAATCAAAGTGAGACTCTTTCACGAGGGCTGGGCTGTGTTCAAAGGGAGGCGGGGTTTTATTCAGAATCGGGGGGACATTACTCAAATAGGATGGGCCTTACACAAAAGAGGCAGGGCGTTGCTCCCCGGACATGGCCTTGCCATTTAAAAAGAAGGGCGGGAAACCCATAAGAGGATGAATATGTCAGGCTCCTTGACCTCAGGGTTTTACTGTTGAATTCTGGGAATTTTTCAAGTTAGAAAAGCACATGCTGTAATGTAGCTGCCCTAGGGAGGTTAAAACCAAAACCTGAGTGCAGCTTAATGAGAAGTTAATGGGTAAGAGGTGGCTATAGGGACGGAGGTAGAATAGGTTGGCTTTGTATGCGTTTGTCCCTTTGTCCTGGTCTCACAATTTGGCTGGTGGGTGTGACTCCTTCCTAGGTCAGGTATACACTACAGACCTATGTCGGTATAACTACATTGCTCAGGGGTGTGACCTTAACCCCCCATGTAGACAGTGCTATGGTGATGGGAGAGCTTCTCCTGTTAACGAAACCATCGCGTCTTGGGAAGGTGAATTAACTGCGCCGATGGGAGAGCTCTCTCCTGTCGCCGTAGGAGTGTCTTCTCTTAAGCGCTCTAGCAATGCAGCTGCATCAAGGCCCCTAATCTCGAACATGTCTTGAAAACCAATGACAGTAGCAATTCTGATGGCTTTGTCCCAGGCCATTTAAGACAAATCAATAGGACCATTCAAGAAATCCTAGCACAGTAGGGGTAGGACATTGTGTCATGATGCTGCATCATTACGTAGCCATCATCAGTAATGTCACAACCTCGCAACATGACGATTTCAATCAAGTGGCAACCCCTAGTCTAAATTCAACCAACAAGAGGGAAGAAAGCCGAGCTGGGAAACTGGATCCTTAAATTTGGTAAAAGGGAGTCGATTCTTCAGTTTGATTCCCTTCCTCTCAAATACCACATTTCAACCTTCAGCGTTCGTTCTAAGTTAGAACAGAACATTGTCCCAAACCAACCTCCCTGCGATTAAACATCACATTCCCTTAACTGGGTTTTTGTTTTAGGAATCAACATCCGTGGTATTTTGAGCCAATAATTTGTGTATCAGGTCCCCCAGCTAGATGTAAAGTAAAATGGATGAATTGTAACCCCCTGGAAATGATGTTTATAATGGGAACCGATGGATCCTTAGCTACCACACGGAGAAGGCAGATCTGTTGTACAACAGGCGAGAAGGCAAGTGTAGATGATAGAAAGACTTTTGCTCCCCCATGCACATGTTCCCCATGTATAAATCTTGATGTGTACTCCCCATTGCAGCATCACTGAGACAGTCCATCTACGAAGAACTATCTCTGATAGATAGGGGTTCAGTCCCGCCTTGAATATTCCCAGTGAGGGTGACGTCAAGGCCTTCCTTGGTGGCCAGTTCCATAATCCAAACTACTAATATTCTACTGGAACTTTCCTTGGTCCCAATTTTCTTCTGCCACCATTTTCCCTTCATTCATCCTCCATTATACCTTTCCTCAGTCGTCTTTTCTCCAGGATGTCCAGCTGCAGTTATATGGACAGAGGATGGGTATAGGATATGCATGTGAACACTTAAAAAGCAGGAGGGCTGGATGGCTTCAGGGGATTGTTAGTAGTATATGGAGCCTTACCTACTAGGTGCACTTGTCCGTTACCTTCTGATGATTATATTTAACTTGTCAGTGGTCTCAATTCGGTTCCTAGAGGGCAGGAGTCAACATCACATAAGCCACCAGAATTGGTGCTAGCTGGCTCCTTTGTTTGCTGTCTTAGCGGAGAGGCCAGGGATTGCATCATGGAGACTGAGCTCCTCTGTTATCCCATATAGGTGCTCCCTCCAGGTCCAGGTAGAGGCGCGTTGGCCTGGCTCCACCACCAGCCACACTGTTGTCTTTTGCCCTTCACTCAACCAAGGTAATACAAAGGAACCACACAGGTACAGCGCTGTTCAAATCACAGCATTTACTCGCTGTGTATAGCCTGGCTACATGTATGCACCGGAGGCGCTGTTAATTTCCTCAATTTAGCCACATGTTCAGCAATTGCTTCATTTTCATTTTGATCCCATTTATACGAGCAGAAATGCTTTGCAGTCCCCGGTGGCTTCAGGGATAAGTGGTTTGAAGAGTTTCCACCATCTCAGCAAACACTTTGTCTGGATTTAACTGGAGCTGTTATGCGGCACAGCAAGTTATACGTTTTAGCCTCCATTACGCTGAGTAAAACCATCACCTTTTCTCATCATTTACATCATTAGCTATTACATACGGTTCCAGTCTCCTGATAAAGGTGGGCCAGCCCTCTGCTGAGCTATCAAACATGTCCATTTGCTCTCAAGAGCCACATGTTTTAAATGCTTTTCCCTCCAAAATGAGCGGGTTGCTCTCAATCCCAGTGGGTGCGCTTCCCCCTCCAGGTTCACAGTCCGTAAACCTTGTCAGTCTCTGTCTGTCTCTCTGTAGTCCTGGATAAGAATCCCATCTGCATTTCACAACTCAGAGATGTGGGATTTTAATCCAGGAATACAGTAAATGGGGAGAGGGCAAAGGACAAGGGAACGTGAAACTGAAAAGGTAAAAGAAAAGGTGTGTTAAAAGAACTGTGTTTGCATATAATTTTCCTCTCCATCAGAGCATTCATTGTTTTTCGTATGGGCTCATAAACAGGCCTCAGTAATCAGCACTGCCTAACAAAAATAGGCAGAGCCCCTGGCACTGTGGGGATTCTAACCACCTTTACATTTGTTTCTCCACACCCCCAAGACTTTTGAAAACACATCTAGTTGCTTTAGCTCCTCCCTTTGCTGCTCAGTGTCTAGAGAACATCAGTCAACTGCAGGAGCAGCAAAAGCTCATTAAAAGTGTGGGGGGGCCCAAACTGTGGTCCCACTCCCACACCACCTCTTCCCCCCAAGACTCCGTCCCCAGCTCACTCTTCACCGCCCCCTACCCCCCGACACTTGCTGTTATGGCTGGTAAATGTGGGAGGGCCCCCATGGCCCCCCGCCTACCCTCTTCCGGCACTCCTGGTCAACCGAACCTTTTCGTCTAGCTGCCTCTTGAATTCAGGGAGGGGCTGAACTTCTTTCACAGCATTCTGACTCACTCAGGGCCTGGAGAAGTGAGTTTCCTCACGCTCTGTTAATGGCACTGAAAGTACTAAGCAGTCTTTGCTTTCTTCACTGTGTATTGTAATGCAGGTGGTCTTTTCCCACATAGGCACCAGAATAATCATGGCACATGGGTTGATTTGTACCATTTCACCTGGGCTTCTGCCCCAGCAGCCACACTTTGGGGCCTCATGAGTTATCAAGGACATTTCCAATTTACCGTTCACTGCTTGGACAGGCTGTCTGGTCTCAGACCTTCCATCCCTAACCCCTTTCTTCTGAGTCTTCTTCCAAGTCTTATAACCTGAACTTTCTTCTTTGAATTGCTCCCTTGGGCACTTGGTTCCTTATTACCTGATCCTTTGCCCCACTTTATGGGGAAGATCGTTCTCCACCTTCCAACGCTAGCTGAGCATTTCCAGATTCAAGAGCCCACCTAGCAAGTTACTAGAGGCCTTCCATGGAGAACCTCTTGCCAGCCATCCTTTCTGAGCTAAAGCAACGATTTCCCTCATAGGGCTCTTATCTGGGTCGACCATCAACTCTTTGCAGTCCCTTACAAAAATGGGTAACTTTCTCCAGACACAACTACTTCAGCGAGGGTGATCGTGTGTGTCACCACTGCTTTCAGCAGTAATACAGAACCATCTCATCAGACTGCGTCCCGCGTGTGTCATCCGTTACGTATAACAGCTTCGACAGGCTGGCTAAACCAGGTTGAGGGTAGCCGTTGGGCTTAGACCTCCGGTGAGATAGGGCTTTGTCTATCCCGAGCATGTGAAGACAGACTCCGGCGGATTGAGCGGATGAGACCTTCTAGAATAGGACCAACGGTCATGAAGGCGGTTTCTGCAAGCGGTGTGGTACGCTAAGAGCACGGCAAGACACGAAAGATGCCCTGGTCAACCACTGCGCCCAGCCCATCTCCAACCGTCTCGACTCTTGTCCTGCCATTGGAGCAAGATGGGATCTGGGAAGAGAGAGTGAGGCTGACTATGCGCACCTCTCCCTCACTTTAATCCAATCCACGCGCAAGTCTTGACATCTAACTTCCGTAAATTTCAAAGTCCTGTGGCGATGGGCGAGCGACGAAGCAGCAGGTGTGGATACACTGGGAGCTGTAGCCGTGGACCTGCACACAGGCGGCTCAGGTCTAATGGTCGTCTTCTTGCTGATCGAAGCAACAGCTGGATTCGGCGTCTACCTGAGTGACTGAGCAGCCCTTTTTAGGACCGCACTGCTCACCTCCGTAGCAAGAGGAAGGGGCTAGAAAAGGTGCCCTAAACATTGTTTGCTTCACAGAACCCTGGCCAGCTTACCGCGGCTGGAGGGGATCCCATCTTATGCGGTCGAACAACAAAACTTCAAATAACAAACCGCAAGGTGACACCACTCATTATTGGTACATGGAACGTACGCACGCTTCAAGATAACCCCTCAGCAGATCGACCAGAAAGAAGAACAGCCCTGGTCGCTAGAGAGCTCGCAAGATTTAACATCGATATTGCAGCCTTGTGTGAAACTCGTCTAGCCAACGAAGGTCAGCTCACAGAAATAGGGGGTGGTTACACATTCTTCTGGTGTGGACGTAGCAGTGACGAACGTCGTGAATCTGGAGTTGGCTTTGCGGTTAAGAATCAACTTGTCCGCAAATTTGCCAGTCTTCCCAAGGGTGTGAACGACCGACTCATGACACTGCATCTTCCACTACCGAGAGGAAAGCAAGCTATACTAATCAGCGCTTACGCACCCACAATGACGAATCCGGATGAAGTAAAGGACAAGTTTTATGAAGATCTTGATGCCCTACTCTCATCCGTGAAGCGTACCGACAGGCTGATTCTACTTGGCGATTTTAACGCGAGAGTAGGATCTGATCACTCTGCCTGGGATGGCGTCATTGGAAAAAATGGAATCGGCAAATGTAACAGCAATGGCCTACTACTCCTGAAGACATGTGTGGCTCATGATCTGATCATTACCAATACTATCTTCGCCTGCCCACTCGCAAAAAGACGTCCTGGATGCATCCACGCTCCAAGCACTGGCATCTCATTGATTATGTCATCGTGCGGAGGAAAGATAGACAGGATGTAAGGGTGACTAAGGCCATGCCGAGTGCTGACTGTTGGACTGATCATAGACTCATCATCTCTAAATTAAGCCTTTACATCAAGCCAAAGAGACGTCCGCAGGGAAACAGAGCTGTGGTGAAAAAGATTAACGTCAGTAAACTGAGGAACCCCAATACAGCAGCTTTACTAGCAGAAGATCTTGACAACCAACTCTTAGAGCTGCAATTAGAGGAAAATGCTGAGAAGGACTGGGAACGCTTCCGGAATATTGTGCACTCTTCTGCACTAAAGGTTCTTGGACCCTCACACAGGAAACAGCAGGACTGGTTTGATGAAAACGATGAAGAGATCAAGGCCTTACTTGCTGAAAAGCACCGCCTTTACCGTGCTCATCAGAACGACCCGTCGTCATCAGCTAAGAAAAATGCCTTTAACAACACTCGCAGGACCGTACAGAACAAGCTTCGCAAGATGCAGGACTCCTGGTTGAGTGCCAAGGCAGGTGAAATCCAGATGTTTGCTGATAGAAACGATGCCAAACGGTTCTACGAAGCCCTCAGATCCTTGTACGGACCTCGGCCCTCAGGGAGCTCTCCTTTACTGGATTTAGATGGTGTAACTCTCATTACTGAGAAGACTCTGATTCTACAGCGTTGGGCTGAGCATTTTCAATCTGTACTGAACCGCCCATCTTCCATTAATAACGAGGCGATTGATAGAATGCCCCAGGCGGATATCAACCACAGTCTGGACGTTCCACCATCAGAGTCTGAAATCCTACAGGCCATCAGCCAGCTGTCCAGTGGCAAGGCCTCAGGATCTGATGCGATCCCAGCAGAAGTTTATAAGGATGGTGGTGCAGTGCTTGTTGACAAACTCACTCAACTGTTTCAGTCCTTCTGGAATCAAGGGTCTATTCCTCAGGAATTGAAAGATGCATCCATCGTACACCTCTACAAGAGGAAAGGAAATCGAAAAGTCTGCGACAATCATAGAGGAATATCATTGCTTTCCAGCGCAGGCAAGATCCTTGCACGAGTGTTGCTGAATCGCCTGATTGACCACCTGGAACAGGGTCTATTACCCGAGACACAGTGCGGCTTTCGTAAAGAGCGTGGCACTGTGGACATGATCTTCGCAGTCCGACAGCTCCAAGAGAAGTGTCAAGAGCAGAATCGTGAACTGTACACCATCTTTGTGGATCTCACTAAGGCTTTTGACACTGTCAGTCGTGAAGGTCTGTGGCGTATCATGTCGAAGTTTGGGTGCCCTGATAGATTCATCCTGATGGTACGTCAGTTCCACGACGGCATGACGGCTCGTGTTCTGGACGACGGAGAAGCTTCAGAGGCCTTTCCCGTCACAAATGGCGTCAAGCAAGGGTGTGTGTTGGCACCGACCCTGTTCAGCATGATGTTTTCAGCCATGCTGTCAGACGCCTTTCAGAACAGTTCCTTGGGAGTCAGCCTGAGATACAGGACTGATGGGAAACTGTTCAACCTGCGAAGACTCCAGGCTGTCACCAAGATAAAGGAGACTGTGCTACGAGACCTCCTTTTTGCTGACGATTGTGCCCTGAATGCTGGATCAGAGCAGGAAATGCAAGCCAGCATGGACAAATTCGCAGCAGCATGCGATAACTTTGGCCTTCTTATCAACATAAAGAAAACCGAAGTGATGCACCAGCCAGCTCCGAAAGCCCAACACCAAGAGCCCATCATCACAGTGAAGGGGCAAAAGCTGCAAGCAGTGGACCAATTTACATACCTTGGCAGCACCCTCTCCCGTGCAGTGACAATTGACATCGAGGTCAACTGCAGAATCGCCAAGGCAAGCTCTGCATTTGGCGGACTGCTGACCAACGTGTGGGACCGCCGTGGAATAAGCCTTGCTACAAAGCTTAAAGTCTACCGAGCAGTAGTGCTAACTACCTTGATGTATGCCAGTGAGACCTGGACTGTATACAGGAGGCACGCTAGGCAATTGAACCACTTCCACACGACTTGCCTCCGCAGACTTCTGAGGATTCGGTGGCAGGATAAGGTGCCTGACACAGAAGTCCTTTCCAGAGCAGGCCTGCCATCAGTTTACACTCTGCTTATGAAAGCCCAGACACGCTGGGCAGGCCATGTTGTGAGGATGCCAGACCACCGCATCCCCAAACAGCTCTTCTATGGTGAGCTGTCTCAAGGAAAGCGATCGCACGGGGGACAAAAGAAGCGATACAAAGATACGCTGAAAGCCTCTCTTAAGTCCCTGGATATCGACGTCACCTCCTGGGAAACCCTGGCACAAGACCGATCGACATGGCGTACGCTGATCCACCAAGGCTGCCAGACATCTGAAGCTAGAAGGATAACACTAGCACAAGAGAAGCGAGCACTCCGTAAAGCCAGAGCTGCAAATGTTGTAACAGTGGTGCCCACGCATGTCTGCCCGACATGTGGCAGAACATTCCGTGCCCGTATTGGCCTTACCAGCCATTTGCGGACGCATTGTGGACAGCTCACAACCTGATAGATGTTAAGGTCTTCTTCGAAAACGATGAACATCACATCATAACATATAACTTTATAAGTAAGAGCTGTTGGGCTTATCACTTCTGTATGATGTATCATCAACTCCTGGCATGACTAATTAAAGTCTCTACTCACTTTATCCAGCCAAACTCTAGGGTTAGTAGTAGTCAGTGTCCACCTCAGAAACTCATGTTATAAGCTTCTGGGATATTTCCAAAAGCCTTGGGGAAGTCCTATCTATGGTGATATGCTCACAGATTTGTGCTTCCTCTTTATGAGAGTCCTACATATCAATTTGCTTAGCCTTCTCAGACAACCCTCTCTTGTCTGGGATCCAGAGCTTAGTCTGTCGCCTAGAAGATACAGTCAAGTCTACATCCTGAGTTCCTGTGTCTCCTGAGTTTTCTCTAATTTCCACTTCAAAGTATCCCTCTGCCTAATTAATGAGTCTGTTCTTCTAACTCCTTGTATTCTTTCTCCCTCTTAGTCAGTCTTTCACATGCTGCATTTAATGACCAGCTTAGTTTATCATTGTACCTCTGCAGAACCCTGAACATTGGATTTCTCTTCAAACCGCCTCTGACACAATCACCAGAAAGGCTAAACCATATGCAACATCCCTGTTGGCATTAGGATACCTCTTCTCCTGTCCTTCACAATCCCAGTAGGAATTTCTGCAATTTGTCAGAGTACCAGCTGTCCTACTCTGCTTGATCAACACCTCCGCACCCCGCTCCAGTATATAGGGATATAGGGTGTAACCTCCTTATTCTGAATGGTAAAAACTGGATTGGCCGACTCATGGTTAAAATAAAACAGGCACAACATCAAGCTATGTAAATGTGCTGTGCTGTGAAGTTGGATGGATATGTTGGGGGTATGTTACCACTCAGTACAGAGGGGCATCCAGAAAATGAATACAATTCACTGCTTCCTGGAGTGGACTCTAGCAGTTCTTCTGCATTTTGGTGACAGTCTCACTGATGATGACTAAGGCAGTTGGCTTCTGTCTTGAGGAGTGTCAGGGTCTTTTGCTGTGGCATCACCTTTTTAAAAATACACTTGCTGGCAAAGGCAGGAATATAAAAAGTGTGAAATGCCTTTAAAACTCAGAACATGCTTGTCTGTATCAATTTTAAAAGGGATTGGATATTTACGTGGATAGCAAACACTATCCAGAGTTGTTATAATTAATGACAACAACAATGTTGGTAGGAATATTAAAGCTCATGATTCAGGATTTAAGTCAAACACTGATTACTAGAGATCAAGATGAGACCTGTGGGGAGGGGGCAGTTTATCCCACATCTGTCTATTGTGGGGTTCTTGCACCTTCTGCTGAAGCATCTACTGTGAGTCATTGTCAGAGACAGGATACTGGATTAGATGGACCCTGGATCTGATGCAGTGTGAAATTCAGGAAGCACCTTACACCAACAAAGTTGCAAGCCACTAGTATTTAAATCCCCATTACTTTGCCAATCCAACTGAAGGGGACTTGAATCAAAAATAAAATTCATAACTTAGGTAATCAATACGGCAATTTAGAAGAAATCCAAAGGCGGTTGAGTCTGTCTTTGCTCACTAGCAAAACCACAGATGGGTCTTTCCTGCTGCATGCTGGACACTTCGCTGCTAGCATTAGTTCTGCATGTCACAGCACTGCTTGCTGTAACAGCCTGGTGATTCAGAGAACAGACCCCGTGTAAATAGCAGTTCAGAAACAGTGTGGCAGTAAGGTGAATCGATATATACGTCGACTTTTCTTCCAAAAGCTAACAGGGTGAGAACCAGAGACTTATTAGCAGGATCTAGTCAGGCTTTTAGGTTGACTGGCTGGTGTCCACCCCTGGCTCTTGTTGATTCTGGACCCATGTTGCCTATGGAAAGAAATGTGACTCCGTCAGTCTCTGTTTTATACATTTATGAAAGCTCTTAGACAACTGAAATAAAATCAAGAGGACATATCACCAAAGCCAAGCTATTCCTAAGAAAGCAAAACTAAGATTAAAACACCACATCTATCAAAGCAGAATCAAATCAAGATCAGATAAAAAAAGTCAAGCAAGTTTGCATCAATATTGGATTAGATTTCAATCCTCGTTTTTTTATGAGAAGTTGACATTTTCTATGGAAAGGAGATGCTTTCCACAAAAATATTCATTTAACGGAAACCCCAATCTCCCGCCAAAAACAGTCATTATGGAGAAGTTTTGACCAGCCCTCGCACACTCTTTAACAGAACACACTTAATAAGCAGAAGCTGAACAACTCTTACTCACCAGAAATGAGAGAGGACAATCTCAGGGTCTCTCCAGATCTTTTAAACCAAGTACACAATGAGCATCTTTGTGAGACAATATTTACACCTCTTTAAACCTGGGGAACTTTTTACACCTTCCCCATTGGGGTTTTAAGGATGTTCACACGCCCCCACTTACTTTCATTTTCACATCCTACAAATAAAGTAAACAAAAAGCTGGGACCTCACCCAAGACAGACATAAAACAGAAACATAGAAAAAGTGTGACACTGAAAATGACAAGGGGCTCGTGAACTCCTCTGCTCTCGGTGTCTTCTGGACTCACCTAGAGCAGGTGCAGGACATGGAGACAAGGATCCGGCTGGTAATGTTCTACTGACACAGTGCTGCTCCCAAGTGGACCTTCCCTTGGTCTAGGGAGAGATTGGCTGAAGGCTGGTGTGACCTATTTGTGGATGTTGTGACTCCCTCTCCCCAGGGTGATCAGTGCTGGAGATTCTGGAACATCAGTCTTCCCTCAGATAGTGTGTTGACCTAAAGGCTTCTCAGCCTTACCCCTGATTCTTATCGTTTACGAATTTTACTCTGCTTTGCAGAGCCTCCCACCAAAGTCCTGGGGCAAATCAGGTGTGAGGTCTACCTTGGAGCCTACAACTCAGTCCAATTGAGTTTGAATTAGATTGTTTTTAGTGAGCATCAACTCAGAAAAGTCTCATTTAAGTCAGTAATTTCAAAGTTTTTTGGTATTTGCCATATCACAGAGCCCATTGGACTCACCGGAAACAGCAAAAGTCCAGATGTCCAGGACCATTTTGGAGAAGTTAGTATGGTCTTTTCTGGGTCGACTGTCTTAAAAAGACATTATGTCACCAGTTTACAGAAGACTCAATATAAAACCCCTATAAAAATAACTGATGAGAGAAAGCACGACAAAGCCGGTCAGTCAAACATCCTGGCATCAGCAAAATAAAAATAAATTCAGACTTATGGTAAATTTTATCACCTCCACTTTCTCTTCTGCTTGTCTAAAACCAGAGATTCTTATTCTTCCTGCAAACAAGGCAATTATGGTAGCCTTTCTAGTTTGGAACTGGGCTCTAGGACAGAGAACATACCTTCTGAAATCTAAATCTTGATAGAGAAAAGTTATTTTAAAACTCACCAAGATGAAACCCATCAAAAAGATAAAAGTTTAAATTGTATGGAAGGTCTATATATGCCTATCCCAGCTATTCTCATCACATGGTGGAAATTATTATTGCAACTATTTGGCAAATACTTATAGATTCATTGAGTGTAAAGACAGAAGGGACCATTGTTCTTATTGAGTCTAATCTGCTGCATAACACAGGTTACAGAATTTCACCCAGTGATTCCTGTATCAAGCCCGCAGATAGAGAATCCATCTCATCCGTATCTCTGTATCTCTTTCTAGTTCTTAAATGACCCTCAGTATCATCGCATCTGGGGCACCTCCCAACACCCTTGTGAGATACGGAAGGCCTATACAGCTGGGGAACTGAAACACGGAGATAGTGACTCGTCCAAGGTCACACAGGAAGTCTGTGGCAGAGCAGGGGCTTGAATCCAAGGCCGGTGGCCTGACTGCTGTGCCGTTCTTCATTTCGGGACATTTTTTTCCCCACTGGAACAAATAAACACATTTGCAGAAATCCCAGATGGGAAAAAGAGCTGAATTCGCAATGGATTACTGGGCCAACTCCAAGGAAAGGAATAAAGATGAAAAATGATGGGGTTACAAATGTCCCCTATTTTCCATGCAAGCCTGAGATGTGTTTCTTATAAAATCTATACATCCTTCGTGAAGGATACAAACATCCATCGAAGAAAGGAAGCTGGGCACAAGACTTGATTTCTATTTTACTAAAGAAAAACCCATAAGAATGTTGTAATCCCTCAGGTGACTAAAGCAGAAAATATACCAGTGACCCCAGCCAACTCCCATTGATTTCAGGCGAAGGAAAGACACTCACTGACTTCAGTGGGATTTGAATCTGATCTCCAGTTCTTGTATTTGTTCCTGTTCTCCTGTGCTCTGTAAACATATGGGCCTCATTCTCCTTGGAGGGTTATTTTTGATGCCTGCTGTTGGTGGCAATAAAAGACATGGAGGGGAGCTGCTTTTTCTGGAGGAGTGCAGAGTATGTTCATGGAAAGACCAGAGACTTGCAGCCGAGCGGTAGCAGTCTGGAGTCACCAGCTTCCACATTGTGATTGCCACACGCTTCTCCACAGAGAGGGCAGCTCTCATTTGGGTGTCCCTGCGCCGCAGGGCTGGGGTGAGCTCAGCACACAGTTCCAGGAAACTGCCTTTCCTCGTCTGAAAGTTCTGCAGCCACTGCTCATCATCCCAGACCTGCATTAACTATGCGATCCCACCACTCAGTGCTTGTTTCACGAGCCCAAAAGTGACAGTCCACCATGTGCATCTGCTCTATAAAAAGCAACAAAGAGTCCTGTGGCACCTTAAAAGACTAACAGATGTATTGGAGCATAAGCTTTCGTGGGTGAATACCCACTTCGTCATCTGCTCTATGAATGCCAAAAGCAATCTCATGTTGATCCTATCGGTGTCGGACAGCACATCAGGCAACTGTGACTCCCATTGACTTCGGAACTTCAAGAATAACTTCACTGCCATTTGCAGTGTGCTACTGACAGCTAGCAGAGCATGGGAGGACAGCACAGGATCCATGGCGGGGTGAGAAGAACTCAAGGGACGTTGAAAAATGCTGCAAACTGAAGATGGAAGCACATGGAATGCTGGGACAGTGAGCCAGGACCCATGATGTGCTGTGATCCACTCTGCCTTCCCACAAGACCTAGAGGCAGAAGGTGGAGAGCTGAACTATGGGACAGCTTCCCACAGTGCATTGCTCTCACTGTCAGAACTACTGACCCAAGTATGGACGCACTATGGCGACAGAGCAAGACAATTTGAACATGCAGCAACCATTTTCTTTTAGCACTTTTGAATCGTCAATAAAACTTTCGGCAAAAAAACTCTGACAGTGTAGACCTGGCCTAAAGTTAAACTTCTTCTTAGCTTGTTCATCATTGCAGCCTGTGTGTGTGTGAGGTAGAGAGAGAGAGAAGAGGCTGGGAAAAGATGGAGTTATAATTTTACAGTTCACTGGTGCGAAATGGAATCCGGTAAGTAAAGTGCTCTCTGCAGCTGCCTCTGCACTGTGTAAATCTGCAAGCGCTTGCAAATGTTATCAGCTGACTGCATGGGCACGTGTGTGCAGGCATGTTTGTGTGTGTGAGCATGTGCAGCGTGTGTGTAATACAAACACCAGGACAGCTCTTCTCAACTGGCCATCCTTTACCAAAAGACCGGAGTTGCAATGCTGGCCAGGCAGAAAGAGCTCTGGTTCAGTGCAAAGGCCTCAGGCTGGGCTCCTGGGGCTCAGCCTTAGGACTAATCTACAGGAGGAAGATTCATCAGTTTAACATAAGGTAAGATTTTTAAATCAATGTACTGTGAAACCAGTGCAAAAGGCTGTGTGGACACTCTGATTTTGGTTCAAAACCAGACTTATTTCACTTTAGTGCAAGTTGATGGGCAACAGGTTTAAGCTAAGCCACTCAGAAGCAGAAATGAATGTGCCCATGTCGGGGGGGTTTACTGGCTTAAATGAATCGGTTAAATTAAACTGATGCAAATTTGTGTATAGACGAGGCCTTAGACTCGCTCTTTAACCTTGAGCAAGCCACGTAACTGCTCTGTGTCTCAGTTTCCCCCAGGATGATGCTACTCTCCCCGCTTTGTAAAGTGCTTTGAGATGTATCGGTGAATAGTGCCGGTATTGTTGCAGTTCCGACAAGGTGTGCACTTGTGTTAGCGGGACAAAGGATGTGGTGATGTGGGGAGGTGGAGAGGTCATTGCTGTTTCTCCTAAGGTCCCTCAGTTTCTGCAGCCCAGCTCTGAGCCCTTGAAATGGGACTCAGCGAGCACGTTGCTGGAGCGGCTTGGCGGGGTCAGCAGTTTCCTGTCCTGTTAAGTGTCACTGGAAAGGGAGGCTGTTGTTTTATGTGGGGGCTGGCCCCCAGGGAAACTTGTACCTAGTCACTCTGGCTGATCTGAGGGGCGGGGCTTCCCTGCCATCCCAGTGCTCTGAGTCAATGAGAGCGGAGGCTCTGGCATCCTGAAATTACAGCCAAACAATTGGTACCCATGGAATTTGGTAGTGATGGGAGTTAGGAGAGCAGAATGAGAGACAAGCCCTATGAACTCAGAGTCCTGCCCTGCTACCTGATGGTATTAGGAACTGGGGCATAGGCGGTCAGGCTTAATGGTCAGAGTCGGGAGTCGAGGGCCAGAGCCGGAGTCAGAGTTGGGGATGGAGCTGAGGGTCATGGTCAGGAGTCAAGCCAACGTTGGTAGCCAGAAGAGGAGCCAGGGTCGAGTCAGGACTGGTAGCCAAAGGTCAGGAGTGGAGTGTAGGGGCAGGAGCCAGAGACGAGGCCAGGATTAGGCATGGATCAGGTACAGGGCAGGAACAGACGACAAGGGCAGGACTGAGGCAGGAACCAGGAACAGGCTAGAACTGGAGCAGGAACTGTGAACAGGGGCTGGATACAGATTGCAGGACACAGGCAAGAACTGGGTCCAATGCATCAGCAACTGAGAATCTGCCCGGCTGCTTGGACAGTCCACTTCAGTCACTTCCTGGCTTGAGTAGTGGGTGCGAGCCAATCAGGCGACAGCACGCCTTGGGCGTGCCGATAGGATTTCCTGTGGGGACTGACCTTCCCGGATTTGTGAGGTGCTGCTTCATCAGTCCTGCTAGTGAAGGCAGGGGCTGGACTCAATGACCTTTCGGGGTCCCTTCCAGTTCTATGAGATAGATATATCTCCATACATTCTACCTTGGACAACCAGGGAGTGTCAGAAACCTAGGCTCCCCACAGCCCCAGGTTCTAGACCCACTGAAACCAAAGACCCCATTCTTGGATCCTTACAGACAGATAGGGCAGTGCTAACGTTTGAGAGGGTGGATCAGGACGAGCCCTTTTAGCCTTGCAGTATTTCTTTCTATGTGTAGCTTGATGCCAAATAGACCCCCTCTTTCTTTGTGGCCTGGGATACAAAGGTTTGTGTTAACAAGACTTGGTGTTCACTTGAAAAGCACGTGAAATGCATCTTAGCAAATCCCTGAGTCCAACTCAGATTGCACTGCGGGCTTTTGTAAGTGATTCCTTTAAAGAGCTAGGTGTAATAAGAGCCACAGTGTTAGAATTGCTTTGATCTTCCGTGTGGAGAGCTCCTTTGACATGTCTCAGTGTGCTGATCCCACTCGCTTTCAAGATACCATCCTGGAGACCACCTGGATAGTATCAGCAAAAGCTCTGTAGGGACTTTGTGTAGTTTGGCATCTCTGTCTCGGGGGAACTGTGCCTCAGGTGTGGTGCAGTTGATGGTGTTTTCCCTACAGCCATCATACACCATCAGTCTCTCTGCCTGTTCAGTCTTTTCTCTTGGGCGAGGATCCTGCCTAGTGGTGGATTTTGTGATGTGGGTGCCTGACAATGCAGAATTGAATCAAGACCCCCATTTCACATAGTCTTTCAAAGAGCCATCAGAGGGTAATCAAGTCCTTAGATTGAATCAGCTATCTAGTGCCTCATTACCAGTTCCTAAGCCATCCATTCCCACAAGTGCTCTGGGTTCCATGTGTGCATGTGGCTTAAGGAGCTGGAGTCTCAACTCCTTGGTCCAGCCAGTGGTCAGAAATCACCTCAGTCCAAGAAGATAGAAACACAAAGGAAAGAGAAGCTCCCACTAGAGATCAGCTTTAATGGTGGGGAGAGAGATGGTCCTGAACAAAACCCCAAGGAATGGATCAAACCTGAACTCTGACGGGGGAGCCAAACCCAGATGTTGCTTCTGGTGCCTGTCTCTAAATTGTGTCAAACTGAATCAATCAGCCAGCATGGTTTTATGGACAGTAGGTCTTTTCAAACAAGCCTGATTTAGTTCTTAGAGTAGGCTACAAGTTTGATTGATAAAGGTAACTGCATAGTTGCGTTGACTTAGTACTACATGACATGCTGAATAAAAAAATCATACAGTATCAAGCACACGTTAAATGGATTAAGAATGGGCTAACTGACATATCAAAAAGTAGTCGTTAATGGGTAATCATCACTGAATGGGGTTGCTACTGTTGGGTTTCCACGGGGATCAGTAGTAGACCCAACACTATTCAACTTTTTCATCGGTGATCTGGAAGTAAATACAAAAGCACTGCAGATAACATTTGCGGGTGACACAAAAATGGCAGAGTGGAAAATAATGATGAGGACAGGGCAGTCATACAGAGTGATCTGGACTCCTTGGTCAGCTGGGTCCTTTCAAACAAAATGCATTTTAATACAGCCAAATGGGATGTTATACATCTGGAGCAAGGAATGCAGGCCATGCCTACAGAATAGGTGACTGTAACCTAGAAGACAGTGCCTCTGAAAAGGATTTAGGCATCACACGGGCTTCCAATGCAATGCTGTGGCAAATAGGGTTAATGCAATCCTTTGGTATATAAACAGGGCAGTAGGAGTAGTGAGGTGACTTTCCCTCTGTTCATAGCTTGGGTTAGACCAATACTGTGTACAGTTCTGGTGTCCACATTTTCAAAACAATGTTGAAAAATTGGAGAGAGTGCAGAGAAGAGCTACAACAATGATTTGAGGACCGGAGAAGATTCCTCATAGTGAGAGACTTAACTAACTCAACCCATTTATCAGAAAGAAGACTGAGGCGTGACTTGATTAGAGTGTACAAGCACCTTCCTGAGGAGAAAATACCATCATCAGAAGGCTTATCTAATCTAGCAGAGAAAGGCATAACAAGAACCAGTAGCTGAAAGCTGAAGCCAGACAAATGCAAATGAGAAAAAGACACAAATGTTAAGAGTTTGGACGATTAACCATTGGAACAGGCTGCTAACTGAAGTGAGGGATTCTCCATCTCTTGATGTCTTCAGAACCCGACTGGATGCCTTCCCAGAAGATATGCTTTAGCCAATCACAAGTTATGTTTTAGTCAAAGACAAGCTATTGGGCTCAATACAGGGGCGGTGGAGTGAAATGTAATAGCCTGTGACATACAGGATGTCAAACTAGATGATCTAATGGTCCCTTCTCGCCTTACACTCTGTGAATCTATGAAATCCCTGAACTTGAACACTCTAGAACATCCTTTAGAGAATGTACAGAACCTACAGCCCTGACCTGGCCTTCTGATCCATCGACAGAAATACACTTCGAGGGGCTGGGAGGGAGGTTTCAGTGTCTGGATCTGAATTTTTCATCTTAGGCCCAGCTCTGATCGCAGATGTGTGAAACTTGAAACCGTGGAAAACGCTGCAGTTTCCAACTGAGTTTTTCTTGGAGCATTTTGGTTCATTCCAACCTGAAACTCTGGGGTGTCAGAACCCAGCTGAACATCAGCCAAAGAAACAATTGTACAGATGCCTGAAAACGACCACAGCTGGGTAGCACTAATGATTGCCCAAGCTTCTGAGTATACAGCTGAGTCTTCATGAGATTCCTCCAGCAGTAATGGCACTTGCTGGTTTTCCCTCGTTTAACAAATTGCAACATGTATTTGAGAGCCCAGGCCGCTCTCTTTCCTACCAGGGCTGCTTGTTAGCTCTAGACTCAGACCCTTGTTAACACTGTGGCAGTGGGTTCAGCTCCATGGATGAACAGGTATTCAAATAGTCATGAATAAAGTATCTCTCGCTCTTTTATTGGCAAGAGTTTGTTAGCCAAAGCCCAGATGAATTGTGACTGCAGCTTATTGCTCTTCAACTTCCCTGGTCTTCGATCTTAGGCCTCTAGTTTGTAGATCAGCTGGCCTGACCTTACGGTATCTCTGTTGATGCTATCGTAGTTGTGTTTGGGGCAGACCGATGAACGCTGCTCAGACAGTGTCAGCAGAGAGCCGAGGGCACTGCATGGAAAACTACTCGTGGTGGAGAACAGAGCGGACAGGTGAAGGGAGAGAGACTGAGTGGTCCGAGGGGTGTCAAGCTGCCTTGCAGTGAGTTCCAACCTCAGGGCAGACTCTTAAGAACCAGGGCACAGACCCCAAATTGGCTGTGAGTTCTATACTTAGATTTCACCAACCAATGATCACCTGTAAACTCCTCATACATTGTCACAGACAGTCCCCTTGGGTTCTCCAATCTGTCTTGCCACCCAGCTGAGCCTAGCGTTTTGATAGATGATCCCTTACACCAAGAATCACAACAATATTCTAGTTACTCCCAGTTCTAAAGGACTAGTCACTTACCCCAGGTCAATTGCACATTAGATTTCACACCAAAGACAAGTCTATTAGCTAATCCTTTGATAAACTATATACAGATTTATTAATAGGAAAAGGAAACAAGAGTCATTTATAAGGTTAAAGCAGGTAAACATAGATACACACATGAGTTATTATCTTAAGTTTCGAAAGGTAATGGGAGCATCTATAATAAACAAGGTCTATATGTCCTTTAGGATTAACCTCGGCTAATCAGCTTATGCCTAGAAACCTTGCACCCCAGAGTCCAAGCAGCACAGAGATACAGTTTCTTCTTGTTAGGGGTTTTTACCCCTCCTCCCATGTGCTCTGAGCTGTGGTCTCAACTGATAGGAGGAATCCACTTGCATGACTCGTCTTCATGGGAGGGACAGCAGAACAACAGTATTTTGTCCTCTTTAATGTCCCACAATAGCCTGCCTGGTATCGAAGGACCTTCCCTTTTGGGCTGGACATACCATCTTCTGTTGGAGACCAGCACATCACACTAGTTAATGTCTCTCTTCGTTCTCGTGATTTACACAGTCATGGGAACTTAGACCAGGGCTAAACTACAAACCTATATCAGTATAACTACGTCGCTCAAGGGGGTGAAAAATCCACACCTAAGCCCCCATGTAGACAGTGCTATGGTGACAGGAGACCTTCTCCCATCGACATAGCTACAGCCCCTCAGGGAGATGGATTAACTGTACTGACAGGAGGCGGCGTAATGTCTTCGGTAAAGCACTACAGTGACGCAGACAAGCCCCTCAGTACAAATGCTCAAGTAGTGCCTTACAATATGTGATATAGAGGTTTCCTGTGAGATTAAGGCATGGAGCAATTTACAAGCATTCAATAAAGTCCAAACACTAAACACATTCTTATCATTCTAATACCTGTTTTAACAATACAGACACACAGGTAAGCCAGGCTGATCCCAGCTATGTGTTTGTTAGTAGTCAGATGAGACATGGGGACCTTGGCATGAGCTGGAACCTGGTGTGCCAGTGTCACAGCAGGGGAAGTATTTACTGTCCCTCTCCATGCAGGGACATGTATTTCCTCCAAGGAACTGGGATAGGAAGCAGCACCCTGTTTTTAGTGATGCCCCGCTTTAGGCAGGAGCTTACCAGACAGGACACCTATGTTCTAATTCAGACTGTGCCACTGGCTCGCTGTGTGGCCTTGGTTGAGTCTCTTTGTGTCTCTGAGCCTCAGTTTCCCCACCTGTAAAATGGGGCTAATGATGCTTGTCCACCTTTGTAAAGTGCTTTGAATTCCAAGGCCGAGGAAGAAGTTGTTCAATCGAGTGGATTACAGTCACACAGTGAATGAGGCCTGGACATGTTTGGGTTAGTGGTGGATGAGCTCAGGAGTTTCAGCTATTTGTTTCATAGGGAAATCCAAAGGTTTCCCACCCACTGGAGGGGAACAAGCTGGCTCTTGAGAGTCCTGGTTCCTGCAGTGTCATAAGGGAATGCTGTAAGGACAGCTTGTCTAGGGGCATCTGAACAGCTCTGCTTCCACCCAAAACCAGGAAGTGCTGAGGCTCATGGGAATGAAAAATGTTACGTTGCTGAAATTATTCTGATTGCCCCTCCCCCTCCAAATCAGCTCACCTTTGAATGAAGGTTCCTTCCTGTTTCTCAGCTGGTTGCTCCCTGTACCAGACTAACGTCTACGTACAACATCTGCTCCCACATCAGCTGCTTCCTGTAAACCCCAAACATTTACAAACAAGCTGGGGAGACGGTGGGGACGGGGGAGACTGTGCCAGGGAGTGGGTGAGGTGTGCTAATGTGAGGAGAGGGAAGGTGTGGATGCATTGGCAAGAAGATGGGACCGGATAACTGAGAGAGGGGATGGAACTCCTCTTGAGGAGATGGTGGAACAAGGTGACCTGGGGAGAGGGTGGAACATGGTAGCCATCATCATTAGCAGTAACAATCCGACTTTCCCTGGGTGATTTAGCTTTTCACGCCTTTGACATTAGCCCTCAAGTGGTGCCGGACTTCGAAAAACCCAGCGCTTTGACATAAATTCCATTGCTGGGCCCAATTAAATCTATATATAGTCTTTATAGAGCCTAGCTAATGATCTATCCCTCACTCGGCATGCACGCCTCAGTAACCGCACAGGAACCGGTGCTCATTAAGATTGGGCTTTCTCTCCTTTAATTGTGACACTAGGCTCTCCATTTTGAAGGCTTTTGAGTGCAAACATCTTGCCAAATCTCATTTGTTATACGATTTGCAGCCTGCAATTATTTGAAACACTTAACTTGTGGGACCACGTGAGGCCAGATTCATCAGTAACCAGGCTGGGGATTTGGAGGGAGCTGAGGTGCGTGGATCAGGAGTGGAGCTCAGGGACAGCATGAATTGCAAGTTGACCAAAGTTGGGTGCTTGCAGGAAAGTTAGGGGGGAGAGGCAAAGATTGTTGCTGGTCCTGGATGAAGAGGCTCTGAACCCTCCAGAGGCCTGAGCTAGTGGGGTGGGTTTTGTTTTTTCCTTGTGAATTCTCTGGCTTAGTGTAGAGAACTCAGTAGTCTTTTTCCTTCACCTTTATGTTTGCCCCATATGATCTCCCTCTGTCTATTGCTGGGAGTGTCACTGGCTGCACAGAGGAGAACCCGCTCACACAGCTAGAGAGGAGAGTTGGGGATAACAGAGGAGGGAGGGCAGATCCTGGACACGGTGATAGGCAGAAATGAGTGTGTGACTTGAACAGGTAATTTACCCTACCAGTGCCACGCAACAGCCACATTGACCTCAAGCTTAATTATTGTGTCATATGTTCTCGGCAGCTACTGCTGCTTCCAATTAACTCACCTTAATTAAAGCCCCTGGTTTTCAACGTTCTGAGCATAGGAGAATAGATTTGCTGGGAGGAAGCTTTACACTGAGAAGGAATAGTTTGGAGTGGCATGTGCATTGGCTGTGCTGGGACGGGAGGGTGGCGTTCGCATTGGCTGTGCTGGGACGGGAGGGTGGCGTTCGCATTGGCTGTGCTGGGACGGGAGGGTGGTGTTCGCATTGGCTGTGCTGGGACAGGAGGGTGGCGTTTGCATTGGCTGTGCTGGGAAGGGAGGGTGGCGTTCGCATTGGCTGTGCTGGGACGGGAGGGTGGCGTTCGCATTGGCTGTGCTGGGACGGGAGGGTGGCGTTCGCATTGGCTGTGCTGGGACGGGAGGGTGGCGTTCGCATTGGCTGTGCTGGGACGGGAGGGTGGCGTTCGCATTGGCTGTGCTGGGAAGGGAGGGTGGCATTCGCATTGGCTGTGCTGGGACGGGAGGGTGGCGTTCACATTGGCTGTGCTGGGACAGGAGGGTGGCGTTTGCATTGGCTGTGCTGGGAAGGGAGGGTGGCGTTCGCATTGGCTGTGCTGGGAAGGGAGGGTGGCGTTCGCATTGGCTGTGCTGGGACGGGAGGGTGGCGTTCACATTGGCTGTGCTGGGAAAGGAGAGTGGCGTTCGCATTGGGAGGGTGGCATTCGCATTGGCTGTGCTGGGACGGGAGGGTGGCGTTCGCATTGGCTGTGCTGGGACGGGAGGGTGGCATTCGCATTGGCTGTGCTGGGAAGGGAGGGTGGCATTCGCATTGGCTGTGCTGGGACGGGAGGGTGGCGTTCGCATTGGCTGTGCTGGGAAGGGAGGGTGGCATTCGCATTGGCTGTGCTGGGACGGGAGGGTGGCGTTCGCATTGGCTGTGCTGGGAAGGGAGGGTGGCGTTCGCATTGGCTGTGCTGGTAGAGGACAGCTGTGTGCAGTTTGCAGTGTCATTCCCACACCCCATTGGAGGTGAGATGTCACTTGCATTAGGTGTCTCAATGTTGTGGACTGGAATGGAACCCAGGATCCATTTCTAGTGCAACTGGAGGATCTCCTCTTAAACTGGTTTTAGAATCATGTAAATAAAAAATTACTCCTGATTCACACCAGTATACGGTAGAGGTGGGTGGATCAGGCCCAGGGTTTGGTTTTCAGTTGGGTTCCTGCTTTTCACACACCTTCCTGCTGGGATTACGCACAGGAGTTGCAGAGACTTTCCTGAGATCACACGGTCAATGGCCCAAGCTGGATTGGCATCCCAGCTCTCCCAGAGTCCTTTGCACTAACCACATCCTCAGGAGCTTTGCTAAGGGAACTCAGAACCTGGTTCTTGGGTGGTTTTTGTCTCAACCTATTCAACAAACAGCATTAGCGTGAATGCTCTATTCAGGGCTTTGAAATGAAATCAGCCTCTCTTAATCTTGCTGCAGCTTTTTGGGGGCCAGCTGAGCCTTGAAAGATAGGAGCAGCATTCACTGAACCCACACAGCTTGACAGAGTCACGTTCAGTGTTTTGGAAATGTATCTTTTGACTATTGGGAAGGAAATTGGCTACTTAAGATGCCTTTTTGTACATGTAAATTGACTTAGTCCATCAGACTGAATAAATCCAGCTGCTGTATTAACAGCCAATTATAAGAGCAGAGATGGAGCAATAATTCACATTTTGACCAGAATGGCGGCAGCTTAGAAAAAAGGAACGTGTATATACTGACACTGTAAAAGAGTCAAATATGGAAACCAGAAAACAAGGGCTGAGCAAATAGCAGGAGCCTTGTATAATGGCAGAAGGGGCAGCCAAATTTCTAGCAGGATTAGCTGATTAGTGTCAGCCAAATCCAAGACCTCCATCATTTTGTTTTAAATGACTCCATGTAACTCAGTTATACTAGAAAGAGATGAAAGAGGTGGTTTTTGGAGGGAGCTGGTCCTACTTATGGTTAATGTAAAGATTGGAATTCAGGTTTCCAGTTGATTTGTGAGGAAGGGTGGCTTAGTGGTTAGGACACTCAGTCATAGGCGCCGAACACCCATGGAAAAAAATGAGTGAGTGCTGAGCATCCACCGGCAGCCAAGCTCCCCGGCCCTAGCACCCCTGCCGGTCAACTCCTCCCCATCCCTCCCAGCGCCTCCTGTGCGCCGCAGAACAGCTGTTCAGTGGTGTGCAGGAGCCACTGGGAGGGAGGAGGAGGAATGGGGAGGAGGGGTGCTCGGGGGAGGGGGTGGGAAGAGGCAGGGGTGGAGCGAGGGTGGGTTGGGACCTTGGAGGTAGGGGTGGACTGGGGGTGGGGTGGGACTAGGGGCAGAGCGGTGGGAGGAAGAGGCAGGGTGGGGGTGGGGCTTTGGGGAAGGGGTGAAGTGGGGGCAGGGCCAGGGGCAGAGCAAGGGTGGGAAGAGGGAGGGAGGGGGCTTGGAGGAAGGAGTGGAGTTGGGGCGAGCCTGTGGTGGGGGGGGGTCGAGCACCCACTCTGAGTAGAGAGCAAGTTGGCGCCTATGCACTCAGTTAGGACATGGGAGATTTAGGTTTAGCTCCTGGCTCTGCCACCGACTCCTTGTGTGACCCTGGGCAAATCACCCAATCATAGTCTGTTTCCCATCTGTAAGATGAGGATAGCAACACGTCCTTCATCTGTCTTGTCTATGTAGATTGCGAGCTCTTTGAGGCCAGGACAGCCTCTTACTAAGTGTATCTGCCGACAAGCACAATGGGGCCCGATATTGGTTAGGCCTCTAGGCACAATAGTAATATAAATAATATCCCAGCTCGTGCTGTTCTGCACCAGCGGCACCTCAATGTTTGGGATCTCCGATCTCCCCACCCTTGGTTAGGTGTGTCCCAAACACTCATCAGAATTCCACCTCGGTAGAAGATCACTCCTAAGAAGTGTCATCGGGAATGGTTTGAGTGTGTCAGAGAGGTGGGGTGGGAATTAGGTGTGCTGGAACATGGGGACCAGGGGCCATGGCGCCAGCACTTTAAAAAGGGGATAGGTGGTACAGGGAATAGGCGGGAGTGTGGGGAACAGGCCGGGAGGGAGGCGGGCTCGGGGAGAAGGAGTAGCGCGAGGGCAGGGCCTCGGCGTGAATGGGTGATGTGAGGGCAGGGGCTTGGGGGGGAAGGGTGGCACGGGGGGGCAGGGCCACGGTTTGGGCACTGGTGGCCCCCCCACTTTTAAGGCACTTCTGCTGCTCCTGGTGGGAATCAAAATCTGGTTTCAGAGATTGTTTCAGCCTTCACTGCAGAAGATGTCTCGATTCTTCTTCGAGTGATTGCTCCTATGCATTCCAGTCAGGTGTGCGCGCCGCGCGTGCACGGCTCTTCGGAACATTTTACCCTAGCAACTCCGGCGGGCCGGCTGGCGCCCCCTGGAGTGGCGCCGCTATGGCGCCTGTTATATACCCCAGCCGGCCCATCCGCTCCTCAGTTCCTTCTTACCGCCCGTGACGGCCAGTTGGAACTGTGGAGTGCTCTCTGTCCTCCACAACCCTAGCTCTCGCTACTTTTTCTGTACATAGTTGTTTCATTACTTAGTGTAGATAGTTCGTTCAGTTAGTTAGATAGTTTTAGGATAAGGATAAGGGGTTTTTTTCCCCCCCTTTTCCTCTACCGGTGCGGGCTCATGCCCAAAGCACCGGGCTTTAAGCCCTGCGCATCTTGCCAGCGGCATATGCCGGTCGGGGATCCACACGACTCCTGTCTCCGTTGCCTCGGGGAGAGTCACAGGACAGATAAGTGCCCTATCTGTTTGGCATTTAAGCCCCGGACGCGTAAGGAGCGGGACATTCGCCTGAAGCAGCTCCTGATGGAGGCATCGCTCCAGCCCCCGGCACCGACCGCGCCGGCACCGAGGGCTTCATCGGCGCGTAGCGCACTGGCGGCCCCGAGCCGCTTCGGCACCGAGGCTCCTCGACCTCAGCCAGCGGCACCGGCGACCCGGCACCGCTCCCTCTCGCCATCCAGGAAGCGTAAGCCGGTGAAGGTAGCTGCAAAGACCCACGCTCAGGGTCAAGAAGCCCAGCCAATACCACCACCTACGGTACCGGCTGTGGCCATGCACAGGACGTGCACCGTTCCGTTGCCTCCGGCGCCCCAAGGGTCGTCGAGTCCGGCATCGCCATGCTCCCCGGTGCCGACCGCGGTTGAGCTGCAGCTGCCATCCACGCCTGAGACTTTCTCAACGGCGCGGGAGCTCATAGAGCTCACAGAGGCACCGAGCCTCCGGCCCCCGGCACCGCCGGTGCGGGCTGTTGTATCGGCGGGAAAGCCGGCCATGATGATTCGGCCCCCTTCTCCGGACGGACGGCACAGACGGCGCTCCCGGTCCCGGTCTCGTTCCCGGTCCCGACGAAGGTCACCATCCTGCCGCTCAAGGTCCCGGCACCGCTCACCATCGCGGTACCAGTCGCTGTCTCGACGCTGGTCGCAGTCCCGGTACCGTTCAACATCGCGGTACCGGTCGCACTCCCGGCGTCGCTCCAGGTCCCGATCGCCTTCGCGTCGGCACCGACGGAGGTCCGCTTCCCGGTACCGTTCCCGGCACCGTGACTCTCGCAGCCGCTCCCGGCACCGCCGGTCCAGATCCCGGTCGAGCTCCTGGCACCGGTCGAGCTCCCGGCACCGCGGCGGACGTTGGTCTCGGTCACCATCCCGGTACCGTGATGACCGGCACCGATCCTTGGCACCGTCCGGGGACAGGCTGCCACTTTCGACGGCGCAGTCCATCAGCGCCTCTGCACCCCCATGGCCATCTCGCCCCGCGTCGGTCGCTTCCGGGGCAGGCAGCAACGGGCACCTTCCGCCTGCTCCGCATGGTCAACCTCAGGGTGCACAGCAGTGGGGCTTCTGGGTCCCCTGGGCCCAATACGAGACTCAGGGGGTGCCTTTCCCTCCACGGGCCCCTGCCTCCAAGCGCAGGGTACCAGAGACCACCGTAAGTAGACCGCCCCCTTCGCCACCGGGTTCGGTTTCGATACCGCCTGACCCCCAGAGGCATCCTCAGCCCGAGCCAGCCGACCAACCGTTAGAAGATCCATCTACGGAGGCTGTAGTCCAGGGCTTATCCTCGTGGTCGTCACCAGACGAGGCGGTGGCCGGAGCATCTGCCACAGATCCTCCACCAATAGACTTGAGGGCCCACCAAGACCTGCTTCGCCGCGTGGCAAAGGCCATCGATCTTCCCGTGGCGGAGGTTCAGGAGGACGAGGACCCAGTGACGAACGTCATTGGAGCGGAGGCTCCAGTACGGGTGGCCTTACCGTTCATCCGTACGATCCAAAAGAACGCCATGACAATCTGGCAGTCACCGGCGTCCGTCCCTCCTACTGCCCGCGGGGTCGAGCGAAAGTACTCCGTCCCCCGCACGGGATATGAGTATTTGTATACTCACCCGGCCCCAGACTCGTTGGTCGTACAGTCGGTCAATGACAGGGAGAGGCATGGTCAGCCCGCCCCAGCGCCGAAGTCTAAGGAGGCGAGGCGGATGGATCTGTTGGGCCGCAAGGTCTACTCTGATGGCGGTCTGCAACTTCGGATCGCCAATCAGATGGCTCTCCTCGCCAGGTACGCCTATGACATCATGGTGTCCCTGGCGAAGTTTACAGAACTGCTCCCAACAGCCTCCCGCCAGGAGTTCTCAGCGCTGTTGGACGAAGGGAAAAAATCTTCCAGGTCCTCCATCCAGGCTGCTCTTGACTCCGCGGATTCGGGAGCAAGGACCCTGGCCTCAGGAGTGACTATGAGGCGCATCTCCTGGCTGCAGTCCTCCACCCTACCACTGGAGGTGCAGTACACGCTGCAGGACCTGCCTTTTGATACTCAGGGTCTGTTCTCGGAAAAAACTGATTCCCGGATCCAGACCCTGAAGGACGGTCGCATAGCCATCCGCACTCTCGGGATGCATACACCGGCAACACAGCGCAGGTCCTTCAGGCAGCAACCCTCCCGGCCTTTCACTCAGCCACGGTACCGTCCCTACAACAGCAGGCGGCCTGGCCTAAATCGCCGTCGACCATCCGGCAACAGACGCAACCAGGCCCAGGCCCCTTCCAAGGCCCCTCAAGGGTCCAAACAGGCCTTTTGATGGGACGCCCGAGGACGGCCCATCACTCTTCCTACCGGATCCTACCCTTTTGTTTTACAACCACCTTTCCCATTTCTTTTCGGCATGGTCCCAAATAACAACGGACAACTGGGTGCTTCAAACAGTCCAGTCGGGATACCGCCTTCAGTTTGTTTCGCCCCCCCCCTTCCCACCCACCCTCCCTGTCCCTCTTCAGGGACCCCTCTCACGAGCAACTCCTCTTACAAGAGGTCCAGACTCTGTTGAGCGTGGGTGCCATAGAGGCAGTGCCTCAAGACAGGCGGGGCAGGGGATTCTATTCCCGATATTTTCTCATCCCCAAAGCGAAAGGAGGGCTACGTCCTATCCTGGACCTTCGAGAGCTGAACAAGTATCTGCTCAAGCCCAAGTTTCGCCTGGTCACCCTGGGGACCATCATTCCCTATCTGGATCTGGGAGACTGGTTTGCCGCCCTCGACATGAAGGACGCGTACTTCCATGTCGCGATCTACCCTCCCCATCGACGCTACCTACGTTTCGTGGTCAACAACGCACACTACCAGTTCGTAGTGTTACCATTCGGCCTATCCACCGCACCGAGGGTGTTTACCAAGTGCATGGCAGTGGTTGCCGCAGCCCTCCGCCGTCGTCATATACACGTCTACCTATATCTCGACGACTGGCTGGTTCGCGGAATGTCTCGGCGGCTGGTAATGGACCAGATGACAGAAATCCTGTCTCTATTTCAACGGCTCGGTCTTCTCATCAATGCCGAGAAGTCCTCCTTAATTCCGTCGCAGCGGGTGGAGTTCATTGGAGCGGTTCTCGACTCCAAGTTGGCCAGGGCCTGCCTACCGCGATCTCGGCACCAGACACTGGTCTCCATCATTCGAGACCTCGTCACCTTTTCTACCACGATGGTGCGATCCTGCCTCCGCCTCCTGGGCCACATGGCATCCTGTACGTATGTTACCGCGTACGCGCGGCTCCACCTTCGCCCGTTCCAGTCCTGGCTAGCGTCGGTGTACCGCCCGCATCGAGACCCTGTCGACATGGTGGTCACGGTCACCAAGCCAACCCTCGAGTCCCTCAGCTGGTGGCTAGACCCAGACGTCGTGTGTCCGGGAGTCCCGTTTCACCCTCCTCGCCCATCCGCCACTCTGACCACGGATGCCTCAGCGCTCGGCTGGGGGGCTCACCTGGGCGACCTTCACACCCAAGGTCTTTGGTCACCCCAGGAGCTCGCTCTGCACATCAACATCCACGAGCTGCGAGCGATCCGTTTGGCGTGTCACACCTTCCGCACCCGCCTGCAAGGCCGCTGCGTGACAGTGTTCACGGACAACACGACAGTGATGTTCTACATGAACAAGCAGGGCGGAGCCCGCTCCTCCCTCCTCTGCAAGGAAGCGCTGCTCCTGTGGGACTTCTGCGTGACCCACTCAATTCACCTGGAAGCGTCCTTTCTTCCGGGAGTGCAGAACACGCTGGCCGACCATCTCAGCAGGTCGTTCCTCTCCCACGAGTGGTCCCTCCGTCCAGATGTCGTGCACACAATCTTCCGGAGGTGGGGGTTTCCCCAAATAGACCTATTTGCCTCCAAGGAGAACAGGAAGTGCCACCTGTTTTGCTCGTTCCGAGGTCACTCGCCAGGCTCCCTGTCGGACGCCTTCCTTTACTCCTGGAAGGATCACCTCCTCTACGCCTTCCCTCCGTTCCCGCTCGTGCACCGTGTGCTACAGAAGCTTCGGAGGGACAGAGCCCACGTCATACTCGTAGCTCCGGCCTGGCCGAGGCAGCACTGGTACACCCTGCTGCTCGAGCTCTCCGTTCGGGATCCCATCCCCCTTCCGTTATGGCCGGACCTCATCACGCAGGACTTCGGCAGACTCCACCATCCGAACCTGCGGTCCCTCCATCTTACAGCTTGGTACCTGCGTGGTTGACCCACGCGGAGAGGGACTGTTCGGCGGCGGTACAGCAAGTCCTGCTAGAGAGTAGAAAGCCTTCCACTCGCTCCACCTACCTTGCGAAATGGAAGCGATTCGCGCTCTGGTGTGACCAACGAGGCCTCAATCCCTTCGTAGTCCCTGTCCCTACCATCCTGGACTACCTCTGGTACCTTAAGGAGCAAGGTCTGGCGGTCGCCTCCTTGAGGGTACACCTGGCAGCAGTGTCCGCCTTTTGTCCATCTACGGGAGGTCGGTCCGTCTTCTCCAACCAGATGGTTTCCCGCTTCCTTAAAGGCCTGGACCACTTGTACCCGCCCGTGCGGCGTCCTGCCCCGACCTGGGATTTGAACCTCGTTCTGGCCAAGCTTATGGGACCGCCCTTCGAGCCTCTAGCCACGTGCTCTCTGCTCTACCTCTCCTGGAAGACAGCCTTCCTCGTCGCAATTACATCAGCGAAACGAGTCTCTGAGCTCCGTGCTCTAACGGTTGGTCCACCATACACCGTCTTCCACGGAGACAAGGTGCAGCTTTGGCCACACCCGGCCTTCCTCCCTAAGGTGGTGTCGGCCTTCCACCTCAACCAGGAGATCTTCCTCCTGGTCTTCTTCCCGAAGCCGCATGCCTCACCTCGTGAGCAACAGCTTCACACCCTGGACGTCCGCAGGGCGCTTGCCTTTTACATCGAGCGGACGAAGCCCTTCCGATGTTCGACCCAGCTGTTTATAGCAGTCGCCGACCGCATGAAGGGCGAGCCGGTCTCCTCGCAGCGAATTTCCTCATGGGTTACGGCATGTATTCGGACGTGCTACGAGCTTGCTCGCGTGCCACCATGCCGCCTCACTGCTCACTCGACGAGAGCGCACGCCTCGTCGGCCGCCTTCCTGGCCCATGTCCCCATCCAGGACATCTGTAGAGCGGCTACCTGGTCTTCTGTCCACACCTTCGCCTCCCACTATGCGTTGGTGCAGCAATCAAGAGACGATGCAGCCTTCGGCTCCACAGTATTACACTCCGCCACGTCTCACTCCGACCCCACCGCCTAGGTAAGGCTTGGGAATCACCTGACTGGAATGCATAGGAGCAATCACTCGAAGAAGAAGAGACGGTTACTCACCGTAGTAACTGTTGTTCTTCGAGATGTGTTGCTCCTATCCATTCCAGACCCGCCCTCCTTCCCCACTGTCGGAGTAGCCGGCAAGAAGGAACTGAGGAGCGGACGGGCCGGCTGGGGTATATAACAGGCGCCATAGCGGCGCCACTCCAGGGGGCGCCAGCCGGCCCGCCGGAGTTGCTAGGGTAAAATGTTCCGAAGAGCCGTGCACGCGCGGCGCGCACACCTGACTGGAATGGATAGGAGCAACACATCTCGAAGAACAACAGTTACTACGGTGAGTAACCGTCTCTTCTAATGCCTCTATCAGTAATGATGAGGAGAAGACGTGATTGCAGGGCTGTGTGGACTTTTCTTTTTCATATTTCTTTGGGGCAGCGTCAAAGGCTGATTGCTCCTAGAGGGCACAGACAGTTCTTGAGACTTCAGACTCACGGAGATGAGCTGAATTAATTGCAGATTATGTTCCAGGGTGAAATATGAGCTCTGATGTTGTCTTATTTGCTCGATGTTCCCTTCTCTTAAGCTGATGACCCCTCGGTGGCTTTCCTTTCAGTCACAGCTCCTTTGTTTTCTGTGGTCTCACCCTTTATTAATTAGAAGGGCTGACACTGCAGCTCAAGACATTTATCAGCCTGGTACAATTGTAATTAATCTCACAATAAAGCTGCTTGAGATGAATTCATACAGGGCCCACTGTACCAGCAGTAGCACACAATGATAGGAGTGGTTATACTGGACCCCTCTCACTAGGGCCTACACCACGGAACATGGCGCATGGTTTGATGTGAGTTCATACTGGGTAGCTGTGTGTCTTGGAGGCATTAACACAAAACAAGATGTGTTGCTGTAGCACATACCCATGTGTCTCAGGTTCACCAAATGGGATGCATGCAGTACAGGGCCAGGTATGTGAAATAACCATACTCCCTAGGTCCTGCTGCTGCTCTCACTGGATGGCTGAATGGTGATCAGATACCACAGTGATGGGCAATGATACAAAAACCTACAAAGGTAGCTAATTTCTGTTACATCTTTGCAACAATTTGCCAATGAGGCCACCTCACCTGGGTAGTTAACACCTGCTTCTAGCACAGTCAGGCTTTTACTTCTGGCTTGACTGAGTGTTGTCTTTTCCCCAGAGCTCCATTTTCATTCTAATGCTGTAGTCACAACTAGAGGTGCGTGTGGACCAGGACACCAGACTGGAACCCCATGCGATGACGGAGAAGTGCACATTCTGATCTAAACTTCACAGCTCAGACCCCTTCATGTCAGACGGGTGCAAACAGGACTAGAGCCCTGTCAGACTTTGGGGAAGTCGAGGTCTTCAATTAAAGTGGCAAATCAGAGCAGAACCCTGTCTAACATCAGGGTAGTTTGGATCTGGATCTGAACTTCATAGCTTAGACCCACCTGTATTTACAAGTTTCTGTCCTTCAAGGTGGATGAAGGTCAAATACATAATAAATTGCTTTTGGATTAGGGAAGGACAGATTTACAGTCTTTAACCACTGAATTATGAGCTACTTTTGCAAGTATTTTACTGGGTTAAAATCTAGGGATGGCCCAACCAGACCTGAGAAAGGAAGAACCAGCCCAGCCCTGTTTTTAACGGAGGGTGATTAACCAGTGGAACACACTACCAAGGGAAGTCATAGAGTCTTCATCTCTTGATGTCTTCCAATCAAAACTGGATGCCTTTCTGAGAGATAGGTGTAAGGCCAGGTTTACCATGCCAAGTTTGATTGGCACAGTCAGGGGCATGAAAAAAACACACACACGCCCTGACTGACATAGCGATACAGGCGAAACAGTCCATGTAGGTGCAGCTATACTGGGAAAAGAGTTCTTTTACCAGTACAGGTTCTGTCGTTCAGGGAGGTTTGACTAGACTGGCAAAAGAACACCTTTTACGGCATAAGCTGCATCTCCACTAGGGGGCTCTGCTGGTAGAGCTGTATTGGCAAAGCCTTTGGAGTAGGGGTGGGCAAACTTTTTGGCCCGAGGGCCACATCGGGGTTGCAAAACTGTATGGAGGGCCGGGTAGGGAAGGCTGTGCCTCCCCAAGCAGCCTGGCCCCCTCTCTCTCTGCCCCCTCCCACTTCCCGCCCCCTGACTGGCCCCCTCAGAACTCCCGACCCATCCAACCCCCCACTGCTCCTTGTCCCCTGACCGCCCCCTCCCAGGACCCCCCCACCCCTAACCACCCCCCAGGACCCCACCCCCTATCCAACCCACCATCCCCTGACTGACCCCTGACCCCCATCCACACTCCTGCCCCCTGACAGGTCCCCCAGACTCCCACACCTATCCAACCCCACCGTTCCCTGTCCCCTAACCGCCCTGCCCCAGAACCTCCGCCCCATCTAACTGCTGCCTGCTCCCTGCCCCCTGACTGTCCCCCGGGACCCCCTGCCCCTAAATCCAACCCCCCTGCTCCCCGCCCCCTTACCATGCCGCTCAGAGTGGCAGGATTGGCAGCCATGCGGCCCGACCGGAGCCTGCCACACTGCCCGAGAGGAGCTCACAGGCCCACCGGCCAGAGCGCCAGCAGTGCGGCGAGCTGAGGCTGCAGGGGAGGGGGGACAGCAAGGGAGGGGCCGGGGGGCTAGCCTCCCTGTCTGGGAGCTCAAGGGCCGGGCACTCAAGGGCCAGGCAGGACAGTCCTGCAGGCTGGATGTGGCCTGCGGGTCGTAGTATCTGAGTATCTGAGTGAAATTCTATGTGTTATACAGGAGGTCAGACTAGATGATCTAATGGTCTCTTCTGACCATAAACTCTATGGTTCTATAGACTCTCTACCCCAGGCCCCCCATAGCATCCCCATAACCTCTTGAACCTTCCACCAAAACTTTTTAAGGTGTGAAAAAGTTTGTATCCTGTTTTCCCTGTATTATTTTACCTATTTCCTCTGCCCCTTTGGCCTGTACTCATGAGATTTCCGTGGCCACTTTTGTAGGCCCAATCTTCTAGAGGTTTCTTTGAGCTTTTGATGTTTGCCCATAGTTATGTAAAAGTGCCCAGCTGCAGCAGCTGGTTTCTTTGGGGGATTTACCATAGGCAATGGTCAAATGGATGAATAAAATATGCCATGGGTCCATCTGAGGATTTCTGGGAAAATTCCTGTCAGACCTATGAAATATGGATTTGAAACCTTTTCCCATGGACTGTGATGGTTTACAGGTTAAAAAAAACAGGTTCCAAACAAAACAAAGGATTTTCACAGATGTTGTGTAACTCTAGGATTTTGCTTGTGATGTTAAAACAAACAAACCTGTTCTTGTTTCATGCAAAGTTACCATCAGAATTAATCTTAGTCTGACATTTCACAGTTCAAACCCACCTGGATCCTTTTAAAAAATTGCCCACAAGAACCGGATGTCCTCTCTTGTTATCTGTCACTAGGAGCTGTTCAGCAGTTTATTGTTGGCAGTTCTCAGTGGTGTTTCATCAGGGTAATAACATACTGTATCATCTGAAGGAATAAACTTGCCCTGCCATCATGGGCTGGTAGGAAGGTATGGGCGATTGACTGTATATTACGGATCCACTCTGAAGCTCATTCTGTGGAAAAGACACTCTCAGGTCATTGGACACAAAATGTAGATTTTGGTTTAAAAAAATGGAAATCTTTGCCCTGTTATACGGGAGGTCAGACTAAATGATCAGAGAGGTCCTTTCTAGCCTTAAACTCTATGACTCTGTGAAATGTTTTAATTAAAAAGAAAGAAAGAGAGAGCAAGGAATATGCAAAGATGCTTTCTCGTGGTGGGATGGGTTAAAACACTCCTCTGCAGCCAAGCAGCCGTCTCTTTCAGATCACAGTGCCCCTAGTTCCAGCTCTCTGACTGCTTATATCCTATAGCCTTCTCTGGAGATTAGCACCTCTACACACTGAGCTACAGGAGCTTGGAGCAGCAGCTTGGAGGCATGGAGAAAGTCATAAACCTCTTTATGTTGTCTCGCCACTAGAGGGGACAAAGAGACACGGTGCCAATGTGTCAGTTGGCAACAGCATTGGGCTAGGATAGGAAAACCAGGAAGTGAAACTGTGTGTAAACAGAAAGCCCAAGTGGAGCGAAGTGCGGTGTATAAACAACCGCCGGGAGGTTTTGAAATTCCTTCAGCTGCCCTAAGTTGGAGCTGAAGTCCAGGGGGCCGAGGGCTAGAGGAATGATAGCTGCACGTGGAAAATAAAATAGCTGGAGTTTCCAGAAGAAAAGATGGGCTTGTGGGCGACGCTTGGTGTGCGATTTATTGACCAAGGAAATATTCACCATGGAGTAGGCGGGGCAGAGAGGTCTGGAGACAAGAGACCAGGAGAGAGCTCTTAGAATGGAAGAATGGCCAGGTGGTTGTAGGCTGTTATCCTAGGACTGGGTTCATGTCCCTGCTCCACCCCAGACTTCCTGTGTGCCCTTGGTCAAGGCACTTAGTCTTCCGGTGCTTTAGTTCCCATCAGTAAAATGGGGATAATAGGCCTGCACTAGCTCGCTAGGGTGTTGTGAGGATCAGATGCTGTGATAAAGGGGGGCCATATAAGTCCCAGAGAGAGGTATCTAGAGATACTTTCAGAGCCTGTGGTACCAGTTCAGGCCCCGCAGTTGCCCTCCAGGGCATAAGCCGAAGGTGTGTTGATCAGATGAATTAGCAATTTAGCAATGCGTTCTAGAGCCGAGCTTTGCAAACAGGCTGTCTGCTGTGCTGAGCCCGGGTCTGTCCAAACAGAACTGAAGCAACAGGGCAGTATGTGTGGGGCGGGGTGGACGTGAGCCTGTGCGTGGGTGTTTGTTTCAGTGCTGGGTGTGTGTGAGCAAGGGAGAGGGTGTGGGGCAGAATCCCCTGGTGTAACGCCATTGATTGTAATAGGGTTGTGCCGGGTTGGAACTTGGACCAACATGTGTTACAAACAGCTTTATTCAGGGGCCGCACTGTGGCATTCCCTGCGTGGCTGGCCTGGGGAGCTCTGCACAGGTTCCCTTCTGAGAGGCTTGGCTCCAGATTGCTGCAGCAAGGAGCGTGAATGGCTTCACACCCTGCGCTCCAGAAAGGAACTGGGAGCAGTGTAGCAAGACTGAAATGTTCTCTCCCTTCCTCCCGCAGCTGACCAGAGTGCCTGTGGAGTCGTGCGGGCAGTACAAGACCTGCAGCGCGTGCCTGGGCTCCGGGGACCCCCACTGTGGCTGGTGTGTGCTTCACAACACGTGAGTACGGCCCGATGGCATTTCCCTCCATCCGGCCCTGCCTCCCGTGCGCTTTTCTCACTCTCTACCAGGGCACGCAGCAAAGCTGCAAATGGACAGGGCTGTCCCTGGTGGGGCACAAGACATCACTCGAAAATGCGATCCGAGCAGCTCAGTTGGGGCCTCGGAGACTGAGAGAGAGTGTCCTTGCTGAAGCAGTCGTCTTCCTTTCACTTAGAATGGTAAAGAGAATAATGACAGAGACAAGGCAGTCTGGGTTTCTCCCTTCTGAGTGCACATGTGAGTGGATAAGGAGGGACTCAGCAAGACCCTGGTCCAAAGTCCATTGAAATCAATGGAAAAGCTCCTGTTTGCTCCACTCTGTTTTGAATCCGGCCCATTCGCTCTCCACTGACTCTCTACTGTTTACATTGTTTTGACTGCTGTTGATTTCAAGGGAGTGACTCCTGCTTTACACTATCTGGAGAGGAGAATCAGGACCTCAGGATTCCATAGGCACAGGGGGCCACATTCATAGGTAACGTGTAAGGGAGAACTGCCCCGTTTCATCTCAGTCAAGTGTTAGCTCTGAAACCTAGTGACAACAATTTAAATGTCAGCCCAACTGTTTCAATGCAGATCCATCTGGCTCTTCTGGGACAGTGGGCAAAGTCTGAGCAGATAATTTCCACCCCGCGTGGGTCCCAGGATCAGCGTTCAGGAGGGAGTCTGCTCACTAAAATGGCACTGCAGGGAAGGAAGCCATACTCTGAAATACAGCCTTGCCAGGTGCCTCTAGAATGAATGCAGAACTTCAGTTGAGGTGGCCCCAGGCCCTGCTGACATTGCAGCACTTTGTATTGTTTTCCTTTGACCCCGAGGCTTCCTCTCACTAACCTCAACACCCATCTCCCCTTCTGCCCTGCAGAGAACCCTCTTCCAGTGCCAGAGAGAGCTGGGTTTCAGGCTTGTCGAGCTCAAGGCTGGGGCAAGCTGTGAATGGTGGGATGGCATCACATGCCAATGGAGCCCGTGGCCTGGCAGCATGTCTGATCTTCATGGCCATATATAGACCAGCAGAGTGCAGCTGGGGGCAGCGGGGATGAATATGCCCAAAACGAGGAGTCAGGTCCCGCCTTTGCTTAGGCCCTGCACTCACTCAGGAGATCCTGGGCACACCTGGCCTGAGCTGAGGTTTGTAAATGTTACCCCAGCTATACCGAGCAAGCTGCATCCAGGGCCCTGCTAGTCCCTCTTGGTCTGAGAACGTGAGGCCAACACTTGTATTCAACAGCCAGGTTTGGTGTATTCTCCCTCTGCTCTTCTTCTCCCGGGCCCATCACCGTGGCACCCGAGCAGAGTGCTTTTTGCTATCAGTGACCTAGCCAACGAAGGGGCCCACCTCTTCTGTATCAAGGACCTGGGTGGATTGCCATTATTGATTTGTTTATGTAGCATCTTTCACTGGAATCAGTCAGCTTTATGTCAAATGACCCTCACGGGACAGAGGGATTGGCTGGCGTGTGGGCTTGGCAATGTGCTAGGAGGCCTCTTATCTCTAAGTCATCAGCTCCATCCATCCCAGAGTGACTGAATGCCATTAGTGTCTGATCGGTGCTTGGTGGCTTGCATGCAATGAATCGGTGGCTCTTGGTTCATTTCCTAGCAGGCAGGTGTCCACCTCCCAACAAACAGCCACCTTTTGTGCACTGATTGGTCTCCTCAGTGAGGGTCTCTGCAGAGCAGCCATGAACTCCGTGCCCAGCTCTAGAGATGGTTCCTCTGGGTTCAGGTTGAGGCATATTGGAGGCATCAGCATAGGGGAAGCGTATGGTGCCTCTGCCAGCCCAGCACCCTTTGTGTAGGCACATAGGGGGTGTCGGGGCTGTCAAAGCACGCTGAACCCCCCACCTGTGGGATCTGGCGCTGTGTGGCTGCTGATCACGTGCAGCGTATTCTGAGGGTGCAAGGAGTGACAGATCCTCCCTCCTACCCAAGTCTATAGGAACCTGAAGAACACTTCGGTGTGACTCGGGCACCCATCACTGCTGAGAACCCCCCAGGCGGAGGAGTGAACCCAGCACCTCTTGGTCTAAAGCATGAGCCTCTACTACTGGAGCTGAAGGACTCATTCCTTAATTGGAGAGCAGTAGCAGGCTGTTATCCTGTGTGGATCAGCCCCGAGGAGTGGGGGCACAGGTATGCTTGTCCAGTGCAGTGCATTAGTTTGATGGTGATTGTGATAGTGATGTATGAAGCACACGGCCGCATCACCAAAGTTCCTGAGCTGTGGCACAAACATCATGAATACGTCACGTATCCCTTCCTCTCCAAACCAAGAACCAAACACGGCCGCCTCCGTACCGAGCGGGAATGGGGGGCCCTGCCCAGGGTCTAGCATTAAAAAGCAGCTCAGACATTTTTCAGACAATTATTGGACGTCGGGCTGGGGGATGGCAATGCAGATAAGGCAGGGAGGGTATTTCCATTGTCTAGCTAAATCCCATTCATTTACCTGCAAGGTGAAAGTGGAGTCCCTGAAAGGTGGGTGAAGTTAGAGCACAGACCCAGGTGTGCCTTGAATACCAGCCTGACGTCACCCAGCTCATTTCTTCTATTGGAGGAAGCATGTAAATCTGGGTCTCGAGGTCTGGCCTGGAGAAGTAGGTGTCATTGCTACCCGACTGGCTCAGTGATAGGGATTCCAGATGCATAGAAGAGATCATCACACCACATTAGCTGCTGATTGAACCATGGCAATACCAGATATTTCATCTCAGGCTATTGCTGCAGCCACCCAGGGTCAGTGGCAGGGATCAAGCAATCAATGCACCTAGCAATAAATCCCCAGAGAGAGAAAAGGGGCAGAGACAACTGCAGATTGCACAGCAACTTGGTGCAAGGGAGCTAAAGAAAATGCTAGCCAGCGTATAGTAGGGAAAGGAGAACTGGATTCAAGACTAGGAATCCCATGTGCAAACCTTCCCCCCAACACCCCCCTTCTCCTCCCTTAAGGAGGAAGGATGACCTTGTTGTTAATACACTGGCCAGCACAGCAGGATTCCTGGGTTCTATTCCCAACTTTAGGACAGACCTGGGAGCTTGTTGCTTAACCTCTGCTTCCTCCTCTGTAAATGGGGCTGCCCTTTATTTACATGCCTTACGGTAGGGCCATGAGGGCTAATTCACCTTGGCTTTTGAGGTGCTCCGAAAGGAAAACATGTAAATCCTCCCTCTAAATTCCTTTCCTTCGTCCTGCTTCCCAGGCGTGAGCTCCGGGCCACTGCTGCCCACGGCCTCGCCTGTCCTTGGGCGAAGCCACTGTGTGCCTAGAACCCGAGTCCTCCCTCGCTTCCCCCAGTGCCACGCCACTGACCTCAGGAAGGTAGTGCTGGGGGGAGGAGACTCAGGCTCTATGGGTTTTACTAGGAAACGGTATAAGTCAGTGACCCCAACTCCCTAAGAAAAGACGACAGTGCTGTGGCCACTTCACCACTCTCTGCCCTTGCCTTGTTGTCCTGTTCCCGCCCCATTGCGTCCCGGGGCCTCTCTCCAAAGCTCCTGTAATACGTCTGATCTGGTGGGGCTGGGTGAGCAAGTTTGGCTCCAGGTAGAACCACCCGGCCTGGCAAAGGACGCTTCGCCCTTAAACCAAACCTGGAGTGAACTAGGCACTCGGGAGGCTGAGAAGGTGCCAGGAGTTCTTTGTCTTCTCTGCGATCTCTGGGTTTATTTTTTTTTATCTGCCTGCCTCTGCCCCTCACACTGGGCTTGGAAACAGAAGGGCCAAACCACATGAGCCAGGCTGTCCAGGGCATTTCCAGCCAGGCAAGCAGCCGGCAGTGCCAGATATCCCTGGTTTCCCATAACCTCCAGCTCCTGTTCTGCAGAGTTAAGCTGTCCAGCTGCCTCAGGGGAGCAGCACCTGGGTGTTTGGGTCCTTATTGGCACTGAACCTTAGAACATTGTGAAGTTCATTAATCAGCCTTTCCTAGACTTGTTGTCCAATCAAACCCCCACCCCTCCGCCCACACGAGATCTCCAGGAAAACTTGTCAGAACCGTTGCCTGTCACTAGTGTTAATACATCACCCTGTGTCACCTTTCAGCCAAGGGTCTCAAACGCTTCGTAAGCAGGAAGGAGTCCAGCCTCCTTTGAGGTAAAGTGATCCCTGTTTTACATATGGGGAAACTGAGGCATGGAGCAGAGACGTGACTTGTCTAGGCCCTCGCTGAAAGAGTAGGAATGGAACTCGCAGCTCCAGACTGCCAGGCGTGTGCCTTAACTACAAGAGCATCCTTCCTCTCCAGTATCAATCATCTTTAATTAATGGCAGTGCAGGGTTATGCCGTGGGCATGCCGTAAATTGCTCACCTAACGGAGAAGGGTGGCCTGTCGGGTGCGCGTAGCTGTCTGTTTATTTCTAGAGTGCTTCTCACTGTTGGATCTGAGCATCAGTAACTGAGGTGCTCAGTGTAGATGTCAGTGCACGCGGCTTCTAAGGTTACCCCACAGCCCCATCCATCCGTTCTCTGGAAGCTCTGAGTCTCCAGCCGTTGATCTCTAGTGAATGCTTTAGCCCGGAGGGCTGGGAGCTGGGACGGTGTCTGGTGACTGCTTTGTGATCCAACTTTGCATTGCGATCCTGAATTCTCTGTGCAAGGGGCAGCGTGCCAGCGCCCAGGAATTGATTTCTGTGACTCTCCCATCCTAATCTTACAGGGGGAAATTTGACTCTATTGAGAGAGAGAGACGGGGGTGGGGGGAAGCGTGAGGAGGGGGTAGGGAGGGACATTGATTGGCTTCTACATGGCAAGGAAGAGAGCCGGTCACTGGAGCTTTGCATTGCTGTATCTCTAGCTCTCATCTCATTCCTCTCCTTTCAGTGGCTCAGCTCCCCTCCGGGGCTGCGTTTAGGCCTCTTTAGGCTGTGATGAATCATTTAGATGGTGTAAATTGAAAACATGGGGCTCGGCTTCTGCACAGGTCTCCAGGGAGGCTGAGGGAGGGGCGGTAACCAGGCTGGCACAGAGAGACCAAGTGCCTAGGACAGAAGGCAGCTGGTGAACCAAGGCCAACTGCAAGGTCACGATAGTGTCACTGAACCAGAGCACGAGGACGGGACGGTGAAAGTTTTCTCTCAGTGGGAAACAAATCGCTGCTTTTCCACTTGCTGCCGCAAGAGGCATCATCGTGCCAACCAGCCTCCTGAGCCGAGTCCTGCCCAGCAGCGCCCTCCAAATCTGGGGACCGACCCCTCACCCCGCCACTTCCCTCCGCCTGCCCTGCCTCCTCTGTCTCTGGGCTTGCTCCAAACGGTGTCTCAGTGCTTCCCAGCCATGGAACAGCTGAGGGTTGAGGGACTGAGAGGAGCAAGGAGGCAAATGGAAGGATCCTCCCCAGATGTTTGATCATGACTCCAAGACGTTGGAGAGTGGCTCAATCTCAGGCAAGGAATGTATATTTTAGGATGGGGGATAAACCTGCTGTGTCCATAATTCCCCCTCCCTATTTGGATGGGGGGAGGAGTCACTGGCTTGTGGCCATATGAATACCTGTGCAGCATCCTGCACGCACATGGCTGTGGCCAGGCGCACAGGGATACATGCCAGTCCCAGCATGCAAAACCACACCCACCAGCAAATACTTGCCCAAAGCACACACATCCACAGCCCGAGGCACCAGCACCCCAATCACCTCCAGCATGCACAAGCACCCCCCATCTTCCCGCAACGACGCTCTTGCCTGTCATGCAACCCACATGTGCCAAAACAGACATGCACACAGAGACACGCATGCAAATGTATGCCACATAAATGCGCACTGGCCAACACCTCTCACTCCCTCACCCCCACACACTGAGTTACATGGTTGCCTTTCTTCCAAACCTGGACCCCCACCACTCCACGTCAGTCTCGCCAGCTGCAGCAGAGGGCCCGTGCCACTTATGGAGATGAAAGAGTGTGAAAACACCCTCCTCTTTACAGACGTACCCTGCTCCTGCAAACACACATGGTCACCAGTTAGGATCTTAGCAACGTATAGCACCAAGTTAGGCCACAAGCTGCTGTTCCTCCAGCCCTGAGCAGCGGCAGCGTGGAGCTAGGACGTGGTTGCAGTGACTACCGGAAGGGGATTCTTTCCTGAGGCTGCTGGCCAGAGGCAGGAGTCTGTGGTTTAATGCAGGCTGGGCTGCCTAGTGTCACTGCTATGTAGGGACGCTGTAAGGGTATGTCTGGCCTAGAGCTGGAAGGTTTCATTCCATACCCGTTGAGCTAACTTACGAAAAATAGCAGCCTAGCCATGGCTTGCCCAGTTGCCTAAGTCCATAGCTAGAGTTTCAGGTGGGATTGTACTTGAGCCGTCCCACCGGCCATGGCTACGCTGTTATTAGCAGGCTAGCGCCGATCAAGCTAGTGTGGGTCCGTCTGCCTGAGCTGGAAATGACAGCTCCAGCTCCAGCTCTAGCTCCAGGCCAGACATAGCCTAAATCCTGGCCGAGGCTAAGCAGTCACAGCAGGAACTGCTGGCTACAGCACATCGCCCAGCTGCAGGCACAGTCTGCAGCCAGGGAATGGGATAAGAAGGAGTTGCCAGGAGATTTATCTGCTAGTTCCCAGCCTTGGGACCTGACCTTGCTCTTGCTGAAATCAAGCCAGAGGGAGAGAGAGAGAGAGAGAGTGTGTGTGTATGTGTGTGTTATTTTTCCTCGGTTTAGGAAACCCTGGTGATGCTCAGGGACCGCTCAGTGTTTGAAGAGCGCGGCTTTATTCTGCATCTGGCTCCAGCCGGCTGTTTGGAACAAGAGTTTCACAGCACCCTGCCCAGCTTGTCTGTGGGAAGCACCCCACAGCACTGCCCTATCTTATGCCAGGGGAGGAACTGACCCCAAACAGTCCTGGGACAGGGGAAGCACAAGCTGCCTCTCTGGGTCCCCGTGCGGGGCTCTGTGCAGGTGCTGCGATGCATTGGCCCTGTCACCCAGACTGCCTCAGGCTGCTCTCTCGGCTGTCCTCCAGCGGAGCAGGCTGGGCCTGGCTAGCGATTAGCTACCACCATGGGGAAACAAGAGTTTCTGGGGCAGAAAGTCCTGTCTGAGAGGGCATCTATCCCGTCAGTTAGCTCTGGTCTCCGGTGTCCGCCCCCTTTCACCCTGGGATCTGGGGAAGCTTCTCCATCCAGAAGTCTCGAGGCTCATTTCTAACAGACTGTCCTGGTACAAAGGAAAACTGCACTTAAACAACTGGCCTAGTCTGGGGGCTTTTTTCTTATTTTTCTTCCTCCCACAGACTCATGCCCAGACCAGAAAATAACGCTGTCTCGCCTCGGCAGGTAACGTGATGCCACAGAGTAGGCACAGTCTCATTGATCGACCCTGACTTTACCTTTCTTGGTCAAAGTCTTCTGAGTCGCTAAAGAGAGTCTCCGGTAACCCAAGCCGCCTGCAGAGGCAGCGATAAGATCAGGCGCGAGCTCTTTAGAAGTCTTTCTCTCGCTTGACTTTTAGTCGGCTGAAAGGATGTTGCTCCCCCATGGGCTGAGGTTCTCCCGCTCTGAACTCCTTTAACAAGCGCTGCCATGGGAGACAGGAAATGTCGGGGCCCGCTCTGGGAAGTGATGTTTGCATGGGAAGGCCAGGAGGGATTCAGAGGGGGGGACAGGAAGAGCACCCCAAGCCCCACGCTGTTCAGAACGTCAGCTCGGAGCACTGGCGAGTGAATGGGATGGTGGAGCATGTAGATTCCTGCTCCTGGCTTGAGCCTGATCCTGGGAGGTATCCTGCACCCACAGTTTCACTGAAGAAACCCGCCCTCAGGGGCCCAATTCATTATTGTCTGTGTTACACCAGGATGTAAACTGCTGTCACGTCAGAATGGTAATGTTTTGCATTGGTGTAAACAACTGCACAAGAGCAGGGCAATGATGAATTAGACCAGGTGTCGGCAACCTTTCAGAAGTGCGGTGCCGAGTCTTATTCACTCTCATTTAAGGTTTCGCGTGCCGGTAATACATCTTAACATTTTTAGAAGATCTCTTTCTATAAGTCTATAATATATAACTAAACTATTGTTGTATGTAAAGTAAATAAGGTTTTTAAAATGTTTAAGAAGCTTCATTTAAAATTAAATTAAAATGCAGGGCCCCCCGGACTGGTGGCCAGGACCCGGGCAGTGTGAGTGCCACTGAAAATCAGCTTGCGTGCCGCCTTCGTCACCCGTGCCACAGGTTGCCTACCCCTGAATTAGACCCAGGAACTGCAGTTGCGACTGGAACCCTGTGTGGGGTCTGGAGGGCTTCTTATGCTCTTCCTACCCCGGGCATTAATCCCGCAGGGGCCTTGCTGTCTGCAGAGGGCTTTGAGAGCTTCCAGTCAGAACAAAGGTACATTGTTTGTTAGAGGTGAGCCTGACTTCCGCTGAATGGTGGCAGATTTCAGATTCAAACCCAGCTCTGGCTCTGAAGCTTGTGGCTGGCACAGAAGAGCTGAGCCGAACCTCCGAATGCTGGGGAAGTTCAGATCTGCACTTTGCTCCTTTTGCCCTGTTTGTTCTTCCACCTACATGCGTAGCTGAGCTTAAGCCCCATTTCCTAGTGCAGTCGGAATGGCTGTTGGTCAGAGTTAAGGTTGTTGGACTGGTTGGAGTCACATAGGAGAAAAACGTTGGAAGAAAATCCTGAAACATGGAATTTGGTTTGGAACTCTCTGAGGGGTTGCTCGGAAGTGGCAGTTGGGGGAGAGCGGGGCGTAGCCGTTGAGCTGCATCCCCAAGCTGTGGCTGGTTCGGATCATGCGCTGTCTCAGCCGGCACTCAGACGAGTCTGTAGCGGAAGCTTGGTCAGAGAGCTAGGCAGAGTGGAGTAATCTGCCCGCAATGGGCCTTGACACAGAGTGAATCCATCGCTTTCTCAGGTGGTTATTGAAAGAGGAGAGGATGTTTTCTGCTTTGCATAAAGGTGCTCGCAGCAGGGGGACCAGATGGCTCGGTGGATTTATACTGGGCTATTCAGCATCTTGCATCACATCTATGTAACCTTTAATCGTAATCCGTCGGTTGAGGCATATCTAATGTACCTCTCCGTTTAGCACCTCAGCATCAGATCTCACCTGGAGCAGAGCAGAAGTGCCCAAAACGTGTCATCATCTTGGAGGCTCTTTCATGGCTTTGTGAAATGAGTTTTAGGTCCAGAGAGAGCAAATCCCTTGTTAACGTCCGAAAGGCTCTGAGGCAGTGGTTGGCTCTTGATAAATCACATCCGTCTGTGGTGTACAGGTGTGGACGTTGAACAAACCACCCTGAATTGCACCTGGTGGCCTCAGCAGAAAGGCCAGTGACAAGGCCTGGACACCCTACTATCCATACAGGTAGAGGTAGCAGGGTCAGCCTGGAGCCAGCTGGCACTGCCCCTGCCCCTTTTCTGATCTCAGCCTGCCAAGATGCCACTCAGATCCCTTTCAGGAGCACTCCATTTGCTTTCCCATAAATAGTGGTGCAGGACAGGCCTGTGCCCTTCGCAGGTTGATTCATCGGCACGGCTGTGGCTGCCTGAGGCGACACACGGATTTTACCGGGCCCCGCAAACTGGAATACGCTGGTGCCTGGTAAATGTATTTTGATAACAGGCTTTTCCCTTGATTAGTTCTTCCTAGCTAGAGGGCAGTGGGGCGGGGTGGGAGGCTAATTAGTTTGTGCAGCGGGTTTCCGAATGAGCCTTTCACTACAGCAGACCTGGCGAGCTTGGTGTCGTACTTGTGATTTGTCTCCATGACAGAGCAGCCACTTTGCAGTCTCTGCTCAGGGGAGGTGGGGAGGTGGGGGGCTGTTGCTACAGGTCAAGAATGAGGAGCATTGGCAAAGTTCTGTGTGCGAGTCGGGACACGAGGCAGGGCTGCCAGAGCATGGCATGTTGTACATCAGGACTAGGATCTGCCACAGCTCAGGGCAACTGCCCCTGTATTTCCCTTCAGTGGTCCAGCCAGGGCGCCCGCTGTCAGGCTGCTGGCTCCCCAGCCATTGCCCTTCTGGGTGGAGACCCACATCTTTCTCCCTTCTGACTGGGGTATCTCCAGCCTGCCCAGCTCGCTGCTTCCGCTGTGCATTTCCCAGCGCAGACAGGTTAGCCAAGCGAAGCGCACCTCCTTGCTTTCTCTTCAGAGACAGTTAACAGGTGTAATGGCTACAGATTCCAGGTACCACACAGCACTTCCGATGCAAGCCTGCTCTAGTCTTACGGGAAAAAGCCGTACAGAGAAAACATTAAAAACAGTAGATGAACCTACGCACTAATAAGCTTACCAGGCACGACCCCAACTCGAACATGGAGTCTTTCAAACCCCCCGCCCAAGGGGGATTCCTTGGGGTTACCAGTTCATCACAGCTTCAGCACCCGTCTTCTGAGGTTCAGTAGGCCAGTCCTTCGAACCCTTCCCAAAGGATTGGGGCCCTCCATGGACCAGTGATCCTGTCTGTATGCTGGATCAGGAAGAACACCCTGACCCAGTGTGACGGAGCAATTCTGGCGGGACCCAACTGAGAGTGCCAAATCAGGACCAATTGCTTAAACTGGGCAGTCACAGCCCTAGGCTGGGGTTTTTCCACCTCTAAGGCAAACCAAACCAGCCAGACAAAAAGGACTTTGGTCTCACCCCACTGGCTAACCACAAGTCACACAAGCAATTTCCTTAGACACTCCAGTCTCCCAGCATCACCACCAGTGCACTCGTCCTGGGGATGAATGGTTATGAAAACCAACACCCCAATAAAAGAAAAAGGTTCTCTCGATCCCAAAGGACCAAGCCCCAGACCCAGGTCAATATACACATCAGATCTTACCCACAAATCACGCTGTTGCCAATCCTTTAGAATCTAAAATCTAAAGGTTTATTTACAAAGGGAAAAAGGTAGAGACGAGAGGTAGAATTGGTTAAATGGAATCAATTACATACAGTGATGGCAAAGTTCTTAGTTCAGGCTTGTAGCAGTGATGGAATAAACTGCAGGTTCAAATTGAGTCTCTGGAGTACATCCCCAGCTGGGATGGGTCATTCAGTCCCTTGTATAGAGCTTCAGTTTGTAGCAAAGTCCCTCCAGAGGTCAGAAGCAGGATTGAAGACAAAATGGAGATGAGGCATTAGCCTTATATAGACTTTTCCAGGTGTAAGAATCTCTTTGTCCTCACTGTGGAAAATTACAGCAAAATGGAGTCTGCAGTCACATGGACAAGTCTCTGCATACTTTGCTGAGTCACAAGGCGTGTCTGCCTTCTCTCCATGGGTCAATTGTGTAGCTGATGGTCCTTAATGGGCCATCAAGCCAGCTAGGCAGGGCTAACACCAGCTTGTCTGGGATATTTCCCAGAAGCAGAGCATAATACAAAATACAGACAGTACAGAGCCAATACTTATAACTTCAACTACAAAATGATACACAGACATACAGACAGCATAATCATAACCAGCAACCCAGAACCTGGTCTTAGACACCTTATATGACCCCCTTTACTTAAGATTTGGTGCCACTACAGGACCTTGGTTGCAACCCATGTTCTATATGGTCCCAATTTATATCAATAACGTCACACCCAGTTTAAAACCAGGCTACTTCTCCCCAGCCCCTCTCTCTGTCTGTTGGTCCCTGGAGGATCCAGTTGGAAGCGGGGTGGCTTCAAAAGGTCGATAATAGAGGAAGTTCCTTAGCATCCTCCCCTCCCTACTAGAGAAGGTACATTCAGTGCCACAATAACCAGGGCCGTCCCTAGCTATTCTGGGGCCCTACGCAGCCTCCCCCGCGGGGTGGGTGAGTGGGGCCCCAGGCCTCTGCGGGGTGGGGGCGGGGAACAGGGGAGCTGTCCCCAGGCCTCCATGGGGTGGGGGAAGCAGGGGGCAGGCCCCAGGCCTCCCCGGGGTGGGGGGAGCAGGGCTGGCTTAGGGGGCAGGGGGGAACTACTCACTGGCGGCGCAGCTGGGGCGGGGTCTGCACTTCCCGCCGCCGGTGAGTTCAAGCCCAGCCATGCTGCAGAGCTCAGGGGAGTGGGGGCAGAGCAGAGGTGGGGCCAGGGCGGAGCAGGGGCAAGGGCCCTTGGGAAGAGCCGGAGCAGGGGCTGGAGCAGCACACAGCTGCACAGAGCACCAGGAAATTTGGTGCCCCAAATTTCCTGGTGCCCTACACAGCTGCGTACTTTGCATATGGGTAAGGGCAGCCCTGGCAATAACACATACACAAGTGAATTTTTAATGCAATGGACCCTAAAGGTATTAACCCTGATTCAATAAGGTTTTAACTTAATTCAGTAAAGTTGATCTTAAGTCCATCAGGTTTGTTCAGGATATTACAGGATATTGTCCGTCTGCCACAGGTCGCCCCAGCACAGCTGTGTGGGGATCTCTGGGCTACAGTTGCTGAGCGTCCCGTAGATCAGAGTCAAGGTGCCTCGGCTGCCTTCCACAGGGCCCAGGACTGGAATCTCAGGCAAGGCTGCAGGTCAGGACTGAGATGCATCAGCAGCATGTTGGGGGCCCAAGACTAGGGTAGCAGTCAGTGGATGGTGCTGTTCAGCATTTATGTGTGTGGTCAGAGGAGAGCCTGGGACTGACATAGCCAGGGTTGCTACGGGTCTGGATTGATGTGCATTAGGAGGCCTAGGTTACCTGGTGCTTTGGTAGATGAGGATTGAAGTGCACATTGGTGGAGCTGCATGGTGGATGCAGGCATGGGAAAGCAGAATAGATGTGCAGGGGAAAGTTATGCTGTGTTTGAATCTAGTGAGTGGTGTCCAGATGCTGACTTGAATGTTCATGATCAGGGCCTGTTTGTATAAGTGGGTGTATTGAAACCCCAAATCTGAACACCCTAGGGGAGGCCAAACTCCTGATCTGAGTTTTGCAGCTTGGGCCGCTCTTTGCTATATACAGAATTTCACGCTGGGTTTCTGGTAAGCAGTTCCACTGCGTTTCTAACTTGCTACATATCAGAATAATGAATGCCCTGTAGGGTTCCTTGCAATGCCTTGCAGCCTCTGGAGCAAAATCACAGAGAGTTATGATGGATGGATGATTTGGAAAATTTGGTTTCCGTCATAGGGCTGCTTCCAGGGAATTGATTTCTGTCTTATTGTCAGACATTCCTCAGTATCTCTGCAGCCAATAACCTGCCAATGAGAGAAAATGGCACAGCGAATGAGTTCTCCCAGGGCGGGGTCACGTCTGCCTCCGAATGTGTTTTCTCCCTGACATTTCATCATCCTTGACAGTGTCAGATTCCTGGCAGGTCTCAGAAGGGGGAAAAGCAGGAGGCTTTCCCTCCTGAAATCATCGCTAGGAACTTTTTAGGACACTCAGCTGCCTCCTGGTATGGATGTTCATGCACACACGGCGCACACACAGGCCTGTCTGCTCTTATTGCACGCACTCACACACACATACAGAGAGAGTCCTCTTGGGGTTTTTTGCACACACATACGCACAAACACACACCGCATTCTCTGCGCGCACAAACACACCAACGAACTCCCCTTAGCACGGCCACCCGTGCGCACTCTCTCACACCACCCCTTAGCTTTCCCTGTCATGTTCACACACACACATTCGCACCTCCGCCCTCTCACGCACGCTAACCCTTGAATTGCCTCATGTCATCCCTGCTCTCAAGCGAGGGGGCCTTTGTCACTGTCCCCTCCACGCACAGCGGCTCTGCACGAGAGGAGGAGTCTCGGCGAGAAATGAAAAGTGCTCCCAAGGGCTGAGCTGGGTGGAAACCTGGGCTGGCTGTGCGGAGTCCCGCTAGCTGTGGACAGCTTGCATATGGCAGCAAAGGATCGAGCTGCTCAGTGTGTCCTGATGTGGGGACTTTCTCTGGGGAGCAGACATTGAGGGGAGCTGAGGCTCCACATTTGCCTAGATTATTTTCTTCCAGTTCTCTCTATATGCTTTGGTTTCATCCAGCCCCGCATCCTCTGCCACTCTCCTCCCCCCCCCGACACCCCACCACCCTCAACAACACACAGACCCCTTATTTCCTTCTGGGCTTTGAGCAATGAGCCTCTTTCTCCTTTCTGCAGCATTCCTTCCCCCATCAGCTCTCACCCCAAGCCTCTTCCTTAGCTGCTTTGGAATAGCATTGAATTGAGAGCATGAAATGTCTCCCAAGGCAGAAGCCGTTGCTTTAATTCCTTAGCCCCCTGCCATGAATTAGGGCAGCCAGATGAAAGCCTGAACCCTGGCCTTGCGGGGAGATACGGGAGTCCTTCCCTCCCCCATCCCTCTTTACTCAGTCTGTTCAGAGTGCGGCTTAGAATATTTAAATGGAATATATTCCAATCTGGTACCACTGGCTCCTCCTGTGAGAATAGGGAGATCCCCAGTAACAGAACAACGTGCCCTTAGACTGGTGAGCTGGGGCATCATCAGCTGTTTACAGAGGAAGAAACTGAGGCAAAGAAAAATGAAGAGATTTGGCCAATGTCACAGCTGGGTATGGAACAAAGGACTCACGACTTCCAGGGAAATGTCCCATCCACCGGCCTGGGCTAGTACCCGGTGGTGGTTGGAGGCCCGAGTGTTGAATTTTCACGGGGGCCGTGTTGCGATAGCGATGGCTAGACCTAGGCCTATAAGATGTGCGAATGCAAAGAACAAGAATGTTTAATTGCAAATCTATTTCCTCCTCCTTCCCTTCCCCCATCACAGCCTAGTTGCCCCTGGCAAATTGAGCCACAGCCAGCACAGGGCGCTGCTAGGAAGCTACATGCCAGGAACAGACACACTCTTCTGCTGGCGATCTTGTTGCAAAGACAGGAGTGAGTCTCAAAAGTGCTGAAGGGTCTGGAGTGAGGGATCAGGAGAAGTTAAAAGAACGATAGCTGGGAAGCTTGGTTACACAGTGACCCAGGGTGGGTTGTGGTAGGCAGCTGCCTCTAAGGATTGTAAGGGTCTAAGCAGCAAGGGAGCCAAGAGGTTATAGCAAGGAGCACTGGGGGGCGGGTTAAGGAAAGTTTGTGCTGAATGCTAAGGAAATTTCCTAATGGTGAGATCCATTCAGCTGTGGAACAGCGTTCCAAGGGAAGCCATGGGAGCCTTTTTGTGGGGGACATTTAGAGCTGAGAGGAAGTAAGATCCAGTGGTTAGGGTACCAACCTAGGACTTGAGAGAGCTGCATTCAGTTCCCTGCTCCATCACTGCGGTCAAGTCACTTAGCCTCTCTGTGCCTCAGTTCCCCATCAGGGCAGGGGGGATAATAGCACGGCCTTCCCTCAGAGGGAGGATAAAGACATTCAATTAGGACTGCCAGATGATTGAAAAAATAATCACAATTAATCGCAAGATTAAAATAATAATAATCATGATTAATCGCACGATTAATTGCACTGTTAAACAATAGAATAACATTTATTTAAATATTTTTGGATGTTTTTCTACGTTTTCAAATATATTGATGTCAGTTGCAACACAGAATACGAAGTGTATAGTGCTCACTTTATTATTTTTTTATTACAAATATTTGCACGGTAAATAGATAAAAGAAATAGTATTTTTCAGTTCACCTCATACAAGTACTGTACAAACAAATGTTTAGCACATCCGGCACATAAATACCTGGCAACACTGGCTACACAAGTGCCATGCGAATGCTGTTCTCCCTTTCAGGTGAAATTGTAAAAAAAGAGGTGGGCAGCATTATCTCCCGTAAATGTAAACAAACGTATTTGTCTGAGGGACTGGCTGAACAAGAAGTAGGACTGAGTGGATTTATAGGCTCTAAAGTTTTACATTGTTTTGTTTTTGAATGCAGCCATGTAGCAAAAAAAATCTACATTGGTGAGTTGCACTTTTATGATAAAGAGATTGCACCACAGTACTTGTATGAGGTGAACTGAAAAATACCATTTCTTTTGTTTCTTTTTTACAGTGTAACTATTTGTAATAAAAATAAATATAAAGTGATCCCTGTACACTTTGTATTCTGTGTTGCAATTGAAATCAATATATTTGAAAATGTAGAAAAACACCAGAAATTATTTATAATAAATTTAACTGGTATTCTATTATTGTTTATCAGTTCGATTAAAACTGCGCTTAATCGAGATTAATTTTTCTAATCGAGTTAATTTGTTTTGAGTTAATGGAGTGAGTTCACTGCGATTAATTGACACCCTACATTAAACCCCTACATTATATGCATCTGATGAAGTGGGTCATAGCCCACAAAAGCTTATGCCCAAATACATTTGTTAGTCTCTAAGGTGCCACAAGGACTCCTCGTTGTTTTTGCTGATACAGACTAACACGGCTACCCCTCTAAAGATTGTGAAGCGCTCAGATACTCTAGTGGTGGGAGTCATAGAAGTACGATGGACAGGTAGAATTGGCCCAGAGAAGAATACACTGTCCAGTAGGGGCCTACCCAGTGCTGGCCATAGGGCGTGCAGGTCTTTTCCATCTTGCAATCTAACAAGCAGGTTTAGGATAGTGGGGACCAGAGAATTAGACCATGGGACATCAGTATCAATGGATGAAAGATAAATGAATCCTCATTGGCTGTGTAACCTCTTGGCGATACAGCCTGTGCCTACATCACCCTGAGCATTTGCTTGTCTGGCAGAGAAGTGGCAGCATCAGAAGGGTTAAAAGAGGAAGGATCCATTTCTATCTCAGCAGCAGGTTTGGAGGGGAGGAGAGCTGCCTGCTCTTTTGACTTGCAGCATAGTCTCTCCCCTCTGTGCTTCTTTCTGGCCCCAGGCGGGAGAGTAGATCTACATTGGAATTGAGATATATTCAGAAAATAATCACAATCTAGCTACCGCATGCCTGGGAGTGTCATTCCTCCTCAGTAGCGCCGTGCAGCTCGCTGCAGCTTAGCGCTGGCTGGCAGTATTTTAAATACCCATTTCCATCCCATTGCCTGGCCCTGGAATGTTGGACTCATTGAGAGACGGCAGGCTGCTTTGTCTTGCTTAGGTTTGGCGTGAAGGCAGCAGGTGGTGCTGCCAGGAAAAAGTAGGTCTGGGAGAAGGGCCTGACTCAGGGGGCCGTGGGGAGGTGGAAGGGCCTGGCTCTGGAAGAGGCTGTGAGAGGGAGCTCCCACCACTTGTGTCCTCCCTTGGAACCTCTTTGAGTCAGGAACCAGCAGTCAAAACCGCTTCTGTTCCTCTGCCCTCTTTGAAGGCAGGTCAGAGTCAATTGGCCAACCCTGCCAACTAGGCTTGTGTATTCCATGAAGCGCAAGGGTCAGGATTTTAATTGAGATAAAGCTTTCTTGTTGTGTCTGTTCTGCTCTCTGAATGTCACCCCGCCGGATTATGGCTCTGTGTGAATGGTGCGTCTCTGTCGGACACATTAACACAGGTTGCTGGCTAGAGGTATTATTTTTTTTTAATTCACTGATGCTCATCTAAAGCCACGATTGGTGGCCCTCCCTCTGCAATGGTGTCTATAAGGAATCAACCAGTTAACAACGGCATGAGGGGTAGATTGGGACAGTTGTCACTGATTTGATATGTGTATAGTTACTGGGGGCAAAGGTAGATTGCAAATGTATACAAAAATACATGAATTGATTGCATCTCTCTCCCCCTTCCCATTATGTGTCACTTCTTGTCTTAGACCTCGATCCTGAAAACAGGTATGGGAGTAACTTTAACCCCGTGCATAGTCCCATGGAGTTCAAAAAGAGATGTGCTGGGACTGTCTCCCCCTATGTGTTTGTACGGTGCCTCTCAACAATGGAGCCCCGAGCTGAACTGGCCCTGCCAACATGTAAACAAGAGTTTCTTACCCCATGCTCTTCTCTCTGCCCTAGAGAATTAAAAGCATAATACTGAAATCAACAAGTCCCTCCCACCATCTACAAGGCCTGAGCGAGGAGGAGGAAAGGTTCCGAGTGGGAGTCTTCCTGTCCCATTGATAGTTCGTCATTCGGTTGCAGCTCTGGCAGCTCAGGCACTGATCGGTTCAGCTATTGAGTGTTACAGTTAATATCCTATTGAGCCTGGTAGAAAGTGGGAGAAGATCTCCCCTGAATTAAAAGTAAAAGTAGCTGCAAACGGGTTGACTTTTCACTCTGCCTGGATGTTTGGGGAATCTAATAAAAAACATTAAAAGAAAAAAACACGCATACAGCAAAGGACAGCAAAATCGATTAATAACAATAGTAGCTATTAAACATATTGCACTCCGGAGCGTTATGGGACTGGCCTGTAGCCCTGACATGATTATGACATTATTAACATAATATAAGAAGCCTGCTGAAGCCCAAAATTAAGGCCAAGCAGTGCAATACTATATCTTTAAATATCTGACATAGCAACTTGTCTCTTTTGGGGTCAGAGACATTTATAGACCAAACGTCTACCGGAAAATGGATTGCAAAAAATGGATGTTGTAGCTTCCCCCTTGGGATGAACGCAGTGGGGGTTAGCTCACTTTTCAGAACAGTTTGAACACCAAGAGGGCAGAAATTTGGGTAAATCTGGCGTGACTCCATCGGCGGCAGTGTGTCACTGCAGTCCGTAGTCATGCCAGTTTTACTCCAGTGTAACTGAGGTCAGGATCCGGCCTGTTACCTGTACACGCTGCTGGCCTCATTTTCCTCTCATGTGCATAACTTCACTGATGTCTCCACCAAGAGGAAGGAGGGTTAGTGGTTAGGGCACTGCACTGGGACCCAGGAGATCTGAGTTCTATTTCCAGCTCTGCCACAGGCTCCTCGTGTGACCTTGGGCAAGTCACTTAATTTTTCTGTACCTCAGTCCTCCACCTGGAAAAGGGAAATAACTCTGCTCCCTTTGTCTAGATTGTAAGCCCTTCAGAGCAGTGACTGTCTCTCACTCTGGGTATATGCAGCACCCAGCAGAAAGGGGCCCTGAGCTCAGTTGAAGCCTATGGGTGCTATTGTAATACACATAATCATGGAGTTACGCTGGGGAATTCAGAGGAGAATCTCAGCCCCTGCTGTTCCAGAAGGGGCTTGCTTCGGACCCTTTCCCACAGAGGTAATTGCTAAACTGCTCCTTACTTCTCCCAGGATGCAACAGGCAGGACTGGCTCTGAAATGACATTGGAGCAGGATGGGGTTTGGCAGCTCCCCCATGCTGCCCCAGAGCAGGGAGCTGCTTTTCCATTCAGCGACTCAGTGGTCCTGCTAAGAAACCTCAACTCCCTTTTATTAGTTGCAGCCTTTGAACTGCCGTCAGGCGCCTTCTCTGAATTGTGTTTGATTAGCTCACTAACTGCGTGAAGGGGAAGCCAGGATCTTTTTACAAGCCTTTCAGCAGCAACAGCGGGGAGTAAAGATGCCCATTAAAATGTGTGTTCAGCTTGGCTCAAGTCAAAGTCGCTTTCGCTGGCTCTCTCATCCTTTCTTTTTTCCTTCTTTGATTTCGGTTGAGAAAGAGGTTTGTACCAGCGGTGTCTTTGTGAGTGTAATATAAAGCAGTGTCGTCCCAAAGGATCAGGACTCCTGGGTTCTGTCTCTACCTCTGCCACTGACTTACTTTGTGACTTTGGCCTTGTTAGGTCACTTCTCCGTGCCCCAAGTTCTCCATCTGTAATGTGATTAGCCAAAGGGCCATATTCTCCCTCATCTAACCAGTAGGATACATGCTAAGCTTATCTTAGGTGCCTCTAGATGGGTGATGGATGCGTTATGCATGGATATCCCCTCACGCCATCACTCCCAACATACGATGGTTCAAAGTCACTGACACAAACTGGTCTGAAATGCAGCCTGCTGGTCACTCTATTGGGACACAAGGGATGGGAGGGTCGAGAATCACCTGAGAAATGCAACCTGCCAGGAGCTAGCCAAAGGATCCCCCTGGATCTGACTCTTGTCTCCTCCCATTACTGGGAAATATCTGGACACCCCTGCTGCATCTCACCTTGACATTGACTTGCTAACGGAGTTGTTAGTTTTCCTTAAGCTACCACTTAGAGGCCATGTAAGTTTGGAGATTGGTGGGAATTCATCACAGGCCAGGGCAGGAACAGATGGTTGGATCCAGCTCATGTTTTAATGAGAGCAGCCCCTCATTAGAGCCAAAGAGTGAGCCAACTTTTCCAGGCTCTGCATTGCTGGCCTCCTCCTTCCCAGCTGCACCCAGAGCATTACCTTGTGTTATTGATGGTCCCTTTCCCCCTTTGGAACTAGTCACTAACTATTTTTTGGGGAGGGGAGGGAAGGAGGGAGAAAATCGTTAGGGTAAACACTGGCTGAGATTGAGCCATGACTGTCTGGTTGTGTCTGAGTGGCTGGAGGATTGGTTGGGAGCAGTGAAGGCTGGGAGGAAGTATGTAGATACACACAATGTATGCCTATCAGCACTGTGCAATCTGTCTGTTTCTTAGGGGCACTGATTCTTATCATGACCAGCAGGATTTTATTATTATTATTATTATTATTATTATTAGGGCTAGTTAGACAAAAAATTTCCCCTTGAAAATTTAATTAAAAATGGGGTGAAGGGGGGGACATTTTCATCAGCATTTGACACACAAAATTTTGAGATTTCAGCAAAAGGTTGAATATTTTGCCCAGAACTCAATTTTTTCTGATTCAGTAATGCCACCATGGTACTCCCTGAGCACTGTAGTTTGGACACTTCATGCTCCCATTACCCTTTATGAGCCAGTGTCCGTGGCCAGACTACATCTCCCATAATGCATCACAGTCTCCCCTCTTTGCTGAGCTGCTGTGGTGCATCATGGGAGTCCCTGGCTGCAGTGCATCATGGAGGCTGTCTGGGGAAGCTGGTCTATAGAGGAGAATGGGGGCATGAGGCATCTGGACTATGTCTCCTCTGAGGTACTGTGCTGGCATTTCTGAATATATATATAGTTTTTTGCTTTTTGTTTTTTGTTTTTAATGAAAGGCCAAAATTTCCATGGAAAACAGACCGTTTCCATCAAAAAAAAATGTTTAGACAAAAACCCAATTTTCTGTTAAAATATTGTTTTGATGGTAAATATTCAGCCAACCCTATTCGTTATTTATGTTATTAGTATTATGATAAGACCTAGAAGATCCAGCTGAGATCAGGACCCTATTGTGCTAGATGCTGTACATACACACATTGAGAGAGTCCCTGCTCTGAGGAGTTTACAAGATAGAGAGGGAGGGGGAGTATTATGATTCCCATTTTACAATGCAGGAACTGAGGCACAGAGAGATTCAGTGACTTGCCCAAGGACACAAAGGGAGTCTGTGGCAGAGCCACCATAAATTGTCCCCACTGTATTCTAGCTTCTCCATCTGTGCCCTGAGTTCTGCAGGATGTGTGGTTTAGGGGCGGCAGATCCAGTGTTCCTGGGCTTCATTCCTAGCTCTGCCACTGACTGGATGTGTGCCCTTGGGTCAAATTACTAGTTAATTACTCTAGGCCTCAGTTTACCTGCCTAAGGCAAGGGGATAATTGTACAAGGCTGTTGTGACGCTAAATGTCTGCAGAGCACTCTTAGGTCTGTTTCTTAGGAATGTGTGTTTTTGCAATGTCAGCCCTGTTCTTGCCAGATTCTGTGAGCAGGGCCTGCCTCTAACTCAGCCTTTATATCAGCAAAGGTTTGACAGCTACTTTAGCCCAGGCCTCGGGCCTCATACCAGGCCTCTGATACGAGGGCTTATGTTTCTGGCCCTCTTCCTACTACAAGGTCCTTAGATGAAAGGGTGCGGTAAAAGGGGACCATGTTGTGTTCCACTGGTTATTCCCAAACAGTGGAGAAGTGGATTCCCAAGCCAGGGGCAGGGAGCCTTTTCTACTAGCGTGCCAGTTTTCACACAAGCTGCCAGTCTAGCAGATGAGCCTTTAAAACAAAAAAACAAACCAACAACAAACCACCCAGCTAGAACTGTGCACATTTTAATTGCCTATTGAATTGCCCCCCTGGAAGCCAGGCTTCCAAGAACAGCTGAGGTCAGCATCCCCTTGTCTGCTCAGCCTGAGCTGGCTGTTTCTGTGGATTGCCCAGGTCTATACCTGCCAGTGACCTTCCTCTAATTATTTGGAATCCATATTATAGACCCTTCTGCACAATGCAGCCAGTGCTAGGCGCACAGATTAATAAACAAGACTAGAACTTGCTGTTCAATGGACTTGGCTGTTAGCCATCTCCCTCTATTGCTTCAGCATCTGATAAAATGACACAGGGCCTTGGTCAAAGATGCTTTGCCGGCAGGGCTTTGTTAGATTGATTGATTGCTTGATTTTGTAGGAGAAGAGGGGTGATCCCACTTGGAAAAATACAAGCTAATACATCTGCAGAAAGATAATCTACTCAGAAGGGCAGAGAAGCCTGGGAGAGCAGGGACATCGATGGTGGGTCAAAGCTGCCTGTGGACAGTAACTGCGATTCAGGGTCTAATTTTCAGAGGTGCCGACGATCCACGTCTCCCATTGACTTTGTGCGGAGTCACAAGTGCTCTGTGCTTCTGGAAACCCAGGCCATACTGGCTACATTGAGCCCTGATGGAAGGAAGCACAACTCACCGGCAGCTAGTGATCTGTCCATGAGTCTGCAGTTCGATACGGCATTAAAGAAAGTCCAGTGCGTGCCTGGGGCATCACATCACAGAGGAGGGTGGTCTGGGTGACGCTGCTGCTACTGCACCCGGAATAGCACGTTCAGTTCCAGGCACCAGGCAGGGATTGACAAAGGGGAGGGCGGGCAGAGAAGAGCAACTAAAAATGATTAGGGGGCAGGAGGGGCTGGCTGCTGAGGAGAGAGTTAGAGCTCGAATACATCTAGCTTGGCTGAGTGAATAAGAGGAGACGTGATAGCAGTTCACAAGTACTGGAAGGGTGTGAATACCAAGGAGGGAAGGGGATTAGATAATGTAATACATGGAGTGTTTACTAAGAATAATGGGACAGTGGAGGCTGAATGTCAGAGGAAAGTTCCTGCCAGTGAGATCCGTCAGCTTGCGGAGTTGTCTTTCCAGTAGAAGTGGTGGAAATCTTAACAGGAGACTGGACAAAACGCTAGTGAATGTGCTGTAGGGACCTACCCTCTGTTGGCAGAAAATAGACTGCATTAGCTAATAGGTGTTTTTCCATCACTGGATTGTCTGGGTTGAGAGACACACAGGGTGTTTACCACAGATGGAGCTTGGGGGTTGGAGGAAGGCTAGTGATTGGCTAGAGTGATAGCTCTACTAATGTGTAGATTTCATGATAGGTGCCCTGTGGTTTAATTTGCAGGGGCGGGATGTGAACCAACTCTTGTAGTTTCAGCATTGGCTTGGATTAACCCCAATTCCTGCAGAGCCCCCTCTGTACTCACCCAGCCATCCCTTCTCTCCAGGAAGACCTGAAATTCCTTGCTTACCTTAGCTGTATTAGAGGAGACGGATCATAGGAGCGCTGTACCAGGTCAGACCAGTGGTCTGTTTAGTCCATTATTTTGTCTCCAACAATAGCCAGTACCAGCTGTTTCAGAGAGGATGCAAGAACTATATACATATATTGTTCTCTAAGGCAGTGGCTCTCAAACTGTGGGTCCCGACCCCCTTTGAATGGGGTCGCCAGGGCTGGCTTAGACTTGCTGAAGCCCGAGCCCCACTGCCGAGGGCCGAAGCCAAAGCTCAAGGGCTTCAGTCCTGGGGGGAAGGGCTCAGGTTGCAGGCCCCCTGCCTGGGGCTAAAGCCTTTGAGCTTCAGCTTTGCCCCCCACACCCCAGAGCAGTGAGGCTCAGGCTTTGGGGCCCCCCCCGCCCCGCCCGGCGTTGTGAAGTAATGTTTGTTGTCAAAAGGGGGTTGCGGTGCAATGAAGTTTGAGAACACCTGCACTAAGGTATCTGCGGATGTTCTCATTAGCCATCTAAATGCTTAATTCTAATTTGAACCATACTAGGCCTTTCAGATCCTGAAGAAGAGTCCTATCTTTAGGCAGGACAAGCTTGTCTCTTTCACCCACAGAAGATGGTTCAGTACAAGATATTACCTCCCCCATTTTGTGTCTCTAATCTCGGGGACAAATCTGGCTACAACAACACTGGAAATATCTCTCTGTCTGTAGAACCACAGAGGTATGAACACCAGAATTACGAACTGACCAGTCAACCACACACCTCGTTTGGAACCGGAAGTACGCAATCAGGCATCAACAGAGACCCAAAAAAGAAGCAGCAAATACAGCACAGTACTGTGTTAAACATAAACTACTAAAGCTAAAGGCAAAGCAGCATTTTTCTTCTGCATAGTGAAGTTTCAAAGCTGTATTAAGTCAATGTTCCGTTGTAAACTTTTGAAAGAACAACCAGAATGTTTTGTTCAAAGTTACGAACATTCAGAGGTACGAACAAGCTCCATTGCAGAGGTGTCTGTAACTCAGAGGTTCTACTGTATCTATCCTGTGCCCATCACCATGGTATCTCAGGGCTGTAGTTGTTCTGAGAGTGGAAGACATCTGTCTCCAAGACTGTCAGACTAGCCCTTTCCACCAGCACTACATTCATTAAAAATAAGAGAAGAATTATTGGAGGACTCACTGTTGTGTGGACGTTCTAATAGATTTTTTATTTCACTTTCCATACAGAGATTGCACAAAACCTGGCCATACTAATGCTGTGTTACTTCATCAATTATTGTGACTGGTAATGCCGATACTGTGCAGTTTGCCAGGCTGCATTAAGCATGTTCTGGTCTGTTCTATTAAATGGCAACGAAGCCTTTTGCTGATGGATAAAGTGGGGCGTAAAACCTGACTGGAATCAATCAGCGTAATTGTCTGAATGTGTGGCAGGTAATAGGAAATGTTCCGCTTATTATTGGTTGTTTTATAGAGAGAATGGATTAGTGTTCTGCCACCTTTTGTGTTTCATATCCTCTCCTGAGCGATGCGGGAAATTGATGGATTTAGTGGATTGCTCGTGACAGACCAGGTTGGAGTGTAGAGGCTGGCCTTGTACTCCATGGCTGACTAGGACACTCAGGGCTTGAAGGGGAGTCTAATATTTTACATTTCTTCCACCAGTAATTCTGCCTTGATTGCCACTGGGGGAAGTGCAATCATCAGCCTGTTCCATAACCGAGAAGTCCAGGCCAGGACTTCAGGAGACCTTGTGTGGTGACCCTAGGCACCAGAGGCTGGAACTTAGAGGCTTAAAAACACACCTGGGACAGGCCATCAAGTTACAAGTCACAGCTCTCTCCACTGCAGCCTGGTAGGAATAGGAGTGCATTTCGACAGGGTGCTCATCCCCTGGCTTGGAGACAGGAGGAAGGAAATAGTCCACGTTGAAGTGCTGTCGCCCTGTGCAGATTCCAGATCTGACAAAAAGACTATCTGGACTGCTACTGCTAATAGCTAATGGGGATTATCTTGTAGTGTAACTGGTAGAGTTGCTGGGGTGGGATTTGAGGGTCATCAGCTCCAGACCAAGAATGAACAGAGGTTTTCTTGTCCCTGATTAAGGAGCAATCTAATGCTCCTTAGCTAGAAGCAGGACTGCTGAGAACACTCACCTTTATCCTCTTGGCCCTGGCTTCAGGGACTGCCTGGCTCACCAGTGGGTCACCCTTCTCCTTCTGCCTGGGTGCATATCTGGCCCATCATCACATCCCAGCATTCTTGTGAGGTAGGGAATTAGAACCTTACAGGCGGGGAATACAGGCCCAGGGAGATCTGTGCCTTGACCAAGGTGACACGGGGTGTCTGTGGCAGAGCTGGAAATTGGATCCAGATCTGAGTCCTAGCCCAGTATCTAAGCCACAAGAGCAACCTTCCTGTGTGGCTTGCCTGTTAGCATGAGCTTCACAGACAGGAGGGTACTTGGTGCAGGCTGCAGTCAGGGGCTAGGAGAAGCAGGGTCTCCTGCCTGTTTCCAAGGGGAAGAGCGAGACGCTGTGAAAGAGCTTTTCGTTCACTCGTTCCTTTCCTCGTTGGGGAGAATTAACCTTCAAGGCAAAATTTGTTTACCTCATTCCCAGAGGCATGAAATATAAATTAGCTCTCTGCTGGCCTTCCAGGCACCATCTATGTTTGTGTGCAGGCCCATTCCCCTGCAGACCAGGTGATCAGAGCATTGTGTTGAGGAATATATGGAACTCCTGGGAAGAGGTTTAGGGTCAGAGTTCACCCAGGCTTTGCTGCACATCAGCACATGGGGTCGTGTGGGAAATCAAGGTGAACTAACGGCCCTGATGCCTTGATAGCTATAGTTCTACATGTTACCTGTAGTTCATGAGACCAGATCCTCAGCTGTGTAAACCGATGTAGCTTCCCATGGAACTAGGATCTGGCCCATAGACTTCAGGGCCGGAAGGGACCATTGTGATCACCTAGTCTGATCTCTTGCAAACCACAGGCCAAGTCGGCTGATATCAGAGCTGATTCTGGTGCAGCTCCCCAACATCTGGACACAGGCCCAAGTCCTCCTGTCGCATTAGTACCTGTGTTCTTATCTAACTCCTTTTAAAAACCATTTCAGCTTGTGAAATGCTCATTGCTGCCTTCATTAGTCTGTCAGCTCCTCTGCGGAGTCACATGTGCGCACCTTGGGTAGGGTGTTAGAGAGAGATCTTTCTAGTCCATGGCTTGCTAGATCCATGCCCATCCCTTGTGCTGTGAGTCTGGCAGATCACACACACTAGCTGGGGTCAGCCCAGGACTTGGGATGGAGCCTTCTAAGGCAGTGATTCTCAAATGTATTTGGTCGGGCCCCTCTTCTTTGTGTCTGTAGTCATTTATGCCCATCACCAGCACCCCCGCCGCCACACAAGTACATATACCACCACCCAGTTCTGAAGGCAGAGGGGAGAGCAGCGGCTGATGGCCGGGTGCCCGGCTCTGAAGGCAGAGGGGAGAGCAGCGGCTGATGGCCGGGTGCCCAGCTCTGAAGGCAGAGGGGAGAGCAGCGGCTGCTGGCCGGGTGCCCAGCTCTGAAGGCAGAGGGGAGAGCAGTGGCCGCTGGCTGGGCGCCTGGCTCTGAAGGCAGAGGGGAGAGCAGTGGCCGCTGGCCAGGTGCCCGGCTCTGAAGGCGGAGGGGAGAGCAGCGGCTGATGGCCGGGTGCCCGGCTCTGAAGGCAGAGGAGAGAGCAGCGGCCACTGGCTGGGCGCCCGGCTCTGAAGGCAGAGGGGAGAGCAGCGGCTGATGGCTGGGCGCTCGGCTCTGAAGGCGGAGGGGAGAGCAGCGGCTGATGGCCGGGCGCCCGGCTCTGAAGGCAGCGCCGCGCCCGCAGCAGCACAGAAGGGCAGAAATGTGGAAAGTGATATTTGTCAGTGTCACTTTTCACAGCAGACTTAGTGCCCCATTGACACCCTTACTTCCGTGCTGCTGCTGCCACCCCAAGGCTGACAGCTGGAGCCTTACTGCTCCTGGGCTGACAGCTGGAGCCCCAACAGCCCGATCTGTCAGCCCCGTCACCCCACCACCCATCTCCGGATGAGGGATTGGGGAATGGTGGGGGTGGGGGAAGGAGAGCCTGAGCCCGGGTGACAGGGTTCCAGCTGTCAGCCCCAGGTCGGGGGTGGCTCCGGCTGTCCCTCATCCCTTTCTCCTGCATGTGCACAGCCCTTCTGCACAAGCCCCAGCCACCCGGGGCTGAGAGCCAGAGCTCTTAAAAAAAACAAACCACACAGCTCACGCCTCCCTTGACAGGTTCCTGCGCCTCCCTTGGGAGGCCCGCCCCATAGTTTGAGAACCACTGCTACTGCAGGCAGTGGTGATGATGATGCAGTAGGGGGCGTTTTTCCCTCTGTCCTGGTCACAGCAGGACATCAGGAAGAAGTTGTGTGCTGCTGCAGAAACCACCTTTTCCATGAGGTCACAAACCAAGCTCCTGAACTTGATTGGCTCTCAGACTGTCCAAGGAGAACAGAGCCATGAAAATCAGGATGGTCTCAGAAACCCCAGGATGGCTGACTACCTTCACCAGAGCAGGAGAGGATGGGCTTGCCTTTGTGGCATGCATGCATGTGACGGTTGCCAATTTTGATTGGCCATATTCCTGGAGGGTTCATCACACCACATAATCTATAATTAAAGATTAATTTCTAATGCCTGGAGACTCTGGGACAATCCTGGAGTGTTGGCAACCCTAATGCATATGTACCCCCTCCCACTCAATGTTATCCCTGTCCTTAGCTCTGCACTGTTTTCTAATGTGGCCATGGGTGCATCATCTAACCCCTACTTGGACTTTCCCATTCCCATTCTTTCTCTCTCTCCCCTTCACATTTTATAGCCCTGGTCTACACTGCGGGGAGGATCAATCTAAGTTACGCAACTTCAGCTACATGAATAACGTAGCTGAAGTCGACGTACTTAGATCGACTTACCATGGTGTCTTCACCACGCTGAGTCGACTGCTGCCGCACCCCCGTCGACTCCGCCTGCGCCTCTCGCGGCCCCTGAGTACAGGAGTCAACGGGAGAGTGCTCGGGGGTTGATTTATCGCATCTAGACTAGGCGTGATAAATCGATCCCTGCTCGATTGATCGCTACCCGCCGATCCGGTGGGTAGTGAAAACATACCCTAGGTGTTCTAATGTGCATTGACCATAATAGCTAGGTGGGCTGTCTCTGTGTGTCGATCACAGGCCTCTCTCTCGCTTGCTGTAATACTACAAGGTTTGTCCACCCCCTGAGTCCTGTCTGCTGGACCTGTCCGGCACTGAGTACAGCGGCCGAGCTGTCAGCAGACAGAGCAGCAGTGGGTGGGGAGAGGGCTATGGACTCTTCTAACCTTGGCAGGGAGGAGGCAGAATCCACAGGCTGGGGACAAAGCGGATATCTTGGGTGGAAAATTAAATCAACAAGAGCAGCATAAGCCGGGCACCAAATAATGCTGTAGCGGCAGCAGCAGAGCCGGCATCTAAATTGAAATACGTTTGCCAGGGATTGTCCACTGGTGCTGGGAGTTATTCTTTCCATCGCTGTAGTTACAAATTAAGTTCTGCAGAACGTAATCATCCTCTCCTCCCTACAATCCCCTCTTTCCTTTTCGTTCTAATTTTCCACTTGGCTGGGAATTCTCCAACAGCGAAAGTTCAGGCTTAGGGGAGGTCCATGCAAGCTGCTCCATTAGACTGGATAATCTCACTGGAACCACTGACCTGAATAATAACACCTTTACCTCACGCCTTGTGCCATATTCAAATGGTGCTTAGCACCTCGGACTGTGGGGATGGCTACGGCAGAGTGAAAGGGGGTGAGGTGGGGCTGGTGTCTGCACCAAGAGGCTTTTGTCTTGGGCAGTGCCACTGTCCTCTGTTCCTCCTGCCTCGCTCTAGTTTTATAGATCTTACTATTCCCCTATCTCAACAGACAGTGAATAGGCCTAATTCGAATCCCCTTTATGCTGGGTTTGCATCCTGATTTCAGTGGAGTTACTCCTGCTCTGTGCCCCTGTGAGAGCACCTCCCCCAGCATCGAGGTATCTGGGCTGGCTAGAGTGTTTCTCTGTCTTTAGGTCACAATCAGAGCCTTGAGTCCTGAGACCTTTGAACGTCTGCTGTGAGTGGATTCAAATCTGAATCCACGGATCTGAACCCAACCCCGTGGGATGGTTCTGGGCCAGAGCCAAGTCCAGCAGGGGCCGATTTCTCAGTTTGGATGTGACTGGAATCTGTTCTCATGAGGTGGGCAGCTCATGAGTCAGAGTCGAACTTGAACCTAATCTGGACTCTGACACCTGGAGGAGGAGAGTTCTTACATCACTTCCCTGCACCTGGGCGACAATGAAATCTCTTGGAATCTATACTCCGGTGACAAAAAGGAAACAATTCCATCCTCAGCAGCCATACAAACACCAGGGTTTTCCCCCAGGGTCTCAAGATCCACCAAGGAGAAAGGGCAGGGATTATAGGAGATGACATCTGCCACCCTCCTCTTCAGCATCAGCGGGCTCATCCCATCCAGCCGCCTCATCTACACAGACATTTTGATGCGTTGGTCGAGGGTTATGTACCAGTGACTGTGGATCCGTCTGTTTCCCAACTTTTGTTTACACATTGCTTATCCCTCTTCCTACGTGTTTGGGCCCATGTAACTTTGCATGCCTGGGTCTTAAGCATGGTGGAACTGAGCTATGCCCTCCAGTTCATTTCTACCTCTCCTTCCCACTGCCCCATCCCTCGTGTTCCTGAGCCCTCTCAGAATGCGGCGACCGTCACGCAGTGGGAAAGGGGGAAATGGGGTCTTTCTGTCACGCTGAAGAGGGCCAGCTGAGAGGTGCATTTTCTTGTCCCCAGCCCTCCCTCCTCCCCACTCATTTCCCGGGCCGGCAAACCGTTTCTAATTTTTCATGAGACAAAGGCTCCGAATTTCCAGGGATTTGCATGTGAAGTGTTTCCATTCATTTCTGGCATTAATGAACCATAGACCCCCCCCCCCACCCCCTTGCAACCCACCCTTGGCCCTTCCTCATCGGGAGCTTGTCTAGTGTGGGTCAGGGCCATTGCTGGGCCATCTCAGAACCAAGAGTGCTTGTTCTGGGCTTCCCAGGGCCCCTAATGGAGCTTGGATCCTTCTGTGGCTGGGGGTGAGAGTCACTGGGCTGCCACTCCCTTTACCCACATCCCATGGGTAAACTGAGCAATGACAAGACAATCCGCAGCTCCAGAAAGGGGGAGGGGGACAGGCCCCCCGGGAGCAGGGGTGTTATTTATGAAATCTTTGAATTTGTAGGGCGGGAGGCGGGAGAGCAAATCCCTTGCACACATGCCCCCGAGGCCTTGGGGGAACGTTTATTAAATCACTCCGATTCAGGGAGGGGCCCACCTGGGGACAGAGATAACAGGACAGAGACTGCGCTGAGGTTCTGCAGCATGAGCCGGGCGAGTTATCAGGGCAGCAATTCGGCTTCTATTACCATGCATTAGAATAGATTAGCAGCCAGCGCAATTATCATCTTCGTTCTGTTTGGCTAAGTGACAGGGTCGGGGGCAGGCCAGAGATGTGCAGGTGAAGGAGCCAGCCCCTGCCCTCCTGGACCGCTTCCTGGGGCAGCAAGATCACTGGCCTCTTGCCCCCTGCCTCCAGGGCTCTCCCAGTAACACCACGGGCGGCGAGTGCAAGGCTCCTAGGAGTCAGAGATGGAAAAGGCCTATTACTGTAGGTCAGGGGTAGTCAATTATTTTTTGTCAAGATCCAAATTTCTTGGTCAAGGTCTAGTCAAGGTCCAGAGTCCAGAGACAATAACAATAATGATAATAAGTAAATAAAAAGATTTTGGGATCTGTTCAAAAGAGTCTGGTGGTCTGGATTTGGGTGGCGGTTTGCCTATTGACTACCCCAACTGTCAATCGGTTAGCCATGCCGTGTAGACCAGCTCCCCTGATATTTTCTCCAGGCTAGTTTTAAATGTCCCAAGTGATGGGGCTACTGGAGAGGAAGGAGGCTTTGTGGGTAAAGCAGTGGACGGGGACTCATGAGATCAGTTCCCAGCTTTGCCACAGACTCCTTGTGTGACCTTAGCCAAGTCACTTAGCCGCTCTGTGCCGGGTTTCCCCATGGGTAATAACTCCTCCTTGTCAATTTAGCTAGTAAGCCCTTCGGGATGGTGTCTCTGTAGCACATGGTGCCTTGATCTGAGCGGGTGTTGCTGTAGCATCCGTGATAACATTCCCTGCTCTAATGGATGTCACAGTTCGGATGCATCCTTTGCTGAGTTTCATCCCTCCTCCCCTAGTTGTGTCCCTCTCTCTCTGGGGGTGTTTACAGCCTTTCCACCCTGCAATGACAGCACCCGGGGTTGATATTTTGGGGCGGTTTAACCTCTTTCAGCCTGAGGTGGGTAGGCCTTGCGTGTTCTCTAGCAGGAATGGGAAGCAAACCAGCCGCCCGCCCCCGCCCGCTCTGATGCAAGGGGATGGCAAAGGGGGTGGAAAGAATCAAGATTCACCACATTAGCACAGAAAGTTTAAGGTCAATTATATCTACGTCTCGACATTTCTGGTGTTCCTATCCTTAGGACCCTGGGGGAGACTGGAAATGTCAAAACATCGCAGGAGCTGACCTTAAACTTTACGTGCTAGTGCCGTTTTGTTTCCTTATCCCTTTTCTCGACTCCAGCCAGAAAATTGCCAGGATCCTGTAGAAGGAAAAGCAAATTTCAGCTTCCTCCCTCCTGCCCCAGCCTCGCTATCTTCCCAGGCTAGGAGAGGAGGGTGAGCTCAGGAGAGATGAGGCTGGTTTTCTGCAGTGCCTGTATGAGACCAGTTTGTGGGCCTGGTACCTGCTTATTTGTTCCATATCTGGCACTTGGCATCTTGAAGCAAAATCCATCCCCCAAAGCAGTTCATCTTGTCACGCTCCATCTCGCACAACAGACAGACTAACCGGGGAGATGGGGCGGAGCCCAACCCCCCATGCAAACCGCTCTGAACACCAAGGAATTTCTGATCCCAATGTCATGCAGCCCCATCTCTAGGCTCAGGCGAGCCTTCCTTTTGCTGGCTGAATATGCCATGATCATGATGGCACTTGGCTTCCATAGAGCTCCCTCTGCTGGCCAGTTCATGGATGGCATCTCTGAGCTGACCGGGATTCCTTATTTCAGAGGGCCGAGGTCGAATCAAGCAGGACGAGGGCTGTTTACAGAGCTAAGAGAGAGGGGTCTGGGGAGATGTCGCTGTGTAAGGCTTGATCCGTGGGAAATGACTCAGGAACCTACTCAGCAAAGGCCGGTAACAGCTGAGAGTGGCAGTGCAGCGAGGTGGCGATGGCCGGCAGGAGCAGGGCATGCAGCTGCCGCGCCAACCCCACGGGCAGAAGGAGGCCATCAGAGGTGACCTGACGCAAGCCCAAGTGGGCTGTGTTGTTTTCTGACCTGACCTGAAGCCGACATTTGTAGTTGGGTCCTGTCGGGTTACAGAGCTCTAGAGAGTGTGTAGGCAAACCTGGCACATCAATCCAGGGCCGCCCAGAGGATTCAGGGGGCCTGGGGTCTTCGGCAGTGGGGGGTCCCCGCTTCGATGGTAATTCAGCGGTGGGGGGTCCTTCCACTCCGGGACCCACCGCCGAAGTTCCCTGAAGACCCGCAGCGGGGGCCCCAGAGTGGAAGAAGCTCTGGGGCGGAAGGACCCCCCACCGCCGAAGACCCAGAGCGGAAGAAGCTCCGGGGGCCCGGGCCACGCAAGAGTTTTCCGGGGCCCCCGAAGTGAGTGAAGGACCCCGCTCCAGGGGCCTCAAAAAGCTCTCATAGGGGCCCCTGCGGGACCTGGGGCCTGGGGCAAATTGCCCCACTTGCCCCCTCCTCTGGGTGGCCCTGCATCAATCCGCTCAGATAAGCCAGTGCCCAGCCGCGGGTAAGAATTGTACTGTCCCTGACTCTGTCCACAGGAGCCTCCACTCATTTCACTCAGCATGAGGCTCCATCCCACAATGACACCCTATCAGTGGCTAGGACATGGGCCCAGGACTCAAGACACCTGGGGGTGGGGGTCTAGTCCCTGCTCCTCCACTGACTCGCTGTATGACCGCAGGCCAGTCACTTAGCTCCTCGATGTCTCAGTTTGCCCCTGTGAGAAGTGGGGATGATGATACTGATGTGCCTTTGTCAGGTTCTTTGGATGAAAACACTAAAGAAAAGGATTAGAATCAGGGCTCATGAGGAAACTGGGACCAGGATCTGTATAAGGAACTGGTCTCCATCTGCAATTTGGTGTCATTTTGGGTCTTGGGGGATCTCTCTGCAAGTTGTCATCCGGGCCCATACTGTGCCCAAACACATTAGGGTCAGTGGCAGGCTGTCGTATCGGTGCACATTTCTGTAAGTGTCATCCTGGAAACCCTGCATCAGCATTTCTAGTGAAACCATAACCCTTCCCGCTCCCCTAGCCCTTCCACACTGTGTGATCAGACCCGTGGGTTATCTGGGAACTCGGGGGGAAAGTGGCAGATGCCAGTGCTGTACATGTGCAGGGGCTTGGAGACACAGAGCTTCCTGCACTGTTCAATTTGGGAAGAACTCTCCCATTCTCCTCTTGGGGCTGGTGGGGGAGCCAGACCTGAGTGTACTGATCCCTGGACTCCAGGGCTGCCCATCCAGTCCTGCATCAGGAGGGGGAGAATCCTGTCAGTTGGACCCTTTGCCGCCCACCTGCAAATACGCCATCCTGCTCCCCTCGCTCTGGCCAGTGCTGTGAAATCACTGCTTTCCTCCTGGGGCGAAAGGATGGAGACCCCCTGGATCCTGTTTCTCTCTCGCTCTTGGGGATGGAGACGATCCTGTTTCATAGAATCACAGTATCATCGAATATCAGGGTTGGAAGGGACCTCAGGAGGTATCTAGTGAGACCAACCCCCTGCTCAAAGCAGGACCAACACCAACTAAATCATCCCAGCCAGGGCTTTGTCAAGCCAGGCCTTAACAACCTCTAAAGAAGGAGATTCCACCACCTCCCTAGGTAACCCATCCCAGTGCGTCACCACCCGCCTATTGAAAAATACCAGTGTAGACAATGCCACTGGGGCGAGAGACTGGGGTCTAGACCTACCCCCCGTTGGCAGGTTTCAGAGCCCCAGGCCCCTGACCAAGGAGGAATGTCTACACTCATAGAGCATGAGGAGCGTTGTCAACTCTAATCGCAGAAACCCAAACGTGCTTGCCCTGCCCCTGCCCCGAGGCCCCTCCCCTGCCCCACCCTTTCTCTGAGGCCCCGCCCCCACTCATTCCATCCCCCCCTCCATCGCTCACTCTCCCCTCACTCACTTTTGCCGGGCTGGGGCAGGTGGTTGGGGTGCGGAGAGGGTGCGAGCTCTGTGCTGGGGGAGCCACACGGAGCCAGGGCAGATAGGGAGCCTGCCTTAGCCACACTGCGCCACCAACCAGTTTTTGAGCAGCCTATTAAAATCTCCCAGATTGATTTCAGTAGCCACCGGGAGATCAATTCCGAGAGACTCCTGACCAATCCGGGAGGGTTGGCAACCCTAATGCGTGAGCCCCACAAGCCCATGTCAGTTAACCTGTGCTCTGAGACTTGCTGCGATGGGTTTTTTCTGCAGCACAGACATAGAGTCAAATTGTGAACCTTTTGCTAACGTTGAATAGACCCTTACTCCACAAGTAATCCCACTGAATTCACTACTCACTCAGAGTAAGGGTCTCACAACCTGGGCCAGAGAGATCATGTGACTTGCCCAAAGTCCCAAATGGCGTCTCGGTCAGAGCTGGGAAGTGAACCCTGATCCCCTGAGTCCCGGTGCAATGCCTTCACCTCATCCTTGGTTTCAGGAGCACTGGGTTCTGTTCCTGCCTCTGCCACAGACTTACTGTGTGACCTTGTACAAGTCATTTCCTCTCTCTGTGCCTCCATTTCCCATCTGAACAATGGGAATAATATCAACCTCGCAGGGGTGTTGTGTGACGATTAATTAGCTCTGAACAAAGCCCTTTGAGATCCGTGGACCAGATGCTGTACAAGTGCAAAGTATAAATTTCATATTATTAAAATAATCGATCAATGGGTAGAGCCTAGAGGGTTGGAGTTAACACTATTTGTTCTTCATGGAAGCGGCTGAGGAAATGGGATTCCGTATTAAGAAATCTGATCCCAGCCCAGAGCTGGGATTCCATCCAGCTCTGGACTGGGATCAGATTCCTTAATCTTTGTACTGATTAGACAGACAGAGCCAGGACATGTTTGTTTGTTTAATGTGCAGCCGATACTGACGTAGCAGGAGTGGTTAAAGCACAGAGGGAAGCGGCTCTTTTACACCATAATCTTATGAGAATGGGCTCCAGGGTGGAATATGACATGTTATAAGTCTTAAATGTAATGTGATGCCATTGGGTAGAAACAATGCCCAGGCTAATTTCAGTGTGAACAGCACTGAATTAGATTATACAGCAGTGAAAAAGGATCCCCGTGTATTGACAGACCTGATATTTTAGAGTTACTGATGTTTTATTACAGGGAAATAGAATTGTTGGCAGTGCAGGTTATTTTCCTGGATACGCAGTAATAAAGAAGGTATCAGATGCACTGGGTAAGAGAATACAACAGTCAAGGCAACATTATGAGGTTCGGGGCTATGCAGGGTCTTATCAAAGAAGTCATATCAGTGGTTGGTTTTTAATCTATTCAGTCCACTTGTCTCAAATTCCCTCAAATAGCTCAGCTGTTTAGACAGGCTGTAATTCTTTCATGTGACTCACATTTTGATAGTGGACATATATTTCAAGAACCCTTACTTAACATATGTGTAGCTGGTAGTGATGCCTATAGTTAAGGTTGGGTGACAGTTCCCATTATAAGACCCTGTTTTCAGTTGTTTATAACTTTGTCAAACTTAAATCATTTCGTCTGAAATTTTCCATGCCGGGTATTTGCCTCAGGCTGATTCTTTTATTTCAATACTTTTACATTTCAGCTAGAATGGTTCAGCCATTTCTGAGAATGAGATTAGGGGAAAATGCTTTAGCACCTCTCTGCTTTGACCCAGGCACTTGAAACTTGGCATGGGGTTTGCCTTTTGTCAGGGCTGTGCCTTTTGCTGCCCCATGAAAATCCACCCAAATTTGGACACATTACAAGCCTTAAAAAAACAACAACCTGTTTGCACTTTCTCAGTAGAGATTTGTTAGAGTTTGGCCCCTAAATTTGCTGAAGATTCTGTCTGCAGTGGGCATGCTCCAGCCCAGGGATTGAGGGTTTGAGCAGGACTTTCCCTGCAATTGTTCCCGCCACTAGTCAGATTTGTCTGTGGTGTCAGGCACAGATACTGAGAGCAAGGAGACAGTCTCTCCTGTTCGCTCAATGCTCCCTCTGCTGGCACCCAGGAAGGGAGGAGCAGCAGAAGGAGAAAGCTGCCTGACTGGAATGCAGCAGAATGGGAGAATAGGAAGAGTAAAGCAGGAACCAAGGAGTGGATGAGGACAGGAGCGAGGATACAGGGACAGGAGCCAAGGTGGGGCAGATAGGAGCTGCAGGAGACAGGGCAGAATTGTCTATAACTACTAAAGCACATTCCCCTCCAGAACCTGGAATTGAACCCAGGAGTCCGAGTCTCACCATTCCTCTGCTGTCAGTAAAGAGCTGTGAAATTTTCTGGCATAGGTTGTGTCTCATCTTCCTCTAGTGGCTGGTCCACATAAGAGTAACCTGCAACTGCTGCCAGTTGCTTTGTTAGCTCACGTGGTAGAGGTCTGTGCTGTGGATCTAATGGGCTGAACCCTGCTGGTGACCCAAGTTGGGGATCACTGTGGCACCATTGGATATAATTTCTGTTTGGTCACATTGCTGCATTTTTTTAAATTAGGAAATTACATTTAAAAAACAAATAAATAAAATGTTAAGGCTGCAGAATCTAGCACTCAAGTGGTAGAATTAAGACTGTGTGGGGAAAAGTAATATGTGACCACGCAGTGAAAGGCTGTATCATAATGCATGTGCACGGGGGACGGGGGCAAATTAAGGGTGCAGCGGGAACCCAGTTGTGGCATATCCTAACTCTTGAGTGCTTGACTTTGCAACCTTGACATTATATTAACATAGTTTATTGGATAGAATAATTATTTATATTACAGCAGCACTTGAAGTCCCAGCTTGTTGTACAAACATTTACTGAGAGCCAGTCCTTGCCCTGAAGCGCGTACAGTCTAAATAGACATGACTGGCATAGGGGGGAACAGGAGACAAAGGGGAGGGTCACACAGCAGGTGAATGGCAGAGCTGGGAATAGATCCTGGGTTTCCTGAGTCCCAGTCCAATGCCCTAGACCAGTGGTCCCCAAACTGTAGGGCACGCCCTCTGGGGGGTGCAGAGGAACGTTTCGGGGGGGGGTGCACAGTGGTGCCTGGGCCAGCACCCACAGGGGGTGGGTAGGGAGCACCCAGCCCTGCTCTGCCCCAGTCCAGCTCCGCCTCCAGCCGCAGATCCACTCCTCCCCCAGCTCTACCCCAGCACAGCTCCTCCCCCTGCTCCGCCCCCAGCCCAGCTCCGCCCCCAGCCGCAGATCCATTTGGCCCCTTGCTCTGCCCCCAGCCCAGCTCCGCCCCCAGCCACAGCTCCACCCCCAGCTCTACCCCCAGCTGCAGCTCCACTGCTCCCCTTGCTCCGCCCCAGCTCAGCTCCGCCCCCAGCTCTACCCCCAGCCCAGCTCCACCCCCAGCTCTATCCCCAGCCACAGTGCCACTCCACCCCAGCTCCGCCCCCAGCCACAGCTCCGCCCCCACCCCCAGCCGCAGCTCCACTGCTCCACCTCAGCCCAGCTCCGCCCCCAGCCACAGCTCCACTCCTCCCCAGCTCCGCCCCCAGGCAGCTCTGCCCTCATTCCCTCTCTGCTCCCAGACCAGCCCCGGCTCTAGCCCCAGCTTCTCATGCCCAGCTCTGCCTTCATCCCAAGCTCCACTGCTGAGCCCAGTGTGCAGGAATGGGGGGGATGGGAGGGACAGATGCCATTACTGATAAGGGGGGGCGCGAGGGGAAAAGTTTGGGCACCACTGCCCTGGACCATGCTGTCTCACCAGTTCCCCTGGGAAGTCCCTCATGTGGGTTCATGCTGCTCAGTGGAGGAAAGGTGCAGACTGACTGAGAGCTGGAACACATTTTTGGCTACGATCACCAGAATGCTGATCAGGGCCCAGATCCCCAAAGGTATTTAGGTGCCTTGCTCCTACTGAAATCAACAGGAGCTCGGCATCTAAATACCTTTGAGGATCTGAGCCTACGTGTCTGCCTGACTGACTTCAGCAAAGCAGGGCATTTCATTAGTGCTGGAATGAGAGGAATTGCCCATGAGGTGTGTATGTCCCTCAAATAACTCTTCCATCAGCTTTTTGGCATCAGGCCAGTAGCCCTTCATTCTGGGCTTGCTGCCTTCCCCGGCCCCACATCGCCCCTTGCCCCCACTGGCATCCTGGGCTCCCCACCCCACCCATCCCCCCATTGCCCTGGCCCCCATTTCCTCCCTGGGCTCCCCACCCAGCCCTCCATCGCCCCAGCCTCTGCTGCTTCTCCCGGCCCCTCACCCATCCCCCCCGGCCCACGCTGCCTCCCCAGGCTCCTCACACATCCCCCACATCCCCCACTGCTTCTCCCGGCCCCTCACCCATCCCCCCATCCCCCACTGCTTCTCCCGGCCCCTCACCCGTCCCCATGGCCTCTGCTGCTTCTCCTGGCCCCTCACCGGCCCCCTGGCCCCCGCTGCCTCCCCAGGCTCCTCACACATTCCCCATATCCCCCACTGCTTCTCCTGGCCCCTCACCCATCCCCCCATCCCCCACTGCTTCTCCCGGCCCCTCACCCGTCCCCATGGCCTCTGCTGCTTCTCCTGGCCCCTCACCCAGCCCCCTGGCCCCCGCTGCCTCCCCAGGCTCCTCACACATCCCCCACATCCCCCACTGCTTCTCCCGGCCCCTCACCCATCCCCCCATCCCCTACTGCTTCTCCCGGCCCCTCACCCGTCCCCATGGCCTCTGCTGCTTCTCCCGGCCCCTCACCCGTCCCCCCATCCCCCGCTGCCTCCCCAGGCTCCTCACCCACCTCCCCGTTGCCCCTGGCCCCTGCTGCTTCCCTCGGCTCCCCCCCATTCCCCTATCCCCCCCCCCCAGCCTCCACGGCTTCTCCCGGCCCCTCACCCGTCCTCCCAGCCCGCACTGCCTCCCTGGGCTCCCCATCCATCTCCCCATTGCCCCTGGCCCCTGCTGCCTCCCTCGGCTCCCCCCCATTTCCCTATCCCCCCCCCCAGCCTCCACGGCTTCTCCCGGCCCCTCACCCGTCCTCCCAGCCCGCACTGCCTCCCTGGGCTCCCCATCCATCTCCCCATTGCCCCTGGCCCCTGCTGCCTCCCTCGGCTCCCCCCCATTCCCCTATCCCCCCCCCCCCCCCAGCCTCCACGGCTTCTCCCGGCCCCTCACCCGTCCTCCCAGCCCGCACTGCCTCCCTGGGCTCCCCATTGCCCCTGTTCCCTTCTGCCTTCCCAGGCTCCCCTCCCCCATTCCCCTAGGCCCTGCTGGCCTCCCCCCCGCCCAATTGCCTCGAGCTCCCTTCTGTGGCCTTGCACCCTAGACCTGCCACGCTCCTTGCCTCTTGATCATGGTGCCACCACTAACCACAGCGGCCTGGGTGGCTGCCCACGTTACCCACCCGTAAGGCCAGCCCTGCTGGGCTATGCCCAGGAGAAGACTCCTCATGTCACAGCTTTTCCTCCAGTGTTTTGTGTCCATTTTCTGCTGTAAGGGTGGCGTGCAGAAATCTCTCAGCAGCATTTCCCACTGGCGTTCCCGCGGAGAGGGCTGACTTGTGGTATTCAGAGCAGTTAGCATTCTGTCCTTCCAGCCCTCTGGAGACCCAGCATTTAAAATTCCCCATCCAGCTTGCAGCAGCAGTAAAGAAGACTAATGAGACATTGGCTCCTAGCAAGAAGGGGGTATATTATATAAGTGCAAAGATAATGTGTGGCTGTCACGTTCCAGATTTGCTAACTCAGGCTGCAAATCTCATGAGAATAGCTGAGATCTCCAGTTCCTACACTTCCAGCCCAACCCAGGAAGTGAGAAACTTTCCCCCAATCAGCGACTTAGGCTTTGGATGATGATTCTTGTCTCATCCAGGCTCAGCCACAAGAAAGAAGCCCAGGGGCCAAAGTTTGGATGCAGATCTAGGCTGCCCCAAATCTCAGACATGCTCAGGGGGGTTGGACCTATCTCTAGCTCATACCTTGCAGCTGTACTCTGCTGTATAATATTCTGATTATTTAATTGATATAATTTGTTGTGCAGTAGCACCAAGAGAGCTCATTCAAAGACCACAGCCCCATTACGCTAGGTGCTGTACATGCTCAGAATAAGAAATCATTCCTGCTCCAAAGAGTGAGGCGTCTTAGTACAGATACTTCTCAGTCCCTCCCCTTGCACACAAGTTTGGAAGTAGGTGAACAATTTAACACCCACACTTAAACTTCTGAGCAGATTTGAATGGAAGCAATATTGCTGCTAATAATACAATCCATTGAAACAACCTTTGCAAATTCATACCATTAGCTTAATGGCAAAAGGTAATTGGCATGCAATTGGAGCTGTCCTGTTATATTAACCCTGTGGGTTTCTAGGCAGACGCTGAATGTGACGGGCAACAGGCATGGAGCCTGTATTTTTCATGCTGGTTGAAAAAAGATTTGGAAAGAAATCGTCTCAAGCCTAGCAATTCATATTCTAGTGCCATGTTTACGGGGCCCTCCTGAGATGATCCGAGACAATCTGAAACAGCACAGATAATATTAGCACCCCTGGAACACTTTACACTTTCAAAGTAGTGTCCGACCCTTACTCCATCCTCACAGCCTCTGGGAGGGGGAGAGGTGAATATTATTAGCCCCATTTTATGGATGGGGAAACTGAGACCCAAATGTGTTTGAGCAAACATTTTCCAAAGTGACTGGTGATTTGGGGTGCGTAATTGGGACACTTAGGGCTGGCTTTCCCCAGTGCATTCACAGCTGCCATTGAGTTTGACTGGAATCGTGGCTGTTTAGCATCTCGAAGAATCTCTGGGCATTGGAGCCTCAAAATCAGTGGCCACTTTTGAAAACTGAGTCCTCAGTGAATTGCCTCCGGACACCTAGTGAGCCAGGGAAAGTTGGGAATCCCTTATGTCCTTTTCTGGGAAGGGACGTACCAGGTTAAAAGATGGGAAACAAAGAGTAGGAGTAAAGGGTCAGGTATCACAGTGGAGAGACATAAATAGCAGAGTCCCCCAAGGATCTCTATTGGGACCGATGTTGTTCAATGTATTCATAAATGGTCTGGAAAAAGGGGTAATAAGTGAGGTGATAAAGTTTTCAGACTATACAAAATGACTCAAGAGAGTTAAATCCAAAGCTGACTGCGAAGAGTTACAAAGGGATCTCACAAAACTTGGTGACTGGGCAACAAAATGGCAGATGAAATTCACTGTTGATAAGTGAAAAGTAATGCACAATCCCAACCATCCATACAAAATGATGGGGTCTAAATTAGCTGTTGCCACTCAGAAAAGAGATCTTGGAGTTATTGTGGAGAGGTCTCTGAAAGCATCTGCTCAATGTGCAGCAGCGGTCAAAAAAGCAAATAGAATGTAAGGAACCATTAGGAAAGATATAGATAATAAGACAGAAAATATCATAATACCTCTATATAAATCCATGGTACACCCACACCTTGACTACTGCATGCAGTTCTGGTCACCCCATCTCAAAAAAGATACAGTAGATTTGGAAAAAGTACAGAGAAGGGCAACAAAAATGATTAGGGGTATGGAACAGCTTCCATATGAGGAGAAATTAAAAAGACTGGGTCTGTTTAGTTTAGATAGAAGAAGATTGGGGGAAGGTATGATAGAGGTCTATAAAATGATGAATGGTGTGGAGACAGTGAACAGGGAAGTGTTATTTACCCCTTCACACACCAACAGGGAGTCACCCAATGAAATTAATAGGCAGTAGGTTTAAAACAAACAAAAGGAAGTGTTTCATCACGCAACGCACAGTCAACCTGTGGAACTCGTTGCCAGCGTATGTTATGAAAGCCAAAAGTATAACTGGGTTCAAAAAGGGATTTAGAGAAGTTCATGGAGGATAGGTCCATCAATGGCTATTAGCCAAGATGGTCAGGGATGCAACCCCATGCTCTGAGTGTCCCTAAACCTCTGACTGCCAGAAGCTGGGACTGGACGACGGGGAATGGATTACTTGATAAATTTCCATTTTGTTAATTCCATCTGAATCATCTGGCACTGGCCACTGTTGGAAGACAGGATATTGGGCTAGATGAACCATTGGTCTAACCCAGTATGGCCGTTCTTATGTTCCTGTTGGAGGATTCTTTATTCCATGGTGAGGGAAGTACCCTAGGATTTCCAACTCCCAGATGATTTCTCCTGCCTGCAGCAACCTCCTGTTCCCATGTGCTACCTAGGTGCAGTGACCTGAGCAAAGGGAATGTACCTTGCATGCAATATGACTGTTGCAGCCACTGGTACCCCATATTCTGTCCAATCCTGATCTGGTGTCCCATAGCCTAGCTGGTAAAGGGGCATGTGATCTTTAACTGCTTGGTCCCCAGGCTGTTTTTGACCCAAAGCTGTTACCCTCCAAAGGCTAACAGGGGCCAGTGGGAACTGAGTTGGAGGATTCAGGCCATTTCCAATGGACAGGTATCCACATCCCAAAAGTCACCAACAGAAGAGGTACTAACGGGCAGAGAGGCCAAGAATTAAATGTGCCATGCAGACTGGGCAGCCCTCTCTGCCAGAGGTCAGGGCTGAGCTATGTAGGGTTGCATAGTGAGGGAAGCTTGCACTGCTCTGTTCATAAGTAGAGGACCTGTCTCCAGAGCTGTCCATCTTTTCCTGGGGCTGGGCTTGGATCCTCTCTACGCACCTCCTGCAACACAGCATTGTGTAGCTTCACTTTGTAGCTACGTCATCCCTCAGAACCGGTGCTGCATTCTGACGGCACCAGATGCTTTTAGCCCAAGGCTCAGATAACTCCCCAGTGAAGTGCACTGCACGTGCAGCGATTCTACCCACTTAAAACTCCCCCTGTAGTTTTGATTGGATATGGGCTGCACTTCCTAGCCGAAATGGCTGCTGTGCATTGCTAAATGCCAGCCCCGCAGAATCTGGTGAGACACAGTCAGATCATCCTGTGAGGTTGTGGTGAAGGGGTGATGGCACTTACCCCCTTCTCCTTTAGCCGGTGGCAGCCCCCGTGGCACAGATTCTCTTCTTGTGTCCCATGGCAATCACTTGCCGTGCCACGTGGCTTTGTCGTTAATCTCTGGCTCTGTGTTCCCTTTTTCTTAGGTGCACCAGGAAGGAACGGTGCGAGCGCTCCAGCGAGCCTCGGAGATTCGCCTCGGAGATGAAGCAGTGTGTCCGGCTCACCGTGCATCCCAACAACATCTCCGTCTCCCAGTACAACGTGCTGGTAAGCAGGATTGACCCTCATCTCCATGGTGTCTCCTTCTTCCAGGGAAGCCTAAAGAGGTCTCATCCTCATTGCCAGTACTATGTCCCTGGTTACCCGTAACCTTTCACTGACACACTCGGGCTCAGTGGGAAGGACTAGCAGCTTTATTGGATATATTTGGTCTGGCCGGATGTCTACATAGAACTCACAGTCTCCCTGGGTGCTCCCTGACATACACTGGGGTCTCACCCAGGGAGGAGGCTCTCCACTTTGATTGTTCCCGATTAGGAACATGGAGGGGATCTTTCTTATTCAAGTGTTTGCACATGTGCATTCCACTCATGGTGTGTGCATGCCCCGCACACAGTCGTCAGAAATGTTTCTCTCAGTGGTACCCAATGGGGCGGCTTGAGCAGCCTCTGCTGCTGTGTGCCAATATAAAGGGCCCAGCCACTCCCGAAACCTCTCAGTTCCTTCTAACTGCCTGTGGCAGTCGTTGGCATTGCTTGGCTTACCTTAGCAGGTGCTCTCAGTGTGTTCATTGTAAATTAATTGCAGATCAGTTTCTAGAATCACAGCATCTTAGTTAATACTGTAGAGAGTGTACCTTTTCTCTTTTGGTCCCCAGTTGGGGCTTTTTCCGTTAGTCAGTACAAAGGGGTGCCTCACTCACTGGGCTTCAAGCCCTGCATCTCTTGCACGAGGCCAGTGCCCGTGAGTGACCCACACTCAAGTTACTTGAAGTGTTTCAGGGAAGCTAGTATTCAGGATCATTGCCAAATCCACAAAGTCCTTACGCCTCAGACAAGGAAAGACAGAGAAGCGTGGGAATAAGAGTAGAGTGCAGCAGAAACCTAAGCACTCCTCTTCTGTGGCACTGTTGACTCCGGCACCAAGGCAGGTATCATCGAGTCCGGGGCTTGAGGGAGCACCTTCTACATATGCGGAACTGCACCATCCTGAGAGCATCTCAGTACCGGCCCCACTGCAGAGAGACATTCAGAGCCTTTCAGTGCTGGTATGTCTGGCAGTGCAGGAGACCGCTCCGCTCAGTACCTGCAGACAGAGGGGCACCAGCAACATTGGTGCAGCACTCAATGCTGTGTCAGCCTCAGTTGTCTCAAACTGCACGTCCATTGGTACCGCTGAAGGGGGAGCCTGAAATGTTGGCTGCACTGCGTCCTTCTTTGATGAGGCATCGGTCTCTGGCACTGTTGGGAGTGGCCTCTCCTTGGTCCTTTGAATCGGAGATTGGCTCCTGTTTCCCACTCTCAGAGCCACTCTTGCTACTCTCCGTCAAGGGACTACTACCCTGATAGGGAACCTTCGGTGGGAGTGCCATCGAGTGGGTGGCCAGGGGTCACTGCCACTACCTGTCCAGTGGCTTTTTTGGAATCTGTGGGGTTTCCCCACTGTTTACAGGTCATACATGAGACGTTCCTGTTCTGTGTCCGTAGAGAAGTGTGAGATAAAGTTTCGCATGGTCATCTTGGCTTCCATAATCCCCTCCCTGGATCCTGGAGACTGATACACTGCCCTTGATTTAAGAGACACCTACTTTCATGTGGCAGTTTATCAAGGTGACAGAAAGTTTCTCAGGTTCATACTAAAGCACTTTCATTACCAGTTGACTGTGCTGCCTTTCGGCATGTCAGCAGGTCCTTGGATTTTCACAAAACGTGTGGCAGTGGCAGCTGCTTTCCTGAGGAGACTAAGAGTACAGAGTCTGCCCTTACCTGGATGACTGGCTAGTCAAGGTCTGATCCAGGGGTCACTTTCTCTCTAGTGTTCAACTCATCCAGTCAATCTTCAAAGCTGTGGGTTTACTGATCAACACAGACAAGTCTACTCTTTGTTCAGTTCAGAGGATAGAGTTTATAGGAGCAGTGCTGGCCTCTACCCAAGCCAGAACATTAAAATTCAAAACAATTTGCTGTCTTGTGACCGTTTTCAAGGTTCACCCAATTACAGCATCTCGAAACGGTGTGAGGCACTTGGGGCATATGGTCTTATGCACATAGGTTGCACCTCAGGACTCTTCAGGTCTGGCTGGCCTCCATTTAATCGCCAAGTTGGCACCATCTGAACACTGTACTCACTATGCCCTTTCAGGTTCTCACTTCGCTAGATTGGTGGACTGATTCACTCAATGTTTGTGTGGGCATTCCCTTTGTCCACCATCAACCTTCACAGACACTGGTGATGGACACATCTGCCCTGGCGTTGGGGGTTTATCTGGGCCCTCTCTGAACTCAAGGTTTGGGGTCCTCAAGGAATTTCTCTCTTCATATGAAAGTCAGGAAGCTAAGGGCTGTCTGCCTAGCCTGTCAGATCTTCCTACTGCACATCAAGGGAAAAAACCCGTTTGTTCTCCCAGACAACATGGCAGCCATGTTTTACCTCAACAGGCCAGGAGGTGCTCGCTCTTCCCTGCTTTGTCAGGAAGCAGTTCATCTATGGAACTTTTGCATTGCCAATTCAATCGACCTTGAGTCCTTCCAGGGTGCAGAATTAGCTGGCGGACCGCCTAAGCAGATCATTTACGAGTCACCATGAGTAGTCTTCCCACCTGGATGTTGCCAGATACATTTTCCAGCAGTGGGGGACTCCCCAGATAGACCTTTTGCAGCCAAAAACAACAGGAAATGCCAATAATTTTTCTCCCTGCAAGGCCACAGTCCTGACTTTATGAGTCACCTCCAGTGGAATGCACATGAGCAATCACTCAGAGAAGAAAAATGAATAACTAATCTTGCATAACTGTTGTTCTTGGAGATGTGTTGCACGTGTCCATTCCACCACCCACCTTCCTATCCCTCTGCATCGGAGTTGTCACAGACACTTTCCTGCTACCGTGGATGAAAAAGTTCTACTACACCTTCCCCCCAATCAGACACAGAGTGCTGAGAATGATCAAGTGGACCAGGCCTTGACAGCACTAGTTTTCCACTCTACTGGATCTGTCAGTGGAGGCTTCAATTTTGCTCCTGTTGCACCTGGACTTGATCTCCCAAGATCATGGTTGACTGCACCACCCTAACCCGTGGGCCCTTCATTTAACGGCCTGCAGGGTCTATGGCTAACTTCTAGAGAGAAGTCTTGCTCAGAGCAAGTTCACTATGTCTTGTTAAATAGTACAAAGCCTTCTAGCAGAGCTGCTTACATGTCAATATGGAGGCATTTTTCTGTTTGGTCTTGTCAGTCTGGAGCCTAGCCAATGCAGTCCTCTATCCAGGATATCCTGGACTATCTACTGCACCTAAAATAGCAAGTATTAGTAATATCTTCTATCTAGGTCCACCTGGCAGCAATATCAGCTTTTCATACTCATGTGGATAACTATTCTATATGCTCTAAGGATATGACAATCAGATATGTGAAGGGCCCGGAAAGGTTGTACCCGCAAATAAAGGAACCTATCCCGCCCTGGGACTTGAACCTAATTTTATTGAAGACCATGGGGTCACCATTTTAGCCTCTAACAACATGTTTCTTACTGCACCTATCTCTGAACTGTGTGCTCTGACATTCAAACCGCCCTGCACAATCTTTTTTAAGGATAAAGTGTACTTGCACCCTCATCCAAGATTTCTCTCCAAAGTGGTATCTAATTTTCATATGAACCAGCCAATTTACTTACCAAAGCCACATGCCAATAGAGAGGAGCAACATCAGCACACATGAGATGTTAGAAGGGTGCTGGCATTCTACATAGACATGACTAAACAGTTTTGTTTGTCAACTCAATTGTTCAAGGCCATAGCAGACAGAATGAAGGATTTCCTGGTCTCTTCACAAAGAATTCCATCTTGGATAACTTCCTGCATTTGTGTGGGATTCAGCAGGTATTTCCCTGCCAAGCAAAGTGATGGCACATCCCACAAGATCGCAAGCAGCCTCGGCGGCGTTCCTTGCACAAGTCCCCATCCAGGAGATCTGTAGAGCGTCCTTCACACCTTCGCATCCCATTACGGCATTATTTGGTACTCCAGAGATGATGCTACATTTTGAGGAGTTTTACTCCAGTCTGTGTGCACATGAGCGCCTCTCCCTCCTCCTACTTTATGAGTCACCTCCAGTGGAATGCACATGAGCAATCACTCAGAGAAGAAAAATGAATAACTAATCTTGCATAACTGTTGTTCTTGGAGATGTGTTGCACGTGTCCATTCCACCACCCACCTTCCTACCCCTCTGCATCGGAGTTGCCCAGCAAGAAGGAACTGAGGGAGGTCAGGGACGGCTGGGCCCTTTCCACCAGCATGCATGGGCACATGGCACCAGAGGGCACTCGAGCTTCCCCGACAGGTACCACTGAGGGGAAAATTTCCCATGACTGTGCGTGGGGTGGCGCACCTCACGAGTGGAATGGATGTGTGCAGCACATCTCAAAGAACAACAGTTACAAAAGGTTAGGAACTGTTTTCTGCAGTTCATTGCGAGGAGCTGAATGCAGTTCTGAAGAGGAACCACAGATCCATCAAAGAGGAATGCTCACCCATTGCAGCCAACTTCTTTACCTCAGACACCAAAGATATTGGACTCTATAGCCGTGTGCAAAATATGGGCAATTGGCATTGGCTGTGTTAGAATTCAGCTTCTGGGACTGCAGTGGGGAGGTGTGCTAGGACCATTTAATATACTTCAATTTCCCTTCACTTCATGGACCAGGGTCTCTTTCTTGAACTACCAAAGCACCCAGGCCTGGTACAATTTCAACACTGAACACCCCAGAGCAGAGGTATGGGGACGCTAGAAATAGCAGCCTGCAGCTCATCTCTGCCAGGGTTTATGCTTTGCTACATTCAACCCCCTCTCTTCCTCGGCGCTAGATGTGGCCCCTGTGGCAGAGAGCTATTAAAGGCAGCAGGACAGTTATGACGCCAGTGGAGCAACGAGTGTTTCTGTTCCTTGTGGAAAGGCCTTTTCTAGGGACAAGAAGGGAGTTCATTGTAAAGGACTCATTCAGTTTCCAACCTGTCAGCAGTGCCCATTATATTGGAGTTTTTGTGTTGTGAACGTGTGCCCACTAGGAGCTGAACGGGGGCCTATTTTATACAGACCACTGAACAGCTGCCACATGGTAACTCTTTCTGGTCATATTGACCTGGGCTGGATTTGAACTCACAGCCTAGAAATGAAAAGCTCCATCTCCCTTCAGTGTTCCTTTGAGCCAGTCAGTAGCTCCCCATTCTTTGTGGGCTCAGTGGAGTGCTCAAGGTCCACTAGTTGGCCATCCCTCAGGTATTTATGGTAGGGTGTTTGAGGTCTATTTTTTAGCCTGTATGTCCAGTCCCTGTGCTTTGTTTCTGCCTCTTACCTTTCCTGTGACTTAACCTTCCCAGGTGTACGACAAAAGTGATCAGAAACATCGTAAATTGTTTGTTCTGGGAGTGCAACTTATTATTTTTAATTCTCTCAATAGACTTTGAATTCTCCTATGTTAGAATAAAAACTGGCTCAGGGTTATTGAGTCACCATGGCAGTGCAAGTCAGCCCAGAGCTATTGTTGTCCTCAGCATATTGCTGTCTGATGGCCCATATGAACTGAGTTGTTGGGTCTCAGTCAGCTCCTAGTGGACTGGTGTCCACAGCACAGTAACCACCATCTCAGATGGTTTATTGGCAAACCCGAGCACAAGTCAAAGACTGATTGGATCATGGAGACTACACTGAGTTTTGGGCAGTTCTGGTTAGGGGAGAGCCTGTTCCGCGATCATGCCAAGTTCTTCCCTGACATGAGGGTAGAGAATGTGCCTGTTTGCTCAGCCCGTGCTTAGACCTATGGAAGGTATTGTCCATATGGCAACACTGACTCTTCTTTGGCAGCAGAAGTGCCCAGGGAATTGGGAGTCACATCTGGGTCTGGCTCAGTCCTAGGACTGTGCAAGAGGAGAAAGGTGCTGGAGAAGAGGGCATTCTCTACCCACTGCAGGGGTTCCAAAGCAGGAGCTTTTGTTCATTGGTGGCAGCTCCAGGCTTATCACATTTGTGCCCAAGCTTTCCAGGCCTTTTCCTTGGTGACTGTGCTCGGAGAAGCGACAAATCTGCATTCTGCATTTTACACACTTGTGAGCAAGTTCCCTGGCTGAGGCAGCGGGCTGGTGAGAGCTCCAGCCTTCCCCTCCACTGCTGGTCCGGGTGCATTGGTGGGAGGAAGAAAGTGACAGAGGTGGAGCTATTCAATAGAAGCACTATGTGTTGTCCCAGGGACAAGCCCACCCCAGTCCTCAGGGCTTCTCCCTCTCCCCACCCATAACTTGGCAGAAACAAACTGCTCCCCTTAACCAGGCAATGAATTTACAGGTGAATTGTAAGACTGGTCAGACTAATGGTCCCTCTCTTCTGCGCCCTTGCTGTCTCTGAGGTGATTAATGCTGGATGCCTTAGGGGAAGGCACACAACTCCCATAATGAACCTCACTGGGTGATGAGAACATACCATGGGAAGGCAACGAGTGGGATTTTGTTCCCTCCTTCTACTGCTTCATGGATGGGCAGAGGGACAGGTCCATTATGCTGGTAGCTGCACTCCCGCTGCATGTGATTGGGTCTCAGATGAGACTCAGACTCTCACGGACCTCATGCTCAGAACTAGCTTATGTAATGGGGGAGCATGCATGTCGCCCTCTAGTGGCTGGCCCCAGCAAGGATAAGGCTCTGGTATTTACTAACCATGAGCGAAGTAACGCCTTTAGATCGCTGGCAGGGGGCTTGTGCTACTAGTGTGGAAGTACCCTGCTGCCGCTGTTGATGTCTGTATATTTGTGGCCACGGTTTGTTACCATGGCATGTGGGGGTGGTGGGGTGGATGCAGCTGACTGAGAGCAGAGTCATAATTAGAATCCCAGTGAGGCTTTGTGAGAACGTGAACGTCCTGGAAACCAGCTGTTTGATTTGTTTATTTCATTACACTTTATTAGTGGCAAAGCCAGGGGATGTCAGGGATTCCAGAGTGTCCTTTTATTTATGATGCTAGTGCCCTAACACATTGTGACCTCGAGGCCTGCTGCTCCTATAACCGAGTGATCAAACGGGGCAGGCATTTCTGAGCTTCCTGTAAAGGTGAAGTAATTCAGCTGGCCCACTAGAGGGAGCGGATGCTGGTGGCTTACTGAAGGCTGTAACTAGACTCTCTATACACAGGAACTTGTTGGTGACAGAGAGCTCCCTCTGCTGGTGATGCTAGGAGAGGAGGCGTAGAGAGTTAGACTGGAGCGCTACAGTTTCTCTGTAGTCCGCAGAGTGCCTCTTGTGAGTAATAGTCACCTTCCTCAGAAACCTTGTGCCAAGGGGCCAGCAAGCCCCAGTCTTCACAGCCTATTCCAAAGACGCCCTTGCATGACCGATGTCGAGCACGCCACGCCACTGACCCGACTTGAACTCACCCTGCACGGTGAAGCAGCAGCCACCGCCCCTGCATAGCCACACGCCACTTGTGTTTACATCTGCATTCCATCCCCCACTCCCCAGAGTCGCTGCTTTCTGTTGAAGGAGGATCCTTTATCTAGCAAGAGGCTCTTTGTCCAACCTCTCCAGTGTAATTCTCTTCTGCTGGCCTCGTCTGTCTGTCGTTGAGCTCAGCACTCTCTTTCTCTCTCTCTCCCGCCCCCTTTGCTTGCAGCTGGTCTTGGAGACCTACAACGTCCCTGAGTTGTCAGCAGGGGTCAACTGCACCTTTGAGGACCTTTCCGAGATGGACGGCTTGGTGGTGGGGAACCAGATCCAATGCATCTCCCCGGCTGCCAAGGAGGTGCCCCAGATCATCATGGAGAACGGTGAGTGTCTCAGGCCTTCCCTACGTGAACACTGGGGTGGGTGCGCTGCTTCCCTCTGACCTGTTGGTGAGAGCACAGCAGCTGGGAGAACAGGACATTATTGGTTGGGCATGTGTCCGTACGGGCCCTAACGCTGCCGGTGTAGCAACAGCACATTTACGAGCATTTTGTCCAGTCCAGTCTTATCCATCTCACATGATGGGGCTTGCATCCCAGACCAGTACATCTCCGTGTCAGGTACTTTATCCAGCTATTCTGCCTGAATGATTCCCTCCTTAATTTCATCACACTCCTCCTAGTTACATCTCTGCGTGCAGCTCCCTAAATCAGTCTCTTCTTCTCTGGCTTTTACACCCTTCAGGTATTTGCAATCTGTTATCCTATCCCTTTCCCATAATAACCCCTTGCCCAAGCCAGATGTGCTTATCCTTCCATGCTAGCCCCTGATCTGTTTGGTTTCTCTTCCCTCTGTTGTCTCCAGTTTGTCCGCAGCCCTCTGCAATGGGCACTCAGAAATGAACGCAATATTTCAGGTGCATGTAGGGCTATAGCTCCCCCTAGTTGCGCAGCAAGACACTGTAAGAGGTGCCTATGCTGCTAGGCTTCCCCCAAGGCCTTAAATTGGGTCACAGGCGGGTGGGCAGGTGCAGGGAAAAGCTGCCATTCTTATTCTCTGTGTTATTTGTGAACTCTAGCGGTGAATTTAGTCCCAGTGAAAGATGCCTGGAGGCCCACAAGCTCTCCCCGCTTGTGCTTCAATTCTGGAGTAAGCTAAGGAGTCAGAAGGCAGTACCCGTCTCCACTTCCCACTCAATCCTTGCCTGCTGTTGACTAGCCTACCAAGAAGGATGCTAGCTCGCAGCGCTTGTGATGGGGACTTCTCTGGTGTGGACCATTGTCCATTAGGGACCCGGCTCAGAGCCACGAGCAAACGAAAGGAGTGACACTAGAGTGACGGAGAAAAAGGGGCACTTCTAGAGTCTGATTTCCAGAGCGGTTGAGTTCCCACGGCTCCCATCACCGTCAATGGCTGGTGTTCTGCACCTCTGAAAATACGGCCCTTGGTGCAGACCGCCAGAGGGTGGATTGAAGAGAGGGGAGGGAGGTTCCATAGCTTGTTCCCAACCCCCGGAGCCAGCCAGTCCCCAGAGCACTGGCAGAGTTGTTAAATATGAAGCAGTTAACAGAGCTGTCAAAGCCATCGGCAGCAGATGGGCAGTAGAGTCGAGAGCTGGTGGCACAATGTATTCAGGAGTGTGTGCGTGTGTGTGTGTACATGTGCGTGTGGAGATGAATTGTCAAACTTGCTTTGGCCTGATTGATTAATGAATCTTTCTGGTGAGGAGGAAAATAATAGAGGTGGAAGGACCAGCCAGGTCAAAGCCTTGAATTAAACATGGGCTCCTTCATCATAAAATTACTGCAGTTACTTCAACCATATAACATCCGCTGCGAGTGGGCCCAAGGGAGCCGGCTGGGAGGTATGCGGGGTTTGGAGTTGGTGGAGAGGCAGAAAGGGTTAATGACAGTGGAGTGGATGGAGGATGGGGGTAGATGAGGAGTGAGAAAAGGAGTGGGTGGATTTGGGAGCTGGATAATGGGGGGAGGGGTCGGCTCCAGGGGAGGCTCAGTGTCTGCTGTGGATGGAGGGCTGGCAGCCTGTGAGCAGTGCATGTTCCCTATGGGATGAGAGTGGTGCACGGAGGTTGCTCTGGGAGAGCATGCTCAGAGGGGAGCAGCATGGAAGGAAGCGAAGAGATGTGATTAGGTGGGGGAAAGCAGAAAGAGACTTCACCGTGGTATTGAGCCCCCAATGTTAGGGGGGCTCAATGCTAGGAGAGGAACCCCCTAAAGACTCAACATACACCTGAGCATGGCAATCCCCTGGGGAACTCAGCAGCTCCTCCCAGCCCCCGGGGCTGCTATTCACACGGGGATTGGCCTTGGTGGAGTTCGCAGAGGGCACCCCCTTCAGGACTCAGCACAGTGTGATGTTCACAGGAGAACCCCCACCCGAGGTGCTGCACGTCCCCCCAGCAGGCTGGTTCCTGGGTTCATCCCACCTCAGCAGAGCAGGTGTAAGGAGGGCCTGTCTGTAAGGGAGTGTAACTTACACCACTCACTCATCACTTGTGAATGTAGCACCGCGCCCCCGTTGGGTCACACTCACCCCGCCCAGGCTCCCAGCCTTTGGCAGCAAGCAGCGGAAATAAATGGGGGCAAAACGTTCACCCAGAAAATGAGTCCCCAGCAACGGAGAGCAGGCGTGCCCTTCCATTCCTGTGACACCACAAGGCTCAGCAGGCCAGCCAGTCATCCTGCAATCCACCCGGCCTCCCCTTCTGGGGGCATGTTGTGTCCCCCTCAGCCTGCAGAATGAAGCACCGTTGCCGTAGCTTTCAGTGTTCATGTCCTCAGTCCGATTAGCTCCACACTAACATCGCTCTCTCCTCCTCTCCGCTCTCAGCCTCTCACTTGTTGGCCTGAATTATCATAGACTCTGATTAGTAAGAGATGGAAAAGACCTGGCCAGCCCTGGCCAGTCCAGCTCCCGCATTGGCGTTTGAAAGAGTATTCCCAATGGTAAACTTTCCCCTGGCTGATTTTAAATGACCCAAGAGATGGGACTCCCATCACTGAGAAGGGTCCACTGTCTAAAAGAAACCTGGAAATATTTCCTCGCATCGGTGCTCTTATCTTAGATTTTACTCCCACTGACTGAGCTTCTTGAAGTAAGGACTTCAGGGGTCAGGCCCAATCTACCTACATTTTCCTGTGCGCAATTCCTACTTATTAGGCCTAGTCCTGGGGCCTGTACTCAGGCATAGCTCCTGCTGACATCATTGGGAGGTTTGCCTGTGTGAGGACTCCAGATCTGGCCCATTATTCCTAGCTGTCTCCTTGGAATACCATAACCAGTTCAACCACAGCATGTCTAAATTTCAAAAAACGGACAGGGGTTAGGAAATGCCAAGCTCTGATAGCACAGTGATGCGTGTAGTTTAAAAATCTAGAGGGACAGTCCTTAGTCATTGCTTGGCCAAGCCATGCATATTTAATCCTCTCGAATCTTTCCTTGTGAGTTTTCATTGCTCTTTCATTGCTCTTCAGTGGTTGGGGTTGGTCCTGCTTTGAGCAGGGGGTTGGACTAGATGACCTCCTGAGGTCTCTTCCAACCCTTATATTCTGTGATTCTCTGATTCTTTCAATTTGAGGGATCCGTTCTGGGGCTGAGGTGCCCAGAATTAGATGCACTATTCCAAATGTGATCTCTCTCTGTCTCTTCCCCGCCACCCCAACACACCCATCATTGTGGAAGCTGACAGCCTGATGATGTGATAACACATACAGCTAAAAATTACATTGGATAACGTTTTCCAAAACACCTAAATGACTAAAGCCCTGTGCGGATTCAGAAATGTGGATCTGCATCCGATCCACGTCCGCAGGAATCAACTTGTATCCACCCCGCGATTCGCAATTCGTCTTTTATCTGTATCCACATATGCACCACACCCACAGCTGCACGCTACCTGGAGTGTCTGTGTGCATGTGTTGTGTACTGTATAAGAAAGCTATATAGCTTAATAAACATGCACATTAATATTACTATTATTGTTGTTATTGTTATTTTAAACATCAATCTGATTATACAACCGGCATCAGAACAAATAGCTTTTTACATTAAAAGTAATGAAACAAACCTCTCACCTCAATAATGCTTCAAAATCACAAACTGAGCTATGAAATAAAAAAGTCTGTGGCCTATTTAGCTTGTGATTTATTAAGTCTCATAGACTCATAGATTTTAAGGTCAGAAGGGACCATTATGATCTTCTAGTCTGACCTCCTGCACAACACAGCCCTCAGAATCTCACCCACCCACTCCTGTAACAAACCCCTGACCTATGTCTGAGCTATTGAAGTCCTCAGCTTGTGGTTTAAAGAGCTCACCAATCCCAGTTTCTTTGCACCAGCCACTGTTCACCCTGTGGAAGCATGCAAGGGGAATACAATCGCTTTTTTGTCAGGATTTGCCCGGGCTGAGCCCCGGCACCTCTCGGCTTGGCAGGTCATTCTCCTGTGTGGGGGAGTGAGGAGCAGTGACAGGTGCTCTGTGATTCCAGGACAGTTTCCCCACGTGGGCTCAGGAGGGGGATGCAAAGGTTAGGGGTACATGACAGGGGCAAAGGTGCTCTCCTGTTGCTCAGCCATTGATTAATTTGTGCCATACCAGGTCAGCTGAAGAGGGAGGCAGCTGCTTCTGCAGAGTACATCAGTGTGGCTTCCCTCTCCGACTGACCTGGAACAGCAATGAAGTCAGGAGTGGTTTCCTAAATTGCTTGGCTGCTTAAACTGCCGTGATAGGAGCATGGGGGATTTTGCTTCCTGTCTTGATCTATCACCTCCCCTTTCTCTGTAGGGGCGTTGGGAGGGTTGTAGGCTCTGGAAGGCAGGGAAGCAGCCTCATAGGCTATGAGCTGCAGAAAGCTGCTTCTCTGCCTTTGAGGGCCTATATTTAGAGGCCTGTGCGGATACAAAATTTGTATCTGCATCCAATCCGCCATCTGCAAAAATGGTCCGCGGATACAAAGTGAATATCTGTGGATTTACAGGGCTCTATAAATGACCAGGAGCCTAAGTCACAAATGCATATGTGCCTTTTGAAAATGGGATTTAGGCTCCTAAGTTACTTAGGTGCTTTGGAAAATGTTACCCATTGGCTTTATTTCCTACCACCATGTGGCATTGCAGGCTTCTGTCTGCTGAAGTTTATTATTCATGGAGTGGAGCGTAGCATTGTTAACAGTGGCTACATTCCACTCCAGAAGCAGCTGCATTTCAGCGGCAGGTGGAATTATCCCTATTTCTCCCTTCCCTCCCTAACAGAGGTATTGAAAGCTTTAGGTTAGTTAACATTTATAAGCAATTTGAGGTACAGTCTTATGCCTGGTCTACACTAGGAAATTAGATCAGTATAACTTCGCTCACGGTGTGAAAAATCCATCCCCCTGAGCCGCTTAGTTAAGCCGACCTAACCCCTGATGTAGACAGTGCTAGGTCTATGGAAGAATTCTACCGTCGCCCTAGCTACTGCCTCTTGGGAAGGTGGATTACCCATGTCAACAGGAGAACCCCTCCTGTCGGTGTAGGTAGTGTCTACACTGAAGCACTACTGTGGCACTGCTGCAGCATTTAAAATGTAGACAAGCCTATAAAAGCCGTGGCTGGCAAAGACCCTGCAGTATTAGATCTAGTCCAGCCTCCTGCATGAAGAAGTCTAGAGTCTGCAGAAAGGGGATGTGGCAACAGAGCAGTGTTATGAAGTGTTATTTGTCGCGCACGATCAGTGTGAGTAATGCTGTACAAAACACAAAGGCAGACCCTGTTTCCAGGACCTTACTATCTGAATTAGGGGCAGACAGCTCAATTCAGACACACACAGCACTGGACTGGGTGCCAGGAGGCCTGGGCTCTATTTTCAACTCTGCCACTGACCTGCTGTGTGACCTTGGACAAGTCACTTCCCCTCTTTGTGCCTGTGTCTCTTCCCAATCCCACCTCTGTCTTGCGTGTTTAGATGGCAGGTTCTTTGGGGGTAGGGGACTGTCTCTACCTCTGTGCGGGCCTCTGATCTGAATTAGGGCCTCTAGGCGCTACTGGGATACAAATTCAGAATAATAAGAGCATTTTCTTAAGTGGCCACTGATTCTTGGTGCCTCAATCTTTGGGCGTCTGGCTTGAGACCCTTTTGGCCTGACAGTGGAATACACAGCCCTCCATTCAAACCCAAGGAAGCTGGAGGTGCTCTGTGCTTCTGAAAATCAAGCCCTAGACATCCCAAGCTGGGAGCCTAAAAACTGCCATAAAATTCTTGGTCCCGTTTGGCGATATTGCTGTGGGCTGTGCGATGGTGCAGATTTTTGACCTGGCCGTTAATGATTCATTTGGTTATCAATACAATCGTCCAGTCACCTCTTATGTTCCTTATGCTTTTTCCACAGGAGACCATCACATTGTCCAGCTCCAGCTCAAGTCCAAGGAGACAGGCATGACCTTCGCCAGCACCAGCTTTGTCTTCTACAACTGCAGCGTCCACAACTCGTAAGTTTGTATTCCCCTGACGTGCATCTTCCTCCCACAACCTTATCATGCTGCTTTGAATCCGTCCCAGCTGCCCACCCTGGCTGGTTCAGGTAGCACAGAGACGGCCACTTAGGTGTCGAGGAGACCTGCAGTCATGTCTCTTGGGGCTTGGTAGAACATCTGTCCCACAGATTAGCCTATGCTGGGTGACAGGTACCCTCCTGCTATTGGAAACGTGCAGGACAACATGGAAACAACTTATTAAACTTCCTAGTCATGGACTTTGAGCTGGCTTGGTTTGTACTCAGGCAAAACACCACATCAGTGGGGATTTGTCAGAGGACTGACTGAGTGGAAATTGAGTCACAACCTTGGCAAATGGCCATGTGGACTTTAGCGGCTACTCATGTGGAGCGTGATCCTGCACACTCTTGTGCTCTATCAATCCTTGCTCATGCCATCAGTCACTGGGACCACTCCAGTTAGTTAGCACCTGGCTCGGTACTAAGTGTTGGCAGGATTGGGCCTTGAATGGACAGAGGGCCAATTAATGGTAAATTTGTTTTTGTGTGTGATGTGGACACTGTACTCTAGGAACGGGATTGATACCACAGGCTGATTGGCCATAGAATAACCTTTTCCTACCAGGAACCCCTTTTCCATCCTGGATTCTCCTGCTGTGTATCTGGGATCTGGCTGGAACGCCCATCCTGTTAAGCATTATGGGAAGAGCAGGGTGGTCTGGACCGAGCCACCGAGAACTCCTCCTTTAGAACATCCGATGTGGGACTAGAGTCATCACTGCACAGGAGATGAGTGTGTAGGATTCATATGCCAAGGCAGAGGGGGGACCCCTCTTCAGTGGATTGCTCTGTTCCTGAGCAAGGCAGATGGGCTGTGCCCCCACGCCCAGGCCATCACCTTTCCCAGACAGGGCTCCGGAAGTGCCAAGAGGCGATAATTACTGCAGCGCAGTGATTCACAAGCAAAGGCAAATCCTATTTCCGTGTCCCCGCTGCTTTGACAAACAGCAGCCGGGAGGGAAAAAAAAGAAACGAAAGTGATGGGGTGTTAAATATTTATGGCATGTTTTGGTTTCTGACTTGACAAACTATAATACGCTATCCATTTTTAATTTGATTTATCAGAGTAAGTACTTGTTACCAATTTAAAAACCAGCTCTTTGCATCAGAGCTTAGGGTGGATTGACACAGAGCAAGATTTCAGAGAGGACGGAGAAGTGATGTCTGCCTGATGTGGCTGGGTGGTATTTTTCACACATGCATGTTTAAAGGATCAAATGGCACATCAGTGCTAGTGAAATTCCCCCTTGTAGCACTATTTAAACCCTCCCTTACACGGGTGGGACCTGCATTGGCCATCCTGGCCAGATGAACAGGTGCGCAGGGAGCAACTGAGAGTCCTACCATCTGACGGCGCTGATCTCAGTTCAGTTCCTAGTGAGTCCACACAAGACACAAAGAAGTAATGAGCACGGACACGCAGTTGCAGTCAGCCTGGCTCTCCCCCAAGAAAGCAAGAGATGGTAACATATGGGGAAAATAAGCAAAAAAGCCGACCTGTCCTTTGACCCTGGGTGATGAGCTTGCCTCTCGAGTAGCTGCTCTGATAGCCCTCCCCCTGCCCACCCTGTGCCAGGGCAGAGGGGAGTGGAGCCAAATTAACCCCGTGCTCACCAGAGAGTTGTACCCTGTTGGAAAGGTGCATTCAGAGCCATTTTATACAGGCAGATAAGGGTCATAACGGGCCTAATTCTGTTCTCTGACACGGGGTGTAATACCCGGGTACCTCTGTTGACCTCTCGGGAGTTACTTTGGGTTTACCGAGGTGATTTTGGAATCAGGCCTAACGTCTCTGATTCACACCAGCGTTGGCAGTGCCCATTCTGCTCACCGCCACTGACCAAAAACACCGTCATGACTGGCATGTGCATGAACCAGTTTCCTTATTGGCAGCCTCAACAGATAGACCAAGGACTGAGTGGGCCATGGAGACTGTGCTCCCCTCTGGGTCGTAGGACAGGGGGGCCCTTGACAGGGGAGTGTGTGCGCTCCCTGGGTTCTTGAGGGCTTCAGTGAGTTCTTCTCTCTCTCTCCCCAGGTGTCTGTCCTGTGTGGAGAGCCCCTATCGGTGTCACTGGTGCAAATATCGCCACGTCTGCACCCACGACCCCCGTTCCTGCTCCTTCCAGGAAGGGCGAGTCAAGCTGCCAGAGGTAGGAAGGGACACGGGGGGGACACCGAGGGTTCGGGGGCTGGGCAATGCTTATGTCTGACTGAAACCAACAAACTGCCTCCTTTCCCAACCACCCATTCCTGCCCCTTCTACCCTGTCACTGCAACAGCCCTCCCCCTCCCCCATTCCTGCCCTTTCCACCCCCTCACTGCAACATCCTCCCTGCCCCTCCCTCTCCCCCATTCCTGTCCCTTCCACCCCCTCACTGCAACACCCTCCCTGCCCCTCCCCTATTCCTGTCCCTTCTACCCTGTCACTGCAACACCCTCCCTGCTCCTTCCCCTCCCCCATTCCTGCCCTTTCCGCCCCCTCACTGCAACACCCTCCCTGCCCCTCCCCCTCCCCCATTCCTGCCCCTTCCACCCCCTCACTGCAACACCCTCCCTGCCCCTCCCTCTCCCCCATTCCTGCCCCTTCCACCCCCTCACTGCAACATCCTCCCTGCCCCTCCCTCTCCCCCATTCCTGTCCCTTCCACCCCCTCACTGCAACACCCTCCCTGCCCCTCCCCCTCCCCCATTCCTGCCCTTTCCACCCCCTCACTGCAACACCCTCCCCCTCCCCCATTCCTGCCCTTTCCACCCCCTCACTGCAACACCCTCCCTGCCCCTCCCTCTCCCCCATTCCTGCCCTTTCCACCCCCTCACTGCAACACCCTCCCTGCCCCTCCTCTTCCCACTCCCCCATTCCTGTCCCTTCCACCCCCTCACTGCAACACCCTCCCTGCCCCTCCCTCTCCCCCATTCCTGTCCCTTCCACCCCCTCACTGCAACACCCTCCCTGCCCCTCCCCTATTCCTGTCCCTTCTACCCTGTCACTGCAACACCCTCCCTGCCCCCCTCTTCCCCCACGCCCATTCCTGCCCCTTACTCCCTGTCACTGCAACAGCCCTCCCCCTCCCCCATTCCTGCCCTTTCCACCCCCTCACTGCAACACCCTCCCTGCTCCTTCCCCTCCCCCATTCCTGTCCCTTCCACCCCCTCACTGCAACACCCTCCCTGCCCCTCCCCCATTCCTGCCCCTTATTACAACATCCTCCCTGCTCCTCCTCATCGCCCATTCCTGTCCCTTCCACCCTCTCACTACAACATCCTCCCCGTCTTCCCCATTCCTGTCCCTTCCACACCACCACTGCAACACCCTCCCTGCCCCTCCCCACCCCCCATTCCTGTCCCTTCTACCCCCTCATTGCAACTTTCTCCCTGTCACTCCCCCTCCCTCATTCCCACCCCTCACTCTCATGCTCCCCTCAACTCACCTTCCCCTTCCCTTCCTCACTTTGCTGCCTCTTCCTACTTTCCCCTCACTCCGTTGAGCCCGGCCCTTGCTGCTCTGTGCGCTGGACACCTGCTGATGTGGGCCAGCATCTCTGAGATCAGGCTGAAAGCCAAATAACTTAACCCCAGCCGGCTGGCTGGCTACCCCAATCCCTCAGCACGGTAACGGGTCGCACGCGGGCATTGCTGCAATGTCTGACGGCTGAAGCCAGCTGCCAGGAATAGAGGCGAGGGTGATCAAAGTGCTACCACTGGAGAGAGAGCTGGCGGGACAAAAGCACAGCCTGTTCGATCGGGGGAGTGCTCTGGTTCTGTTTTCAAGCGCTGCCATCGCCGGGGCTTGCTCTGCGTTTGGGTCCGTTCTCAAACTGTCAGGGCGTCAGGCGCAGAGGTGCTTGCCGCCAGCCGGTGCGGTCCGACTCGCTGTCAGCGTCTGAGTGCCCGCATTTCTGAGCTGAGCCAAGAGCTCTCCCCAGCTGGGTTGTTGTCCCTGCCACGCATGGCGGAGCAGGCGCCGCGGATACATAATGTGTTGTCAGCCTTTCCCGGGCTTGACTTGGACATCCGAATGTAAGACAGGAACGTAGGGAGCGTCAGTGATGGAAGCCATTACAGCTGCCACTGCTCACCGACAAGCAGGCTTCCTGGCTCTCGAAGCCAAGGGGGCTGCAAAGATAGGACGCACTCGTACGGGTGAGGGGGGCTGCTGGGGGAAGGAAGCGGCTTTTAGGCTTGTGCTCCTGGTTACTGGGAGCCTTGATTTCCCAGTCCATCACTGCTGTAAGCAGCTGCCCCTGGAAGGCGAGGAGAGGCCTCAGTGCCACTTGCCTAAGACAGGGCTGTATTGGGCCCTACGGATTAGCACCAGAACTAGCTGCTGCGCCCAGCCTGGCCGGAACCCGGTGAGCAGTCACCGCCGAGCGGAGCTCAGGAGAATACAGATGGAAAGCCACTTCATGACTTCGTGGTGAGGAGAAGCATGAAAGCGTTCTGGCCTGGCGGGTAAAGGACCCGAGCTGGCCTGTTTATCGCCTCTCCAGAGGGACCAGTATCTATTACAAGGTCTGATATCTCATGACTCACCGGGCACAGAGACTGTCGCTGAACTCCAGCAGAAAGCTGGGAATCCCTGTTCTCCGCTGACAGGTAACAATTTTTTTTCCTGGCCGTGAAGGTTCGTAAGGTATAAAACCTTAAATTGACAATGTTGAGATGACACCCTTGCCTCTCTGGGGGCTATAGATAGCACCCTGGTCTGTGACCCAGCCAGTCTGTCCCCAGTCCTTTTGCTGGGCCGCCACACATTTACTGCACCCTCTTCCCTCTCACTTCTGAAGCCACCCTTCTTCTTTAGCAGCCTGTGGGTTGACAGTTCAATCCTGGAGGCAGCAATCTTGAACTACAGCGACAACTGTGCAGGACATAAATATTCATGGGCAGGAGATTGCCGGTACGTGGCCTGTTGGGACTCAGCCTTCACTGTTAGTCTGCTTTGAAACTTGCTGGGGACTTGGCACGAAGACGAGCTGTTCCGGCCGTCAGTCCAGCGTTTGGTGTTTCTTTCCCAGCCAGATGGCTGTTATTCCCCAGGATCAAGCATCATCCGGAATTGGCCCCGGTCAAACACCCCTGCCTGTCACAGCTTCTTTCCACCTTTCACCTCTGGATCAGGTGGGGCCTCAACTCATCTCATAGGTAATATTTTCTGTTGCACATGGTTCTGCTTTCTGATGGTGCTGCAGTGCGATGCCACCGTGGTTTGGATCCTTGGCCATCCCTTCGTTCAAGCTGCAATGCACATGCAGATGCCTAGTTACCCAGTCGAGAAAACTGGTAGGTGGCAGTGCTGTTTGATCAAAAACGGTCCTTTCCTCTGCAACTGGTGCCATCTAGATGGAGTGCCACCCTCCTGCTTTTGAGAACTGGAGTGGATGCTGGTAGCCTAATTCTCCTCTCAAAACATGAACAAGTAAGCAGCAGTTTAGGTGGCTGCTTCATACCTTCAGCTGATTTGTTTTTGAGATATATTATATGTTTGGCTGTGTGAACTGCACACTCAGTCGCCCCGTTTGGTAGAGGAACTTTACTCCCATAAAGTTACAGTATTCTCCTAAGTGGCTTGAGAAAAATCTTAGTCTCTTGGTTTACAAATGAGGCACAGGCACAATCATCTTTCACTTTGGACCCAGCATCTGGCAAAAAGCAGCTCAGATCAGGATATGACATTCTTTGTCCTGCTGCCTCATGTAGATGAAGCACTGCTGAGTATTTGGAAAGATGACTCAGCATCAATAGGGACGGACAACCTCCAAAATCAAAATCAACCATGGTGGTTTGCTGCCTGGAAGCATGAGGAATGCCACGTGGCTGCAGGGCAGGTTCTGTGCGGTTGCTGGCCTGGTCTCCACATGTTTGGCATTCGTCAGTTAACTACACCATAGAATCAAAGAAACTGGAGCTGGGAAAGACCTTCTAAAGCATCTAGTCCATTCCACAAAGGCCAATGGGGGATTGGCCCAGAGAATATTCTGAAATATTTTGTCCAGTCTCCTTTAAATTTCACAAGTGGCAGGTCTTCCACCACCTCCTGGAGACATTATTCCATGCCTGAGAGATTTCTCAGTGAGTATTTCCTGTTATTCAGCCCAATATTTTCCTCTATTAATTCCATTCCATGTCTCCAAGTTGTGTCCTTTTCAATTCTAGTCCTTTAACCATTCCTGCCAAACCCACTAACTACTTGTGCTGGAGCACTGGTTCCTCAAGCCATATGGCCTTCGAGCTTCTTCGGATACGGCTATCCCTTCACCTACCCTCAGGAGCCTTTCATGAATGTGGATGAGATGTTTCACTGCCCAGTGTGGGCATCAGCTGGGACCCAGTTTCTGTCTCCTCTACAGCCTGCCTTCTTTCCGTCATCTTCCAAAGCATTCAAAACACCATGTCATTAAGTGAACCTTTTTCTGTTGGTCTTTCCTCTCCATCCCTAATGCCCTTCTTGCTATCATGATGTGCACTTTCCCTGCTTTAGGAAGTTCTTCACTTCCCCAGGGAAGGGGGATGTTGCATACCACTTGGGAGAAGGATATATCTGCAGTATCAATTGAGCAGGCATTCATACCACCTTAAAGTCCTAGTGTGATGGACAGAGCATCCCATTTGCAATCTTGCAGACACACAGCTAAGCAGTTTAGTGACTTCTTGCCAAGCAAACAAGCATTGCTGGAACTTCATCACATGTGCAATTGCCAGCAACTCCTCCTATTTAATCAGCATTTCAGCATATCAGACTTGTTCCCTCCCCCACAATCTGGCCCATTTGCTGCCCCACTCACCTTAATTTGACTGTCTTTCCATCTCCTATTGCAGCATGTTGAAACCAAACCCCAGGCCTAGTGTGAACTCAGTCTTCCCACTTTGGTAGCACATGTTCTGGCTGTGCTTATATTCATGACCCCTCTTACGTGCTGGAGTGCTGATAGGGATCCCTCAGGGGCTTGTGTAGTCAAAGCTTGTGTCTATATCCCACTTTCCTCAGATGTTCCTCACGTCTCCTGGTATATATAGGTCTGACTCCCTTGCTGGTCTCTCTCATAGTCTCGTACAGTATGTTCTGATGAGAACTGTTGTGTCTTTTATTGTTATTTACTGATTTGATAGGGTACCAGCTTGCTTTGAAGAATTATCCTACATAAGAATGGCCATACTAGGTCAGACCAAAGGTCCATCCAGCCCAGTATCCTGTCTACCGACAGTGGCCAATGCCAGGTGTCCCAGAGGGAGTGAACCTAACAGGTAATGAGCAAGTGATCTCTCTCCTGCCATCCATCTCCACCCTCTGACAAACAGAGGCTAGGGAAACCATTCCTTACCCATCCTGGCTAATAGCCATTAATGGACTTAACCTCCATGAATTTATCTAGTTCTCTTTTAAACCCTAAATCCTATGGGCTATGAGGTCATCTACTTCACCTCTAGCAGGGCCAAGATTTTCCTTGCAGTATAGGCTCCTTTTCACCACCTACGACATGGCATGTGACAACCCTGGGGGTGGAACATGGCAGCCATTATAACAGCACCAGCAGCACTGAACGAGATCCACAGAAGGAGAGAAGGATACCCTAGTTGAACATGCAGGGGGAATTTTAGACAGGCAGAATATAATTACCAAGGGTCAGATCTTGAGCTCCATGCTCAGTTCTCACCCACTGAAGTCAATAAAAGTTGGAATAAAGACCTCAAGATTTGGTTCCTAATTTGGGACCAGTTTCCTGTGGCCAGGGCCGAATTAAGGTTATGAGGGGCCTAAGGCTTGTGGGAGGGGAGGGCCTAAGTATGAATTACATATTGCAAAAAAAATTATGAAGTCATCAAACATTTCTCTACACACATATTTACATATTATTTATTCAGCATTGGCACCCCACCATGTCCCTGAGAGTGATTTGGGCAGTAGGCATCCCTTGGGTGGTGAATCTCTAAGAATCAACCAATGACTGGTTGATGCAGAGAAAAAAAATGTACAATTCTTGGACAAATCCAAAAAAAAAGAAACTGCTTCAACATAACAATAAACAGCAGACTGGCCAACAAGGTTGAGTGAGTGTGTAGCACATGGTATGTAGTCAACCATTTTGTCCTGGCCTGCATCCCTGAATATTTGCCACTCATATTACTTGCATTGTCATAGCTTTGGCCACAACAAAGGCTGACATCAAATCCCATTTTCAATGAGTAGATACGAGGCAAATTTCTCCCCTGTGTTGGTGACGTTTATGAAAGGCATGAAATACTCAACTGTTCCGCTGGGTAGACATAACGCAAGATGACAGTCAGCTGATCTACATGTGACACATCCGGTGTTGAGTCAACGGACACTGAAAAATATCCCACATCTTTGATCTCGTCTACAATGGCTGATAGCGTCTTCTTTGCCAGCAGTGCAATGAATTCATCATAAATAGTCTTTGAGAGATGTGATGTATGGCCTTTTCCACGATTTGCGTGTTCATTGATGCTGAGCTAAGAGTCGAATTTAGCGATTAGCTCTAAAATGCCAAGGTAATTGCCATTGTGTTTCGATCCAACAGTCTCATCTGAGCCACAGAATGGCAGACCACGCTCAGCAAGAAAAACTATGGTTTCAACTACTCATCTGAGAATGTTCTTCCAATAAGCATGAGCTTCTAAAAATTGGTTTTCCATTTGGGTATCAATTCTGCCACTAACTTTCTTTCGGGCATGGTAGCTGCTAACTGACAATGCATGCTGCTCACTCATTGCGTGATTGGTAATGTATGCAGTCTTCTTCCAATCACCTTCACAGAACATTCCCCACTTTTTGGTATCAGAAACCAGGCAGCAATAAAAACAATTCACTTTCTTCTTAGAAGGGCCATTCTCGCTTGCCAATCTGTTTGTTAGGTTTCACATATTCAAACACCGATTTGGTCAGAGAACGATTCTGATTAGTGTACTCTCGCTTTGTCAGTGAAAAGGCAGCATCTAGATTCTGGCATTTTTGTGAGCCCTTCTCAGTCCAATATGCCATGAGATCTTGAGAAGTCATGTCCCACTCGCCTGGATCGCTGGAGAAGGATATTTTTGTATTAATATCACTGGGAAAGTCTTAAGAGGAGTGGGGTGAGACTGCAGCTAGAGAAGTCACAGGAAGCTGGTCCTTTTTATCAGGCATAGCAGGTTCACTTGGGCTGGTATTCGCCTGGACTTCCTCACCACCAGACTAAGGCTATGGCTACACTTGCACTTCAAAGCGCTGCCGCGGCAGCGCTTTGAAGCGCTAAGTGTAGTCAAAGCGCCAGCGCTGGGAGAGAGCTCTCCCAGCGCTGTCCGTACTCCACCTCCCTGTGGGGAATAACGTACAGCGCTGGGAGCCGCGCTCCCAGCGCTGGGGCTTTGACCACACTGGCGCTTTGCAGCGCCGCAATTTGCAGCGCTGGAGAGGGTGTGTTTTCACACCCTGCTGCAGCGCTGCAAATTTGCAAGTGTAGCCATGGCCTTAGTAGGAGGCATAAACGTTAGGAGAGAAAGAGAGTACCTTTCAGCACTGCATCTTATCTTTCCCATCTTTCTTTGGCCTCCTTCAATTTCTGCCATCCTCCTTTCTTCGACACAGTTTCTATCGTGCAGTGTAAGCCTACTCTGTACAAAGTTCAATATTGCTTGGGCCCACAAACACTTACTTAGCCCACAGAGACAGAATCACAACCACCATCAGCTGAATCTGCACTTTTGATGGATTAATTTGTACAAAGCAATATCTAATGAGACAAAAAAATTCCGATGGCCCCCGCTACCGTCGCTCAGCTGTTACTTCAATATGGAATGGAGGGCTTAAAGGGCTTAAAAATTAGGGCCTAATGTAGGGCCTAAAAATAGGAGGGCCTAAGTCTATAGCCTTATTAGCCTATGGGTAATCTGGCCCTGCCTGTGGCCCTTTAATTAAATAGTAGTTTTGCTTGGTTTAAGAGTGCAGAATTGGCTCTTGGAATTCAGCCAGGATACTGCCCTGACCCTGCTCACAGAAAGTGCCTAGATACTATGGTGGCGTGTGCTTTGTAAATTACACAGACAGACAGATGTTCACTGTCAGGACTTTGGCTCTGCATGTCATGCCTAAGCCAGGCAAGAGTTTGGTGAATCAGCGCTGGAAAGGTGGGCATGAATACAGTTGTTTTGAAGCTGATTGGAAGAGGCGTGTTTACTTCTGGTTAAGAACTTCAGCAGGGCCCATAAAACAAGAGTATTTATGATTATGGCGCTGAACTCAATCAAATAGAGTTGACGATGTCTCAGGGTGATTTGTGGCAGAAATACTTCACCCTGACATATAATTTCCTTTTACAGCAGGTTTTTGAAGGCTAAGTCTGCTGGCTTGAAATATACCAAGCGAGATCTGGCTTTATAAAAGGAGTTGATATTATTCTATTGGGTGTGGAGGAGACGGAAGATGAGGAAGCAGATCAGAGATTTAAATACTAAACTGTTTTGTCCAAGGAGTCATTTACAAAAGCCAAAGAGGTTTAAGAATCCCTTAGGAAGAAGGAGAGAGGTAGTTTATTCCACAGGTAGGTGTCCTGCATCTTCCGCTAAAGCATCTGGTACCAGCCAGTGTTGGAGACAGCATATGAGACTATCGTTTACATTACAGTAGCACCTAGATGCCACAACTGAGATCATGGCCCCTGTGCTAGGCACAGTATAGGCGTAAAGATCTTACAATCTAAATCAGGGGTCGGCAGCCTTTCAGAAGTGGTGTGCCGAGTCTTCATTTATTCATGCTAATTTAAGGTTTCGCGTGCCAGTAATACATTTTAATGTTTTTAGAAGGTTTCTTTCTATAAGTCTTTAATATATAACTAAACGATTGTTGTATGTAAAGTAAATAAGGTTTTTAAAATGTTTAAGAAGATTCATTTAAAATTAAATAAAATGCAGAGCCCCCCGGACCGGTGGCCAGGACCCAGGCAGTGTGAGTGCCACTGAAAATCAGCTCACGTGCCGCCTTCGGCACACGTGCCACAGGTTGCCTACCCCTGATCTAAATGGACAAGACAGTCAAGGAGTAGGAAGGGAAACTGAGGCAAAGTGATTTGTCCTTGGGCACACAGCTGGTTAGTAAGCAGAGCCCCTACCCACTAGAGCAATGCTGCCTCCTATAGGTGAAAATCTGCTCTGATCCAGAATGGCATTCTCATGTTGCGTCTTAAGGCTTGATGGTAAGCCAGGAGTAACCTACTTGAGTTGATGGGATAAAGAATTAAGGTTCCTTTTGTGCTGTATTGCTCTGTCAGATGAACACTATCGTGTTCTGGTCCTTGCAAGGATTTTAGCTTTGTATGGGAAAAAAGAAACGCAAAAAGCTAACCCAGATAACAAATCTTTATCTGCTGGGTTTAAAAGATACATAATCATTTAATTACCTTGAAGGAGGTTTTCATCTTTCCATGCTCATCCGGCTTGTGAGTGTGTATGTGTTTTTCTGCCTCCCCCAAACAAGCTTTTCAGTAAAAGGGTTTTCATCTGTCATCTAAAAGGGAAAAGAAGAAAAAACCCGCGCACCAAAGTGTTTTATGTTGAGTTGTACGTGCTAACGACAGTAAAGCCCACATAAAAGAGCAACTGCTTCAGATGTTAATTTGTCAAAAGCAAGAGAAAGCCCTGGGAGCCGCACGCGGGGGAACAGCTGCCGAGAAGCCGTGCACCCAGTCCCCAAGTGCTTGTGCCTGCCTCGCACTCAATGAGGAGCTGCGCCGGAGGCCTTTGCGGTGAAATGTGCTGATTTCTCTTTGTCCCCCTGCTTGTTCTGACTGAGTAAACATTGGGGGGGGGGGCGGGTGACTGTGCTTGTGAAAAAGGGGGGCGGAGAGTGACATTGGGAACCAGGTGCTGGTCAGAGATGTGCAGGCAGGTGCCGGTGAAACTTCTTCCCTCTCCCTCTCCTCCCAGCTCTGCCAATGCACCTCTGTCCTGTCCTGAATATCCCCAATGCTGAGGTGGCACGAGTTGAACTTCCTGTAACCTCTTGGGCACGTTATTTTGGAGTGTAGTTGGGACTTTCTACCCAGGCCCATGTAACTCAATTGCACCGGTCCTCCTGCTTCCCATAATGCATTGCCCTATGCCTCACTGTTTTGTGTGAATGCCCTCTGGGCTCTCTATCCCCTCCTAAGGCACTACGGCAAAGGAACCCATATTTTCCCAGAATGCATTGCTAGAAACACAGCTAGCCCATCATGGTTGTGTTCTGGGAAAAGACTCCTGTGCAGAGACATCTGTGGTTGTCTGTTTTCTGAATAGTGTCAGGGACTGGTTGCACTTGTATTGTGGACAGGGCCTTGAAGTGATACATGTCCAGTCGTTACTGTGACAACAACTCAACTTCCAACCCGTGCCTAGTTTACCAGCTACTGTCCCTGTCCTGAGACGCAGCTGCTTAAGGTGTCACTGCTGAAAAATTCCATTTCTGCTCATTAATGGGGCCGTCATTCCACGGGGAATCCAGTGACAGCTATAGAGATGCCAATATCGCTGCCTCTAATTCTTCCCCTCTTGTTGATTATCCACTCATTTATCCTGGCACCTGTCTGTCATTAAGAAAAAAGAGTGAGGTTTTGTTACTATAGCAACTTGCAGGCAACCTGCTGCATTTGCATGAGCATGAAGAGAGGATTGTCAGAGGAGTGAAGGTGAAGGGATGAGAGCGGAGTTTGGGAGCCAACAGCAGCTCAATTAAGACACAGTCAAGCAGGCATCTTGGAGCTTGGCCTCCACAGCGCCCCCAGCTGGACAGTGCAAGTGGAGAAAGGATCGGTACTTTCATTCTAATTGGCTGAAGTCTTTGGAAACCCCCTAGAGTGCAGGATAGTTAAAGGCACAGTCCTACAGAGGACCGTCCTTTCCAAGTATTTGAAAGGTGGAAGCTGGAGAAAGTCCAGAGTCACAGATTTGAATCCAGATGTGGCTCTGGACTCCCTAGAGACTGAGGGAATTTCCAAAATGCGGGCTTGGTCCCAGCCCATCTCTACTGCAAACACCAAGAAAGGAGAGGACTTGGATCTTCAAGAGGAGGGTGTAACAGAGTAATGAGATGAGATTAAATAAGGAAAATGTAGACTGTCAAAAGACATTCCCTATCCATTAGATCTTAGATCTGTTAGACTGAGAAGTAGACAAGGGTGTAGTGGAAACGACTGAAAAGTGGTTTAGTGGATAAGGTGCTGGATGGCATCTCAGGAGATGTGGTTTCTATTTCTAGCTGTGCCAATGACCAGCTCCCCTCTCTTCACTCTGGGAAAGTGAGTTCCCCTCTCTTTGCTCTGGTTCCCTCACTCCCTTATCTATTTAGATTGTAAGGTCTTTGGGGCCGGGACTGTCTCTTACGGTGTGTTTGTACAGCACCCGGCACAATGGGGCTCTGATTTCAGATTTGGCTTCCAGGTACAATTGCAGTTCCAATAGTATTAATAAGCCCTGTCATTTGGGACATTTAGAACTGGGCTAGAGAACTGATTTTAGGGAACAGTCTTATACTGGCCGGGGATGGGATGGGGAAGAAGAGAGACTAGATGTGACCCGGCGCTGTGTGACTCAGTCTGGTTTTGTATTGCCTTCATGCCTGCTGTCCTTGCCATCTTCCAGCCAGCGCACAGAGAACTGCATCTGCTTTTCATCTGCGTCTTATCAGGATTCCTTATTTCTGCAGAGTTGTATCTGCCGGAAATCGCTGCTGGCTCAGGGCTGCTCTGCAGCTGCTCTCTCTGCCGAGGTCTCTTGCCAAATTGCAATGGGAATTGAGATTTGTTTCAAACAGGTTTGGTCTCCCAGTGCCCACCCCACATCTTGCCATTCCACTCCCCTTCCCACCCACCTAATGTGGCCTCTGCAGGTCTGCTCCTTGTTGGGGAATTTGCCTGGCCTCCATGGGTAGTGGCTAACCAAGGACGTACTGCTGTGATGTGCTTGAGCAGCACTGAGAGGTGGTATGATGGAGGTGAAAGAAGCCTCTGGCACCATAGACTAACCATACCCCCAACTCTTACCAGTTGGACTAGTTGCTGTAGTGGTTTGAGCTTATTTATCCCGTGGGACAAAATAATCACAGCGTGGCAACGCGTGGCAACATTTCGCTTTTCCCACTGCTACGTTGCATTGGTGTGAGATGATGCTGTTTCACCTGATGCACTGATACAGTGTCACAATACTGTGATGCCCAGAGCAATTGTGGGACTTTCTGACTATCTAGCTTGCAATCTACAACACAGGACGTCAGGAGTGTAGTATTATTTGGGAGCCGGCAGTTGCCACTAGTACAAGGAAGAAGGAAAAACCCCGCCATTCAGAGCCTGCTTTGGGTGTTCACCTGCCTCTGAAGTATGTGGCTTTGTCTTTCCCGCATTTTAACTTCAGCTGCATTTGCTCCCTTGGGAGCTTTGAGCGTCTGGGCCTCAGCCAAGGGGAAAAGCTCTCAGGAAGGGGCGATGTTAAGCCAACAGATAAAAGGTGACACTGGAATACGTCTTCCACTCAGCCTGGGCTACTCCTTTCCCATAGTCCCAGGAGTCTGTGGCCAGACCCTCCCATTGGCCACACATCTATTTGCTTTGGCTTGGGCTTTATCTCTTGCAGTCACCAATCTGTGGGAGAAGGAGGGTGGGAACAATCCCACTGTCACTCTCCTGACCTTCCAACTGCAGAGGCCAAAGGGTTTCAAATCCATGTTTTTTTTTCAAAATAAAAGCTGTAGAGCCTGATCCCACTCAAGGCAACGGGAAATTTGTCATTGAGCTCTGTTGGGCCAGGTGAGTATCTGAGCGGGACAGGGGTAGCCTCGGGGGAGGAGGGAGTCACGCAGCTATAACACTTTGGGTGCAAAAGGGAAGTCTCCCAAGAAGAATTCTGTCACAGGGTGGCTGGCCCTTTAAAGGGAGACGGGTCTCAGCCCCACCTGGACACCGCCAGCTCTCCTCCCCAGGACGGTAAAATGAAGCTCATGTGGCCATGGGACTGAATCAGACCTAAGGGGTGGCTAAGGGAGAGGCTTTGGGTGAAGTGGAACTTGAGCAAGAGGAGCTGCTGGAAGGAAGAACAACGCTGCCAACCCACAGTGCCTAGAAGGAAGGCTTGAAACCCTAATCTAAAGGGGTGAGTTTGTGGGCCAGGCTGGCCAGGATTTAGTAATCCCAGGAGGAAGGCTGTGGAAACCCTGGGTGAAAAGGGGGCTCATTTTGCTGGACTAGGTTAAACAAACTAGACCCCCCAGTGAGTGGGAATGTTGTTTTCAAGATTTGTGCTGTGAGAATGATTTCTGCAAACCTCAGAGGGAAATCGAGGCAGGCCGTCTGCAGGGCTGTCGCAGGCCATGCAGGGACGCTCTAGAGGTGGAGACTCTGTTACAAACTCCTGTTCATATATAGTCTCATTTTTGAGGGCTGTGTATGGGGTGCCCCGAAAAAAAGGCTCAGGTACATTAAGTAACCCTGTCCCCATGTGGTTTGGCCCTTCATTGAGCAGTGACACTCTCCTTTTATCCAGGGCTATCACACTTGATGGGCAGCGGACCGTGCGCAAGATGCTCCCGAATGCTCTCTGCCCTTCTCTGCTGCAACTTCACTGCAACCGTGAGGCAGAAAGGAGCAGAGACTGCAAAAGGGCTGAAAACACTGCAGCAGGGGCACTTGTGCCCAACTGGCATGACAGCTCCTTTCATCTCTGCCCCACTGTGACAGCTCCTGTAGTGGGGACTGGAAATGAGAAGATCTGGCTTCTGTTGCTAGCACCTCCATGGACTCACTGTGTGGCTATGGGTTTTAACCACTCTGTGCCTCAGTTTCCCCATCTATACAATGTTACGGGACTGTTCTGAGGGTTAATGATTTAATGTGTATAAAGGGTTTTCAGATCCTCTGATAAAAGTCTTTGCAGAAGTACTGAAGATGAGTATCCATGTTCACTGAAAGGAGTCCATACTAGAAAGAAGGACGCACATTCATCAAAACTAGAGGTGGAAAGATGTACGTTATGAGGTCATCCAGTTTGTGCAGAACTGTTCTCTGCGCCACATTTTCTACGACTTTGTCCAATCCATTTTTAAAATTCCCAAGCAAGGGGGCTTTCGCCTCTTCCCTGGAGAGCTATTTCACAGTTTAATCAATGTGAGCCCATGTCCACACAACACGTAGTGCAAGGGGACCTTTAGGTGCTACCATAATAGGAGTATTAAATATCAGTCCTGGGCAAAATAATGGAATGGCTAATTTGGGACTTGATTAATAAAGAATTAAAGGAGAGTGGTATAATTAATGCTGGTTAACATGAGTTTATGGAAAAGAGATCTTGTCAAACTAACCTCAGGGACAGCATGGTCCAGTGATTAGAGCAGAGGGCTTGGACTTGGGAGTCCTGGGTGTAATTTCCTGTTCTGTTGCAAACTTCATTTGTGACCTTGGGCAAATCCCCTAGTGTATGTCTACACTGCATTGTCAACCCGGGGCTGTGGCAGGGCCACCCATGGAGGGGGGCAAGTGGGGCAATTTGCCCTGGGCCCCACAGGGGCCCCCACGAGAGTTTTCGGGGCCCCTGGAGCAGGGTCCTTCACTTCAGTGGCAATTCAGCAGCAGGGGGTCCTTCTGCTCCGGGACCTGCTGCCGAAGTGCCCTGAAGACCCGCGGCGGGGGGTCCTTCCGCCCCGGGACCCACCACCGCAGGGCCGGGTCTTTAGCGGCAATTCAGTGGCAGGGGCCCCCCGCCGCCGAAGACCACAGGCCCCCTGAATCCTCTGGACGGCCCTGGTCTGTGGGACCCAGGTCTGCGGGCTTGGTGTTTCCAAGCCTGGACTTGAGCATCCACTCTGCATTGTAAAACCGGGCTTACAATTTCTAGACTCGGGTCTCACAGCCATGCCAACATGTCCGTATTGAACTACGCAGACTCTCTCGCATGGATCTGTGCCTTGAGCTGCATCCATACCCAAAATGTCAGGGCTTGGGCCCACGTCATAGTGGGACTTGAGCTCTGGCCCATCCCGCTAGCAGAGGCCTGGGTTCTGAGTCCTGGCTGACCTGAGTCAGACTGATTTTTGTGTGGATGGGAGCAGGGCTTGGGCTGAAACCTGAGTCAGAGCCCAGGCCTGGTGTGCACTGTAGCCATACCCTTAAGGCTCTCTGTGCCTCTGTTCTCAACCTGTAAAATGGGGGTAATAGCACTGCCCTGCCTAACAGCGGTGTTGTGAGGATACCTGTAGGGGGTGGTCACCTGCTCCAGCCTGAGAGGGCTGTTGCTGGGAGCAAGCAGTTCCCAGGCTGATTGGGGAGGCAGGCTCAGCTGTGGCCACAGGGCTCAGCTGGCCCTTATAAGAGGGCAGTGGGCCAGGAGCAAAGTCAGTCTCTGTCTCTACTGAGAGAAGGGCCTGGCTGCTGGGAAGCTGAACGGGGTACCTGAGGGGAGCAGGGCTGGGGAATAGGGTAAGGGAGCTCTTACCTGGAAAAGCCCCAGGCTATGGCCTTGTCAAAGGCCAGAAAGATACTAGGGTGCAGCCCAGGGTAGGGAGAGGCAGCCTGTGGTGATTGGCTTATACAGACTGCAGTCAGCCCCAGGGAAAGGGAGCTAGATGATGACTGGCAGTAGCCCCTGAGGTGAAGTGGGGGTTCCCCTGGGTGGGGAGACCCAGAGAGTGGGTGTATTGCCAGGGGACAGTGCCTGAGGATGAGGGGCACCAGGTCTGGGAGGGACACAGGGGCCAGCAGCAGTGAGGCACCAGCCTGCAGAGAATGCTCTGGGTCAAAGGAGCTAATTCCCAGGAGGACCAACAGGAGACACCGCAGGGGTGAGTCTCGCCCCCGTTACAATACCCATTAAAGACTGTGAGGGGCTTTGATGCTATGGGGCCATATAAGGGCCTAAAGTAGCTGGATTTCATTTTCTGATGAGAATACAGGTTTGATTGATAATGGTAACAGAGTTGCTGTAATAGAGACTTAGACTTGTGTAAAGCATTTGACTTGGTACTGCATGACATTTTGATTCAGAATGATATGAAATCAATACAGCATATATTAAATGGATTAAAAACTGTCCCACTGAAATGTCTCAAAATGTAGCTGGAAATGGGGAATCATCAGAGAGTGGGTGTGTTTCTAGTGGGATCCTGCTGGGCTTGATTCTTGGCCCTATGCTATTTAATACTTTTATAAATGACCTGGAAGAAAACATGACATCATTGGTGTCAAAGTTTGCAGAGGACCCAAAAATTGGGGGCATGGTAAATAATGAAGAGGGCAGGTTGCTGATACTGAGTGATCTGCATCACTAAGTGAGCTGGAATAGTATGTATTTCAGCAGGGCTAAATGTAAAGCCATACATCCAGGAGCAAAGAATGTAAACTCTACTTCCAGGGGCTATCTTGGGAAGGGGTGAGTCTGAAAAAGACCAGGGGATTATGTTGGCTAATCAGTTGCACATGAGCTCCCAGTGCAACACTACCCCCAATAGGACTAATGGGGTCCTTGGGTATATAAACAGAGGAATATTGAGTAAGAGTAGGGAGGTATTATTGTCTCTCTATTAGCACTGGTGTGACCACGTCTGGACTACTGTGTCCAGTTCTGGTGTCCACACTTCAGGAAGGATGTTGGAAAAATTGGAGAAGATTCAAAGAACCACAAGAATGATTAAGAAAACATGCTGTGATGAAGCAGAGAAACTGCCAGCCAGCACAGCAGAGGTTAAAGAGAGCCTCTGGGCCCAGCTAGCCCCGCCCCATTATACCCACAGCCAATGCCAGGCCTGGAGGGGGAACAAAAGGAGAGAACCTGGCCCAGTTCGGGGCTAAGTGGTGCAGAGGCAGGAGCTTGCTGCCTCCCTGCCTGAGGGGAAGGAGCATTAGCCAGCCAAGGCAGCCAACAGGGAGTGAACACTGTCTCCCCAGTCCAGGGAAACTGCAAAGGGAACCTAGGCGCTTCCAGAACCTGAGCTAACTGAGTGACCGAACCCCAGAGACATTACAGGGCCCGTCCTCAACAACCTGCGGGTGCCCTACCCAAAGGAGCCTGGGACCATGGCAAGGCAGTGCTCAACACTGGACTAGAGGGGCCACACCGCAAACTGAACAGACTGGTAGGAAGTAGCCCAGGGCAGCAGATTTTTACTCCTTGCTGGGAGGAGTCGTTTGACATACCCAGGACCCTGGGCTGGGACCCAGTGGAGAGGGAGGGCTGAGGTCCACCCACCCCCCAGCCTCAAAGACTGAGGCTCCTCAACCAAAGCCCATTCTGCCCTCTCCTCCTCACTGCCTGGGCACCAGAGGTATCTCTGAGAGCACAGATGAGACAGTCTCATCACCTGGCCCCAACCCAGCCCACAGCACTCTGGAGCTGCCATTGCAGGGAAAGTCCTGCTCAGCTCACTTGCCCTCGGCTGGAGCATGCTCAGTGGCGATGGAGTCACCAGAGGTTTTTAGCTGTGATGCTCTAACAAGTCTCTACTGTGCATGTTCACAAAACAGGCACATGTTGAAGGATTTCCTGACTTGGGGGGAAAAAAAATTGAGGAAAAAAAGTTTTAAAATGGTTGTAATGTTTTTAGACATTTTCCAGTTTTCTGGTTCTAAACAACTTTTCATTTTGAAAGCTAACCTAATGAGAGTGAAAAGGGGGTTTAAAAAAAGAAAAGGTCAAATTTGAAACAAAAGGGTTTGCCCAACATGGGGCAAAAAAAATAATCACTCTTTCACTTCACTAATATGTTGGAGATTTTTGCTTTTATCACACTTCAAGATGGGGAGATGTTGAACTCTCAAATATTTGCAGGCTGGGAAAAAAAGGTTTCCCCGACCTCTCTAATTCAGATTTACCCCTGCCATGTCCTCCCAAAGCTTCGTCTTTGTGTCAACCCACGGTGGTTTACATTGCCTGCTGCCGGCGTGCCAGTGAAAGCCCAGTTGAATGGGGAGTTCAGATCAGACCTCAGCCTTTAGAAAGTGTTTCATCCCATCTTCAGTTGTGATTGTGACAGACACCAGCTCATTCAAGGGCTCTTGTGGTTTTGATCAATAACAGACCCTATTATTAGTATTTCAGTAGAATCTTAAAACCCCAATCAAGAATCAGAGCCCCATTGTGCTTAGCACGTTTAGCCTCTATCCATCCCCCTCAGCTACCTTCAGGAGCAACACAGTGATGTGACTCTTCCACACCAGATCAGCCGCAATGACAGAGCTCAGGGAGGTGGCTCCAGGGCAGCTAGCTGCCTACGTTGTGCACCCACCTTTGGCGTTGTGAGTGTTGCCCCAAATTTTAACATCTGAGTGAGGCACTTTTGTCTTATTGTTTCTTGCTTTAGATCAATACCATGAACCCTGCAGAGATGCTGGCAGCAGCCCTGGAATTCGGTGTCTGCAACCACTTCCTACACTCTGTCCTGCAGCCTTTTACTCTTCCCATGCAAAATCCCCATGAGCAGTGGTGTGAGCTGGGCCCATTGGTCGCTGTGGGATGTGCCAAAGTAAAAGGAACAAGTGGCACCATGCAGTGAAACTGCGTTTCCAGCTGGTTCCTGAAATGACGTTCTTTAATCACTGCCAACCAGCACCCTGGAGATGTCCCTGTTTTCAAGTGCAGCTCCCTCCTTTAGAGTAGGAGGGATCATACCCTCATTGCAAGGAATCAGAGAGCATCTCCAGCAGGAAGTGTGCATCCAAACCCCCTGAACTGGGGGAATATTTGAATCCAGGTCTGAGCTTCCAGCCTTGGGCTTGGCTCTATAAACAGCCCAAACAGGAATGCCAGATCCAATCCTCCTGCACTGGGGGACGGCGGGGCTCCTTGTGGCATCAGCAGGGCTGCTCCTGTTCCTGTTGAAATCAATGGCAAAGCTGCCGTTGTCTTCAGTAGTGAAGGGTATGGTTCTGGCCTCCGTATTCCTGTTGCTGTGGACCATGAATAAATACCCAGTATAATGAAATGGATGGATCAGGCCTTCAGTGATTGAATCAGTTCAGCCAGTATTCGGAAACATGCAGAAAATGGGGGTGGATAAAGGCCCTGTAGTGGCTTCTTGGAAGGGCGGAAGAGACCCTCGTGCCGCCTGGTGCTGTGTCACCCATCCATCAACTGAGACCTTCAGAAGCCCCGTTAGGAGTGGGGAGCAGGGATAAGAGTCAGCTGGGGCTGACAGTTTTGCAGGAGCCAGAGAAAGCAGCTGAGGATCACCCAGAGTTAGGAAGAGCCCCCTAAGCTTACACTGCTCCCAATCGTCTTCCATTGGTCATTAGTCAGTTCAGCATGAGGCCAAGCTGAGTGTGCTTCCCCTTTACTGGATAGTCACTGTATCCTCAGCTAATAAACACCTTGCATCTTGTTTGTAGCCCAGGATGCTGGTATATCCGGAAGCAGCCTCAAGTTTGTATCTGTAGCAAAGGGACTAAATCCTAAGTCCCTTTGACAGCTCAGCTCTGTGGATGCTTTCAGAGTTGTAGCAGCCTGGTTTAGAGACAGAAATAAAGTGGCACTACTGCTATGTCTGTTTGCATGGCCACATGCATCATCAAGAGAACAGCCAAGTGTTCCAGCTACGGGAGCTGCACCTAGCAATGTGTGGAGAGATGTGCACCTCCATTGCCCCGTGACCTCTGTACACATCTAGTGCACTTCAGCTGGGTTGGGAGAGACGCGGGCTGACTCTCAGATCTGCAGGTCTGGGTGCTTGTAACCAAAGTCACTGTGTAGGGTAACCAGCTGTCCCGATATTCAGGGCTTTTGTCTTATATTCGTGCCTATTACTCTCTAACCCATGTCCCAATTTTTCACACTTGCTATCTGGCCACTCTATCACTGTGGGACAATAAATATGCTGCCCAGGAGGCGAGTTGCAGGATTGCCATGCCCAAACATTCAAAAATCATGAATCAGCCCCCCTACAAATCATAAATTGTTTTAAAAAATAATTTTATTTGGTTTTTGAGCCTTTGAGGTATATTGGGTCTCATTTCTAAGCTTTTCTCTGCATGAGTGCTAGAAGCTTGCTCTTTTTTAAAAATGAAAGCTGAGTGTCTCAGGTAATCACATGACTCCAGAAGCTGGGGCTTTAAGCAAGTGTAAAATGTTGCAAGACTTGTGATAGAATTGTGAGAACTGGCTACGCCACTGTTTTTCAATCCCTTTTCAGAGTAGAAATGGAGGCCACTAAATTTCTCCTAGTGGGGGGCTGGGTTTACCGGCTCATGTAATGGACTGGGGTGTGGCCATGCAATCCTGATGGACCAGAATCCTGTTGAGGATTCTGACATGTCAAGTTGTTCACAGGAGATGAGTGCTTTCTCCTGAAGGCCCAGAGCCTCCATATGTCCCCCCAAGTCTCCTGTCCCCTATGGCTTTGTCAGGAGTCATGTTGACATGCAATCCCCAGCTGGCCAATAGCCTATCTCTCTGGGGTTGGACAGCATAGAGAGAACACCTGCATAACGTAATGTGAAGAGCATCAGCATGATCTTATGATCTTGCCATGGGAGACCCTCACAGTGTTACAGGGGGGTGAATGTTGCTATGGAGAGTTGCTCATCCCCAGCTCAGTCCCCTGAAAGCCATGTTGTCGGAAGAATGTAGAGTTGGCATGAAGGGGCTTCGTGGAATCAGAAATGGTGGGGAGATGGATTCCCTTGACCAGAGGAGCATGTTATCCACTCTCTTCATCCCCCTCCTTAGCCCTAGGTTTCTCTCAACACTGCAGCCAGCTGGCACTTTGTCAAAGTATGTGTGAGCATATGGGGGTGTCCTGTCAGATTTCCCCCAGTATATCTCCAATGGCAATGGCCTCACACTGTGGCAGTCTCCTCTCCTTCCTGATTGTGTCAGATGGAGTGCTCCCTTCATCCTCACCCTAGGGCCTGGCCCACTGGCTCTTCCCCTTGCTCCTCCCTGGAGGACATGTGGTGCTCACAGCACCATGTTCCCAGCCCCTCCCATCCTGGACAACAAAGACGCAAGCTCAGGATTGTACCTTGGTCCCCAGTCTGGCTGCATACTCTGCCTCTCCACATATTGGCCAGCTGTATATTAGAGTTGGTGCTGCCAGACTGAAGACCCTCTCTTTGAATTACCCGGAGGGATGAATCCATCCCAAGTCAGCAGAGACCTCAAGGTACCATCCCAAGGCTGTTAGTGACCTGTGTGAAATGAGATGGGCTTAATGTAGTTCCTGGTACAGGGGGGCTGACATCACTGCAACCACCATCATACATCATCACACCTCTATGGCTGTCACAACCAGGGCTGCCCAGAAGGGGGGGGGGAAGTGGGACAATTTGCCCCGGGCCCTACAGGGGCCCCCACGAGAGTTTTTTGGGGCCCCTACAGTGGGGTCCTTCACTTGCTCTGGCAGCCCTAGAAAACTCTCGTGGGGCCCAGGCCCCCAGAGCTTCTTCCACTCCAGGTCTTGGGTGGCAATTTGGCGGCGGGGGGTCCTTCAGCTCCGGGACCCACCGTCGAAGTGCCGGGTCTTCGGTGGCAATTCGGCAGCGGGGGCCCCACGCCGCTGAAGACCCCAGGCCCCCTGAATCCTCTGGGTGGCCCTGGTCACAACACAAAGGCCAAACAATGAACTATGAAGCCTGAATTTATTTTCTGCCTTTCCACCCCAGTATTGCAGCGCCTAGTGGGGTAGTCCCTCCAGGTCACAATTGACACATAGTGCTAGAACACAGTAGACAAAGCTGGCACTGGACAAGTACTTGTTCTGTGGATAGAGGGCTAGTCTCCGGGCTGTCAAGTAGGCACCTTTCCCGAGCACTAAACAGATCCAGTCGTGGCAAGGGCGGAAAGGGGCTGGGTAAGGGAGGTCCTAAGAGGCACCGCGAAGTCTTACGCGACAACATCCAGGGCATTACAAAGCCTGCGATCTGCCGGTTGGCTCGCGGCGGCAACGTGAAGCACATCTCGGGGCTGATCTATGAAGAGACCTGCGGGGTGCTGAAGGTTTTCCTGGAGAACGTGATCCGGGTTGCGGTGACCTACAACGGTGATGGCCACGGATGTGGTGTATGCCCTGAAATGCCAAGGGCGCACCCTGTACGGCTTCGGGGGCTGAGTCGGCTTTTAACCCAAAACTAACCCCGTTCAGTGTCTAAGGACACAGAGCTGGTCTTTGTAATGGAATCCCTGACAGACCCTTAACTAAGACAGAGTTGCTGGTCGCCACAGTTATGCCAGTCCTCAATTATTCTGTTATTATCTCTGCAGATGTTTACACTTTCCATAAATCCCACTGCCTTCTCCTCATCAGCTGCCTTTAAGGTTATGGGCATTTTTTTATATATTATTACTTTTGCTCTCCCTCAGTCACTCTAATGGCATTATAAACCTCGGAAATACAGATAAAATATACGGTGCATTAAACAATTCTTTGGCCACTTGAGCTTTTCGGAGCCAGTTTGATTGCTGCCAGTGCCGATGTAAATTTGGAGGATGTATATCCAGAAATTTATGAAGCCTGGAATCCTGCTGGCAAAGCATTGACCTGATTCCACTTTATAACCTAATAACGTTCCCCGATACCCTTCCTGTAAATTTTAAATTTAATTTTACAGCAATAAGAATTAGTGGTGTAATAATGTAAACATAGTGTGCGCTGTAAATCAACAATGTCCACCTGCTCCGTGTACAGAGATGGCTTGCTTATCGCTTCACCTAAGTGCACTGGTTTATTCCACTGGGATTTTTTTGGCAGAGTGGCTGTGTGTTTTCAAAGGAGTCTAAAGGTGCCAGATTGCCAGCCTTACAGCCTTGTGTTTTCCCATGCTGTACCTGTAGTGTGGGTCAATACAAGGAAAACTTCCCCTGCTCTGCCTTCCCACGATCTCAGTCCTGACCTGGCGGGATGAGCTTTAAGGGTGAGAGGGGCAGGGCCGGATTAATCTTTTGTGAGTCCCAGTGCCCAGATCATGGCCCCGCTCCCTGCTCCGCCCATACTGAGGCCATGTCCCTGCTTGGGCTCTTCTCCCCAAGGATCCACCCTTGCTCTGCCTGAGGCCCTGCCCCCGCTCAGCGTCTTCCTCCCGATGCTCCCACCACCACTTGCATGAGGGGGCAGAGAGGAGCGAACAGGGGGCGATGGGGGGAGGAGGCGGAAAGGGGGGGAGTGACGGAGGCCTTGGGGGAAGAGGCTGAGCAGGGGTAGGGCCTTGGGGTGGAGCAGGGGGCAGGGCCCCTTCTGAGTGTGGACACAGCACCATTGGTGCTGTTGTAACTCCAGTACTGGAGAGGGGAGATCAGTGAAAGGCTCATCCAGCCATTGGCATCTCTCTCTTTCTCTCTCTCTCTGGGTGAAATCCTAACACCACTGAAATCAATGGCAAAAATCCCTCTCTATCAAGCTATTCTGTGCCCATCACCATAGCATCTCCGTGCTGTAGTTGTTCTGTGAGTAAAAGACATCTGTTTTCAGGACTGTCAATCCAGCCCTTTCCATTGGCACAGCAGTCATTAGCCATGTTCTGCACAGTACAGTTTTGAAGACATGGTCCCTGCCCCTAAGAGCTTACAGTCACAGGGTGGCCCTATGACACTTACTATCTCATTTCAGCGGTGACATGAGGTGGAAGGGCAGGGATACGCATCGTCAATGAATATATGCAGTGTCATGGTTTTACCCTCACTTGAAACTGGGGGGTTTCAAGTTGAGGACCAGCATGTATCCCCCCACCCTAAAATCCTAGGGTAGGTCCCCTTTTTGCCGCCACCACCCGGTCAATTTCGTGGGCCGGGACACCCCTGTTTTCCCCCTGCCTCTTTCCAAAGACGTTCCCTGGGGAAACACAGATCAACTCACAGAGAGAGAAACCTTCCCCCTCCCCTCTCTGCCCGGAGATAAGTCTGTCTCACCACCGAGAGGGAGTTTCTTAGCCCCTCCCCCTGTATCCACAGTAGAGGGATTTAATCAGATCTTTATAAAAAGAATTTATTAAAAGAAAAACCAGAAAATACAGAATCTTTATGAGTCCAAGCTGGACACTCATAGGGTATAACCTTGCTAAGTTCTGGAGAGAATCCTCTCTCCTTCTCAGTACAAACAATATAGGCAGAATTAAGAATAATCAATAGCAAACACACAGAATTGCAAACATAGGATTATTAGATGAGGACACAAAGTACCTTTCTAATACTCACTATTTTGACTAGAAGAAATTAGTTCAGAAAGGTGGAAATTTGTAGCAGACTTGATTAAAACATCTGGACTCTTGTAACTTCAAACGGCTAAGAACAACACACACAGAAACAGAGGGAAAAAGTTCCCTCCTAGGAGTTTCAAATTCTCTTCCCTGATTGGTCCTCAGGTCAGGTGCCTACCAGGTACTATGTTTTAACCCTTTACTAAGTACTTATGACACGCCCCCCCAAATCGCCACAGTGGGACCCACTGGCGGTGATTTCCTCCTAGAACTGTAAAACAAACAGAGTAATAAAACACATGCACTATTACATCGACTACTAAGCATGAAAACATGGTAAGAACAGTTTTTAGCCACTTGATTCTGGGAAACTTTCACGAGAGAGTGCATCAGCAACTTTGTTGGAAGCTCCTGAAATGTGTTGAATGTCAAAGTCAAAGTCTTGGAGAGCTAAGCTCCAGCGGAGAAGTTTCTTGTTGTTTCCCTTGTTGGTGTGAAGCCACTTTAGCGCAGCATGGTCAGTTTGTAGCTGGAACTGCCGGCCCCAAACGTATGGGCGTAGCTTTTCCAGGGCATATTCAATGGCGTAACATTCTTTTTCACTGATGGACCAGTGGCTTTCCCTCTCAGACAGTTTCTTGCTGAGAAACACGACAGGATGGAAGTTGTGATCCGGTCCTTCCTGCATTAGTACCGCTCCTACCCCACGTTCAGATGCATCGGTGGTAACTAGGAAGGGTTTGTCAAAGTCCGGGGCCCTTAATACAGGGTCAGACATGAGCATCGCCTTAAGCTGGGTAAAGGCTTTCTGACACTCATCAGTCCACTTAACTGCATTTGGCTGGGTTTTCCTCGTCAGATCAGTTAGTGGGGCAGCGATTTGGCTGTAGTGTGGTACAAATCGCCTGTAATAGCCGGCCAAACCTAAGAAGGAATGGACCTGCTTCTTTGACTTTGGGATAGGCCACTGTTGGATAGCCTCCACCTTGGCCTGTAGGGGGTTGATGGTTCCTTGACCCACCTGGTGTCCTAGGTAAGTCACTCTGTTTTGGCCTATTTGACACTTTTTGGCCTTAACAGTTAGTCCTGCCCGCCTGATGTGCTCAAAAACCATTTTCAAATGTTCTAGGTGTTCGGGCCATGAATCAGAGAAAATGGCCACATCATCGAGTTATGCAACTGCACAGTCTCCCAATCCCGCTAGTAGACCATCGACCAGCCTTTGGAAGGTGGCAGGTGCATTCCGCAGTCTGAACGGAAGCACATTAAATTCATACACCCCTGCATGGGTGATGAAGGCAGATTTTTCCTTGGCGGGTTCATCTAGTGGTACTTGCCAGTACCCCTTGGTTAAGTCAATGGTAGAGATGAACTGAGCACGTCCCAACTTTTCCAATAGCTCATCAGTGCGTGGCATTGGATAGTTGTCAGGACGAGTTACAGCATTTAGCTTACGGTAGTCCACGCAAAAGCGTATTTCCCCATCTGGTTTGGGAACCAGAACCACTAGAGATGCCCATGCACTGGTAGAAGGGCGGATGATACCCATCTCCAACATGTTGTCAATCTCCTGTTTAATAGCAACTTTGGCATGAGGTGACACCCGGTAGGGTTGGGTTCTAATCGGGTGAGCATTACCTGTGTCAATGGAGTGACAGGTGTGCTCAGTCCGTCCTGGGTTGGCTGAGAACAAGGTGTCGAAGTGAGTGCACAGCTCCTTGATCTGTTGCCGCTGTAGACGTCCCAGGATTGTGGAGAGGGTCACCTCTTCCACACCACCATTTCTTTTACCTTCGTAGTAGACACCTTCAGGCCACTCGGTGTCATCTCCTTCCTGGACTGTAAACTGACAGACCTGTAATTCTCTGGGGTAAAAGGGCTTTAGAGAGTTAACATGAAACACTTTAGGCTTTAAAGAGGAATCAGGGAACGCTATGAGGTAGTTAACAGCTCCCAGGCGCTCCTGGACCATGTATGGTCCTTCCCATGACGCTTCCATCTTATGGGCCTGCTGCGCCTTCAAGACCATGATCTGGTCTCCAACCTTGAAGGAACGCTCTCTGGTGTGTCTATCATACCAGACCTTTTGCTCCGCTTGAGCATCCTTTAAGTTCTCTCGAGCAAGGGCCCAAGAGTCTCGGAGGGTGTCTGCTTAAAAACAGCTAGCAAAGAGGTGTAAGTTTTTCTAACAGGCTTTGTTAGAAGGACCCCACTGTGAGGTACTTAAAAATTGCTAAAGGCAAGTTACCAAACCAGATTTTCTAGTTTCTTGTAAGCCAGCAAACAAGCAAACACCATTTGCAAATCAAAAGCTTTTGTTTCTTTCTATTCAATCGCGAGTAGACAGGGTAGGAATTGGGAAGCAAGCAACCCAATTCCCTGACTGCAGAGGGGTGTGGCCAGCACCAGAAAGCACAAAGACATGAAAAAGCAACAAGCCAAAGAGGCTAACCACAAGAGGGAGCTGGAGAAACAAGAAGCTGACCACAGAGCCAGAGGGGCAGCCAAAAAGGCTGAGCACAAAAGACAAATGGAGTTAAAAGACAAAGACCTGGAATTAGCCAGAGCTAACCCACATGTTCCAGCCAACCCTAACAATCCTTCTCCAGGCACAGTTCCCCATCCCAAGAAATTTCCCACCTACATGGCAGGTGAGGACACTAAGGCCTTCTTGAAAAATTTTAAAAGGACCTGCCATGGGTACAGCATCCCTGAAGACCAGTACAAGGACTGGTCAGAAAAGTGGACTTTTGCTGTCTATGACAATTATTCCATCCCCATGCTACTGGGGGAAGACTTGGCCAACCATGTGCAGCTGGCCAAGAAGGGGGGAGTGGTCACCCGCAGCCAGGCCAAACAAGCAGGCACTCCCATCCCTGTTCCTGAGCCATCCACCAGGACCCCGTCTGTGTTACCAGAGACCCAGACAGAGGGGGTGGAACTGGATCCCATGCCAACAACTACAGCAGCCATAGTACATCCAGTCCCAGGACCGGAACTGGAAAAGCAACCAGCGGCAGAACCAGCGCCAGCACTGACGCCAGCGCTTGCAACTCCACCGCCAGGGGGCGCCAATGGGCCTGAACTGGCAGAAGCAGCAGACAACTCTACCCAAGAGGCTCAGCCAGAGCCTGAAATATCACCTTGTGCACCAGCGGAGAGCGGTTCACAGTCAACGGAAACAACCTCATCACCTACATCGCTTCCAGAGGGACCAAGTCCACGGTCTACGGAGGAACTGGTGTCTCCAACCTCAAGAGAACAGTTCCAGACTGAGCAGGAAGCCGATGACAGCCTTAAGAAAGCTTGGGCGGCGGCACGGAGCAACCCACCGCCTCTCAGCTCGTCTAATTGATCCCAGTTTGTTGTAAAACAAGGACTTTTATATAACAAGATTCTTTCTGGTGGACACCAGAAAGGCCAGAATCCTCAAAAACAGTTGGTAGTTCCAACTAAGACCGGTACAAGCTCTTAAGCTTGGGCCATGACATCCCAGTGGTCATTCTGGGGTGAACAGAACCAAGGACAGGTTGGGAAAGTCCTTCCACTGGGAGGGGATGGGCAAGGATGTTGCCAAGTATGTCCGGTCAAATGCATAAAAAGTGTTGTTCAATGTCAAATACCTTGTTGTTTACATACTTAGTAGTATATGTAATAGTGCATGTGTTTTGTTAATCTGTTTATTTTAAAGTTCTAGAAGGAAATCACTGCCAGTGTGGTTCCCCCACTGTCTGCGATTTGGGGGGCGTGTCATAAATAAACAGATCAGGGTTAAGGTCTCTTTTACCTGTAAAGGGTTAACATGCAGTACCTGATGACCACCTGACCAGAGGACCAATCAGAGACAAGATTTTTTCAAATCTCTGTGGAGGGAAGCCTTTGTCTGTGTTCTTTGTTAGAGAGCTCTCTTTGGATCTAAGAGAGGTCAGTCATGTCTCCAAGTTCTCCTGGAGTAGTTTCTACTATTTAATAGTGAGTATTAATTAAAAAGGCGAATTAGTCTTTTGAGTTGTTTTCTATATTTGCAATTGTGTGTTTGCTAAAGGAAATTCTTTATTCCTGTTTGCTGTTACTTTGCTTTTACTGAGAAAGAAAGGAGGGGGGATTCTCTCCAGAGATTGATAAGTTTAGACCCTGTATGGTTCTATCTTGGATTACAGAGACAAGTTACTTTCTTTTTGTTCTCTTAATAAATTCTTTTCTTTTCTTGGACTTGGTTAATTCCTTCTCTTGTGGAAATTCAGGGGAAGGGGAGGGGGGAAGAGAGAGTTCCTCCTGGGTTTGATTCAAGCAGTTTGAATCAGGTATCTCTTCCCAGGACTAGGGAAGGGGAGGGGGAGGGGGAGGTAAGTCCCTCTTTGTGTTGAGTCAAGGATTTGACTCGGTGTATATCTCTCCGGAGTGGCTAGGAGAGAGGGAGGGGGGAAGTGGGCTGCTTCCCTGTGTGTAGAGATTCAGGGACATTGAATCTGTGTTCCCCAGGGAAAGTTGGGGGACAGGCAGTGTGTCAGACACTTTAACCTGACTGGTGGCAGCGAGAACCAGACCTAAACTAGGATTTTAGTTTAGAGGGAAACTAAGGCAGGTCCCCACATTGGAACCCAACAGCTCCAAGTGGGGGTGAGACCTATGACATGCAGTCATCCAGCCAAGGCTAATACACAGCCTGTTGGAGCAGAGATTTATTTTTTCAAAGTGTATGCGCTAGATAAATGTCTTTGTCTCATTTCTCCTGGGCATTGGGTCTTGTGGGGTTTGAATGAGGAGGATCTGGTGATGGTGGCCAGGGGTATCAGTCTAGCAGGGGGATTCCAGTTATAGGAGATGGAGTGAACAAAGCATAAAGATGGCGGTGGGAGGAATGGACAAACCGGGCATTGAGGATGGCGGCCCTGGGAGAGCGGATGGGTAGAAATGATGAGGGATCAGGTCAACTCAGTCAGGAGGGGCAAGGGTATGCAGGGCCTTGATGGTGAAGAAAAGAAATCTGAATGTGACCTACTGGAGAAGAAGGAGCTGGTGGATAGAGCCAAAACGTAGGGTGTTGTGGTCAGTTGGATAGCCAAGGCAGATGCTCTTAGTGGCTGTGTCTTGTATGGAGTGGAAGCCAGAAAGGAAGAGGTTTTGGTAATCTAAATGGGGGCTGAAGGTCTAGCTTTGTTTGTCTTGTCATTTGCCGGTCTCTCTCCAATGCACATATCACTGGTAAATGGGTACCACTGCCTGCTGAGACTCCCAGTGAGGGTGTCAAGCCAATTAGTACCAACACTGATGCTAATCCTCATAATCCATGTGATGTTTGTATTAGCCTGTTTCTCACCCTTTGGTGCTGGGCTTTAAGTGGCACCTCTGCTTGAATCTCACTGCAAAAGAGCTGTGCAATGGGGGGAGAAGAGCAGAGAGATAATGGAGGGGAGATGTGGGGCTTTCATCCTCTGAATGCTTTGTGTGAGACCAGATGGCAGAGGTGAAGGTATGTGGTTTTGCCTCTCCCAAACCGGGAACCCAGGGACACAGAGAGGACATTGAGAGATGCATGTAAGTGGCCAACCTCATGGGTGCGGTACCTTTTCCCATTTAAAATACCTGGAATTTAAAATAGTTTAACACATTTCTCCCCTTTAGCGTCCAGAAAATGGAACAATTTGGCCATGACACTTAAAACCAAGGTCCTGATCATATGGCCATCAAAGATCCCCAAATGCTTTTCATAAGAGGAAGGGTGTCAACCCAAATCCTGGCCAGATCCTAGCTCTGGTGGAACAGTGTTCTGGTGAGGTGTCAAAACTTCATTAATGTGTATAGATGCAACCATGCAGAAGAAAGTCACTAATCTGCTCTCTGTTAAGCCACATCCATCATAGTCTGCACAATATTGGAGATCTCTCTCCACCTCTCGGCAAAGTTTTAACAGAAGCTCCTGTAGAGGGGTCATTCATATACTATAGTGGTGAGGCCCATATTAGAAGATAGACAGACGTCTCATATTGCCAAGACTTATGGACCAGTGGGATCCAGTGGATATAATGTACTTGGACTTTCAGAAAGACTTTGACAATGTCCTTCACCAAAGGTTCTTAAGCAAACTAAGCAGTCATGGGACAAGATGGAAGGTCCTCTCATGGATCAGTAACTGGTTAAAAGATAGGAAACAAAGGGAAGGAATAAACAATCAGTTTTCAGAATGGAGAGAGGTAAATAGTGGGACCTGTGCTGTTCGACATATTCATAAATGATCCGGAAAAGGGGGTGAACAGTGAGGTTTGCAAAGTTTGTGGACGATACAAAATTACTCAAGATAGTTAAGTCCAAGCTGACTGTGAAGATCTACAAAGGGATCTCACTGAATGGGGTGGCTGGGTGACAAAATGGCAAACGAAATTCAGTGTTGATAAATGCAAAGTAATGCACATTGGAAAACATAATCCCAACTATACATATAAAATTAGAGGCAAATTAGCTGTTACCACTCAAGAAAGAGCTCTTGGAGTCCTTGTGGAGAGTTCTCTGAAAACATCTGCTCAATGTGCAGTGGCAGTCAAAAATGCTAACAGTGTTAGGAACCATTAGGAAAAGGGTAGACTTAAAAACAGAAAATATGCCACTGTATAAATCCATGGCATGCCCACATCTTGAATACTAAGTGCAGTTCTGATCGCCCCATCTCAAAAAAGATATATTAGAATTGGAAAAGGTGCAGATAAGAGCAACGAAAATGATTAGGAGCATGAAATGGAGCAACTTCCATATGAGGAGAGATTAAAAAGGCTGGGACTGTTCAGTTTAGAAAAGAGATGACTGGGGGGATATGATAGAGGTCTATAAAATCATGAAAGGTGTGGGGAAAGCGAATAGGGAAGTGTTATTTATCCCTTCACATAACAAAAACTGCGAATCATCTGATGAAATTAATAGGCAGCAGGTTTAAAACAAACTTAAGGAAGTACTTCTTCACACAACGCACAGTCAACCTGTGGAACTTGTTGTCAGGAGATGTGAAGGCCAAAAGTATAAGAGGGATCAAAAAAAATTAGAGACCTTACAGGAGGATAAGTCCATGAATGGCTATTAGCCAAGATGGTCAGAAATGCAACCCCATGCTGTGGGTGTTCCTAAACCTCTGACTGCCAGAAGCTGGGACTGGACGTTAGGGCAGTGCTTCTCAAAGTGGTGGTCTGCGGACCGGTGCCGGTCTGCGAGCCATTGGCTGCCAGTCCGTGGCGAGTTTCCTCATAAGAGCATCGAATAGGATAATAATATGGCACCGGTCCCTGGCACATTGGAAAAAAAATAGCTTGAGAAACACTGTGTTAGGGGATGGATCACTTGAAATTGTCGTTCTGTTCATTCCCTCTGAAGCATCTGGCACTGGACACTATCGGAAGACAGGATACTGGGCTGGAGGGACTATTGGTCTGACCCAATATGTCAGTTCTTATATAAGCCTTTGTTATTTTTGAAGCTTTAGAGCATACTACAAGGACTTATAAATAGTGAAAACTAAACTACCATTGACAAAATGCTATAGCATCCTTGGTTGTTTTATTCTCTGTTCACTGATGTGCTAACTGGCAAAATTCAGCCATTTGCAGTGGGTGTCTGTGCCAACAGGGCGAATTACAAGCTTTGAGTGTGTGCTTATTAGCTTAATATAAAGAGTTACACGAAATTATAGAATTAAACTACACAAGTTAAATAAATTAACAAGGATCCACTCTGCAATGCATGCCTTGTATAAATGAGATTAGGTTTTTTTTTTGTTCTCTTGGAATCTGATCTAACTCCCATTGGAGACAGCAGAAAGACTCCCATTAATTACTAATCAGCGGTAGCGGGATCAGGCCCTTACATGCTTCAGTCATTCAGGGTGGGTCTGTTATGGTTTCCGTACACACAGAGCAAGAGGTGCTTTTCCAGCCTAGGTGATATGTATTTCAGATTAAGGAAAACAACAAAGGAAGAACAAATGTAGTGTCCATGGCAGTGTACGTTTCACTCTCTTGAATCCCCCTGCCGCTAGCAGGCAGACTTCTTGCCTTTAAAGGTACAGTCCTGAGCAAACACCCCTAACTAATTACCGCAGAGTATCTTCGGGATCAAGGTTATTAGCTAGTTCCTCCTGACACTTCGTAGGAAGTAAATGTTGGATGCAGATTCGAACCCGGGACCAGGACAGAGCGCCCTGGCTTTGTACTGTACATCATCCAAAGAAATTGCCTTTTTAAATTTCAATTAGAAAGAACATTAGGTCAATCAGATAAAGCCACATTGTGAGAATTTCCTCTTTATGGCGCTCGCCTCTCCAATTATCTATAATGAACTTCCTAACAGAGCCGCAAACCTTTTTATATGCAAACGAGTCCTTTATTGGGGCTGCCGCAACCACCGCTTGTTAATGAACTCGAAACAAGTGTTATCAGAAAGGTTACGGTGCTTGTGGGGAGCGGTTGGCGGTGGCGGCGGCAGTGGTGGCAGGATGCGGGGGACCAGGGATAAAGGGAAACAAGAAAATTCAGTCTTTGGGGCTTGGAGTGACTCCCAGGTAATATCTTCCTCCCCTCAGCCTCCCACCTGGTTCTTAGGCCTTTATATTTGATGTATGTCAAGAGAATCCCCTGCCCCAGTGGCAGATAGGGTTTGCCCACCTTTCTGCCCCAAGGATTTGCTGTGTAAATGTGTCCCCACTTGCAACCCTGTAGCTGGAGGCAGAAGCCATCACTGGGGTGGGTTTCTGGGCGGTGCGGGAGCAGGGGGTGATTTTGGGATGTGTTCTATGGGAAGCTTCGCCACAGGTGACCCTGTCTGGAGGGCTGAGCCCCTACTGAGGCAGGGAGAAAACTGAGGCTTTCAGTCGCCTTTGGAAGCAGGTACCCTGTGCAATGAAAGCCAAGCAGCATGGCTAGCGATCAAATTGGAAGTGATGCAGAGCGCGCCCAGTGCCTGGCTCCCTTACAGAGTTTAAATTCGGACACCATGTTCACTGATGCGATCGCTGAGTGGGCACCTGCTTTCAAGCAAACCTGGGGCCTGCTGAGGGAATTTGCATTGAGACCATGAGAACTGCACAGGGCTGAATGAGTCTCACCAGAAACATGGTGGCCCTCATGGATTCTGGTGGCATTTCCGTTTGAGATTTTGGATTTGTAACTGTAGTGAACCCCACGCAGATCCAAATGAACAGATATCTTCATCCTCGAGTCTCTACAAAACTGAGCCATGACTGGGGCCCACTCACTCTGGGAGCCACCCCATTTCCATTCCACCTGCCCCCACAACCATCTGCCTTTCTGTTGATCTCTATAACATTGGGCTGTACTCTGCCTCACTCCCACTGAGTAGCAGTTTAACCCTTGGGCCAGGCCTGAGGTGAGGTGCTACCTGCTTCGGAGGCTCCGGTGAGGGTGGTGTGGAGCCGTAATACTGAGAAAAATCCTCTTCTGGTTGGCAAAGGCAACAGTATAGCCCCTTAGTGCTGCCAGAGTGGCCTTTTGTTCAAGGCCGGGCTGGATGCATTCCTGTCAGGGATGCCTAGGGGAAGTTGTCCCAGCCCTGCCACAGTGCTAAGTATATTCAAGCCCATATAGAACTTAGCCTTGGCAAAGCCTCGTTGAAGGCAAAGTGGCTGTTCCCTCATTGAGAATCCATTACTCTTAACAGTGCCGTTGCCGTTGGATGGATTCACCCGTGTATCTCCAGGGGGCAACTCTGCAAAAGTGGGAGGGGGCTTGTCTGGGAGGAGAGCAGGTTCTGCCAGGGGCAGGCAACTTCTGAACCGGGCTGTGGCTCAGTAGGAGCTCCTCTGAGGGAGGCCGCTCCCCTGGTGGTCACGTCCAGCCTCTCCCCAGCTGTGCTGGCCATCTGAGGAGTCCCTGGCAAACCCGCATCACTTCATCTCTTGGCAGCAGCTTTTCGGAGGCTCTTAGTAACATAGCGTAGATGTAGGTGCATACAGGTGGCAATGCCAGGACAGATCAATGGACTATCGGTCCAGTGTCCCCACTCAGACAATGGCCAAGTGCCGAAGCTTCGGGGCAGGGGTGAACCGTCCCACACCTTAACGCATCTAACTTATCCCATGTGGTGGGTGTGGCTGGGATATCTTCCTGACCCCTGTAGAGAATCAGCTCACACTGCAGTGTGACCATTGATGTCCCTCATCGTTCTGTTCCTAGCTGGTATAAGTGCCGATGTTACATGTCGAATCCATTTCTCCATCTTCCTTAGATATTTGCCTCCGTAAGATACTCCCAGCACCTGCAGGAACAAGGTCCCAGACTCTCTCAAGCCATAAATCCCACTTTCAAGGCTTCCATTTTCCTCCCCACTCCTACATAAGTCATGCTAAACCTCCCCCTCCTACGCCCCTACATGCAACCTACACAATAACTTAGGGACATACATGGTTCACCTGCATTTGCCCGTATAGATTATAAAGATTGATTGTCAGGTGCTTTTTGTGTGAACAAGCAAGACAAAGTGAACCGGATTGCACGGTGTGCTTGATGTAGCAGACTCTGCCCTATGGTGCTCTGACCCTGGCAGAGGGCAGGCGGTGTGAAGGATTGGGGGCAGCGCAGTGAGAGATCCCTGATGATGATCTCTCAGGCCTTGTCTGCATACAGAAGTTGTTAACTAAAAGTGTGACGTTAAACAGCTGGAGATAACTGGCCTAACTTTGTATGGGGACACTCCGCAGGGGTGTTAAACCTGGCTTGCTTTGGTTTAGCTGGCGAAGCTAAGGTTTAAACTCAGGTAAAGTGCCCACCTGCAGAGTTGCGCTGGGTTAGCTAAATCAGTTTAATTGCACGCCGTTAATTCCGTGTGTGTGTGTAGAGCAGGTCTTATGCTCACAGAGCCCCTTTGATCCAAACTGCCATCCCAATGCCCCCAAAGAATCTCCGAGGGTTAAATTCCTTCCCTCTCTGAAAGGCAGGGGCAGCCCATCTATTGGGGGCTGCGCTACGTGACTAGCTCAGGACAGAGCCTCCTAGATGGGCCTGAGCCATCAGATTCCCTTCCAGCGCTGAACTTTCCCAACATTTCAGGATATTTGGATCCAGGGTTTTGATTCGTCCATTATTTGTCCCTCCCCTTGCGGTAGGTGAAGCCTGAACCCCCGATCTCAACACCTCCAAACTTAAGGCACTTACATTTTGTGGCATGATCCCATGTCTAGCTTTTCCACTGAGTGTTCGTTGGCTAGTGAGGGTGGCGGTGCTTTGTGCCTACATCCAGCCTTTCTCTTTCAGTGCCTTGGCAGTGGAGCAGTGCTGAGTCCCAGCGGAGAGGGACTCTTTATAGATGTTTCCCACCAGCTGATTAAGGCACAGGCACCGAGGAGTTCCATATGGAGCTTCTTCCAGTCCTCATAGGCCAAGCCTGCAGTGTGCGGGGGAGTGAGGGGGTATTGGGAGGTATCTGTAGCGCACAGGAGGACTCAGTCTGGGGCATGGACCTCCTACTAACTGGCTTGGCATGTTTTCTCCTCTCCCCCCAGGACTGTCCTCAGTTGCTCCAGGCAGACAAGATCCTGGTGCCGGTGGAAGTGATCAAGCCAATCACCCTGAAAGCCAAGAACCTGCCACAGCCGCAGTCGGGGCAGCGGGGCTATGAGTGTATCCTGAATATCCAGGGCAACGAGCAGCGGGTCCCCGCCCTGAGGTTTAACAGCTCCAGCGTGCAGTGCCAGAACACCTCGGTGAGGGAGTCCCGCGGGCGGGCCCTTTGCAGCGGGGTGGGGGTGGGCGAGGGGAAGGAGCCCCGCAGTATTGGCCTGGTGGGAACCCTGAAGGAAGGTGACAAATTCCTAGTTTCCATCCCTGTTTACTGCAGGGAACAAGCTGCCCTCAGATCAGCCCCACACGTACCACTGCAGATGGGCCCCTCACCCACACCACAGCGTGCGCCTCACCCTCATTCCCAGGAGTGGGAGCCACATTTCACAGCTCCCTTGGCCTGGCTGGAGATCGCGGGGACGTGAGGGAAGTGCTGCCTAACACCTGGGAGGAAGCTGCTCAGGCTGTCCTCGCACAACTGCATTGCACTTCGACCCAGGGCTGAAGCCCCCCCCCGCCAGTCCAGCTCTGGGCTTCCCGCACAGCCCTGCCAGTGCACCTCAATCCAGTCATTAGGACCTTAGCCTAAGACTTAAGAGACCCAGGTTCAGTTCTCTGTTCTGCCAGAGGCTTCCTGTGTGGCCCAGGGCAAGTCACTTAGGCCCAGATTCCCAATAGTAGTTAGGCTCCTATCTCCCATTGATTTCAATGGCCCCTGACTCCCTTTCTGAAGCCCACCCTCTCTGCTTCAGTTCCCCCTCTGTAACAGGGGGCTAATAGCACCTCCCTGCTCCCCTGCCGGGTGTGAGGCGGAATCCATTAAAGGTTGTGAGGTGCTTGGAGATCTAGCGATGAAAAGTGCTACATCAAAGCTAGGTTTTATGACTAGATCCGCTGCCTTTAGAGTCCTGGGGCATCACACACTGCTAATTCCAGCGCTTCAATCCCGTCATTCTGCTCCCCTTGGCATTACAGTGCTGGGTGCTGCATGCGACTCTGCCAATGCACTTCAATCCTGATTTGCGGCGCCCCTTGCTGTAGCAATGCTGGGGTGCCATCCACTGCTCTGTCAGGTCTCCTCAACTCTCATGCAGCTGCCCCTGTGGTTCCAGTCCCCTACCACGTCTCCCAGCCACTCCCATTTCGCCACAATGCCAAGTTATTACCCTAGTGTTATAATCCAGAGCACTTCTGCAGTATCTTCTATCCAATGATCTCAAAGAGCTTTATAGACATTAGTTAATTGAGCCTCACAACCCCTTATCAGGATGGGATCATCATCTCCAGTTTACAAATGGGGAAACTGAGGCACAGACAGTTGACGGGCCTTGCCCAAGGTCACCCAGCAGGTGAACGGCAGTGCCAAGACTTGAACTCAGTCCTAACTCCTAGACCCCTACTCCACTAGTCATGAGCATCCTGACATGCGCAGTTTGTCCTGCAGGAGAAGCCAAATAGATGAAGCATTTGTTCAGAAGGGCCATCAATTGGAAGCCAAAGCAGCAGCTGTAAAGGGAGCGTATTTCACACAGTAATGGGAAGAATCAAGGTTAACACAGTCAGTACCACTGTGATGGGGCCAAATGAGAACCCAGATAGACGGGCAGGCAAAGAACAGGGAGTGTTAAAGGGCCCGGAGCGAGAAGGGGTGTGAAATGGTTAGAATCACAACTTCACCCTGCCAGTGACTCACTGTGTGACGTTGGGCAAGTCACTTTGTCTCTTTGTGCTAAATTTCCTCCCTGTGTGACCCAGGATTACTAACTCTGCCCTGCCTCACAGGGTGGATATGAGGATCGTGGGAGGAAAACCCGTCTTAAGAGCCAAAAGTGGTTTCTTACTGAAGCTGGTTGTCCAGCAGTGTGTGTGAGTGGGGAAGGGTCTTTCAGGGCAGGCGGTTGCCCAGGCAGGGTGATTTCATGTATAGATTTTGCTGTATTATCATTATTATTGTTATTGTTGTTTGATGATTTATTACTCAAAGGCTTAATTACAGGCATCAGCCACTTCCCCCCAGCTCCAGCGCTCAAACTCAGGCAGTATTCTGTGGCATTAAACAGCATGTTGAAGGTTATAGGCCGTTAACCGCATTTTATGATCAGTTACAAGTGAGCATTTCCCCATCACAGCCCCTGTTTGTCCCCCTGCTTCCATTACTGGGCAGCGCTTGAGTTCAGGATTTTGCAGAAATTTGTGGTTTGAAAAATGAAGAGCCCATTAAACACCTTCCATTTCCTTTCATGTGAGTGAAAGACGGAAGTTAAGAGGAATATTAGAGGGATCTGCTAAGGTCTTTATAGCTGGCCATAAAGCTGTAGTGGGGAGAGAAAGCAGCCAGCCAGTCTACGCCGTGAATTCCCAGGGACACTGTTATATGGTTCAGTATCAGTCTGGATATAGACACAGTGAATCCGGTGCTGGATTGGCAGCCCCAGAGATGAAGGTCAGGATTTTCAAATGTGCCCAGTGACTTAGTGTCTCCATTTTAGGGGGGCCCAGCTTGAGATACCTTACATGGGCATGGGGAGCAGCAGGGCAAGTTTCCCCCATATGCCCCTCTCGGTGTGTCTACAGCGACCCCTCTCCAGGTGAAAAATGACATTCCATCTGCACGGCCCTTTCAGGCCTTGGCTTCCTTGCTGGGACTGCCACGAGGGTCCCCCTGGGCGTCCCTTGTGCTGATGGGTTTCGTTACTTAGCCATCAGTCCCTGGGAACTGAGCTCTTCAGGGCAGGAAGTGGATCTGCCTGTGCTGGTGCTGCCAGATTCTCCATTCCAGCCGAGATGGTCTCAACACAGGAGCAAAGGAGGTGGTTTTAGTCCACCCTTGTGCCTCCCAGATTCTGTTGGTCCCAGGCATAAGCTAGAGCAGCCCCAGGGATTGAGCTAACCTGCACCCTGCTACAACAGTCCCTCTACAGCCTATGGCAGCAGTCCCAAACTGCTAGGGTGCGGCATGCTTTAGCCAACTCCCTCATTTCCCCCCAGTAAGCCCTGTCCTTACCCAGCCCCACACAAAAAAAGAAATGCGAGGCCCAATTTCTGATCTCAGTTATACTGGTAAATTGGGAGTAACTCTCCTGAAGTCATGGGAGCTGCTTAGGATTTACACTGGAGTAGCTGAGATCAGAATCGGGCCCTTCCTCTACTGGCCTTGTGGAGTTACTCTGGATTTACACGGGGGTAGCTGAGATCAGAATCAGGCCCTCTTGTTTTAAATAGTTACAACTTCAATTAAGAAATGTTCTGAGGCCACTGGGAGGGGATCAGCCTCTCTGAGTGGCCGTGAGTGATGCCGTACGCACCTCTGGCTCTGGAAGGCTGAGTCCGGCTCTGCCTTGTCTTCTGGCCTTTGTGGCAATATTTCATTTAATAACTGCAATAAGTCACACCAGGCAGTGCATTTCGGAGCAATTATTGCTCTTGTCAGGTGGTTTGAGCCTCTCAGCCTGGGCCTCGTGCTCCATCACATCACCCAAGGCATGCAATTATCACCCAGACAGACCCTGCCTGCCATTACATATTGCACTTCTTATTCTGTGTGCTGCAGCCAGGCTGGCCCAAGAGTGAGGGGATGAAAGCAGAGAGCGTTTAGGAGGAGTGTTGAAAAAAAAAAACCTATCAGGAAGAATGGCTGTAACGGTGAGATCTATTAGCACGCAGAACAGCCTCCCCTGTGGGAAGCAATGGGAGCCCCGCTGCTTGCAGTCATTTGAAGCTGGACTGGCCAAAGCTCTCAGCAAGCATCATGCACAGGCAGCTGGCAGGTGGGTGAGAGATGGACTGGGGGACCACGAAGGTCTTTGCCATCACTAACTCCTGTGATCTATGTACACACGCCCACTCGGTTTGATCTTCTGCCCCTGGCTGGCCCCAGCACTCGCAAGCTGCATGGACTGATCCTTGGCCGTTAATTCCCTGCCAGTGCTGCATCTTATTCCTCGTCGTACCCCTGCACACGTGAGCCTCAGCGCTGTGTGCCTGAGACCCCTGTGTAGCTCCACACCGAGTGAGGATGAGTTGCCTTGATGGGAACTTATTGCACTTGACTTTACTGAGCTCAGGAGTGTTTGTCTGGGTGGCACAGAGAGAGAGAGAGAGACATTGTGACCCTGTTTGTAGGAGACATTAGAACTGCTCTCTTATGTGTAAATCAAAGATGGGCAGAGGGTTGGGCACTCACACATATCTTAATTCAGAATTAATAATTCTTATGTGTGTATATTAAAGTAGCACCTAGAAGGCCCAGCGAAGTTCAGGACCCCCTTGTGCTAGATGCTGGGATCTACATAGACCAGACAGACCGAGGTGGGAGAACAGAAGGGTTACTATCCCTGATTGATGGGTGGGGAACTGAGGCAGAGACAGGCTAAATGACTTGCTCAAGGTCACACGGGGAGTCTGTGGCAGAGCCAGACACAGGTTTCTGGAATCTCAGCCCAGAGTCTTCGCCACAAGAACACCCTTACCATACTCAGGGGACACAAGAGGAAGTACTAAATCATAATACAGTGCAGCCTCCCTGGGGATGTTTCCCGCTCCCTGTGGAGGCCAAGCCTTGGGTGGAGAGGTGATGAAACACTTTGGCCTCGTGGCATTGCCCTGGGTGTGCTGGTCTGAGGCTGGCCACAAATGGGATTTGTCCTGTGATCTTGACCTTTGACCTTTCTCCACGCAAGCCGGGTGTTTGATTCTCTAACTGCTCGTGCCTGGCTCTGTGGAAATACGCAGTCTCATAGGCCTGTTAGACTGATGTTGGGTTTTTAATTAAGGGTACTTGTGGTAATAAAATCCCCACAGAATCTGTCGAGGTTTCATAGCTCCAGACTCAGTCTAGGTTTACACAGAAATGTGTAATGCAGTCACGGAAACCAGATGTGAAATCAAGACGGGCGACATATGGACCCTGTTAAAGATCCATTTGTGCCCCGTTCCCCCCCATATACACACCTCCCCACGCTGCAGCTCATGAAAATGTCATAATGCCACTATATAAATCCATGATATGCCCACACCTTGAATACTGCATGGAGTTCTGCTCGCCTCATCTCAAAGGACGATGTATTAGAATTGGAAAAGACAAAGAAGGGCAACAAAAATAATTAAGGGTGTGGAACAGCTTCCCTCTGAGGAGAGATTAAAAAGACTGGGACTGTTCATCTTAAAAAAGAGAGGATGAAGGCGGGATAGGCTAGAGGTCCTTAAAATCACGGCTGGTGTGGAGAAAGGGAACAAGGAAGCGTTATTTACCCCTTCACATAACACCGGAACCAGGAGTCACTCAATGAAATTAATAGGCAGCAGGTTTAAAACAAACAAAAGGAAGTACTTCTTCACTCAACACCCAATCAACCTGCATTGCCGGGGATGTTGTGAAGGCTAAAAGTAGAAGTGGGTTAAAAAAAGAGTGAGAGAAGTTCATGGAGGACAGGTCCGTCAATGGCTATTAGATGAGATGGTCAGGGACGTAACCCCATGCTCTGAGTGTCCCTAAACCTCTGACTGCCAGAAGCTGGGACTGAATGGCGGGGCTGGATCACTTGATAAATTGCTCTGTTCTGTTCATTCTCTCTGAAGCACCTGGCGCTGGCCACTGTCGGAAGACAGGATCCTGGGCTAGATGGACCATTGGTCTGACCCAGTATGGCAGTTCTTATCTTCTGCATTTGGTGAACTACATAGCAACTTTGGTTTGTGGCACACTCTTTCCTAGCTGCAAATGCTGGAGCATTTTTTCCGATTGCATTTCAGGAACAGAGGCAGTGGGGGCTAGTGAATAGTGCCTGGGGGTGGGAGGCAGGAACACCAATGTCTCATCCCATCTCTGCTACTGCTTGTGTGTGTAACCTTGGGCAAGTCTCTTCACTTTGGTTTCCCCATCTAGAAAACGAGAGGGGCTTTGTGGATTAAACAGTTAACGTTTGTAAAGTTCAGTTATGTAGCGATAGACTTGATTTTACTGTTCTACTCCCAGCCTCTCTCTAGACACAGCAATAATCAGAGAGTTTAACCATCCCTGCATCAAACAGCCATTCTGTGTAGAGTGCCTTGTGGCTTAAGGATTTAAGCTATGTAGAGGGACTGTGGCCAGAAGCTGTTTGGTATATATCACAGGGCTGCTCTCTATCTGTGTACATGTAAACAGTAAATAAAGAGCCAATAGCTGGTACTCCCGAATATATATATAGTTTCTGGAGTTTGTAGGACCGATCAAACTTCGTATGCTCTGCAAATGGCTTCCTCAGGCAGCCCTTCATCAGCTCGTGAGCACTGAGCTACATCTGTGAAAGAGCAGCCTCTCCTTTGCAGGTGCAATTTGAGCTTCTACAATTTGTGCTTCGTATTCTGCACACACATTCGACCTGTGGTTGTGACTCCGGTTGTTAGAGGCGGAAGGGCTGAGATTTGCATTCATGGTTAATTTTTGCCAGCCCACAGTTATCGATATCTATTTTACAGGGGCAAATTGTCCCTGGCAAATGGAAGGTTAACAGACTCAGGGGGCTGTGAGCAAACTCCAGAGCCTGCTACTGACAATGCACCGAATATACCAATCCGGTGCCTGGGGTGTCCTAGCTGGAACTGCACCATCAGTCTCATGCAAAATAGGGCTCAAGTGGGACATAAGTGGTGCCCGGGCCTAATGCTGAACCTCTGTGTGCAAAGAAAGAGGTGGTCTCTGAGCTAGCCAGAGCCAAACCATTGTCAAAGAGAGGCAGCACTTGGAATGCACCTGGGAATTAACTGGAGGGTGGTGCAGCCTCTGGTGTGCGGGTGTAACATGTTCCCTGAGTGCAGCAGAGCCACGTGGGCAGGCAGGAGCATTGTGCACCTGCTGCGCTCTCCGAGTGCCCACGAAGCGGGCATGGCCGTGATAGTGTCTGGAAGCGAGACAGGCCTGGGAAATGGCTGGGAATACTGAATGTGCTAACTCTGATTCTGTCAGGCACTTCCCTGCAGCTAATACGACCCCTTTGTATTGGCCCACCAGATTGCTTCCAACAAACTTCTGGGCCTACAAGGGGCCTTCTTCAGGTGTTCTCTACTTAGCAGAGGACAGTCTCCCTGGGCCCTTTGGGGTCAGTTCTGCTCCGTGTGTGCAGCAGCACGCATGAATGTCAACAGGAGTCACCTGTGCATAGCCAGGGGAGGATAGACCCTGTGTAATACCCTGGGGAAAGCTGCACTAAGCAGTATACAGACACAAACCCTGATGCTCGAAGTTTTCCAAACCACAGGAAACTTGCCGCTCCACCATGGATCCCAGAGACTGACAGGCCCTTCTCTCTACCCGCCAACATACTCAATGCATGTTTTTAGGGCCAATGGAAGGACTCCCAGTGACTCCAGTGAGCTTTGGACTGGGCCCTCAATGACTCCGAGTCAAACCAGGAAAGCAGGACCAAGAGTGTTGTGGTTTTTGTTTTGCCCTGTGAATTGCTTTGTACCCCCTCGAGAACAGCCTTCAAACCCAGGACAGCGACAGTAAGATGAGCAGCCTTGGGCTCAGCTCCTCAGCAGGTGCAGACCGGCCGAGTCGAAGGAGTGTTGCCAAGAGAGATCTGTGAATCCCAGTGTTTATTCCCTCTGAGTTGATTCCAGTTGCAGATCAGCTCTGCTGAGTTAACAAGTTAAAAATGTCATCCCCACCGCAACTTCCAGTGCTGCAAACAGCCCAAGATCTAAAAGGCCAGCTGGGTTCTTGCTGCTGGCACGGACATCCTCAGTGGATGGAAGGCTCCAGGAGAGGCAGGATGGGATCCAGCTGGTTGTTCCCTACTGTGCTGGCTCTGCAGTGCTAACTCCCAGCACGCTCAGGGAGATGAGCTGTTGAGGCAGAAAGTGCATATTGTTAGTCACTCATGTGACTATACCTGTGTTTAAAAGTGCCCCCTGGTGCTATGTGGCCCAGGAACGCATCTGATCATTCATACTGACTGGCCCTCAGCGAAGCGTGCATTTCACACTGGAGCTGCGGCAGCTGACGAAGCTCCCGCTGGCATCTCATTGGCATGAAGGAGCAGCAGAGGACAGTTCTACCTCCCTAGAACCATCCTGTGCCATGAACAATACACTTTCAGCCATCGCGGCTCGAGGAATAAGCCTCCCCTCCCTCCGACTGGCTTTCATTTGTCTGGTGCGAGTCCTTTTCTGTCATCAGGCAATTGTCTGCAAAGGCAGCCTCAGACAGATCAGCAGGCTCAGGATGTATTCAGAACAAATTGACACGTTTCACTGTCTCATAAAGATGAAGGCTCCTTTTGGAAGCTGGCTGGGCATCTCCCCATGCAGCAATGTGGGCAGAAGGCATTGATTCAAGCAGAGGGTGGGGGGTTGCAGACTAAAAACATGCTGTGGGAAGGAGCCAGTTCACCTGGGGAGATGATACATTCATTGGCTTTCCCTGTGATCTTTTCTGATAGGATTCCCATCGTGCCATCTCCCACGGCTTTCCTGGCTTTAACTCATTCCTACAATGGTGCAAAGAGGCAAGGAAGTATTTTTATCACCATCACACAGGTGGGGAAATTTGAGGCCCAGAGAACCAAAGTGACTTGCCCAAGATCCCACAGCAAGTCAGCAGCAGAGCCAGGATGTGAAGGACCCAGGTTTCCCGGCTCTCACCTGTTTACTTTAACCACTAGGCGGCTTTAGCATTTAGGGGCTTCCTCTGCTGTTTAATCCATGGGGTCAGTTAGTGATGATGGGGACTTTAAAAGGTTTGGGAAAGTGCTCCAGAGTTCAGACCCTTCTCAAAATCTCCTGCGACCCTCAAAGTGGGCTGGTGGAGAGAAGCATAGTGTGTGCTGCTGTGCAGCTTCTCTTTGCCTGGCCAGTGTGATCTAGTGATTAGAGCGCAGACCTAGGCACCAGGACTCCTGAGTTCTCTTTGCAGCTCATACTTACTCACTGTTTGACCCTCGGCAAATCCTGTCACCGCTCCGTGCCTCAGTTTCCCTTGTAAAATGGGGACATTAGCAGCTACCTATCCAACAGGGTGTTGCCAGTTTTAATTAACTGGTGTTTGTAAAGTGCTTTGAGATCTGCAGATGCTACAGAAGTGCAGAGAATCCATTCCTCAGTTTCCCTGTCCGGCAGTCCTGTGTCTCAGGCTGGTCTGGCCTTGCTGTGGTGAAAGGGTGCTCTGAGGAAAATCAATGTTTGGGGGAGAGGCTGTTTTGAATTATCCCACCGTTTATTCCCGGTGACATGGAGAAGTGTCATAAAAATGCTAATACGGAGCAGATTGGCGGGTGCAACTATACAGTACAGGGCACTGCTATCCTGGGAGCACACTTTACCTCCATGGTAACCACACAGCTCTTACCCGTAAATACCCTGCAACTAAATCATAATCACAGGTTCCTGCAGATTACAGGCTAATTGCGTTTAGCTTGCTCTGAAAGAAATTACCATGTAACTAGCACTAACTCTGCTGTAATGGGCAGAAATCATCATACCTTTTACCCTGCAATTACATGACAGTTTGTAGTCCTGGGTGAACCCACCTGCAAAAGGTTCAGAGCCTTGGCTTCTGCACAGCCATTTGGTCCGGAAATCAGGCTGGGAATCTCATGCGAGGGGGTGGTCTTGTGGGGTCTCCACACCTTTCCTGTGCTTTAGAGTGGGCCAGAAATATCCCAGGCCAAATCCTGGGGCCTTACTAACTTTGTGTTCAGTCTGTATCTAGACAAACTCCCATTGACGTCAAGTGGGCGTTTGGCCCAAGAGTGGACAGAGCAAAACTGGAATAAGCGCCCCAGGATCCGTCACCGTTCTTTGTGGGTTGTCAGCAGTTCTGCTTCCTGTCTCGCAGGAAGTGCAAGAAGCAGCATAAAATGACGGGTTGAGGGGAGAAAGGAGCAAATGTGACTCAAACCTCAGGAAAGGTTCCCACTTGAGTTTGGCTTGAAGGTTCAGATCAGCTCTTAATCCCTTTTCTCATCCCTGAAAGTAGCTTGCCCTCCTCTTAAGAGTAGGCTCTGGAATCTTCGTTGTCATGGAAGCTGCTGCCCAGCCCAGTTTGACCATCAGGTTCTGCTTCACAGGCCTCCCTCAGAAGCATCAGGCTAGTCCTTAACAGTGCGAGCAACAAAGTAGTGCAGTATGGACCCAAGACGGGTGCCCAGGGGCCAGCACCACAGAGATTCAAGAACAGCCACAAGTAATCAGTGGGAGTTAGGTACCTAGATATGTGAGGATCTGGGCTGTAATCTTAGTTCTCAGCAGCTAATTAGAAGTGGGTCCATGTGACGGGATCTCTAGAGTCATCAGCGCCCTGACATGCCTCTGCCTAGGAAAACCTACCCAGGCCTGGGTACCACAAAATTTAGCCCTCCAGGGCCTGGAGGGCGAGGAAGGGACAATAACCAATCAGGCGCCAGCAGGCCAGTTAAGAAGACTTGCCTGCTTTTTCCCAGGGGAGTGCAGGGCAGAGCTGGGTCAGGAGCGGAGCTTCTTACTCCTATCCCAGAGCCCTGGGTGGGATCAGGGCTTTGTTTAAGCCCTGCCACCAAGCCGTTACTTTGGGTTTGTTTACAAGTTTCAAGGCACCCCCCAGCCAGAGTTCGAGTTTAACTTGAATTAGCAAGGAAAGAATGGACACCATGCTCTCTGCACGAATTGCCTTGCTCCAGGTGGGCTGCCGCAGTCTGGTGATGGGAGAGGAGCCGCGTGGGGAAGCAGAGCGTGCCACGCACTGTGGCCTTGGTGACTTGGTCACTAGTGGTTTTCCTTCTGAATAAACAGAGCAGCAATCATGCAGGCATGTGGGCCTGGGGCACTGAAGTGGGGTCTTTTAAATGAGATAGGAAACCCATATTCTCACCACTTGTGTCCATTAAAAATCCAATGAGCCTTGTCTCAAGGGTAGGGATGTTAGCCTTGGTGGCCTAGCAGAATTCCAGTCCTGGTAACTGTAGTCAGATTAAAATCCCCGTTCCAGTGTCAACTCAGTACAGCATTCTTCACATCATGCTGATTTGCTGTGTAGTGTTGCTCTGCACTGTTAAACAGCTGCCACCTTCCACCCCAGAGGTAGCTGCATTTTGCACCCAGCTTGTAAAACATTTTCTGTCTCTTTGAGATGGAAGATGCCAAGCAAACGTAAGATGCCAGTGATGTGGCACTGCGGGGTTCTGTAAAATACAGTAAAATGAGTGCTTGGTTGTTGGGCTGATCTCTCTGATCTGCCTATAATTGTCTGAATCTATTCTAATGATTGTGATTCTGTAAGGGAATAAGTCTTCTCTAGCTGATATACGGTTAATCTCTGTGGGATTATGCCGATTTCAGCACCAAGCCCCATGCAGATGCACCTCAGAGATACACCCCACACCGCAGAGATACACGCAATGCTTCAGAGATACACCCAAAGCCATAGAGATATACCCAACACCTCAAAGATATACCCAACACCTCAAAGATATACCCAATGCCACAGAGATGCATCCAATAACTGGATGGGACACCCCAAAGATATATGAAATAACAAGAAAGCACACTCAATCTCTTGAAGGTACATCTCAGAGATGCACTCAATAGCAAATACACCCAACAGCTACAAGGTACACCTCAGAGATACATGCAAAATCAGGAAGACGCACCTAAGAGATGCACCTAACTCCTAGGGTGTTCCCTTAACTGCTAGCACCTCAGGGCCATCAGACATTGAGAGAGAGAGAAGTTCCCTGCACTGAGAATGGCTGGTCACCATCCCTCTGAGAGCTCAGCAGTGGGAGTCCCTGCAGTCAGTGGTGTGTGGAGAGGGTGCCATTTCCCGTGTCTGGGGCTCATGGTGGGGGCTGCCCCACACGCTGGGCCTGATGTTTTGTTTTTCTCTGCTGTTTTTAGTATTCATATGAAGGGATGGAGATTAACAGCCTGCCGGTGGAGCTGACAGTCGTGTGGAATGGGAATTTCAACATTGACAACCCAGCGCAGAACAAAGGTAAAGAATTATTTCAACTTGTCCTTGGAAGCGGTAACCTTAGCAACAGACCACATCACTCCACACACTTAACAAAGCAGCCACCGTTTATCCGTGCAATCTACCTCATGGTTGTTCTGTGCACTCCGCAAATTACTAATTTCTGTGCTCTGTTTTTCCTCCGAGCACCTGAGAAGTGGGACTCCCCTCCCCCCGCTCCCTCCCACGCTCTCCACCTTCTCTGTTTCCTCTTCCCCTCTCCCTGTCTCCTCTTGTGTCCCTCCCTATCCCTGCTCCCCCTCCTTCTCTCCCCTTCACCTCCCTTTCAATAAGGCTCTTCAAGTTAATGCACCCGCAGCTCGTCTCTGGTCTCGGTTCAGATGCGATGTGGTAATGAACAGGGAGGGAGGGGGCAGCGTGCCGGCGAGGGAAGGTTGAATGAAGTGAAGTGATAATGGAAAAGGACTGAGGCCCACTCCTGGCCAGAGAACCTGGCTCCAGTTAATTGCAGCAGATGGCCAGGGGCTGATCTGACTCTCGCTGGGGCGCTATCGCCCATTCAGCCACATCCCAGAGACAAGCATATTAGTCCAGAGTTTCACTGCAGCTGGATCTTCCACTTCTTCGCCAGCCTCTCCTTCCCTCCTGCCCCTTGCCCTCAGTTACCCAGTGGCCCTGGGCTCCCTCTCTTCTCAGATCCTCTCTCGCCTTCCGTCGCTTCCCTTAGAGGTTTTCCTTTCCCCCTCCCTTCCACTTTCCTGTCCCCCTGCTTCTCCCTTCACTCGCTTCTCCTCTCTCCTACTTCCTTCCTCCTCCTCAGCTCTGCATCTTCCCACTTCACTGTCCCTACGGCATCTAGAGGCCCTCCCTCTGGCTGGGGGGTTTGGGGATGTGGTTCTCTCCAGAACCTGCCCTGCTGCACTGTGGGAGTGGGGACCGGAGCGCGACAGGAGGGCAACACGTCTTCTCCCACATAGGATGCCCCCCTGTTCCCTCTTCTTCTCCCTGCACCCTCCTCCGTGATCTCTGCCCCTCCGCTGGATCCCCTGGGCAGCTGTTTTCCTGCCTGCACATTGTCAGGGACGCGGCGGCTGATAATCAGTTAGTGACAGGTGACAAGTTCTTCTAAGCTGCTGATCGGCTTGTTCGGACAATGTGCCAGGGCCCTCCTCTCCGCTGGCAGCTTGGTGGCCGAGCACATCAGCGCTGCTCTGACCAGGCTCCAAGCAGGCAGAGCAGCCTCTTCCCATGCAGCCGCAGGGCTGCCTGGCTTGCTCTGCGGGAGTCAGTTGTCCGTTGTCCACTCCGTCCAGGGCCTCTCTGATGAGGCTGCCAGGAGGGAAGGCCATCGGTGATGTCCATAGCTGGCCACTGTCCCCTGGACTGTGACCTCTAGCCTAGTGGCCCTATAGCAGCTATCACATAGTCACCATTGTTGGTCACCACCAACCTAGACTGGGTTTGAATCCTCAGTCGAGAGGCAAAAGGCCCCGCAGCCTGTTACTGATCCCCTAAGCCACTCTGTCCCTTCTCTTGAATTGCTGGCTTTTGAAAGTCAGTGGCATGGAGTGTAATGGGCGTGAATGGCTATTGACTGTGTGGAGGGAATCAAAGGGGTTTTCCGTCAGTGGCACATGAATGGCCAAGTTAACAGTATAATTTTCACAGTGGGAGAAACCCAGCCCTTCTAATCAGCTGTTCTAAAAGCACTTCCCCTGCCACAGCATGCTGTGAGCCTGAGTCCATGCTGCAGTCTGCAGAGAGCAGAAGGGCTTGCCACAGACTGTTCCATATGGAGACTACAAGCTCTGAGTGGCAAGGACCTGCCTATGCCGTGCTCAGCATGTGCTAGGTGCTGTACAAATAATACCACCCTGCGAGGATGCTCTCTGCTCAGCGTCACTGGATTATCTGATTTCCATGAGACTCGACACAGTACATTTAGCATAGCCTATGTGCTCACTGGGTGAAGTCTAACAGACAGACAGACTGACTGTGACTCCGAGAACGAGAGTAGATGTCACCCCAGAGGGGCCCACTACAAACTCCATTAGGCCAGTGCACTCGGTAATGCAATGTGGTTGTTAAACACTGGCCTTTCCTCTCTGGAGATGGGAGTCCAGATTTTGGCCAAAGTCACCGATGACCATGGGGTTTGATTGGCCCAGCCAAATCCCAGATGGGCACAGACAGAGCCACTGCATAGGTTATGCTGAGATCTGAGGCCCATCACCAAACCACCCTACTACTCCATTCCACGGGCAATCTCTGCTGAGAATGGACCCAGGTCTGGGGTTAGTGAGGGATTCTTGCAGATCAAGTTGGAGATGCCTTTTGGGATTGACCCGAAACCATTTTTTAATTTTTTCCCCCCGAATTGCCAGGGAACCAAAAAATCAGTTCTTTGTGTAGCTTTAGTTATCAAGGCTCATTAGTTGCAATATGGAAAATGCTTTCACATCTTCATAATAGCATATTATTATACCAAAAATCAAAGATGAGTTTTAATCCTTGGCATTTGTATTAGAGAAGGACCAAAGTTAGTCCCTCAACTCCCACATTTCCTGAGGTGGCGGAAGAAGGGGAAATGCTCATTTTTCAATTCTGGATTCAAACCAATGCCCAGAAATTCTGCATCTGTTATTAATTATCATTCTTTATTACTTATTTGTACTATGATAGCACCTGGAGGCCCCAACAAAGATCCCCATTGCCTGAGGCACTGTGAATGTACATAGAGACGGCCCTTGCTGACAAAGGGGCACAATCCAAATAGACAAGACAGATAAAAAGTGGGATAGAAGCTGGATTATTATCCCCATTTTACAGATGGAGAATCGAGGCTGAGACAGACTAAGTGACTTGCCAAAGGTCCACAGGGAGTCTGTGGCAGAGGTGGGAACTGAACCCTTATCTCCTGATTCCCCAGCCAGTGCCTTGACCACTAGCACATTCTTCCTCCTGGCTCTGATGCAACTAAAATGTTGTGAGATTCCTGATCTTTGCCCAACCTAGGACTGTAGCGACTGGGCTTCCGTTCTTTATGCCCCTTCGGAGACTCTCCTTCCATCTAATATGTTATTGGCTATAGAATATATAATAACTTCTATTTGGCCTATGTTTCTCTATGTCCATTTCTGATCCATTGCTCCTAGTTACCCCTCTCAGCCCTCCCTCCAGACTTCCCCTCCCTCCATGGTGTGTACACCCCTCAGGATCTCTCTCCTTCGCTGTCCCCACAGTGCACCTGTACAAGTGTGGGGCCATGCGGGACAGCTGCGGCCTGTGTCTGAAAGCCGACCCAGACTTCGAGTGTGGCTGGTGCGAGGGACAGAACCAGTGCACGCTGAAGCACCACTGCCCCATCCCAGAGAACCAGTGGCTGGAACTGTCCGGGACCAAAGGCAAATGCACCAATCCCCGGATCACTGACGTAAGTTGTTCTCCGCACTCTCGTTAGTGTCAGGTCACCAGCTTAAAGAGCCCATCTCTCTTGAGCTGGTGGATTTCTCTGCTTTGTCTTTGGCTCAGCATTGGAACTGCGCCAGGGCTAAGCTCTGTCAGTTCAAGCAGAGCACCCGCTGCCTCTTGCGATGGGAGGTCAGACTCAACATGTCTCATGGAGGAGTCCCCGGTGCCTTCCATGACAGCAGCCCAGCTGGGATGACACAGCCCCCTCCCCCCCCCACCTGGAGCTGGCTGCTGAATCCCAGCCCTGATCCCAGGCATCCTGCCAACTCCACACTCTCCGGAGCACTTTGTGGGTGTGAAGTGAAGTGAGAGTGCAGACTGCCAATAATGCTTCTTGACACCAGCAGCACAGACAGAACCACTGCCTAGATTATGCTGAGATCTGAGGCCCACCTGGTGTAAACTGGCAGGACTCCATTGACATCCATTTACACCACCTGATTGTTTATGAGTGGGAAGCCCCCTCAGAGGCACCATGGCCCTGGAGAACACGGGCCTTCCAGCATTCAAGCCTTCACGTGAGCGGGATAATTACAGAATTGTGTAGTTTAAGGCCAGATAGATGGAAACTCCATTGCTGGAGACTTTTAAGAGCAGGTTAGACAATCTAGATAATATTTAGTCCTGCTGTGAGTGCAGGGGAACCTCTCAAGGTCCCTCCCAGCCCTACGATTCTATGCTTCTATGACCACCAGCATATCTAGCCTGACCTCCTGTATGCCACAGGCCACCGCCATCACCCAGCACCCGCACACAAAACCCAACAACCGAAATGAGACTGAAGTGTCACGGCCCACAGGCGACTAGACTGTTCTCTGCCATAGGCAGAGCACAGGAAGGACCCCCAATGGCAGGGAAATGTTTAAGTGAGATATACCCAGATAGTCCTGGGAAGTGACCCACACTCTCATGCTGCAGGGGAAGGGGAAAAATCCCCAAGCTCACTGCCAATCTGCTCTGGGGGAAAATTCCCTCCCGGTCCCACATGTGGTGATCCTGAGCATGTAATCAAGAACCAGCCCAGCCAAGCAAGCCACCTCGGAGCCCTGGCCCACCCCACCCCACCCAATGTCCCATCTCCAGCTGCTGCCATCCCTGATGTTTCAGAGGAAGCAGATGGGAAAAAAAACCTCTCTCAGAGTACACAGGTCTGGCCAAAACAAGAGAACTCGGAGGTGTGTCAGTCACTGTCAAAGGGAGAACAAGGCTGCTCTCAGGAGGAATGCCTCCTCAGTGAAACAGGGGGAACCTACAATGGGATGCTTTCCTGTGAGGTTCCTGTCATCTGCATTGTTCAAGGAGAAAGAGGTGAAGGGAGAAAGAAAGGGAGAGGGGCAGTAGGAGAGATGGGAGGAGAGAGAAGACAACTAGAGAGGAAAACGAGGTCTCAGGTCTCGTGTGGTTTTGGTTGTTATCCCTTGGGAGGTGCTCAGATACGGTGGTGATGAGTGCCATTATAGTCACCAGGTAGTTAAGACAGATCTCAGCACTAATGATGGGGACCATATAATTCCCTAGGTAGACAAAGAGATTCCTCTCCTTCCTGCTGGTGCTAGGGATGTAAGTTCTGGAGTAACTCGTCCAGAAGTGCATAGGGAGGGTTATGACTAGAGAGATGGAGAGGTCTGAGTGGGAGAGAGACAGATTAGAAACAGCAACTTTAGGAGTCGGCACCTGATGAAATAACACGACTGCCCCCACTGAGAATCCCCACATGGGCTCAAGCACCCATGGGGAAAAAAAAGGGTGCTCAGCACCCACCCATCGCAGCTGTTCCCTGGGGCCCCGCTGATCAGCTGTTTGGTGGCTGGCGGAGAGCGACGGACAGGCAGGGGGCCTCAAGGAAGGGGGCAGAACAGGGGCGGAAGGGGCAGAGCAAGGGCAGGGCATTGGCAGAAGGGGCAGAACAGGGGCGGGAGGAGCAGAGCGAGGGTGGGGCCTCAGGGAAAAGAGCAGAGAAGGGGCGGGGCCAGGGGCAGAGAGAGGGTGGAGCACCCACCAGGAAAAATAAAAGCGCCTGTGACCCAGTGGTATGTTTGGTGCTCAGTGCCTGCCCAGCTGTTTGCAGCAATACAGTGTTAAGAATGAACCCTGGTGTGGTGCTGCTGTGCCTTCCATCCCAGATGTGGCTGGGTGGCGGTGGAAGGTGAACTGATCCTTAAATATACAGGCCCATATCATCTTCTAGGTGGCACAAAACACAAGAAGGGGGAGTTCCCAGATGTCTACCAAACTGTCCACTGCGGAAGGGCTTGGCTCTCCTTCCCTAGGTAACTGACCCCCTAAATCTGCAGCTATTGGGAGATCTGTGGAGACCAGTCCATCGAGGAGAAGACCCTGCCCCTCCCCCAGATTAGTCACTGTCTCCATTTTCCAAAGGCCACTTACATGAGCATTGTTCTTGGGGTTCGGGGTGCGGGGATGGTGTGCGGGCAGCAGTTTCTGCAAGGTTGAGGGAGGGCAAAGGACAGCCCCCGGAGGACAAAGGTCCTATGTCTGGGTCAAAGTGGGACAAAGTAGGCAATCTGGCCTGTTGGGATGAAACAGGACTGAGGTGAGCCAGTCCTCGCCATGGCTAATGCGTTATTTGCAAATAAAAAATGGTAGAGTTTGCCAGCGGGTTTCTTTCTCAGGGTCCAGGGATCTCAGCTGGTGATAAGCAAATCTCCAAGGGCTCTGCCAGCTCTGTTCAGAATCCAGAGGTACAGACTCTGTAGCAAAGTCTGTCTGAATGTGTGGTCTGGGGCTGGAAGTCTCCTGAGAACAAAGCCTGCTGGGAATCCTGATCCTTTATACGTAGTTCCACTGGGGTCCCAACTTCCGTGAGCGGAGCTTCTCTCTGTGTTCAGCACATCCTCGTCCATCCCAAACAAACTGCCAGCCTTCTCCAAAGCACCCCTGTGATTCTGGGTGTTTGCATTTCTGGGTACCTGATTTTTCAGAGGTCCTGGCACTCACAGCTCCTATTGTCTTCAGCCAGCTCCCAACACCAGGCCAATGCATCTCAAGCTGGGCACCCAGAGTTAGTGGCTACTTCTGAAAACTTTCACTTGAAACTGATATTGGGAGGAAAGTTGAAAACTATTTCCAAAGTTATTTTTTCCAAATCCCGCCAAGGGTTCAGAACTTTCTCATAGACCCAGAGATTTTAAGGCTGTACGGGACTATTAAGATCCTCTACTCTGACTTATTGCATAACAGAGACCAGAGAACTCCACCCACAGTCCCTCCATCAAGCCCATATCTTGCAGTTGACAATTCTGAGAATCCACCCCCTGTTTTTGCACCAGGCTTCCTCCCTGCGCCTGTTGTGTTTGTGCAACAGGTGGTAAAGCATCTATGCTCCATCCTTCAGATGCAGCAGGGAGGTGCATTGCTGTCTCTGATGGCATTTCCTCCAGGCCACGTCGGCCCCACGGCTCCTCCAGATCATTGCTCTATTCGCTCATGAAATATTCTGATTGTCTGGCATGCTCATAAGTAGCTCTTGGAAAGTCTTTTTCTGAGCCATTAGCATGGAAGTAATCTCAAGTGGCTGGATATATATTGCAGCTAATGGTATGTCTGGAGCAGTTGGTGAGAGCATTCTCGTTCTGGCGGGGAGCCAAGAAAATATCCACGAGGAGTAGAGCGGATGAAAATTAAAAACGCACACACACAACAACACAAAAGCTCCCCGGTTATTTACTGGCTCCTGCATTTATATTGCCAGTCAATGAAATTAGAGGACTATAAAATTGCTCTTTAAGAATGACAAGTGAGAGCTGAAGCATTAGGCTGTCGTTAGCAGCAGGTGTAAATTGTGACACGGGGTCTCTTGGCTGAATGTATTTATGGCGGTGCCTAGGCCTCTTGGCAGTTTTCAGTCACCCTCCCTCTGCTCCCCAGACTGAAACTGACAATCCGTGTCCCATTTGTTTGAACCAGGATGGAAACGTGCGGCCAGTTCTTCTCTCTTTTCTCTGAATCTAGACTCAAGCAATAACACGCTCTCCTGTGTGCGTGAGTGTGTGGTCTGCAGGTTAGAACGCTGTCCCACAGGAGCTGAGGGAATACCTGGGCAGCCTGATCCAAAGCCCATTGAAGTCATGGGGAATCTTTCAATTTCAATGGGTTTTGGATCAGGCCTTTTGTTGGGGTAGCCTCTGAGACCTCTGAGGAGTATCCTGGGGTGGCTTCTCAGATCTTCTCCACTCAGTCGTCTCGGAGACCTTATCCACTCAGTTCCCAAGAGCTCAGCTCGACTCGGAACTCGTCACTGAGGTTTCTTTATTGCCATACAGTCAAACTACACTTGAGTCGATCAGGCTCAAGCGTAGGGGCTGGGTACAGGGCATGCCACACATCCAAAGTTACACAGCAGCCCCCTTCCTTTTATATACCTTTACACATCACATTACATTCACTCTACATTGCATCCCGCATTTTGGGATTGGCTTAGTTACTTTGCAGGAACTAACCCATACACAGCGTGCTCTGTCCATGTTCGACTTCACTCTTTACTTCATGGTTACACCCCTGATTCTCTTGCCCGTTGTTAGCTTGCTCTTAGTAATTGGTTCCCAGGGTGTCTCCCCTCTTCTCTTAGCTCGCTCAGGCATTCTGTCTTTTAGCTGACGTTTAGCACAAACACTCCATTTTCAGCTTGCTGATCTGGTAGCCTCCTTAATCCGGTCTTCTAAGAAATGAGGCCTCCCCCATGTTTAATTACTCATGGCAGTGGCCAAAGTTGCACAATGAATGGGCTTTTCTAAAGCGCTGTGTAGGCCTCAACTTGCTTTCACTGAAGTCAGCTGGTAAAACTCCCACTGACATCATTGGGAGCAGAGTTCGATCAACGCGGAGTGCTTTTGAAAATCCTACCGTTTGATCCCAGAGGGGCCCAACATAGCAAAGTTTGCACCCAGATCCAAGCTCCCCGAGCTGCTCGCATGTTGGGAGCTGAGTGTTTGTTTCTTCCCCATCTCTAGTTTTAATGAGCACAGGAGTGATGTGAGGGATGAGCGAGTGAGACCCCAATCTGAGCCAGGCCAGTCAGACTCAGCACCGAGTGCCTTGACTTCGGGAAGGAGTGCTCCTCCTACTGGACCGATCACTATTCCCAATGCCCAGAAAAAGGTATAAGAAAGGGCCGGCCAAAAGGGGGCGATCCCCGGCACTGAAGACAGCCAGGCATGGGGAGCAGAGTAGAGTGTGATCTCAACCAAAGCGCTCCTCTGCCTTGATAACACGGAAGTTGATACCATTAAGTTTGGTCCCAGAAGAGCCTTCTATATTTGCAGCAGTGTGTAGCACCAATGCTATCTCGGTACCCACCACACCAAGGCGTTTCCCACTGCCAGGGACCTTCTCTCGCTGTCAGTACCTATATCACCGACAGTACAGGAGTCGGTGTTATCAGTACCGGTGCAGAGGAGTGAACCTTCTGGGTCCTTTCAACATTCGGTACCACACCCTTTGGTACTGTCAAAAGGGAAACCAGCTATGCTTGCCACGCAGTAGACCTCTCCACTATGACATCGATCTCTGGCACTGGTGGGAATGGCACTCCCGTGGCACTGGACAGAGACTCGTCCTCTTCCGAGTGGGAGATCAGGTCCTAGACCTTCCATCCTAAGAGCTGCTCTCATTACTCCTCCAGGCATTTCCACCCTTCCATGGACCCAGGCATAGGAATAACATTGCGTAGTTGGTCAGGAGGTCACTGGGGACCTACCCCAGTCCAGTGGTCATTTTGGAACCCATGGAGGTTTTCCCCAGTTTCCAGGGCGTATTCCAGGTACTCCTATTCAGTGGCCTTGCAAAGATGGGCACCACTGTCCCCTCAGGCAGCAGCCAGTCCAGACTCTGGTACCAACCCTGGTACTGAACGATTCAGGATATTTGTAAAGCAGCAACCTTGTCATCAGTGTACATGTTCTCCTCCCATTACGCCATCCCTCAGCATTCCAGAGATGCTGCCAAGTTTGGCTGAGCTGTACTGTTGAGCTCTGCTGCAGTCTGTGTGTTCATTAACTCCGATCCTTCCGCCTAGTCAACTGCTTGGGCGTCACCTAGAGCGTTATGCACATGTGCAATCACGCGAAGAAAAAAAAACGGTTACTAACCTTCCGTAACTGTTGTTCTTCAAGCTGTGCTGCAGATGTCCATTCCACAACCCACCCTCCTGCCCCCCTATGTCGGAGTTTTCCGGAAAGAAGGAACTGAAGGGGCTGTCGGATACTTTATACTGGCACTAACGGCCTGCGGCAGCAGAGGGCTCTCAAGCTGCCTCAACGGGTGCCGCTGAGGGGAAAAAATTCCAGCAACTGTGCTTGGGGCGCATAGGCATCTAGCGTGGAATGGACACGTGCAACATATCGTGAAGAACAACAGTAATGGAAGGTTTCCACTCTGGGAAACATTTCAAGATTTTGACTTTTTGTCGCAATACAGGAGAAAACAAATTTCAAAATGTTGGAGTTTCCTGCTGGACAGAAAATTCTGTTTTCTGCTAGCTCTACTCTTTAAACATACTCCTCGCTTTCTGAAAAATTCTCATCTCTCTCTCTCTCTCTCTAATTGCCTTTCCGTAGCTCCTAGCACCACAGCATCTCCACCCAAAGGTGAAATCTTTGGCAAGGCTGAGGAAAATCTCCTCAGCTGTTTCTGAGAACATTGTGTTCAAGGCACCGTCCCACAGGAATTAAGCATCTTACTAGGTGTCAGAGGTGGGAGTGACACACAGAGCTGGGATTTGAATCTCAGATTCCAACTTCAGGGGCATTGGAATGGGGGCTTTTTTTGCTTGGCCTGGTGTAGAAATTGCAGTCAGCTGTGGAGAAGGGTTTTTTTTTTGGATTTAGGAGATTAGCTCAAACTGGCTCCAGTGTGAAGCTCTCAAAGAAACACCAATGGACAGAACAAATGATCATTCTCACTTTGGTGATTTGGAGCTGCCAGGTTTGGTGGGGATGATATGGCGGGGCACTTCATCACCACTGGAAAAACGCTGGTTCATTGCAAAGAGCAGGCTGCAGCAGGTTACCCCTTACACCAAGGCTCACTGTGCCGTCTCCAGGCTGGGCCTGTTACAGGAGCTTCTGCAAAATCGAGCTTTCTCAAACTTAAACTGATCAAGAACAGCTGCCCCCTGCTGGATAGAGTACAGTCAGATCTGCTCCGGGGTCTGCCAGTGTCTCACCCACTTCCGCTCTGAAGCCTAAGGGCTGCACGGAGAAGAGATGTCTGCTTTTGCAGCAGAAGAGTGTCAGTTCTATTCCGTATGCTGCCTGTTATGCGTTTAGCTAGCAGCTGTAGCAGCTGGGTCCTGAGTTGTTACTGATTGGCACCCTTTGGGGCTATAATTTAGCTACACACCCACTGTTGCCAGCTATCTATGCATACGTGGCCTAGGGAATATAACTCACCATCTCCCCTCTTATATACAGTCTCTGTCCTTTGCATGCTGGTACAAACTGGGTTGGTGGCACAGATACTGGAGAGTCAGTGGAGCAGTCCTATAGCTGTAGGAGGTGGGTTGCAAATCCCAATACCATACCCCTTTGCAGTCCTTGGTCCTCTCCCATGGGGTCCATCATCACTCTGGTGCCCACGGTAATGGCAGGTGGGGCCTTGACAGTGCAGTTTGTGGGAGGTGTTTCAAACTCAGCACTGGAAAGCAGCAGAGAGCCGCCAGGTTCTCCCAGCTCTTGCCAGCATCTAGGATATCTTTGCCGGGGAAACTGCAAGGCAAGAATCTAGCTGCCAGCATGGCTTCCCAGCTGGCAGTGCTAATAGCAAACAGGTGAGAACATCTAACAGGGAATTCCCACGCCCCATCATTTCACTGTGGCATGATCCATGCCAGTGCTGGCAGATGGCACCCAGGGCATCATGTGAATGGGCAGCAAAGGCCTTTGGAACCATCATGAGAAGCACCTTTCCTTCATCATCTCATATGGCAAATCATTTAGGCCGATCCAAAGCTCCTTGAATGGGAGTCCATGTCCTGACGTCAATGGGTCTTGGATCAGGCCCTGAGTATGTAGGAGAGATTGGTTGGACCTTTCTGTCTTGGATTCCTCTTCTCCTTCTGCTCCCTCTCTTCCCCCACAGCTTTCCACTGATGAAGTTTTAAGGCTGATGGACATGTACAAAACCTGGAGCTTAATCTCAGTGCAAAAGTCCCACCCCCGCACAAGTAGATAGACTTGTTCCCAGGTATCCCTTGGTAGGCCGCATGCAGAGCTGGCCTGGTGCAGCATTGCTCACGTAGGAGAGGCAACGGGATGTATCCCATGGGGTGGAATTTTGGAAACCATGTGTTTGGGACCAGAAGCGAGACACAACAACGCAATCCTTGAGGAGGCCATTTAGGGAACTGCGGTAAGATTCTGTTTGGGGATTGGTCCTGCTTTGAGCAGGGGGTTGGACTAGATGACCTCCTGAGGTCCCTTCTAACCCTAATATTCTATGATTCTAGATGTATTTGGGAGGAAGCCATTCACGGTGACGTGAGCCTGCGATAGTCTATGAGATGCTGATACCACTTCTGCCTTGGTGGCCTTTGATATGCCAGTGTGTTTATCTGTTTGCTCTTGCCTCTTTTCTTCAGATCATCCCGGTGACAGGCCCTCGGGAAGGAGGAACCAAAGTGACCATCCGGGGGGAGAATCTGGGCCTGGAGTTCCGGGACATTGCATCTCATGTCAAAGTGGCTGGAGTGGAGTGCAAACCACTGGTGGAAGGATACATCCCGGCAGAACAGTAAGTTGGACTCGTACTGGATTGTGAAACAAAATGCTCAGTAATAGCCTCTGCTGCCCCCTCCCCCTTAGCTCCGTGAGAGGAGTCAGAGCCCCTAGGAAGCCAGGAGAAGCCAGTATTTGAATGTATTCTTTGTGCAGACAAACCACGCACAAACAGCCCAGGAAGAGGAGGGTTGGATAATGCGTAGCTCCTCTCCTATTCCAGCAATCACAAAGTCACTCCCAAAGCACTGCATCAGACTATGGCGTGGCAGTGAGTCTGTTGTGGTCTTCCCTGTTCATGCTCCCAGCAGGAGCTCCCACGCCCCCCTCCCCGGTTTTGTTGAGTAAGGGCATGTGGATTGTCCCCTACTCCTGGGATCTCTGCCCCACCTTGGTTGACAGCCACCAGCGATGGGCAGAAGAGAGCTGGTTTAGGTCCCATCTTCAGGACAGAAGCACTGAGAACTGAATTTGCACTGCAGTGGCTAGCAATGAGTGGGAGCCCAAGAGCCGATGTGGGATTGGAACCCACAGCCCAACCCAAAGGTGAGTCCTACTGCTGTGCTGGACTAGCAAATGGATTGGTAAGAGGAGAGGGGAGAGACTAACTGGCCAGATCCTCAGCAGGTGTAAATTATCCTAGTTCTATGGCTTTCAGTGGAGCTTTGCTGATTTACACAAGCTGAGGAGCTGGCCAAATGGTCCAGAGACGTACCTGATCAGAGAACAGCTTTCCCCAGGGATTCCTTTGGGTCCAGCGCCGGCAAGGAGTGAGCAGGGTCTGTCCCCAGGGCTGCGGGCTCTGCAGAGACAGGTCAGTTGTACCAGCGTGAACTGACCCGAACCCCTTGCCCTCCCCTCTGTGCTTTCCATGCAGGATAGTGTGCGAGATGGGAGAGGCCAAACCCAGCCAGCACGCCGGATTCGTGGAGATCTGCGTGGCCGAGTGTAAGCCCGAGTTCATGGCCAGGTCCTCCCAGCTGTACTACTTTATGGTAAGCCCCATAACAGAGCATCCCCCTGGGATCAGAAGGAACTAAGATCCCATCCAACTGCCATTTAGATCAGTTAACGTCTTTCCATTGAGCTTGAATAGGAATGGAGTCTGTCTGTCATTTTCTCTCACCTTCCTCTACGCTCCTTCTTCCCCCTTCCCCTCCACCCCAGCAGCAGGGCCCATACTCAGCATGCATGACCATTCCTTCCCGCTAGAAATCTACATGCCATTGGCTGGTGTTCCTATAGGTGCAACAGCTGTAGCAAGTGGTGCTGGTGCCTTCCGGGTGCATTGGGGAAAGCAGTGCTGTGATCTGGAGGACAGTTTGGGCTGATTAACCAGAAATCTGAATGGTGGGATACACTGGACTATAGACCAGTCTCCCAAAGGAAACTGAGGAAACCCCATCCCTGCAGCCATGGAGACTATACTGGGGAACCAATAGGGAATGGGCTAGGATTGTTGCCTGCAGGGAACTCAGTGTTTGATCCAGGCAACTGTCATCCTCAGGAGCTTTTCTAGCCCATCCCAAATATTCTCCATCTCATCATGGCTGCCCTCTTGTTCCTGTTCCAGGTACCACAGCAAGCACTTGGAGATGATGGGGATGGGGAGAAACTAGATGGATGGGCCTGGCTTAAAACACAAGAACCTTGGTATTCAGACTATTTTGATGCAGTGAGACCTTCCTCCCACCTACCCCCAAATCCTGAGGAGAACTAGTGCTTAGCCCTGGGCCTGGGGGGTGTTGCGGGAGAGGAAGAGCTGGCCCATCTCTCCCGGGCCTGAGGGGCAGTGTGTAGGGACGTGGTCTAGCTCTGCTGGACCTGAGGGATGACAGGGGAAGAACTGGCCTAAATCTCCTGAGCCAAGGGGAGACACACACTTGGCTCTGCTGGGCCTGAGGGGCGATGGGGGAAGAGCTGGCCCAGATCTCCTGGGCCAAGCGCGGGGAGCACACTTGGTTCTTCTGGGCCTGAGAAGCCATCTTGTGTCCCAAGCCTGGGACCACAAAGGCTAAGGAATAGCCAGACAGCACCAGAATTTAATGGCAAGAAAGCAGTGCGAAGACTGAAAGGCTCTTCGCCAGGCTAACAGTGCCGTGAGAGAGTGAGCAGCTGAAGGGAACAGCTTGGGTGACAGCTGGGAGCAAACTCTCGGCCTATCCAGTGGGCACCCTGCAAACCCCATCAGGGAGTGTGTCACCACCCTGGCTCTCAGGGTCACTTATGCCTGCAGATGCCATCGTTAGCTGCATGGTAGATGCCGGGGTGGGTCATGCCTGTTGCTCCCAGAGGAGCCCCACTGCAACATAAGTGCTAATGAGCATTTCAGTCACAGCAGCAGCCTGGAGCCAGCCCTGGAAAAGGAGCTGGGAAACTAACAGGAGCTGCTGAAGGGGGTGGGGGAAGGCAATAGAGCTCACCGATACCGCCACCCAGGTGAGAGCCACCGCTGGTATGGGATACACACTGATCCTTAGTACCGCCGCTCCATGGACAGTCACCCCGCCCTGGCTGCAGTCCTGGGGATGGCCACATGTTCCAAGAGGAACATCCTGTGCCTGATGTGTGAGGCTGGAGAGAGATGTGGTCAGAGCCCAGGGCTCAGCTCTGATAGTGCCTCTATCCATTGTCCTGGGCCCGTACGTTCAAGCATGACACATCTTTTACCATCCCTTATTTCTGCAAAGAAGAGTCTCAGAAGAAGGGGATGTGCAGGATTCCCGCTGTCCCCACAACAAAAGGCTGTGCTTTGGGTTTTATCTGGAGTCAACTTTGTATTCGAATGTCCACCTGGACACGGCAGCAATGCTGCTGTTTTAAGGAGGTAGCAGCAAGCAAGTGGATTTGTACTTTCTGCTCAGGGCATCAGTCCGCGATAAGGTGTGGCAGGCAAACAAGGAGGCTCTGGGCCTGACTCTGCGCTCAGTTACATCAATGTAAATTAGGAGTAATGCCACTGAAGTCAGTGGAGTGACACTGGTGTAAAACTGATGTGAGAAGGGAATCGTCTGTCTGTGTGCAGTCAACTCCCCCTCACTCCGTCTCCCCTCGTTTCCCTCATGGACCACTTGTGTAAGAGACCTGCTAAGGCCCCTTGCTAGGGTGTGCTGGGCTTACTCGGCCCTTTTTGTGTCAGTGAATGTGCATACGTGAAGCCAGCAGATCTCGATGTGTTTTCAGTGAGATGCTGTCTTCATTCCCAAAGAGAGCTGGCTTCGCCTCAAAGGGGTTTAAATGCATCTGAGCATCATTTTTCACCAGAACGGGCATTGGTAATGAAATGTCAATAGCCGCGGTTTTCACATTCTGCTAGGGATGTTTCGCTAACCTCTAGCTCTCCCAGTGCTATTCAGAAGCTACGGTTATGGGGACAGAGAAGTGCCTAGACCAGGGATCAGCAGCCTTTCAGCAGTGCTGTGCCGAGTCTTCGTGTATACACTCTAATTTAAGGCTTCGCGTGCCGGTAATACATTTTAACGTTTTTAGAAGGTCTCTCTATAAGTCTATAATATATAACCAAACTACTGTTATATGTAAAGTAAACAAGGTTTTCAAAATGTTTCAGAAGCTTTATTTGAAATTAAATTAAAATGCAGAGCTTATTAGTTTAGTGTGATCCTTGCCCTTGCTTTTCCTTGCTGAGTTTTCCAATGTCTAGTGGCACGTATTTGGATACTTTAAGCTGCACACAGGCTTCTGAGTGATCAGTTGTTAACTGGCTGGAACCCCAGATCGGCAGCTGAGGTTAGTGGAGCTGGCGGCTGGTAGGGCTGAGCAGGGACAGAGGCCTGGACCCTGTCTGGCAGGGGCCCTGCACTGGAGTTCCAACCGGAAGCAAGGTGAGTGGGGCTGCGGCGGGGACCCCGGCTGGCAAGGGGCCAGCAGCCAGAACCCCAGAGTGGCAGCGGGCTGAGCGTCTCCGCCCGTCCCTGCTCTGGGGTTTCAGCCGCTGGCTCCTGCCAGCCGGGATCTCAGCCCACTGCCAGCCTGGGGTTCCTTCCCCCCGGCCATCAGCGGGCGCTGAGTGGGACCGGTGGCGGGACCCTGGCTGGCAAGGGGCCAGCAGTGGGAACCCCAGAGCGGAGATGGGCTGAGCGGCGCAGCCTGCCCAGCTCTGGGGTTTCGGCCGCTGGCTCCTGCCAGCCGGGGTCTCAGCCTGGGGTTCCTTCCCCTAGGCCAGCAGCGGGTGCTGAGTGGGACCAGCAGTGGGACCCCATCTGGCAAGGGGCCAGCAGTGGGAACCCCAGAGCGGTGCTCAGCCCACCCCTCTCTGGGGTTTCAGCCACCGGCTCCCAGGGCTGGCTCTAGGTTTTTTGCCACCCCAAGCAAAAAAATTTTTGGCTGCCCCCCGTCCCAGCCCTGGGCTCCCCCCCACACCCCCCTGCTGCCCCAGCCCTGGGCTCTCCCCCCCCCACACCCACCCCCCGTGCTGCCCCAGTGCTGGGCTTCCCCCTTTCCCCCCCACTAGTGCCCTCCCCCCACCCCCCTGCCACCCCAGCCCTGGGCTCCCCCCTCCCCACCCACCAGTGCCCCCACACACACCTCCTGCCGCCCCAGCCCTGGGCTCTCCCCCCCTGACACACACCTGCACCCTCCTTCCACCGCAGCCCTGGGTCACTGGTAACTGGCTCCCAGAGTGGGTCATTCAGCAGGAATTTTAGATGTGCACAAAACACAGACAGGATCGGTTCCCATATGGTTACAGAGCTGCAGTAAAGTGGAACAATTTTCAGCTTGTGTGATTGGAGGATATCTGGATGCATATTATAAGACTGTCCTCCATAAATGAGGAAAAGTTGAGGTGCCTTTATTATTCTTTTGTTCCACTCTTTCTTTCTATGGGGAATTTGCCAGTGCAATATCACTGTCTTCCTTTTAAACAAACAAACAAAAAAAAGGCAATGGCTGTTGAAAATACCAATTCCAGTCCTAATAACCACTGGAAAGCATTTCTTGCTCAATTTTAACCTACTTTTTCCACAGCAAGTTACAGTGGATCAGTATATTTGATTTGGGAGAAATGAAGTAACTGCTGCCCAAACTGAGCTTGAGCACTCCTGAATTTTGAGGTGTTCAAATCTGGAAGGCAGGTGCTGGGGGGAGGGGAGGGCTGTGGGCTCCACGGAGGAGCACAGCAGCATGTATGCAGCAGCGTGTCTGGCGCTGCGCGGAGCCAGACACGCTGGTCTGAGTGGCACGGTAAGGGGGCTGGGGGGTTGGAGAAGGGGTAGGGCGTTCCGGGGGGGGGTGGAAATCAAGGGACAGGGAGCAGGGGGGGTTGGATGGGGTGGAGGTTTGGGGGGGCAGTTGGGCAGGGAGAAGGGGGGGCTAGATGGGTCAGGGGTTCGGGGAGGCAGTCGGGGGACAGGCAGCGGTTGAATAGGCATAGGAGTCCCAGGGGTTTGTCAGGGGACAGGTAGGGGGTGGGGTCCTAGGGGGAAAGTTGGGGGGGGGGTCTCTGGAGGGGGCAGTTGGGGACAAGGAGAAGGGAGGCTTAGATAGGGGCTGGGGTCCCAAGGGGCAGTTAGGGGTAGGGGTCCCGGGAGGGGGCAATCAGGGGACAAGGACCAGCGGTGCTTAGATAGGGGGTGGGGTTCTGGGGGGCAGTTAGGGGCAGGGGTCCCGGGAGGGGGTGATCTGGGGACAGGGAGCGGGTGGGGGTGTTGGATGGGTTGGGGTTTCTGTGGGGGGCAGTCAGAGAGAGTGGATGGTGGCAGGGTGGGGCTACCCTCCCTCCCCGTGGAGTGTCCTGTTTTTTGAATGTTAAAATATGGTGTCCCTACGCTTCACAGTGCAACTCTCCACTCACAGCAGGCTGCCACATGAGGTCCGCCGCCTTCCTTTCCAGTTGGTAGTGGCCAAAGGAATGCTGGGAAATGTAGTTCTTTCCCTGCTCCAGGGCTGGCTCTATAGGCAGGGAGCTAACCAAGGAACTACAACTCCCAGAGCCCCCTGTTGGTTCTCAGATCCCAGGCTATCCCTGCCGCCCCTGCAAATGGGCTGCCCCAAGCAGGTGCTTGCTTTGCTGGTGCCGAGAGCCGCCCCTGCCTGCTCCTGCCAGCCAGGGTCTCAGCCCGCTGCCAGCCTGGGGTTCCTTCCCCCAGGCCAGCAGCGGGTGCTGAGTGGGACCAGCGGCGGGACCTCGGCTGGCAAGGGGCCAGCCGTGGGAACCCCAGAGCGGAGGTGGGCTGAGCAGCTCAGCCCGCCCCGCGTGCCATCAAAAATTGGCTCGCGTGCCACCTTTGGCACGTGTGCTGTAGGTTGCTGACGCCTGGCCTAGACAGAGAGTTCCCATCAGGCAGAGAGAAGGGCTCTTACAAGACATTACCCTTTAGCTTGTTACCTTTGTCCGTTGGTAACAGCTTCTTCTGCTGGCTGTTACCTTTTGGCTGCCACTTACTCCATCCGTGCCTGAGTCTAACATCAGTGGGGTTTTCTTTGCTGAATACCTCCATAGCGTTGTGCTAGACAGGGAAAACAGCTGCTCCCTAGCCCACCCATCTGATGCCTTCTCCCATGTTCATCGCTCCCTCGTCGGCAAGTCATATTCCTGGCTCTGCTCAGCCCCAGTCCCAGGGAGATGGTTACTTTACCTACACATCACGACAGGCCTCGCAAGGCTGTAGCGGGATTTGACATACTAGACTCAGGGACGGCAGCTGCAAGGACAGAGCGATGCTCAGTGATCAAGGAGGGGAAGCTGCCACGGGAGCAGGAAGGGTTGGGAGAAGGATGGCCCCAGGTCAGGCATGGTGGTAGCAGGCAGAGAAGTGAGGCTCTGGAGTAGGATACCCTGGGTGGCAACATCAGTAAGTGCAGATTGTGCCAGTGGCAGGGTGGGGAAGCGGGTTCACAAGAAGGAAATAAAGGGAAGAGAGGACGAAAGCACCAAGGAAGGACACGCACTGTTTGTGGAAGATGGATTGGACATCTCCATCTCCATCCATTCAGCCTGTTACAGCTCCACTAATCCTCCTTGCATTTTCGGTTGCATTTTGCCAACAAGGAAACGGTAAAGAGTCTGGAGTCTGATTTTTAGTGTAAATACCCTGAGCCACAAATCCTCTGATAATACTCCCCAAAACTCAGTGACCCTCTGCAGCAGGGCATCTTGGTTGGGATTCCTTTTTGCTGAGGACCATTGAAGGCAGGCTGGTGAAGTCATTTGGATAGGTTTCATATAAAACTAAACAGAAGAGGTGAAAGATGCCTCAGGAGATTGGGACAGGGATATGGAGCCTGTCACCTTTAGGACACTGGGGCAAATTTCACTGGGATTCTTAGTGATTGAAAGTAGCCAACATCCAATGGCTGTTTAGTGGCTTATGTGGAATGAGCTGGTGATTCTCAGTCCAAATCCTGCTAGCTAGACAGGAAACTGCATCAAAGCCAGGACCTCGACAGTCAGCACTAATTTGCACCCTGGTTGGCAGTCTTGAGTGAGAGGCTAAGGAATCAATCAGTGGGACATGGTGATTGCACCTGCATCTCACCGAAGGATGATCCCATGAGAGCAAGGTGCCAATGCAGGGAGCTTACCCTGCTGTGTAGAGAAACTTCACACTCCTGGGCTGCTGTCAGTTCAGCCCCTTTTCTAAGTGCTAACTTCATTTGGAATGAAAGCAGAGCAGAAAGGTTTCTGTTGTGTTTCAGTGTGTTTTCAAAATGATTAGCCGGTGATGGGGCTGCTGAATGAGGGAACCAGTACGTGTGTTGGGTGGTTTTATACAATTTTATCAATGGTCTCCAAAGCTCAGGAATATGATAATGTATTGTACCTGCTTGTTCAGAGGAGTTGGGAGAGCTTCAAGCTTTTGTGCTATCATTCTTAAAAAGAAAAAAAAACTTCATTTAAATGCAGATAGTAGCTTTTCACTTGGGAGTGAGTGGAAAGTTTTTCTATTAAAATGCTAATGAAAGAATACACTGTAACTTCAAATTTCTCCCTGAAAATGGACGCCTCCTCTCTATGTTTCGGTATCATTGTAATCTGTGCCTTCGGAGTAGGATTATTGTATCTTGATTGGAGGGGTGGGGGGAGTTCATTTTTTCTTGGCCGTTAAGGAATCTTTTCAGATACATTTGTCCAGCATCTGGGCATATTTTGAAGAGCAGCTAAAAAAAAAAAAAATAAAATAAAAAAAGAGCACGAGCTAAATGAAATGATGATTTGGAAATGATACCTTCCCTTAGTAGGAGTGTAGCAGATAAATGCTTTGTTGTGCCGGGCATTGTAGATACACCCAGTCCCAGACAGTTCCTGCCCCGAAGATCTCACCATCTAACAAGATAAGACAGGTAGTATTATTACCCTTATTTAACACATGAGTAACTGAGGCACAGAAAGATCCAGTGACTTACTCAGGGGTCACCCAGCAAGTCTGTGACAGAGCCATGTGTTGAACCCAGATCTTCAGAGCCCCAGTGCACAAGGCTACCCTTCCTTTCCTTTTTCCCTTATGGGGCAGTCCTATGTAATCGACTAGAGAGTGGTCAGCTTCCTACAGAATGGAAGGGGGGAGAGAGAGCTCAGTGATTTGAGCATTGGCCTGCTAAACCCAGGGTTGTGAGTTCAATCCTTGAGGGGGCCACTTAGGGATCTGGGGCAAAAATCAGTACTTGGTCCTGCTAGTGAAGGCAGGGGGCTGGACTCAATGACCTTTCAAGGTCCCTTCCAGTTCTAGGAGATTGGTATATGTCCAATTATTATTATTCAACCCCCCTATAGAATTCCATAGCAGGGTTATTATCCTGTCACATTCTATACCTTGGCTTCGAAAACTTATAGAAAGGAGCTCATTTGCTATTAACATCAACTGGGTTTTTGAGTAATGTCTCTATTGTTTTTGTCTCTGTTACACCCTGTCGGATTTCTTCATGCGGTTGGTATAACACACGTTCAGTGCCGCTTCCGATCCATTTAGCCAGTGCAGGATCTGAATGGCTTGGCTTCCTGGGGCGCTGCTGTATCAGAGCAAAGTTACTTCTGAGCTTTCTCTGAAGGGCAAGGGAGACCCTGGGGCCCTTGGCTCTGGTCACTCTATGCCTGCAACTCCCTTTTGAAATCATTGAACATCTATGAGCAGCTGGGACATTTGGCCCAGTTTCAGGGGGGAAAAGGTAAGAGACAAGACAAGACAAACCAATGGGATCATGGTCGCCAAGGCTCATGGCCTCTGTTGCTTACCAGCCCAATAGAATAAGGCAAAATACTAAAGACACCCCATTCCTAGTGGTACCGACCGGCAAACATACCCCCAATGCATTCTCAATGTGACCCTTTCTCTCCACAGACTCTGACTCTCTCTGACCTGAAGCCAAAGCGGGGTCCAGTGTCGGGGGGCACACAGGTGACCATTACAGGCACCAACCTGAATGCTGGCAGCAACGTTGTGGTGACATTTGGCCGGCAGCCCTGTCTCTTTTACAGGTGTGCACATAGTCCTTCCCTGCGGCCCGTGCCGGGGGCAGGGAGCCGCGAACGGAGGGATGTGGCTGGCGCCGTTTTCTGATGGGACTGTTGGGGCACCAGGCTAAGAACTAGCCCCCCTCTGTCTGTCCAGCGTCCTTGGTGCTGGGCTGAGCATGTGGAACGTGGTTACAGTGCTCCAGCACCTTCCCCATATGAAAGGGAGCTCATTGGGTCTCACCCTGGTCCCTATAGGATATTAGTTCTCCTCACCTAATCGCCATACAGGGGGTCCCAGCTCATGGAGAGGTGACAACTGGACTAGCAGGGGGGATTGTGGATGCGGGATTAGGTTCACTGGCTGAGACGTTTGGAGTCTTCGGACTGGAATAGCTGGGAGTGTTACTAGTCACATCTGAGCCACATGGGTAGCGCTCTTAGGGGAAGTGGAGTGACCGTGTCGCCTGGACAGGACAGTACTGTCACCCCCTCCCCCTTGCATCTGTGAGTACCAAAATCATTCAGGCACAGTTTATATTAAAATTAAAAATCACCATGAAAGGTGTAACTCAAAAGGGAGGGAGCATGAAACCAAAGACTGGCTAGACCTTCCCTAAGCACCCTGAGGACCGTATTAGTATAGGTGTGAAGCAGATATAAATCATAGTAGCCAGGCCCATTATAGTTTCTCTCTTCTATGCACACAAGCACATCTCTTGTTGTGTGTCAGTTCTGTTCTGCAGATAGAGACCCACCTCCTGCAGTCCATGAGAGGATCTTTATTGTGCGTGTCCTTGGGTGGGAAGACAGGATTCATTTCACTGTTTTGATTAGTATTTGATGTACATTTTCGATGGTCCCTGGTTAAATTTCATTACCGTTCTCCGCGGGACCCGTGCTCTGCTAGTCATTGTGGGAGTACTGTGCAAAAGATCTTGCAAGATGGTGAAATGGATGGCTCAGCTAGAGACAAGAACACAGAACTTTTCAGCTCTAGATCAGCAGTGCACTTCCACTCCAGGACGGTGGTGTCCAAGAGTCAGTGTCCTCTACTGGGTGTTCATTAATCCACATGAAAAGGAGTCCAAGCCCAGGTCTTAGTGACATCTACAACACAAAATCTACCATCCCCACGATCAACACTAATGTAGCAAGTAGCAACCAGTGGTTCCCAGAGAGGCCAAACACTGACCAGGGCTTGAGAGTGAATGCTTCTCCCGCGTCCAAGGAGGCCTGCCCATTGCAGGGTGGAGGCACATTGGCAAGGTGATGGAGGGGGAAATTGCACAGCTATCATGGCCCACGCTGCATCTGTTCTGGGGTTACAAGACTTCAGTCTCCTGGGCTGTCACTATTGCATTTTTCAAACCCTTTGAGTCATTCACGGGTGTGTGGTGACCTGACGCCTGTAATTTATGGTCATGTGGTAACAGCCTGGGATTTAGGAGTTCACATGGGCACTGCAGCTGCATCGACACTGCTTAAAGAATCATAGAATCGCAGGGTTGGAAGGGACCTCAGGAGGTCATCTAGTCCAACCCTCTGCTAAAGCAGAACCAATCCCCAACTAAATCAAAGAAGAGTGAACAGTTAGTGTTGGAGGAGCAGTGGAGCCTGTAGACGGACACTGTATGTGAAGGCAGCTGAAGGGAGGCTGGAGGATAGAAAGGGAGCAGACGTGAAGCATGCAGGTAACAACGAGCTCAGTTTGATCTTCCTGTGATTGTAGTTAGTGATGAGACATAGTCACAGATCACTGACTCCTAAAAATCAAAGGCAGTAGGACCTTGGGTCTTTGCTCCACCCATTACAGAGTGGGAGGCCAGCTGCAAAATTCAGACCTAAATCGGGGTTTGAACCTTGCCACAAACTGGGGTTTTGGTTCGGGCTCCTCTCTAATTACAGTAAAATACCTCCCAGTGCATTAGCACCTTCCGTCCAAAGATCCCAAAATGCACTGTGAACATTAATTAGCTGAGCCCACTGGTCCCCCTGTGAAGTGGGTGGTGTCATCCCATATTACAGATGGGAAAACTGATGCAGAACCAACCCACGGCCTTTCTTATGGCAGTGGTCACTGCTGAGGCTTTGAAGGAAGAAACCAAGCACTCATCAGGCTCTTAATCATGCAGGGCTGTCCCTGGACGGAAATGTTTCTTGTCGGGTTCTGTTTATGCCCTGAGTCCTGAGCACTGAGAGCCCTTGCAGTTTGATCCTAGCTAGTGTGAATGTAGATGCTAATTTTTATTCAGATACACGTGTTATTCTGTTCCCACCAAGTCCACAGTAGGGAATTCCCCAGGTTAGGGATGGGTTGGTTACAAAGCACTGAATGGGGACTGGGCAGCAGGGTTGGTGGCAGAGCCCTTTCATGGTGACATTGTCCTGCTCACACTGTTTATGCCTGGCTGTTCGTTCCGCTCACAGGAGGTCCACGAAGCACATTGTCTGTAACACCACGGCCTCGGACGACGGCTTTGATAAGGTGAAGGTGTCCGTGAGGGTGGACAAGGCCAAGATACATCAGGAGTTGCAGTTTGAGTACATGGAGGACCCCACCATCCTGAGGATTGAGCCAGAGTGGAGCATCATCAGGTACTAATACAGACCCCATTTCCTCTGTCCCTGGCTCCCGTTTGTTCTCTGTTGCACAGCTGGATCCAGGCGGGTGGGCTTCTCCTGCTGATTAAGACCCCAGTTCAGCCATGCACTTTCCAGTGGGACTTAGGTGATGTGGCCTTGACTTCAATGGGGCCTAAGCATGTGCTTTGCTGAATCAGGGCCAAAGAGCCTAATGGGAGCGGAGGGTGCTCACAGGGCTACGCCTGGGTGACGATGCCTTACGTTGTATATAGTGCTCTTCAGCAGGGTGGCTTCCAAAGCACGTTGTGTGTTGTGTCTTATGTGTGCGCATGCGCCATGCATATGGAAGATCTTCCGTTGACTAGGAAGAGTTCGATGGTGACTTCGGATGGTAGCTGTGTTCCTTCCAGGAGCCGCAAGGGGACTTTGTGCAGTGCTTGTGTCTAAGAAGCCTTTTGCATCTCCTCTAGCAGGGCACAACTTCCCTGCTTAAGGAAGCAAAATCCACACAGGAGCCTTTGCCGAATGCATGTCTTGGGAATACCGTGGCAATTGTTTTAATTACAAGGTGGTCTCATGTCTGAGGTTAGAGATTTTTGCCCTGGTACTGAGGACTGGAGAGTTTCACCCTTCACTTCTATGCCAACCCCTCCACCTCCCAACTTCCATGCTTGCCTCCCAACTCCAGGATTTTCCCTATAGGCGGTAGGGGAAAGGACTGGATTCTTTTCTGTTGCAGACTCTTCCACTTTCCCCTGTGGCTGGCTAGACCTATGCTGATGTATCTCCCAGAGGAGCTCAGTAGAGAATTTTGTGATGCCCTCTGGGTTTGGCAGACAAAATAAAAACCCTCTGGAACTTGAACTGCTCCTTTCCGAATGAGCTTCGAGCAAGTTTGCGTCACATTACTTCCTTTTTGAGCTTTTCTACACCATAGGGTAATGTGCTCTCCAGGGGCGTGATTTCTCAATTGCACAAACGTGTTGCACATTAATTGGTCCATTCAGACCCTGCCGGTGAGCACTAAAGGTTCCCTTGTGTGCTTTAACATTGCGCTGTTTGAAACTGTGCTCCGTCAAATCACACTAGGGAATCTTCAGTGCCCGCCAACAGTGTCTACACCGGCCAATTACTGTGCGCTTTAGAAATCACACCCTCCTAGTGCGTGTTACCCCATCACAGACAATCCCTTTACTTTCCACTGCTTTCCTGCACTTGCTCCAGTTGGTCTCCAAATTGCAAGCGCCGGAGGCGATTTGTGGCCTGGCGGGGTCTCTCGTTAGATCTCCAGCCCACGTCTGCAGGCCCAAAAGGTTCAGATAGCATGGAGATGCCTCCCTATTACTGAACCGTCATCCTAACCAAACCTCGCAGCCATTGGAACCCTCGCGAGTTTCCTCCAGGACAGAGAGGTCCACACCGCGCCGGTCACTCAGTCCCGAGTTGCTCCATACCCCGTTGTGACTGTTTTAGTATTTGTTTTGCCGTAGCACCCAGCGGCCCCAGGACCCCATTGTGCGGCACAGACACAAAGACAGACATGGCCCCTGCCCACCAAGCTGCACATTCTAATGGCCCTGACCTGTGCCAAGCCCAGCTTTTCCCCTTAGTTCCACTGATGCAACCCCATTTGCTCCAGCGGGGTCGCACTGAGAACAGTAGCTGAGAGGAGACTTTGGCCCTGAGTGTGGAAGGAAGCAAAGCCTTAGACAAATACTGTCACAAGCCTGCGAGACTGGCCCAGTGAAGAGAGAAATTGGTCATTAAATGCTCTAGTATTTCCTTTAAAAGATACCAAATAAGAAATATGAGTCTCCTCTCATCCATCCATCACAGCTCTCAGCTCCCCTGTCAACCTGGAGTGATTGGAGTGTCTGGGGATTAGGTCGTGTCTTGTAAAGACCCCGGCTCAGCTCCCATCCAGAAGATGTTTTCACAAATCAATTAATGACTTTAATTACGGTGGGGAATTTACCAATTTTGCCAGATTGAATCTTTCCACATTGGGCTTGCGGCTTCAGCGTCTGGATTTTTCATTTGGGGGGGGTTGTTAGTCACAGAGTTCAGGTTATTGCTGAAATGAGAAAGCGCTTTACTCTGTTCCTCGGTGAAAGCGAGTTTAGTGCTGGCGAAAGGCGCTGGATTGACGGCTCTGGGCTGGAATAGCAGGGCGGAGAGACTCCCTGTCCCAGTGCCCGTTCCCCTGAGCCATTCAGTGCTCCATTGCTATAGACAGAAATGAAAACCTGTGGTGCCCTCGGACTGAGTGTCTGTTCAGCTGCCAGCTGGGTAGCACGGACAGATGGGAGGATGCATCTCGCTCTCCAGTTAGTCCCTCCGCCCCTTGCTGTTCTAAGGGGCTAGTAGGGGGGAATCACCAGTGTTCATTTGGTGGAGATGAACAGCAATGGCTTGAGTGTAATGAGTCACCTCTGAACCCGACGAGTGCTCGCTGAGCCCCGCCAGTTAGCGCCGCTGAGCTGCTGAGCTATCCCTCGGCCGCAGCTTGCACGTCTATCTGCCAGGGCTCAGCCAATCCACAGGCTCAGGTCTAACCAGGAGTCCCCAAGGCCAGGGATGGGGGCTCCCATTGAGAGCAGCCACTCCAGCCTGCTCAACGTCACTACCTCGCCCGGAGTATCCCCTGCCGCTTGGAGGGTCTTACACGCTGCTCCTGCTCCTGCTCCAGCCTGCGCCTGCTGCTGCCTTGGCCTTGTTCCAACCCTGTTCTTGATTCCTGCTCTGACCCCTGGCTCTGGTCCCCAGCCTGACCGCTAGGCCTGACCACCGCTGTTCCAACCACTTGGCCTCACTATCCACTTCTCAGTTTGACACTGAGTCAGGCACAGTGCCAGCAAGTGTGGCAGTCTAATACAAGGCATCCAGCGCACCTCAGTCCTGCCTTCAGTTCCACTTCTGAGCCTCTTCTTGAAGTCAAAGCCTTGGAGAACGGAGAACGGGGACAGGACAGAGCATCCTACATTAGCACTGTATCTCAGCATCTCTTTTCCTAGTGTGGAGCTAATCTCTGGAGCGCTCCGCTACAGGCAGTCACAGAGGCAAGCAGCAAAGCAGGGCTTTCAGAAAGGGCTGGATCACTGTATGGCCAGTGGTGACATGTGCGGCTCTTTGAACTAAATCAAGAATGGTTTAATTGACCCCCCTGCTTGAGGCTGTAAGTTGATCAACTGCCAAGGTCAGGGAAGAATTTTCCTTCTTGCCTCTACTATAGTTTTGCATTCTTGGCAGGGGAAAGGTCACCTTCTAAGCTGCAGGTATTGGCCACTGCTAGAGGGCAGGGTGCCAGATGAGAGAGTTTTATCGTACAATACACTTCATCACAGCAACTTATGGGTCTCTCTTCGACTTGCCCCTGACTTCTGAGTTAAGATCTCTGAAGGCTGAATGAGTGTCATTACACCAGCCTTGCAAAGTCTGTATCAGGCCAGGCACAAATTCCACTCACCTGCCATTTTCCATGGCAATAATAGAAACAAACGGATCTTATTTGACTTACACGTCCAAAAAATATTACTCACGCTGGGTGAGTAGAGTTTTACAAGGTTCCATTAAAACAGATGGTCTGGGGTTGATTTGAGTTACGTTTAGCATCAGCTGGCTCTGAAGAGTAAAGAAAACATCATAGAGCCTCCCGTCCAGTCAGGGATCCACTTGAGAAAAATCCCAGACCCCAGCATTATCTGACACACAAGCTGTCAGCAGCATCCCCATCTGCCATAGGCGAGATGTTCCCAGCCAAGCCCGGAGCCAGAGGTGGGGTGGGGAGAGTAGGAGGTGAGGAGTTGTAGAGACAGCCATCATCTCTCCACCTAATGCAGTGTCACGTCCTCAACATCCCATAGTTTCTTCCCTTCCATTTCTCAGCATGCACAATAAAGGAAGAGAGAGATTGAGATGGCCATTTAATGTCAGGTAGAGAGCTCTCACCACAGCAGGGAGGCCAGGGAGTGCTGGAGAAATCCTTACAAAGCTACTGGTGTCTCATAGAATCATAGAATCTCAGGGTTGGAAGGGACCTCAGGAGGTCATCTAGTCCAACCCCCTGCTCAAAGCAAGACCAATCCCCAACTAAATCATCCCAGCCAGGGCTTTGTCAAGCCTGACCTTAAAAACCTCTAAGGAAGGAGATTCCACCACCTCCCTAGGTAACCCATTCCAGTGCTTCGTCACCCTCCTAGTGAAAAAGTTTTTCCTGCTATCCAACCTAAACCTCCCCCACTGTAACTTGAGACCATTACTCCTTGTTCTGTCATCTGGTACCACTGAGAACAGTCTCCATTCGCTTCTAAAACCAGAGACACTGTTCATCCTCCCGTGACCCAGGGTGACTGTGCTCTGAGCTACTGCCAAGCGGGATGCTCAGGGATTCCGGCTGGGGAAAATCCTGGTTGACCTAAAGCCTGGGGGGAAGATGGAGCGGGCTGAGTGAAGATGTCAGCGAGACAGAGGGGAAGCTAGCACCTAAAAACAGCAGTGTGGCCATGGTGGCTAGTCTGATTACATAGCGAGGGGTTCAGGTGGGTTTATACTGGGGCAACTAGCCCGAGTCACTGCCCGTGTCACTGCAACGTCGAGGCACTAGTGCGAACACCTCTTGTGCAGGTATGTCTCTCCGCATTGGGAATGACACCTCCCAGCTGCTATATAGAGAGACCCTTCGATTCTGCCATTGATCTCCAGAGATCAGTGTGCCCATGAGGGTACAATCAACTCATTCATACACTTTGCAATGAATGTTTAGTAAGTGAGTGTAAAGCAGGTGACAGATCTGAGAAGGAGAGCACCAGAAGGCGGGGGCCTCTGTGTTCAAAGCAGTTTGAGACCCTGTCACAGAAACAACAGAACAAGATATGCACCCTGGAGAGATGCAGCTAATACCCGTAGTGAGAAAGAACCCAAGCCACAGGTGCTCAGAGGGAGGGGAGTACCTGGGAGTCACAGCAAATCAGACGGGGGTTTACAGTGTGACGTGGCAGCAGAAATTCTTGTGTGAACGTTTGGACCTGATAGACGGGGCATCACCTCCCAGACCAGGGGTGTGGAAGCCCGTCTCTGCCTGTCTGTCCAAGGGATTTGCAGATCACCCATCACTGCAACATTCAGTTCTGGGCCTCGATAACAGGCAATTCTTGTTGTTCCTTCTTTCTGTTCTGTAGTGGAAACACCCCCATAGCCGTGTGGGGAACTCACCTGGACCTTATCCAGAACCCTCAGATCCGGGCCAAGCATGGTGGGAAGGAACATGTCAATGTGAGTATTGCTGCTGGGAAGGGGAGCGGTGTTAAGGAACGTGGCTGGGCTGGTGAAAGGGGCTATGGGACAGCACTGGAGATTGGAGTCTCCTGTTTAGCCACAAAACAGGCAGAGCGTCAGCAGCCCAAGCAAGCCCGCCTGCCCAGTGTGCCTCAAATCCAACCTGCAGCAGGGAGAGGAGAGTTGATTCTCCAAGATCCAGGTGGTCCCCAGTCTCTGCTGCGACAGTTAGTGGCAGGGATAGTTTCTGTTATGTGGACACTTGTCATCTAGGAATTGTCACCGATTGCCTATTGCACACAAGGCCCCACATTGCGTTCCGATATTAATGATGCGGGTCACCCAGCTGCCATGCCAGAGGGTGGAAGGTAAGTCGGGCACACTGGGGCAGCAGGGACTGGGAACACCCTGCTGTGACGTTAGCAACACCCTATTAATGTTGGCAAAGTGCTTTGAGATGACTGCCTAGGAGTCCTGCGGAAAGGGATCTGCGGGCTATAGTGGACCACAAGCTAAATATAAGTCAACAGTGTAACACTAATGCAAAAACAATCAACATCATCTGGGATGTATTAGCAGGAGTGTTGTAAGCAAGACACAAGAAGTAATTATTCCGCTCCGCTCTGTGCTGATAAGGCCTCAGCTGGAGTATTGTGTCCAGTTCTGGGGGCCACATTTCAGGAAAGATGGAGAAAATCCAAAGGAGAGCAACAAAAATGACAAAAAGGTCTAGAAAACATGACCTGTGAGGGAAGATTGAAAAAACTGGGTTTGTTTAGTCTGGAGAAGAGAAGGCTGAGGGGAGACATGATAACAGTTTTCAAGTACATATAAGGTTGTTTTAAGGAGGAGGGAGAAAAATTGTTCTTGTTAACCTCTGAGGGTAGGACAAAAAGCAGTAGGTGTAAATTGCAGCAAGGGAGGGTTAGGCTGGGCATTAGGAAAAACTTCCTGTCAGGGTAGTTAGCCACTGGAACAACTTGCCTAGGGAGGTTGTGGAATCTCCATCATTGGAGGTGTTTAAGAACAGGTAAGACAAACACTTGCAAGGGATGGTCTAGTGGGTGTTACATAGTCCTGCCTTGAGTGCAGAGGACTGGACTAGATGACCTCTTGAGGTCCTTCCAGTTCTACGAGTCTGTGAAACCCTTGGAAGAAAAGCCCCAGAGAAGAGCAGAGGATTTGTTCTTACTACCAGCTCCAGACCCTATGAAACACCCACACTCTTGCTCAGCCAGGCCCCGTGGCCTTGCATGCTCGTTGCCCACCGACAGCTAGCACTGAGTGATGCCTCAGACTCCAGCTGCCTGTTCACACTGCGGCTGAGGCTCTGGCAGGCCCATTTTCACGGAGAGAGGAAGCAGGCAGCGGCTGTGTTGCCCTTCTGCTGACATGAAGAGTGACAGTCATGAGGCTGCTTGAGAAACCAGCCCTCAAAATGTCAGCTGTCCCCAGCCTTCTGGAGCCATCCCTGATGTGTTCTCCACAGCGAGTTACAGAGAGAGGCTGCTGACCCAGGGGAGTGGCTGGATTCCACTTACTGTGAACACAATAGTCCAGCCTGGGCATGACCTGAGGCTCTGGCACTGCTGGCCAAGGCCCTGCTCCTGCAGGATGCTGAGCACAGCCTGAGAAGGGTTGAGTAGCTGATGGCATTCTGCCTCTGCTGGGATCAGGCCCAGACTCTGAGTGAGGGAGGCAAAGGCAGGTACAGAGGCCTGCCTCAGCCCACCAACCAATGCTTTCCTCCAGCAAAGTCCCAGGGAATCCCAGGCTGGAATTCCTCATCCTCATCCTCTCCCCTGGTGGTTGGTGATGACGAGGAGCTAAACCCACACGCTGGCTTCCCTGGCACCTCTTCTCTGCCTCTGCAACAGCACAGCAATAAACTACATCTATCACCCACAACTACATCTGTTACCCACAAGGCCCTGCAAAATGCCACCAACCCTTTAGCCTGTGAAGATCTATGTGCCTAGCAGAAGTGACTGGTGCAGAAATTACCCTGAAAGCTCCAAGGTCCCTTCCAATAATACATCCCTTCAACAAACCAAGAGCCAGCACCCTCCTTTCCCACCCCATCCCTTCCGCCTCGCCGGTATAATAGGCCAAGCCACTCTCGATTAGGCTCTATGCCAGCTCCCAGAGCGCTCATGTCGAGCTAAATCTGGAGTGACACCGCCTGGGCCAGCCGCGGCAGCGAGAAGAGATTCGCCTGTGCCCAGGAGTCCCCGCGGCAGGGCGAGGAGACTGACAGGGGCAGGCTTTAATCGGGGCTTGTTGCTGTGAGGAGCAGAGATCAAAAGAGCCGGGGGGGGCAAGGAGGGAGAAATGAGCTTCCTTCTCTTAAAACCCTGTCTCATCCGAAGGAAACCACACATCCGGATGCTGGAACATCAAGCGAAAAAACCCACCAAACAAACCCATAACAAATAAAACCCAGAGACATCCCTGGGTGATTCTGGAGCAAAATTAAAAGGGTGTGTGGCAAAATACCTGCCCCTCTGTTTGTTAGCTCAGTCCTTCCCAGCCTCAGAGGCACAGGCTAGGGCACAAGGGAAAAAAAAACCTTCTCAATCTCACAAGGCCGGGCTGATTCCTTCTCAGCCAGCCCCCTAGCTCTAGTTTCTTTTCCCCCCCTGGGGAGAATGCCCTCCGTCCTGCAGCAAGTCTCAGAGTTCAGCTGTCCCTCCTTGCTAGCAGCTGCCCTGCTTCTCTCATCCTCCTTCCCCTCCGCCCTCCCCAGCTGCCTTGTCAGGGAGGGTTTAAAAAGGTCTCTAGCAACTGGGGCCAGCTGAACCTGATTAGTTTCTTCCTAACCCCTGCCCCAGCTGAACCTTATTTTGCTGGCTAAGCCTTCCGGGCTAATTGTTACCCCTCTCCAGGTAGCTAATTGGCCTGAATTTGCCACAGGTGCAAACTAGAAAGGGTCATTGTGACTGGCTAGGAGGTTAGCATCAGCTTCATAGTGCCTCCTGCCTTACCTTGCTATACACAGGGGTGGCTTTTTAGGGAAGGTCTCTGCTGCAGGGGACACCAGCTGACACTGGCCCAGGCTTTTCTCAGGGAGTTTGGCATCGATTCTTTGCTTTGCTCACTTTTACCTTTGCACGGACACACATCACCAATAGCCTCACAGGCACTAGTGCCCTCATTTTCAAAGACGCTGGGCACCTCCAGCTTCCATGGGCTCCCTGGAGTTTGGGGGTACCTGGCACTTCTGAAAATCAGGCCAAATGACCCTCATTTTCAGAGATGTTGAGCGCTCACAGCTCCCACTGACTTTAGCTGTACTGTGTTCGTGGCTTCTGAAACCCCAGGTGCTACTGAACAAATTCTTCTCTCACTTACTGGTGTAACACCACTGGCTGGTGAAGCTGCTCCCAATTTACACCCAGAACCGGCTCCAGACCCCAGTGCGCCAAGCGCGTGCTTGGGGCGGCGTGCCAGCGGGAGGGCGGCAGGCGGCTCCAGTGGACCTCCCGCAGGCATGCCTGCGGAGGGTCTGGTGGTCCCATGGCGCCGGTGGAGCATCCGCAGGCGTGCCTGCGGGAGGTCCACCAGAGCCACGGGACCAGCGGACCCTCTGCAGGCACGTTTGCAGGAGGTCCACCGGAGCTGCGGGACCGGCGGACCCTCTGCAGGCACATCTGCAGGAGGTCCACCAGAGCCGCGGGACCGGCAACCGCCATAGCGCCTCCTGCAGCGTGCCGCCCTGCTTGGGGCGGCGCAATTCCTAGAGCCGCCCCTGTTTACACCAGGGTAAGTAACAGCAGACCCAGGCCATTAAGTCCTGGTGGATCTCCTGGCTGCAGAGGGCTGGCTATGCTGCTCCTGAATTGACCAGAGGGGGAATTCATGTTACCCCAGTGAATCCGTGGTAGAGCCAGGAATACGACTCAGGAGTCCTGATTTCCCATCCTCTGCTTTAACCACTAGACAACACTCCTCCCCTTTTGTCCTGCCACCTCCCTTTATCCCAGCGGTGCCATGTAATGGCTCCTAGCCTGAGAGGTAGGGCCAAACCCAGAGAGAGCGGGGAGGGCCGCAGGAAGTAACCGCTCCCCCCGAGCTCACCTCCGCTCCACTGCCGCCTGCTCCCCCAAGCGTGCCGCCTCTCACTTCTCCCCGCTCCCTCCCAGGCTTGCCACGCGAATCAGCTGTTTTGCGGTAAGCCTGGAAAGGAGGGGGGAGAAGCGGAGCGGCGGTGGCACGCCCAGGGGAGCAGGCGGAGCGGAGGTGAGCTGCGGCGGTGGGGGGCGTGCGGAGGGCCGCAGGAAGTAACCCTGGGGAGGGGGGGCAGAGGAACTGCTCCCCCCCCCCAGCTCGCCTCCTCCCCCGAGCACGCCGCTGCTCTGCTTCTCCCCGCTCCCTCCTAGGCTTGCTTGGGAGAGAGGGGTAGGAGGGGAAATGTGGCATGCCCGGGGGAAGAGGCAGGGCCGGGGATTTGAGGAAGGACTTGGAATGGGGCGGAGTTGGGGTGGGGCCAGAGGGTGGGGAGCGCAGGAAATTTTTTTTGCTTGAGAGCGTCAAAAAACTTGGCGCCGGTCCTGGCCAACAGGCCATGTTCTAATTTCACTTACTCCGGTGTCAAACCAGCAGATCGCCACTGGAGTTACACCAAGCTTAGATCAGAATCAGGCCCCATGTAGACTGCCCAGCTGTCATGGGCAGATGACCCCCGGAGAGGGATTTAAACTTGCGAACTGCTGGTTGACTCGGCGGGTGAGAGCTCTTGGTACCCAGTCATAGCCTGAGCTCCTGTGCACAGGCTGATCTTCGGCCTTTCAGTGCTAGAGCAGAGCTGTCCCAGTGCAGCTCATCTGCATGGCTGCATCCTCTGCATTTCATTTGGTCCAAATCACTTTTCTCATCTGAATTAATCTGGGCAAAATCGACTCCAGCCCCTGTATTAAAGTAGACGTAATAGTGAACGTTGTCTGAGCAGGGGCGGATTGTGGCAAACAGTGAAAGGGATGTTTGAAAAGGAAAATCATAAAGCCAGGCTTGGGTTCATGATTATTTGTACTAAAGTAACTTTGAGAGGCCTCCGCTGAGATACGGTCCCCTTTGCTGGGTGCCGCACGTATGCTTGGTGAGAGACAGTCCCTGCCCTGAAGAGCTAACAGTCCAAATAGGCAGGACAGACAAAGTAATATTACACCCATTTTACAGGTGGGGCTCTGAAGCACCTTGTCTACATGGGGAGTTATTCCAGAATAACTCTTCCTGATGAACACCAGGTGTGGACACTCTTGTTCTGGAATAAGAGGAATGCCCAGATCTCCTGGGTCCCAGTGCAGTGCCTTAAATGCCAGGCCACCCTCTGGAGCCAAAGTTTGGATACTCCAAACTTTGAGGGGCGGGGGAAGGCAGGTTCAGTCGACCAGCCCATTATTGGGATTGTGGCCGCTGACAAAACTGAGATCCTTCCGCAGGTGCAGCTTTTGGACAGTTACCAGGGAGAAGGGGATCTGGAGCTCGGGTTGCAGTACAAGGCAGAGCTTTCCATTCCGGGGGGGAAGTGTTGACGCCAGCATCCTTGGAGTTCAAAGCCCCCCATGGAACAGGGGCAAGCTGCCCTTCCACTGGCCCCCACAATGTGCCGGAGCCGGAGTAACTGAGGACTCACTTGCAGGAGCGACGGACTCCCCATGCTGTGGCCCCAGCTGAGTGTGCTCTCAAGGTGCTGACCGCAGTGGTGGAGTGACTGTGGTGCCCAAGCTGGTCCCTCCCAGCAGCCCAGTACCTTCCTCTCCCCAGCCGTGGGTGGGGTGTTGTTTTATTGGAAGGGATTCAGTCGCTTGCAAAGTGTCTGTTGGGGGAGGGGCTGCTCTGATAACGCTCCCTCTTGGCTCATGCCCTCTAGATCTGCGAGGTACAGAACGCCACGGAGATGACCTGCCAGGCCCCAGCACTGGCCGTGGACCCAAATCACCAGCCCGAGCTAACCGAGCGCCCAGAAGAGTTTGGTTTTATCCTGGATAATGTTCAGTCCCTGCTGATCCTCAACAAAACCAACTTCACCTACTACCCAAACCCAGTCTTTGAGGCTTTCAACCCCTCGGGGATCCTGGAGCTGAAGCCAGGAACGCCCATCATACTAAAGGTGAGGAGATGGGGGTCAGGGGGCAGCATCAGAGAATGATGATGCCCTCCAGGAACACATCCGGCCAATCACAGCTCATGCCAACATCCCACCAGTCCCAACAGAGCCCTCACCAGCATCCCACCAGTCCCAGCATCACCAGTCCTAACAGAGGGCCTGCCAACATCCCTCCAATCACAACAGAGACTCCACCAGCATCCCACCAATCGCAGCACTGCTCCTGCTAACATCCCACCAATCGCAGCACAGCGTTCTTAACTTTACCCCGAACCATAGCAGATATTGTCTTGTGCTGTAGGACCCTGGTGTACAGATTAGATTTAGCAGCAGCAGAAACTGCACTGAAAAGGGAAGCATGGAGCGAGAACGTTTGTGATATTCCATAACATCCTAACCGCAAGGGACAGAGCTTCGAACAACTAACCTTTTCACTTCTTGACAGTTCACCCTAATGGAAGTACACGGAGTAGACCCTCAGCTGGTGTAACGCAGCATAGCTCTGTTGACTTTCCTGGAGCCACACTGATTTACACCAGCTGAGAATCTGGCCCCATGTCTCTGCCGTACGTGACAATATGTTTGTTATGACGGCCAGATGCAGCACGTTTGGAATGATAAAGCTTGCTCACTCGCCATTTGTGCAAATCCGAGAACAGCCCCTTTGTGGTGTGAGACATTCTGTGAGCCAGACAGCAAGCAAGAGCACTTTATGGCCTACATTTTCCAGTATGGGCCCCTGTATGTAATGTGTGTGCAAACAGACAAAAGACACTTTCACATTCAAAACAGGTCACCATTTTGCAGGTGTAAGTGTGTTTTGTGGGTCCAGTTAGTGGCTTGTGCAGGCACAGACTAGACTAGTTTTGCAAATATAGGCCTGTAATTCCAAAGAGACAAGACTCAGGGGAACCCTGTACCAATCTGTCCCGATCTTCCAGGGGTGAGTCAGGATTTACACTCATTGGGGAAGGCCATAAATGACGAGCCAAGGAGGGCATGTCTAGTGGTGGCACTCATATCACAGGGACAACCCAATGGCAGGTTACACCCTGCTGAGACGTTTGTGGGTTTGCTCCTCTCGGTCCAGGGGAAGAACCTAATCCCGCCGGTGACTGGAGGGAACGCCAAGCTGAATTACACCGTGCTGATAGGCGAGAAGCCATGTGTGGTGACCGTGTCGGACGTGCAGCTGCTGTGCGAGTCCCCAAACCTCATTGGAAGGCACAAAGTGATGGTAAGCCGGGCGTTAATGGGAAACCCCGAGAGAATGGGAACCACTGAGAATTCCGGGATCCTTTGGAATTTGGAGCCCATTATGGTAGTCACTAGGAATTTGGTGACCCTCTCCAGAAGGCAACGCCCCAGTCCTGGGTGGGAGTGTTAAAATAAACAAAGTTGGAGACCCTTGTAGCTCATGCGGGATCTCTTACCAGCATACAGCCCCGAATAGCCTCCTCTTGCTGGCACCCTCCTTATAGGGAATCCCTTCAGTAGAAGCCCACTTCTCTGCTTTGCATGGGATCAGTTGTGTGGTGCCAAAGTACTTGTGCAATGTGGCTACATGTATGGGGCATGATGCCTCCATGTCACCAAATGCTCCGGGGGGGGGGCTGGGAGGGGAGTGCTCTGCTTGGCTTAGCACTGGCTGCAGCAATAGTCAGCATGGAAAGAGTTAAAAACTGCCACCTAGGAAAAGAAAGGAAGTGCAGGGCATTGACCATAGGGTGAATGGATCTTTGGGCTTTGGTGCCAAAAGATTACGCTGCCGCCGACATAATTTAGTATTATTTTTAGTATTATTCCTATGAAAAATGAAGACAGTGGTGAAATTGTGGCCTGAGAGGTAGCTCCTCCCCCCCCCCCACCACTCCTTTATCCTCCTCTTCTCCACACTTTGAATAGTGTCATACAGAATGAGTCAGCAAAATCATTTGCATTCTGCAATCCTATTGCTTGGAAGAAATGAATCTGCAAATGACATTACACCCTGGGCATGCCAACAGACAAGGCTGCTGTCTGCAAATGTGGACGGGCAATGTTTCTGATTGACCCTGATCAATTTATTCCCCTTCCCCTCTCCAGGCTGGTAGGGTAGATTTTTTTGGTTCTAATTTCAATGATGAGAAATCTGTAGAGGTTGCTGGAGATATAATATTTGGGTACATAAGGAGGGAGTGTTTTCTGAGTTAGAGCAGAGAACTGGTGGTTAGGATGCCCCAGTTTCCATTTTTACCTCTGCCACAAACTCACTTTGTGACCTTGGTCACTTCACCTCCCTATGCCAGAGTTTCTCCTGCTGTAAAATGGAGATGATAATCCGTGCCAGCCATAATGCGGGGCTCAATTAATCCACAGTTGTAGAGCACATTATGATCCTCCAGGGGAAGCACTAGGGATGCCATTCTCTGCTTTAATTCCAGGGCTTTTGAATAGCCCATAATGAGTCTGCCAGCATTTTCATGGATGTAGTTAAAAGGGTGCTCAGTCACGGGCTGGCAAAGCCAAGGCCTGGGAGATAAGCCAAGAGGCAGGAGGATGGCAAATGAACCCAAGGGGTTCAGTGAGACTGAGAGCAGAATCGGGCCTTTCCATGACACAGGGATTCTCTGATCACTGCAGCTCTGGGCAGGTAGAGAGAGTCATAGAATGAGGCTTCCCATGTACAGGAAAGGCCCCATTAGAAACGTGGGAAGATGGTTGTGTTTAAACGTGTTTGTGAGCATCAGTAACGCGACAAAAAGAACGAGGAGTCCTTGTGGCACCTTAGAGACTAACAAATGTATTTGGGCATAAGCTATATGCCCAAATACATTTATTAGTCTCTAAGGTGCCACAAGGACTCCTCAGTCTGTATCAGCAAAAAGAACAACACAGCTACCCCTCTGAAACCAGTAACATGACAGTGCACTAAGGGTGAGTTAATGCCACAAATCTGCAAACACAGAGCCATTGCTCTGATAATGGCTGAGCTGCGAATCAAGGACAGACGGTTACCTGCAGTAAAAGCCACTGTTTTAGGAATGGCACAGAAGCTGGAATTAACCAAGGGAACAGCTGTTCTGGGGAATGCCTTCTCCAGTATGACACTGTTGTTCCTCAAGTTAGTGCCTCGCTGTTTCACTGGAACTCCACTGTGAGGATGAGGAGGGGGGTGGGAATTAACAGTCAGATCTCCTGGGTCCTTCTGCCAGTGATACGCTGCATGATCTTGAGCAAATCACTAACCATCCTCGTTGCTGGGAAGCTGCGGGGTGGTAACACTCACCTAGGTCCACAAGGGCTTGTGAGACTGTATGAACAATTGCAAAGTGGGATAGTGAAGTAGGAAACCACAGTGATAATGTTTCGTGTTGATGTCAGCGTGTTCCCTCCCTCGGTCAGCTCTCGGTGCAAGGATCAGCAAAACAGTGACAGAGTTAAATAACAGGAGGAGAGAGAAAACTAAAAGACCTGGATCGAGTGCATGGTTTTGAGATGAGCTATGAAAAGGGGGAGAGGGTCACTGAGGTGAGAGGCGCAGGAGAGCTCTTCCAGAGGGGAGAAGCTGCAGAGAGAGATGCGTGTACAGTATGTGAGAGGAGGTGTGAGGGGGAAATGGATGACGAGAATAGGGTTTGCATGGAAACCTCAACTGAGGCTGTCTCCCAAATCCTTAGTCACTCCTGTGTGGAGGTCAGGTCTCCAGGGCTAGGTCTGGGAGGGAGGGAGCATGTGCTGGGATGTATAGAGTCCTGTTGCAACAATAGAATTAGCACAACGATCATCCTATCGTAAGCTAGATTGTGAGTAGAGGATCTGGGACAAATCTACTGCCACTGGTGCTGGATTCCAGTTTGGCCTGAGGCTGGAGGAGAGACCTGATACCACACAGAGTCTCACTCCCAGAAAGTATGTCCAGATCGAGGTCCTTGGCCAGGCTATGTGTGTGTAGAAAGGATATGGAGGCATCTGCTCTGTGCTTGGACCATATATGTAGTGCAGGATTCCAGGTTTCCGCTGATTTCTGTCTCCCCCAGTCCTCGGAATTGCAGGAAGGATCTGAGCAGTATGTTTGCAAGAGGCTCGGATTGTTAGCCTCAGTGCAGTGAAATCAAACGAGGTCAAAGAAGGCAAGAGAAGAAGAAACTGACAAGGAAACCAGGTTGCTTCCTGTGAAACCAGAGCTGAGAGCAAGGATGTTAACTCACAGAATCCTAGGAGCTGCTGATCAGCCTGTCTGCTAGAGTGACCAGATGTCCCGATTTTATAGGGACAGTCCCGATATTTGGGGCTTTTTTTTTATATGGGCTCCTATTACCCCCCACCCCAGCCTGATTTTTCACACTTGCTGTCTGGTCACCCTACTGTCTGGTCACATCTAGTACGTCCCCCAGGCAGGGCAAGATTGCTCAATCACGTCCATGTTCAGGGCCACCCGGGGGCGGGAGGGGGCAAGTGGAGCAATTTGCCCCGGGCCCAGCAGGGGCCCCCACGAGAGTTTTTCGGTGCCCCTCGAGCGGGGTCCTTCCGCTCCTGGTCTTTGCTGACGGGGGGTCCTTCCGCCGAAGTGCAGTCGAAGACCCGTGGCGGGGCCCCCCCCGACGCCGAATTACCACCGATGACCTGGCTGCACTTCGGCGGCGGGTCCTGCTTTGGCGGTAATTCGGCGGCGGGGGGTTCCTGCCGCGGGTCTTCGGGGCACTTCGGCGGCGGATCCCGGAGTGGAAGGACCCCCCACCGCCAAATTACCGCTGAAGCGGGGGCCCCCCGCCGCCGGAGACCCCAGTCCCCCGGAATCCTCTGGGCGGCCCTGTCCATGTGAAATAGTCCCTGCAACCGGGCAGCCTCATTTTGGGAGACAAGCCAATGAGCTGAGGCGTCTCTCTGGTAGGGAGCATTGTCTCACATTTAGTTTAGCTTTCCTGTTCCTTAATCTCATCCCTGCTTCTCGGCAGCTCCTGTACACTCCCCAGGACAGACACCCTGCTCTCCTCCTCAGACAGTGCCCTGGCCTCTAGAGCTGCCTCTCACTATGCATGGCACACGCATTCGCAAGAACGCTCTGCAGGAAATCCAGGCTTCCCTTCCATCACCCTTCCATCACCCTTCCATCACCGAGCGGGTGTTTCATTTTTAGCAAGCTCTTGATAAGCAGGTTCTACATGCAGAGACCCTGGAGCCGCAGGTCCCAATCCCAATCCCAGCAGCGCCCACTCAGCCCTTCACCTTCCCATGGCAGACACGCTGGGCCAGATCTTCAGCTTGTGCAAGTCAGGGTAACGGCACAGAGGGGCGGTGTCGATTTACACCCCCTGAAGATCTGGCCCCTTTAGTTCCAGAGGTGGGTGAGTCCTGCAGACAAGACCATGAAATCCAAGGCACTAGAGGAGCGGTCTCTCCTCAGACAACTCGGAGCCACATCTGGGCTCTCCAGGATCACTGCCTGCCCAGGAGCCTGGGTGTGCCTCCTGCCAGCCTGCTCAGCAGGGACGCCCTGTGAGCCCCTGCCCCACTCCCACTGCTGCCCCCCCACCCTCTCCCTCAGCCAAGCTTCCCAGGGCCAGTCGGCTCCCACTGCAGCACAGGGAGGTGGCCTGTGTGCCCCCACCATGGAGAGTGAAATGGGGCAGAGATGAGTGAGGTGGCAGGCCAGGGAGCAGGCTGCCAGCTGAGAACAGGCAGGGCGAATGAGGCTGGCCACCTGACTGGGAGGGGGGGATGGTTGTGGGGGCTGGGAATATGGGGTGGGGGGCTCATATTAAGATGGAGGGAACTGTGCTGGAAAGGGGCCAGGCCGCATGCTGGGAGCACTTGCCCAATCCCAGTTCCAGGGGATGACTTGGGTGGTGCGGCCGTCGGTGCTGCGGGGCAGCTGGGCCGTGTGGCACGGGGCGGCTCCAGCCTGGCGCCGAGGCTTTGCTGGAACGCCCTGGGTGCTCCTCGGCAGCAGCCAGCGTCTCAGGCAGGGCCTGCTGTGCCTGGCAGGGAAGAAGAGCTCAGGCAGGATCCGCTAACCCCAGCGACAAGGCTGACGGGGGCACAGGCCCTGCACAAAGCTCCTGGGGACGATAGTAACGTACGCTGCTCTCTAGGCCAAGCCGCTGCCTTCCCCTCCCCCGCCGCCTCTCTGCCACCCCTGCTCGCGGGGCTCCACCCCAGGGCGGTAACGCTGCCCAGGGCCAAGTGTGTCCCACTCTACACAAATGACTGGGAACAGCATGTAACAACTAACCCGCTAGGGTTGCAGTCTGGAGCTATGGGCAGGCTCTGACGACACACGGGCTGCCACCAGCCCCGTCTCAGAGGTGATCCGGGGGGGGAAACCTCTGGGGGTCAGCAGCACGATCGGTTGGGGTGCCTGCTGCATGGTATCGCCTCACCAGGAAGTGACCCCTAGGAGTCCACCTAGAGCTCCAAGCAGGGCCGTCCCTAGGGGGATGCGGGGCCCAGGGTGGAAGTGACGAATCCATCGCTTCCAGGACCGACCCGTCACTTCCGGGTACCCAAGGGATGGCTCCGGCTCCGGCTCCAAGCAATAGCCAAGAGCACTAAGGGGTCAAAGCAACGCGCTAGGGCTAAGCCCTGCTCTGCGTTACCCTGGAGTAACGGAGCAGGGGCTCTGATGGGGATGTTCACCCTAAGGGGACATGCTGGGCTCCGTGTTTTTTCATCCCCTGTGGCTTCTGGATCCAGTTTGTTCAGTTTTACAAATCAGTAGAAGACTGTTCTTCCTGCCAGCTCTGCAAACTGTCCCTGGGCTTTGACATGTCATCTGGCTTCTTCTAGCACCCTGCCCAGTAACGGGGGCTGTCTCATCACAACGCAGCTGAGAGGCCGATGCACATTCTGGGGTGGGGTGGGGTCAGCGCAGAACAACACAACACAACAGGGTCAGGCAGCAGATGACAGAACATACCCAAGCTGCAGTTCAGCCAGGACACTGGGACTAATAATTCTGCTCGCACAAGAAGGTGTTTATAGATCACACGCCACGTGAACTTTACTGCCAACGCCAGCCTCTAGCACCATGCTGGGCTCAGTGTCTAGTCAGAAGGAAGCGTGCCACCTCCTGTGTCACTGGCACCACTGTTCTGGGGTTAGCGGTCTCCCATCCGAGCACTGAGTGCTTCAGACACTGTTTAGCTTGGGAGAGCAGGGAAGGTCATTGGCTTAGGTGCTATTGCTACAGGCTGAGGTGGTTAGAGTTCCTCAGAGGAGTAGCCACGCTCTGGGAGGTCCTGTTTGCTGGTGTTTGTAACGTGTCTGTTTGCTAATTCCCCTGTAGGCTCGAGTGGGAGGATTGGAGTTCTCCCCAGGAATGGTCTACATCTCTCCTGACAGCCCGCTCAGCCTGCCGGCCATCGTCAGCATTGCCGTGGCTGGTGGCCTGCTCATCATCTTCATCGTGGCCGTGCTGATTGCGTACAAGCGCAAGTCCCGCGAGAGCGACCTGACCCTCAAGCGACTGCAGATGCAGATGGACAACCTGGAGTCCAGGGTGGCACTGGAGTGCAAGGAAGGTACGATGGAGAGGTGGGGCCCCCAGGCCTGGCAGAGGACATGCTGAAAGGAAGATATTCAGTCCCTGAAGGATTGCAGTGAAAACACAGCTCTAGCTAGAGGACCCCAATCCACCAAGTTCGGATCTGGCTTTGGATCACCCTTCTCCAAAGTTCTGGCCAATTTAGATCCAACATCCAGTTGGGTCCATTCAAAAGATAAGGTTCAGCCACTGCATCTGAATCCGGTACAGGAGCCAGTCATCCTTGGAGCTCAGGAGCATTTTCGGACCCAGTCAGGCTCATCTCTGGTTCTGACACAGTTTGGCCCCATCCACCCAGGCTGGACAAATGGTGATTAGAATGGGGTTTGCTGGAGCCCTGTTAAAACTGAGTTTCCTAAATCAGGGTGGGGCTCTGTCTAGATGGACCCTTTGTCTGGCATTAGATGATGGGCAGAGGCTGGTGGGTGAGCAAGTACAGCCTGCTCCTTCCCCACCTATCTCTCCATCTGCACATCCTCCTCCTCCCCCGTCACTGGTTACACCCATACAGGTGTTAGCCTGACGACCTTCCAGGTAGGGTCAGGGTAGATCTGGACCATCGCTTCACTGGGGATGGGTTTCTTTGTCTCAGCTTTTGCAGAGCTTCAGACAGACATTCACGAGCTGACGAGCGACTTGGATGGTGCTGGCATCCCCTTCCTTGATTACCGCACCTACACCATGAGAGTGCTTTTCCCTGGCATTGAAGACCACCCTGTCCTGCGGGATCTGGAGGTAAGCAGGAACAATGACCATCTCCTCCCTCCAGAGGCCTGCTTGGCCCTTGCCTCCCCATTCTGTCTGTCACGGCACCGTGACACTGAGTGACACGAGCGAGGTCTCTGCCTTGTGACACGGCCTAATCTGTATTGATGCAGCATAAAGACACCACATCAGCTCACTGGGAGGCTGCTCTGCAACAGCTGAAATAATGGTGGGTCTCCCGGATGAGCCCGGATGCCAGGCTCACAGGGGGGAGACCAGAAAAAAGGGAGCGTTCCACCAGTGCTGGGATGAGTGGTGCGTCCATATTGAAGAGGGCCAGGATGTGTGTGTGTCTGTCTGCCTGTCTCCACTGCATTAACTTCCTCATGGGATCGGGTCCTCTTCCTGCTGGAGTGTGTGTGCTCTTGAGTTTTTCGCTGAACAGACACTAGAGATGGGGCCCCAGGCAGATCCACATACCCGTCCATGGCATTGCAGCATTCCCTGGCAAGTGCACTTCCCGGTAGCACGCTGGCCCCCGGGACGTCTGTGCAGCCCTCCAGGCATGGTGCCCCCCAGGACATCTGCGCTGCTCATGGGCACAGTGCGTCTGGGATATCTGCGCTGCCTATGGGCACAGTGGTCCTTGGGACCTCTGCGCTGCCCATAGGCGCGGCACACCCGGGACGTCTGCACGGCCTCTGGGCGCGGCGCACCTGGGATATCTGCGCTGCCCATGCGCACAGCAGTACTTTCAGAAAGGATTGGCAGCACCCAGAGAAGATATTTTGTTAACATGTAAAACGTGCTCTGTAGCGGCATTGCTCTTCGGGATGGGATAACCAACTAGCCACATTAGTGCTCAGCTTCAAACACTCACTGGGCTTGGAGGGAGCTCAATTTCCCTGGGCTTTTTCTGCCCAGGGAACCTCCCTATCGTGCAGCTGAGCAGGGGGCTGCGGGTTGGTGCAGTGCAGCACATCACTGGTGGGAGTGAGTGTGGTGAGCCTTATACTAGTCCCAAGTGAGCGTCTGTCCACATTGCAAAGACCACGTCAGAGTTTGGCGCAGCAGCCAAGCTCTGCTCTAGGGAGACCTGGGCTGGGATAGCTGGGCCGTGCTGCGAGCCAAGCCTGAGGGGTGCGTTGGCAGAGCTCCCTGTCAATCTTGGCAGGCTCTATGCTGTGGAGAAGCCCAGGAATGGGCTAACCGGGAATGCCTGAGGCCAGGACGGAGGTGCATTGGCAGAGCTGCATAGGGGAAGCTGGCACAGGCTCTACCCTGGACGGTGGAGTCATTGGATGTAGCTGGTGCTCTCACTCCTTTTCATGGGGGCTGAAATTCAGCTAACGCTAGAGGAACACGCTTGCATAGAGCAGTGACCGTTCAAGCTTCCTTATTTGCCAGCATCTTCCCGGGAGGGCTATCAGGGAGGCCAGTTGTTTCTCGCGCCCCAGTAAGGAAAGGGAAGTAGTGAAGCAGCTCGGATGCTACTTTGTGGTGCCCAGTGGCTTTTTATTGGTGAGCATGGGACAGCCATGTACCCGGAGCACAGACGTACCCTGGGCCTTGTCCTGCTCTCCCCAAGCTCTCCTCATTTGGTTTTATTGAATAAACAGTTTCCCCCAAACAATGCATTTGCGCACACACGTGCACACACAAAGGTGCTTGCACGCCTAGGGCCAAATTCTGCCCTCATTTACACTAGCAAACACCAGTGGACTAGAATAGAAATTGGCCTATCCAATGCACTTAGTGCATGATCCCATATACACACATACACAGAGAGCGAGAGCTTTTCCCAAGTGCATTGCAGCCAACCAAACCTTCCAGCGCTCAGAAATCGAACCATTTCTTCTGACCCCTTTGACCTCTTGCTCTGTTTCCCCATAATTCAAATCCAGGCACGTTTTTTCCACCTCGTAGGCGACAGCAGCACTTCCACTGCCAGTCTGCTTTGCTAAAGAAGCCAGTGCAGGGTCTTTTCTGCTACCAGGGCCGGCTCCAGTGCTTTTGCCACCCCAAGCGGCGGAAAAAAAAAAAAAGCCGCGATTGGCACTTCTACTGCTGCCACTTCATTCAACGGCAATTCGGTGGCAGGTCCTTCCCTCTGAAGAGCCGGATGTGCCGCCCCTCTCCGTTGGCTGCCCCAAGCACCTGCTTGCTTCGCTGGTGCCTGGAGCCGGCCCTGTCTGCTACCTTCTTTCTAGCGCCAATAAAGAGTTAAAGTGTATGAAACAAACACACACCATGCCTTGCCAGCTTGGTGAAGGTATCAGTTGGGAAAAATCCCCAGCACGGGGCCTATTCAGAGCAGGTTCTCATTCCCACCACCTTTTTAACTAATTAACTACTTCCAGACACAGCGGAAATAAACTTTATGCTGCTCCAAAATTTCCATGGGATTAGCCAGTATTAAACATGCAAGCAAGCGAGTTAGGGCTAATTATTTCCTCACTGGCAGGGGTGATGGGTTGTACTTGTTTGTTCCGTTTTTTGCGTACAGACAAGTTTGCAATCTGTAATTTCTGGGAAAAAATTGACCCCTCTAAAGGAGTTGACAGTGAGGCAGTTAAACACAAAATCTGGAAACATCAAAGCTGAACCCTCAGTCCACCTATCAGTCTGCACAGCAGCACTGATGCTCCATCCCGCAGCCAGGTGCCTGGCAGGACAGCTGTCCCAGGAGCGAAGGCAGCTCCTGGGAAGCTGCCATTCAGGGTTCAGGTGATGTGTGGAAATGAGCCTGGGGCCTTTGTCTAGTCCCCGGGCCTGGACCGTGGCACGGGGTGTGGAATGGAAAATGCAACTCGGCATGGCTCCATACAGGAACGTGCACCAGGACTAGACTAGCAGGGGTTATGCAGGTCATCAGGTTTTAGGTTTATCGGTTGAGCTGCGTGTAGGAGCCCAGGAATGGAATTACATGGGGGGGGGGCACTGGCGGAGCTCTGGGACGGGGGCAGGATTGGAATAGTCACTGCGATAGGTGAGGATTGAGGTGGGTTGGCGAGCTGGAGTGGGGGCTGGATTGCAAACAGTGCGTGCAAAGGGGAAGGCTGGAGGAGCTCCGTCAGTGTGAACCGGAGTAGCAGGGGCTGCTGCAGGAAAGGACATCACAGCTTATTAATTTAACGCAGGTAAATCCCCCCTCCCCTCTAAACACAGTGTAGAGTGGGTTGTTGGTAGAAATGAAATGAATTTGTTAACAAAATGTACATAGGATGAAGTGAACTCGTGTGAGGAATGAAAGGAGAAAGAGTGACAAGTAAAACAAAACAAAATATGCTTTTAAAAGTCTAAAATTTAATCTAGCAAGATACAGGCTTTGTTCCAGGTGGTTTCTCTCATCAGTCATTCTTCTTCCCAGCCATGGCTGATTCCCTCAGTCTGGACCTTCCACAGAAGTACAAGGTGTTGGCTTCCCTTGTCTTCTTAGGTGAAAGATCTTTGCCTAAGTAGGATTCTCACCTATATTCCGTTCCAAGTCTTCAACCCCCCTTGGTTGAAGGACCCACCTTTCTCAGCCTGCAAGAGCCCTACCACCTTCTGTCTGCCTAGCGATGGATGCCAAAGATGGTGTCTGCCCTTGCTTATGTCTTCCAAAATTAAATGAAGCAGCAAAGAATCCTGTGGCACCTTATAGACTAACAGACGTTTTGCAGCATGAGCTTTCGTGGGTGAATATCCACTTCTTCGGATGCAAGTTAAATGACTTTGTTTCAAGAGGCAGGATGATCTCATGCTGTTCTTTCCTTCCTGTGGGCTTCCCATCCCCCCTGTGTAAATGGGGCTTCTGTTGTTTCTAATTCCACCATGCTTAATGTATGTAGGAGACAGGTAGACAGCTGTGACATCCCCTCCTGTATGGGCAGACTGTACAGCCTAATATCAATGAGTATCCATAATTCCTTACATAGTGTTAATACAGACATTTCACGTGGCATTAATCATTGTGCGTCATTAGCTTTCAGAAAAGGCCTCACTCTGATACTTGTACAATACAGTAATATTGTACACAGTCAGCTGATTCAGTTGCTTATCACTTAGAGTTCAACCCCCCTGTCTTTATAGATCAGGAAACCTTTGAAATTGAGTCTTCTGAAAAGTAAAACCCAGCCCCAGCTCCTCTCTCCTACTGGATGTACACTCCATCCTGTTTCCTCCCCCACTTGTATGTGTGCTCCCCGTCGACTCCGGAACTCCAGCTCACGAGAGGTAGAAGCGGAGTCGATGGGGGAGCAGCAGCGGTCGACTCGCCGCCGTCCTCGTGGCCAGGTAAGTCGACCTAAGATACACTGACTTCAGCTACACTATTCACGTAGCTGAATTGCGTATCTTAGGTCGACCCCCCCCGCCAGCGTGGATCTGGGCACAGACGTCGGTTATAATGCCAGCATAGATTCACAACCCTTAATACCCATCATGTACGTACCTTATGCAAGAATATTAATGATCAGTGAGTTGTTAGTTTTCAAATGATACCTCGGCAGGCATATATTGTACAAAGATGATTTGTGTGCAGGGTGTGAATACAGGGGTGTTTGGTGTCACGGTTGGCATGAGCCAAGTGCCAATGGGGTGGAGTGCATGTGTGGGGCGGGTTAGTAGGAGCTGGCATGGCCTGGCCCCTCGTTACAATGGTGTACACTGTTGCAGTGTGACCTCATCAGGCCATGAAATCAGGGGAGAGTTAGTGGCTTTCACAGACGCTGACTTTTTGTTTCCCCGGGGATGCTCCACCCCCTGCTCTGCCCTGAGGCCCTGCCCTCACTCTGCCCCCTCCCCGAGGCCCCGCCAGTGCCTCCTGCCAGCCACTTGATGCTCCCGTTGCCATGCCTGGGCCCACCAAACAGCTGATCGGCGGGCAGCCCCGGGGGCCGGAACCACCGTGTAGGGTGACTACACAGCAAGTGTGAAAAATCAGGACAGGGGTTGGGGGGTAATAGGAGCCTATATAAGAAAAAGACCCCAAAATCGGGACTGTCCCTATAAAATCGGGACATCTGGTTACCCTACTACTGTGGCTGGTGGGTGCTCAGCACCCCCTATTTTTTTCTGTGGGTGCTTGAGCCTCGGAGCACCCGTGGAGTCAGTGCCTATGGTGGCTTGAATATGAAGGAAGCCATTTTCCTCTTCCCCCCCAGGTCCCCGGCTATCGGCAGGAGCGGGTAGAGAAAGGCTTGAAGCTCTTCGCCCAACTCATCAACAACAAGGTGTTCCTGCTGTCCTTCATCCGCACGCTGGAGTCCCAGCGCAGCTTCTCCATGCGGGACCGTGGCAACGTGGCCTCGCTCATCATGACCGTGCTGCAGAGCAAGCTGGAGTACGCCACCGATGTCCTCAAGCAGCTCCTGGCCGACCTCATTGACAAGAACTTGGAGAGCAAAAACCACCCCAAGCTGCTGCTGAGGAGGTGAGTCACCATTCGGCGGCTGGCTAGTGTGTGCACCCAGCTGCCCTCTACTGGCAGCATCCTCCTCTCTTTGGTACTCTCCTCTTCCCTGAATTTCCTTCCCAGCAGCAGCTCCCACTCTTGGTCCTCCCCAGCCACTAAAATAATCAGTGATTAAATAGTTAATGTTGACACTGAGGTGTCACCATTGGGGTTTAAAGTTGATCGTTCAACCAGATGATCTGGGGCAGGAGCATTCCAGTTCCCCAAGTCCTTGTTTCAGGCTGCTTGCAGACTCAGGCAGGCCTTCCTGCTTCGCTTATACGCAGTGTCCGGAGGGATGGGTTGTTCTTGTTTCTTTGTTTTTTGCTTACAGACAAGTTTTCAATCTGTAATCTCTGGAAAAAAATCTAGAAGGTCACATCTAGAAGGTTGTTTCTGAAGCCACAATAGGTAGAAACTGACTTTATTTTTTTTTTAAATGAAAGCCTGATAATCTAAGTACGTTATGCAGGCCATATAAATACACCACCCATGAGCTAGACGTTTGACAACCACTAGGTTAGTGTATGTGCACCACTGCCCACTACTGGATGGCACCAGAACTGCTCAGCTGTGTGTCACAGTCCCTGTTCCAATATGAGCAAATGGAGAGTCTCCTTCAGCTCCAGTGACAGGGACTGCATCTCCATTCAAGCACTGTCTTTAGGAGCACCAGGATGCAAATTCTATCCCTGCTGTGGCTGCCAAGCCCTGAGTGGCACCAATGAGCAGTATAGTGGTGACTGTGAAGTCCTGGGGTGCCGTGGCTCTGTTAGGAGTTCTCAAGGAGGGTATGTTGGGTATGATCCAAGCTGGAACCACTGCACCCACAGTGTCTCTGCCTCCATCTGAAACCAGGAAGCGGAGTAGACTGAGCAAATCAAAGTGATTGAGCTGGGGCAGAAGCCTGGGCTGGCTCCTGCTGGAGTTGAAGGGTCTCATTTAAAACACCAGTGCCTGGAAGTCCTCTAGTCATAAATCTGCTGTGCTGTCTTCAGCTAATGCTCCCCCCTTTTGCCAGGGCATGAACCCTCCCAGCTAGTCCCCATCAGTACCTCTGCACAATGGAATGGGTCACCCACCTGACCCTGCTTGATTTTCCCAGGACAAGCCAGACGTTCCGGGTCTCTCTCTGCTCTCAGTGAAACTGGTGTAAATCCCCAGTCACCCCACTGGCCTCAGTGGAGTTACACCAGCACAAGCTGAGCAGAGATTGGCCCTCCGTATAATTTGGCCGTGCTGTTAACAACGGAGCGAGCGGCTCTGGCGGAGGAACGCCTGGTGCCGTCTGCGAGGGAGGGCGCTACGTGGCACGCAGCCCATCGAGCAGTATCAGTGGAACAGAGGACAAGTGCAGCCGTCTCTCAGCGTTTGAGGCTGCTGAGTAGGGAGCCAGGAGCACAAAGCAGCTCTTGCTTGTATTTTGTTTTACTCTTGTAAAGTAACTACCCGCTGTCATAATTCTAGGCTTACAGCTGTGCTGGCAAAATTCCCACCAGCCATTCGCCTCCTGGAGGTGTCTCTGGTATCTTTGCATCTCCTGCTCTCGCTTCCAGCCGCCCTCTCTTTCCCCCCGCTCCTCCTTCCCTCTCCTCCCTTTGTCTCTGCTTCTTTTTTCTTCCCCCATTCTCCTCCTCCACTCTGGACACTGTTCCCTTTCTGCCCAACCCCCCTTGTCTTCTCCCGCCACCTGTTCTCTCTGCCCCGTCCTCCTCCTGACAAACTGCACGAGTCCCCTGGAACTTGCGCAGAAGCTTCCACCTGAGTGCAAGGCGGGAGCGCACTGGCAGAGGTCAGCGAGGTGCTTGTTCTCCTGAAATAGAGGTCCCCCGCTGGGCAGTGCCGGAACAGAACCCTCTGATCTTACAAGGGAACACGAAAGCCCCCAGGCCCTTTTCTACTTTGGAATGCGAATGAGGTTGTTGCTAGGCCATGATGGGGGCCAGGCTGCTTGGTGCTTAACTCCTTCTCCCCCATGGAGCCTCTGCTGGCAAGCAGCAATCTCACTCATTTGCGGAGCCTGAATCCCTCCCTCCACGGTCTGGGTCAGCATGTCTGCCGGGAGGAAGGAGACGGTCGGAGAGGGTTTCCCATCTGGTGCTAGCTGGTAAAATCCCATTGCAGCATCTCTGTGACAGTGCTGAGGATGCTAGATCCATAACTGAATAAAGAGGTATCAGGGTCCCCAGAGCCGGCAGGGCCAACAGGGCATGCGGTTTTCTTTATCGACGTGGAACTGGATTTATGACATGCGGTGAGCATGAGGCTTCAGGGCTGGGCCATATAATGCAGAATGGGCACTGCCCCAGGGTGCACAGCACGCTGCACCATCGGGCCATGTGGTGCAGCGTGGGCACCGTGCCATGCCACGAGCTGTGCGCTGCATGACACTCGCGAAACACCAGGCCACAGGATGCACTGTGAGCATCAGGCCATCTTTGTGCTGCAGCAGCAGGTCGTGTGAAACTCAGGGAGCAGCAGGCGTCAGGCTGTGCCATGAACACGGGTCATGTGAGCACCAGGCTGCGTGACACTCCGTGATCATGGGCCGTGTGGGACACAGCAACCAACCAACAGGCTAGTGGCAATCACTGAATGAAGCGGGTGGGCGAATCAGGCAGATTCGAAAGGGGGAAATCTGCATACACAGCCACCTGGGCAGCCAGAGGCGGCGGGAAAGGAAATACAGAAAAGGCACCGGGGAGTTCCCAGACTAGACTCTGAGGCTGGCAAGAGCTTGTTATCAGCTCACCGGGCTGCATAGTAAAAGGAGCATGGTCCTGTCAGACAGGGCCTGGAAGTTCGGGTCTGCTTTCACCACCCCCGGACCGGGCGAGAGGTATCCGCGGGAACGGAGACATTCTAATGGGAACAGTGTTCAATCGAAAACAGGCTCTTCAGGGAAGCGGGATCTTCAATGTGTGTTTGCGCGGCATTTCGTACAGTGGGGCTCTGGACTGAATGGAGGCTGCTCCCAGAATACAAAGACGCAGGAACGAACATACAAACCCACGCCCCTGCAATGGTTGCCATCCAGACCCGCAGCGTGTGGCTTATGCATGCAAAGCAGGAAGCAAAACTAGCTAGGAACCAAAGGAAGCCGACAAGTCTTTAAGTCAGGGCAGTGAGGTACACCAAGAGCAGAGAGGCGGCATTAAGAGAAACAAGGACATTCTGGTGGTTCAGCAAACTCGCGTGTCCTAACAATAGAGAGAGAGGAACCGCACAGAGACCCAGAGGAGCGTCCCTGACCATGCTGGGGTTATTCTGGGTTCATGCCGGTGTAACTGGTGTCTGGCGCGGCGGTTTTGACTCAGTCCCTCGCCAGGCAGAGCTCCCACTGGAGAGTCAGTGCGGGTTCTGCTTGAGTACGGATCGACTCGTAACAGAGCGAGAGCCCCACAATTCTGAGGAGGGCTTTTAACTCCCCCAGCTCCGTCAACAGATCCAGCTGCCCTGATACTCAGCGACAGGTGAATTTCCTCCACTGGTTTGGATCCATCTTAGGGATTTATTTGGCCCCCATCACCGCAGTGTCTGAGCGCCTGACAATCTTTAATGGCCCCAGGAGGCAGGGCGATGTGGTGAGCCCATTGTACAGCTGGGGAAGTGAAGCACAGAGCAGCTAAGTGACCTGCCCAAAGTCTCACAGACTCTCCTCCTTCCTGATGGGTAACCAGAATCTTATGGCCAACCCAGACAGTGACTTTCCTGGAGCTACACATGGGGGGCACTTGGCCCCTGGAGCCCTCTCGGTTGGACATTTCCAGTGTGTCCTTGTGTGTGTGGTTTCAGAGTGGCAGCCATGTTAGTCTGTATCCACAAAAAGAACAGGAGTCCTTGTGGCACCTTAGAGACTAACACATTTATTTGAGCATAAGCTTTCATGGGCTAAAGCCCACTTCATCGGATATCTCACACAGTACGCAGGCACTTTCAATCCAAGCCAGAAGGTGCAGGGCATGGCGTGTGGTGGGAGAGAAGTTAATCCAGAGTTTTCCAAACCTCCAAATAAAGGTTTGCAGTCATTTTGGTGGGTGGGAAAAGATTTCAGGTGCTTTTGATTTAGTCTGATCTGGTTTGCTCGTCCCAGTAATAATCAATGCTCTGTAGTTTGCTTCAGTAAGGGGACGGCAAGCTGCTGCCACCCCGGGCTGTCCCGTGCGTGGCCCTGACCTGCTCAGACACCTCTTACCCTTAGCAGTAAGCTCCTTCGGTCCGTCTGATCAGCGTGACTAACCATCTCCCATTCTCTTTTTCTTCCGGGGGTGATTGTAGGACGGAGTCTGTGGCAGAGAAGATGCTCACTAATTGGTTCACCTTCCTGCTGTACAAGTTCCTCAAGGTAAGAGGGGGTGGCCCGCCTGGCCATGAGACCACATCACTCATGGATGATTTGGTGGTGGGGGTGGGCAGACGGTGCTGGGCGCTTTCCAGACACACGAGAAAGGACAGGCCCTGCTGCAAGGAGGGCCAGGCTTAAGGAAAGGGATCACGGGCTCAGGCCATTATTTCTGAATGCTGCGAGAAAGGGGCAGTAGGAAGGCGTGAGAACTGGGTGAGACCAAGAGGAGGTCAGGAGGACGGAACGCTGCTCAGAGCAGCTGGCTGGCAGGTTTTTGTCGGCAGTGTACAAGAGATGGGTCCCTGAGGGGTGTTTCTGCCAGGATGGGGCCTCAGTGAGCAGGTGAGGGAGCACATTGCAGCAGAAAGCTCAGGCTGTGCTCTATCACAGCCCGTTCAGAGTGCAGCTCTGACCCCACCAGACCCTTATCCTCACTGGTGGGACCTTCTGGGTCCAGTGGCTGGTGACGAGGAGGCCTTACCTTATCCTGGTTTTCAAAGGCAGTTCGGTAACTCTCATACCAGGCTCCTCACCAGACCTCCTTCACCCTGGGCTTAGACCTTTCCAAAGGTCAGGAGGGGAGTGTGCTGCCTCCGTGATAGCCTGGAGCCTCTCCTCCCAGCACAGACAGAAAGCCATTCCTGACAGCTGGGCTAGGTGGGAGGAGTTGGCGGTTCTCAGTCTGGTTCTCTGTCCATGGCACTGGCACCCTCGCCTGCAGAATTGGCAGGAATGAGAGGCCCACGGAGTATGAATTTCAGACCCACCCCTAACAGGGTTTCTCCTGAGTAGCATGCAGTGGAAGTTTGCGTGCTCTGTGGGTGGCCAAGACGTTCAGTGTGCAAGACACCAGCACTGAATTCACTAGGGAGGAGATGGTATTGTAGCCTTGGTTCCCATGCTGAGACTGCCAGCAGAGGTGCTCATTATGATGTTGCCTTGTGAGAGCCCACCGTGCCGCCCCTGGGCCCCCACCCTAGAGACAGAACCCACTTGGACTTCAGACATGGGCCTGAGCTTTCCAGTAGCACACGTCAGATTCCTCGTCCTTCCAGCCACTCCGGGGCAGGATGGGAACTGGCCAGCTGGAGGCAAAAGACTCTCTCCCAGTGCCATTCCCCTGAGCCAGCCAGCCGCCCCCAAGGCACAGCCTCTCCTAGCAGGAAGGTTTGGAACGTCCCTGGATGGTAATTTCAGTAGCTCCTAGTACCAGGTTCCCATTTTCAGATGAAAAGAGGGGCTCAAACGAGGTGACTCGCTAAAGCTCTGCTTTTATAAGATACATTCCCCCCCCCACCTTCAGCTTCTTGTCTTCCCGCCCTAGCCTAGACACCAGCCTGGTAAGGGCACTAGACGGGCACATGGGAGCAACATGCGGCAGGCAGATAAGCTAATTAAATGGCAGACGGGTGTAGGAGCTGAGAAAGGGGCCACGTTGCTTAGGATTATTAACTTGTTTTCTCCAGGATTTACACCAGAGGACAATGATCCAGCTCGTTGATTTGGGACAGAGCAGAGGGGCAGCAGTGCAGGGAAGGGGGAGGGGAGGGGAGGGAGGGGAAGCAGTGCAGGGAAGGGGGAGGGGAGGGGGAGGGGAAGCAGTGCAGGGAAGGCGGAGGGGAGGGAGGGGAAGCAGTGCAGGGAAGGTGGAGGGGAGCGGGGAGGGGAAGCAGTGCAGGGAAGGCGGAAGGGAGCGGGGAGGTGAAGCAGTGCAGGGAAGGCGGAGGGGAGGGAGGGGAAGCAGTGCAGGGAAGGTGGAGGGGAGCGGGGAGGGGAAGCAGTGCAGGGAAGGCGGAAGGGAGCGGGAGGTGAATCAGTGCAGGGAAGGCGGTGGGGAGGGAGGGGAAGCAGTGCAGGGAAGGTGGAGGGGAGGGAGGGGAAGCAGTGCAGAGGGGAGGGCGGGGGGGGAGGGGAAGCAGTGCAGGGAAGGCGGAAGGGAGCGGGGAGGTGAATCAGTGCAGGGAAGGCGGAGGGGAGGGAGGGGAAGCAGTGCAGGGAAGGTGGAGGGGAGGGAGGGGAAGCAGTGCAGGGAAGGCGGAGGGGAGGGGGGAGGGGAAGCAGTGCAGGGAAGGCGGAGGGGAGGGGGGAGGGGAAGCAGTGCAGGGAAGGCGGAGGGGAGGGGGAGGGGAAGCCGTGCAGGGAAGGCGGAGGGGAGGGAGGGGAAGCAGTGCAGGGAAGGGGGAGGGGAGGGGGGAGGGGAAGCAGTGCAGGGAAGGCAGAGGGGAGGGGGGAGGGACAGAACTGCAGGGAAGGCGGAGGGGCGGGAGGGGAAGCAGTGCAGGGAAGGCGGAGGGGAGGGGGGAGGGGAAGCAGTGCAGGGAAGGCGGAGGGGAGCGGGGAGGGGAAGCAGTGCAGGGAAGGCGGAGGGGAGCGGGGAGGGGAAGCAGTGCAGGGAAGGCGGAGGGAGGGAGGGGAAGCCGTGCAGGGAAGGCGGAGGGGAGGGAAGGAGGGGAAGCAGTGCAGGGAAGGCGGAGGGGAGGGGGGAGGGGAAGCAGTGCAGGGAAGGTGGAGGGGAGGGGGGAGGGGAAGCAGTGCAGGGAAGGCGGAGGGGAGGGGGGAGCGGAAGCAGTGCAGGGAAGGCGGAGGGGAGGGGGGGAGGGGAAGCAGTGCAGGGAAGGCGGAGGGGAGGGGGGAGGGGAAGCAGTGCAGGGAAGGCGGGGGAGGGAGCGGGGAGGGGAAGCAGTGCAGGGAAGGCGGAGGGGAGCGGGGAGGGGAAGCAGTGCAGGCGAAGCGGAGGGAAGGAGGGGAGGCAGAGCAGGGAAGGCGGAAGGGAGCGGGGAGGGGAAGCAGTGCAGGGAAGGCGGAGGGGAGGGGGAGGGGAAGCAGTGCAGGGAAGGCGGAGGGGAGGGAAGGAGGGGAAGCAGTGCAGGGAAGGCGGAGGGGAGGGAAGGAGGGGAAGCAGTGCAGGGAAGGCGGAGGGGAGGGGGGAGGGGAAGCAGTGCAGGGAAGGCGGAGGGGAGGGGGGAGGGGAAGCAGTGCAGGGAAGGCGGAGGGGAGCGGGGAGGGGAAGCAGTGCAGGGAAGGCGGAGGGGAGCGGGGAGGGGAAGCAGTGCAGGGAAGGCGGAGGGAGGGAGGGGAAGCAGTGCAGGGAAGGCGGAGGGGAGGGAAGGAGGGGAAGCAGTGCAGGGAAGGCGGAGGGGGGAGTGGAAGCAGTGCAGGGAAGGTGGAGGGGAGGAGGGAGGGGAAGCAGTGCAGGGAAGGTGGAGGGGAGGAGGGAGGGGAAGCAGTGCAGGGAAGGCGGAGGGGAGGGAGGGGAAGCAGTGCAGGGAAGGTGGAGGGGAGGAGTTAGGGGAAGCAGTGCAGGGACGGGGGATTGGAGGGAGGGGAAGCAGTGCAGGGAAGGGGGAGGGGAGGGAGGGGAAGCAGTGCAGGGAAGGCGGAGGGGAGGGAGGGGAAGCAGTGCAGGGAAGGGGGAGGGGGAGGGAGGGGAAGCAGTGCAGGGAAGGCGGAGGGGCGGGGGGGGGGAAGCAGTGCAGGGAAGGCGGAGGGGAGGGGGAGGGGAAGCAGTGCAGGGAAGGCGGAGGGGAGGGGGAGGGGAAGCAGTGCAGGGAAGGCGGAGGGGAGCGGGGAGGGGAAGCAGGGCAGGGAAGGGGGAGGGGAGGGAGGGGAAGCAGTGAGGGGAAGGCGGAGGGGGAGCGGGGAGGGGAAGCAGTGCAGGGAAGGGGGAGGGGAGGGAAGGAGGGGAAGCAGTGCAGGGAAGGCGGAGGGGAGCGGGGAGGGGAAGCAGTGCAGGGAAGGCGGAGGGGAGGGGGGAGGGGAAGCAGTGCAGGGAAGGTGGAGGGGTGGGACGGAGGGGAATCAGTGCAGGGAAGGCGGAGGGGAGGGGGGAGGGGAAGCAGTGCAGGGAAGGCGGAGGGGAGAGAGGGGAAGCACTGGAGGGAAGGCGGAGGGGAGGGGGGAGGGGAAGCAGTGCAGGGAAGGCGGAGGGGTGGGAAGGAGGGGAATCAGTGCAGGGAAGGCGGAGGGGAGGGGGAGGGGAAGCAGTGCAGGGAAGGCGGAGGGGAGGGGGAGGGGAAGCAGTGCAGGGAAGGGGGAGGGGAGGGGGGAGGGGAAGCAGTGCAGGGAAGGCGGAGGGGAGAGAGGGGAAGCAGTGCAGGGAAGGCGGAGGGGAGGGAGGGGAAGCAGTGCAGGGAAGGCGGAGGGGAGGGAGGGAGGGGAAGCAGTGCAGGGAAGGAGGAGGGGAGGGAGGGGAAGCAGTGCAGGGAAGGCGGAGGGGAGGGAGGGAGGGGAAGCAGTGCAGGGAAGGCAGAGGAGAGGGGGGAGGGGAAGCAGTGCAGGGAAGGCGGAGGGGAGGGACGGAGGGTAAGCAGTGCAGGGAAGGGGGAGGGGAGGGGAGGGGAAGCAGTGCAGGGAAGGCGGAGGAGAGGGGGGAGGGGAAGCAGTGCAGGGAAGGCGGAGGGGAGCGGGGAGGGGAAGCAGTGCAGGGAAGGCGGAGGGGAGCGGGGAGGGGAAGCAGTGCAGGGAAGGCGGAGGGGAGCGGGGAGGGGAAGCAGTGCAGGGAAGGCGGAGGGGAGGGAGGGGAAGCAGTGCAGGGAAGGCGGAGGGGAGCGGGGAGGGGAAGCAGTGCAGGGAAGGCGGAGGGGAGCGGGGAGGGGAAGCAGTGCAGGGAAGGGGGAGGGGAGGGGGGAGGGGCAGCAGTGCAGGGAAGGCAGAGGGGAGGGGGGAGGGAAAGCAGTGCACGTAAGGCGGAGGGGAGGGAGGGGAAGCAGTGCAGGGAAGGCGGAGGGGAGGGGGGAGGGGAAGCAGTGCAGGGAAGGCGGAGGGGAGCGGGGAGGGGAAGCAGTGCAGGGAAGGCGGAGGAGCGGGGGGAGGGGAAGCAGTGCAGGGAAGGCGGAGGGAGGGAGGGGAAGCAGTGCAGGGAAGGCGGAGGGGAGGGACGGAGGGGAAGCAGTGCAGGGAAGGCGGAGGGGAGGGGGGAGGGGAAGCAGTGCAGGGAAGGTGGAGGGGAGGGGGGAGGGGAAGCAGTGCAGGGAAGGCGGAGGGGAGGGGGGAGCGGAAGCAGTGCAGGGAAGGCGGCGCGGAGGGAGGGGAAGCAGTGCAGGGAAGGCGGAGGGGAGGGGGGAGGGGAAGCAGTGCAGGGAAGGCGGAGGGGAGCGGGGAGGGGAAGCAGTGCAGGGAAGGCGGAGGGGAGCGGGGAGGGGAAGCAGTGCAGGGAAGGCGGACCGACGGAGGGGAAGCAGAGCAGGGAAGGCGGAAGGGAGCGGGGAGGGGAAGCAGTGCAGGGAAGGCGGAGCGGAGGGGGGAGGGGAAGCAGTGCAGGGAAGGCGGAGGGGAGGGAAGGAGGGGAAGCAGTGCAGGGAAGGCGGAGGGGAGGGAAGGAGGGGAAGCAGTGCAGGGAAGGCGGAGGGGAGGGGGGAGGGGAAGCAGTGCAGGGAAGGCGGAGGGGAGGGAGGGGAAGCAGTGCAGGGAAGGCGGAGGGGAGCGGGGAGGGGAAGCAGTGCAGGGAAGGCGGAGGGGAGCGGGGAGGGGAAGCAGTGCAGGGAAGGCGGAGGGAGGGAGGGGAAGCAGTGCAGGGAAGGCGGTGGGGAGGGCCGGAGGGGAAGCAGTGCAGGGAAGGCGGAGGGGGGAGTGGAAGCAGTGCAGGGAAGGTGGAGGGGAGGAGGGAGGGGAAGCAGTGCAGGGAAGGGGGAGGGGAGGAGGGAGGGGAAGCAGTGCAGGGAAGGCAGAGGGGAGGGAGGGGAAGCAATGCAGGGAAGGTGGAGGGGAGGAGGGAGGGGAAGCAGTGCAGGGAAGGGGGATTGGAGGGAGGGGAAGCAGTGCAGGGAAGGGGGAGGGGAGGGAGGGGAAGCAGTGCAGGGAAGGCGGAGGGGAGGGAGGGGAAGCAGTGCAGGGAAGGGGGAGGGGAGGGAGGGGAAGCAGTGCAGGGAAGGCGGAGGGGAGGGGGAGGGGAAGAAGTGCAGGGAAGGCGGAGGTGAGGGGGACGGGAAGCAGTGCAGGGAAGGCGGAGGGGAGGGGGAGGGGAAGCAGTGCAGGGAAGGCGGAGGGGAGCGGGGAGGGGAAGCAGTGCAGGGAAGGGGGAGGGGAGGGAGGGGAAGCAGTGCAGGGAAGGCGGAGGGGAGCGGGGAGGGGAAGCAGTGCAGGGAAGGGGGAGGGGAGGGAAGGAGGGGAAGCAGTGCAGGGAAGGCGGAGGGGAGCGGGGAGGGGAAGCAGTGCAGGGAAGGCGGAGGGGAGGGGGGGGGGAAGCAGTGCAGGGAAGGTGGAGGGGTGGGAAGGAGGGGAATCAGTGCAGGGAAGGCGGAGGGGAGGGGGGAGGGGAAGCAGTGCAGGGAAGGCGGAGGGGAGAGAGGGGAAGCAGTGCATGGAAGGCGGAGGGGAGGGGGGAGGGGAAGCAGAGCAGGAAAGGTGGAGGGGTGGGAAGGAGGGGAATCAGTGCAGGGAAGGCGGAGGGGAGGGGGAGGGGAAGCAGTGCAGGGAAGGCGGAGGGAGGGGGAGGGGAAGCAGTGCAGGGAAGGGGGAGGGGAGTGGGGAGGGGAAGCAGTGCAGGGAAGGCGGAGGGGAGAGAGGGGAAGCAGTGCAGGGAAGGCGGAGGGGAGGGAGGGGAAGCAGTGCAGGGAAGGCGGAGGGGAGGGAGGGAGGGGAAGCAGTGCAGGGAAGGTGGAGGGGAGGGAGGGGAAGCAGATCAGGGAAGGCGGAGGGGAGGGAGGGAGGGGAAGCAGTGCAGGGAAGGTGGAGGAGGGAGGGGAAGCAGTGCAGGGAAGGCGGAGGGGAGGGAAGGAGGGGAAGCAGTGCAGGGAAGGCGGAGGGGAGGGGGAGGGGAAGCAGTGCAGGGAAGGCGGAAGGGAGGGGGGAGGGGAAGCAGTGCAGGGAAGGCGGAAGGGAGGAGGGAGGGGAAGCAGTGTAGGGAAGGCGGAGGGGAGCGGGGAGGGGAAGCAGTGCAGGGAAGGCGGAGGGGAGCGGGGAGGGGAAGCAGTGCAGGGAAGGCGGAGGGGAGCGGGGAGGGGAAGCAGTGCAGGGAAGGCGGAGGGGAGCGGGGAGGGAAAGCAGTGCAGGGAAGGCGGAGGGGAGCGGGGAGGGGAAGCAGTGCAGGGAAGGGGGAGGGGAGGGGGGAGGGGAAGCAGTGCAGGGAAGGGGGAGGGGGAGGAGAGGGGAGGAGAGGGGAGGGGAGGAGCGCGGAGGGCGTGAAGGGGAAGGGAGGAGCGTTATGACATTTGGGAGAGAAAGGGGATGGATGGACGTGCCGGGGAGAGAGAAGCAGTGGGAGGAGAGTGGGGGGATGAGTGGGAAAGGGGTGAGAGGACGGGGAATGGAATGGAAGGAGAGAAGAGGAGAGTCGTCTGGAGCAGAGAGGGTGGGGGCTCGTGTGACCCTGGGCCAAGTGCCAGCAGTGCAGTACCAAAGCCCGGCAGGAGACGGTTCCCCCTTTAGGGCTGGGCTTGTGCTTGGAAGCCGGCATGTAGGAACCGATGATCTGCGGCACCGGACATCACCGGGTTTCCCTCCCTCGTGTCTCCGTGCAGGAATGCGCTGGCGAGCCGCTGTTCTCCCTCTTCTGCGCCATCAAACAGCAGATGGAAAAGGGCCCCATTGACTCCATCACCGGGGAAGCCCGCTATTCGCTGAGCGAGGACAAGCTCATCCGGCAGCAGATTGACTACAAGACGCTGGTGAGTGCTCAGAGCAGCCCCTGGGATCTGCTGGGGAAAGTGTCTTCCGGAGGGGTCGGCGGCCGGGCTGCTGCCAGGTTGGACAATGGCCATTTATGCTGCCGGAAGGACACAGCCTTGCTGGACCAGCGTCTCCTCAGGCAGGGTTTGGGCAGCACGGTGTGCAGGGAGAGCTGGCAGGTTGTGTGTGGGCCTGGCTGAGACTCATACAGGGCCGTGTGTGTGTGAAGAGAATAAAGGGAACAAGGCGGGAGGAGACAGACCATGGGGGGGCCATTTGTGGTGCCGAGTGAGGGCGTGAGATCTGAGCTCCAGACCAGGGCGAGGCTGCACTGCTGCTGGTTCAGTGTGATGTACGCTGACTGCGCCCCAGTGGAACTCTGCATCTGCTGCTAGTCCGAGGGGCACGTTCTTTGGGCACCAACTCCACGAAGGCCGAGGTTACGCTAACAGCCATCCCCAAACCGCAGTGCTCGGGTTCCTGCAAAGAGAGTGCTTCGGGGCGGCCTGTGCTCGCGGGGCTGCCTGTGCTTGCAAACGGAGCTCGCGATATGCTTTTTGTGTCCCACCGTGGCCGTGTACGCTGGGGTGGGGGAGAGATGGGGAGAGATTGCTCATGAGAAGCAAATGGCTGAGAGCGGATTACTCTGTCGCTCCGGGGAGCAGGCCTATATCCCTCCATCCCCCGCAGCCAGGCTCACAGCTTCCTACGGGCCTCTGACCCCACTGCAGCACTGCCCTGGCATCTCAGACCTCTGGGGGGCCTTCCACCCCTCCCTCTGAGCTTCCACTGGCCTCCTTCCCTACTGCTCTGACCTCCAACAGCCCTCCACCCGTAGGTGCAGGGCTGCTTTTCACCCATCTGTCCTGCCTGTCAGCTCTTCCCTGCCCTTCCTCAGCTGGCCCCCCGAGTCCTTCTCCCTCTAGCTCTCGCCCGGGACCTTCCTGCCCCTGCAGCCTTCAGCCGACCCTTCCTCTGAGCAACCCACCCCCGACTTCTGTGGTGCTTCTGCCGGAGGATCTCGCACTGCTCCGCCCCAGGAGGCTGGCATTTCGCTGATGCTGGTTAATAGGGAGCACCAGTGCCCTCCATCCTGCTCCCTCTGCCTGGCCACAGCGTCCCTCCTCCGCTCTCCTCTCTGCCATCGGACCGAGGCTCCTCCCCAATGCTCACTCCCACACTGGGCAGAGGCTCCTGCTGCGGCGTTTCCCCGTGTGAAGTCCCTGCCGCCTCAGCAGCTCCGTGCGTTTCATTTGTCTAGGACATATGGACAGGGGGCAATTCCTTTCCTCTCCCCATCTGCGTGTGCGGGTTTGTACTGCACCCCTCACCCCCTGCACGAAGACTATGGAGCAGGACGACTATGACTTGCGTGCAGGATTTGCAGTGGGGATGAAGATGTGTCCCCGGTAACGTAGTGACAGCCGAGTAACCGCCTGGCTGGTTTATGGTTCGTGCAATTTGTGCTGGCAGGGAGAAGAGGCGAGGGTAAGAATCCCAGATCTCCTGTATGACGAGGCTATAGGCGCCGACTCTGTGGGGGCTCCGGGGCTCAAGCACCCACAGAAAAAATAGGAGGTGCTCTACAGCCACAGACCGAGGCCCCGCCCACACTGCCCCAAGGCCCCGCCCACACTCCGCCTCTTCCCCGTGGCCCCACCCACGCTGTTCCTCCTCCCACCCCAGCTCTGCCTCTTCCCCGTGGCCCCGCCCACACCCCGCCTCTTCCCCTGTGACCCTGCCCCCACTCCGCCTCTTCCCCCATGGCCCCGCCCATGCTGCGCCTCTTCCCGCCTCCACTCTGCCTCATCCCTCATGGCCCTGCCCACACCCCGCCTCTTCCCCTGTGACCCCGCCCACACTCCGCCTCTTCCCCGTGGCCCCGCTCATGCCATGCCTCTTCCCGCCCCCACTCCGCCTCTTCCCCCATGGCCCCGCCCCCACTCTCTGCCTCTTCTCCCATGGCCCCACCCCTGCTCCACCTCTTCCCACGTGGCCCCGCCCATGCTGTGCCTCTTCCCCTGTGACCCCGCCCATGCTGCGCCTCTTCCCACCCCACCTCTTCCCCCGAGGCCCCCACTGCTGACTCCTCTCCACCCTCTCCCCTCGTCACTCGTCCTTAAGGCAGGAGAGGGCAGAAAGTAGCAGGCGGGAGGTGCTTGGGGGAGGAGGCGAAGAGACGCGAGTGGGGGGGTGAGTGGAGGGAGCTTCAGGGGAGGGAGTGGGGGTGGGGCCCTGGTGAGGGGGCAGAGTGGGAGCAGGGCAGAGCGGGGGTGGAGCACCCACCAGCAAAAACACAAGTTTTGTGTGCTGAGGAGATAGCCGCGCCAGCTCTCAGTTAACCCTCCCACCGTGGCATTGTTAGCAGAGATAAAGGACAGTGGCAGCTGGTGGGGGAGCTGGAGCAATGGGGAAGACAGAAGCAGTAGAGGAGGGGAGCTACGTCAGGGGAAATGGAGGTAGGGAACTGAAGGACGGCAGTGCCCAGGGACGATGCGCGTGGGGGCGGGAGACCAGCTGCGGCAGGTGGTTGACATGGGAGCTGCAGCTGTGCCCAGCAGCTGTGCAGTGGGAGAAGCTATGTGATGTCGCGGCTGGGGAAGTGAGGAGGGCAGGCATGGGGATGGGTGAGGACAGGTAGGGAGCTGCAGGCTTCCCCAGGAAGATCAGCTGTGTGTGAGCAAAGAATTTCAGCAGACTGATGCTGTCAAACCATTGAACAGAAGCTGGGGTGACCCCCTCTTTGACATCCATTGTCAGTGGCAGGTCATTTCGCTGATGTAGAGAAGTCTCAGATCAGCAACACCTTTGATCTTTGAGCAGCTCCCAATGTGGTGCCTAAGTGGTACATAGGAATTAAAGGGTTAAAGACAGGAGAATCAGCTGGTTCAAAGCAAATAAGAACATCCTGGAATATGGAACCTAAAACTCAAGCCAGCCCTGAACAGAAGCTTTGTTGAGGTCGGGAAAAATTCTGATAACTTTTCCAAAGATCATTGGTCGTTATCATCTCCAGAACATCCATGAAATATCCAGTAGTTGCTCCAAGTTGCCATACTGTGATTTCTGAGATACCACAGTTATTTTGCAGGAACACTACACTGGGGGGGAGCTTCGCCCTAAGATTTGCAACTTCAGCTATGAGAATAGCGTAGCTGAAGTCAACGTATCTTAGGTCAACTTACCTCGTGTCCTCACAGCGCAGGGTCGACTGCCGCCACTTGCCCGTCGACTCTGCTTCCACCTCTTGCCGTGGTGGAGTACAGGAGTCGACGGCAGAGTGATTGGGGATCGATTTATTGCATCTAAACTAGACACGATAAATCAGTCCCTGGTAGATTGATCACTACCCGCCGATCCGGCAGGTAGTGTAGACATACCCATTGGAATGGCCATAATGGATCAGACCCAAATTCCATCTAGCCCAGTATACTGTCTCTGAGATTGGCCGTACAAGCTGCTTCAGAGGAATGTATCAAAAACCCTGCAGAAGGTAGTTATGGATTTACCTACCCCAAGGAAGTTTCTTCCTGACCCCTAAGAATGATTGGGTTATGCCCTGAAGCATGAGGGTTTATATCCCTTACTGCAGTTGATTTCCTATTCTGAGTGTAATACTGCGGTAGCTTCACAGTGCTGTTAACTGCGGCCAAGTGTTGGCTTTTAACAGTGACTATTGTCTATCGGCTCCTAACTAGGATAAACAGGATGAAATGGAGTGGGGAATACTGAGGCTGCATATCAAGTATAACTTACTGACTGGAGGACCTATTCACCTGTGGAACAGTCTCCTAAGGAACATGGGACAAGCCGCGTTGCTTTAGACTGAAGAAAGCAGAGAGAATGACCCTTCCTTGGCCAGTGTTGAGATAGACTGGATGAGCTAGTAGGTCTTTTCCATCCCTAGCTTCTACAAAAGCCATCCTGTTCTAGAGCTGGTTCACACAGCATCTCAGTATTGTGACCCCTTCCTCCCAACAGCATCCTTCACATCCACTCTTAAAGGTATTCCACATGAAAAGTCACTTCCCGTTCACTCTGCTGAGGCATTTAGCACCAAGGTTTGCATTGCAGAAACTCAGTGTAAAGATCTATCATAGCTTCTCAAAAGGAAAGCCAGACTTTCCCCCCACAGCAAACCACAGAACTCCCCCACATCAGTCTAAAATTTATAGCCTCTAAGGCCTCATCCAACCTGACTGCCTATAAACCACAGGCCAGGGAAAATCTGAGCCACAGTTCCTGCATCAAGCCCATGACATGAGTCAGAGCATCTCTTTTTTCCAGTCTTGTTGTAAAGACTTCAAGTGATGGAGAATGTCCCTAGGTAAATTGTTTCAATGGCTAATTGCACTCTCTGTTAAAAAAAAATTGTGCCTATCTGTAGCCTGAATTTGTCTAGCTTCAGCTTCCATCCCTTGGATCGTGTTCTGCCTTTTTCTGTTAGACTAAAGAGCTGTCAAGTATCAGAAATCTCTTCCCTGTGTAGGTACTTGCAGACCAGGACCAAGTCCTCCCTTGACCTTCTCTTGGATAAATTAAGTAGACTCAACTTCTTAGGTCTCTCCACTAGAAAGCAGGTTTTCTAGTTTTCCAGACCTCAAATCGTTCTCGTGGCTCTTTTCTGAACCTTTTCCAATTGGTCTTCACCCTTTTTGAAGTATGGGAACCAAAACCAGGGCTCCAATAATGTTGTCTCTAGTGCTGTATACAAAGTTAATACCACTTCCCTACTCCACTTGATATTTCCCTGTGTGTGCACCCCAAGTGAAGCGGGAATGCAAGGGGAAACCCACCCAACTCCTCAAGCTACCCTTGGGTGTTCAGAGAAAAGGGGTTGGGGAAAAGAGAGGGCGAGCGAATAGGAAAGAGAGAGTGATTAATTGCTTTGCTAATGAGGTGAGGGGTGTGAGATAAGGGGAAGGATGTTCTTGTGGTCCAGAACTTGGGCAGGGACTCAGGAGAGTGCAGGGTCAGGCCCCAACTCCATGTGTGGCCATGGCCCAGTCCCTTAATCTGTCTGTGCCTCCACTGCATGTGTATAAAATAATAATTCTTCCGTTTCCCTGCTCTTTGTCTGTCTTGCCTGTTTAGATTGTAAGCTGTTAGGGCAGGGACTGTCTCACTACGTGCTTGTCCACACCTAGTGTCATGGGGCCCAGATCTCACTTTGAGAAACACGGCAAGGGAGAGAAAAATAGAGACCCAGATTGACAGAGGAATCCTTTCCACCAAGGAAATCCCTCCAATCCTTTAAGGCTGGTGGATATAAAGACGGGGTAGTAATTATGCATCAGCCTGAACAGAGCTCTCTTCCATTCACTTGTGTGTTGTTTGATGTTAATCAGCTTTCCCTCTTACATCTCAAGAGCAGGCAAATATATCCCGATAGGAATCTTAGCCGATTTGCAGAGATCAGCTCCGGCGATGGAGATTAAAAAGAAGCAGAATACGAATGAGGCTTTTCTTCCTTTTGGTCTCTCTCTTGTTTCAACTGGGTTGTTTTTTCCCCGTAAATAGATGTTGTTTTGGAGTTGTTTTAAAAAATGAAACAAAGGAAGAACTGCTTTAGATTGCTGTTAACGTGATAGAAATGCCATTGAAGCAAATCCCGATCCCTCCCCTCTCTAAGTCAGCTGGTCGCCTCTGAAGAGTTTTGCACTATGTCTGGAGAGCAATCACAGGGTTTGGCATGTGCCAGGGTGTGGCTATACGATCCTAATCCACCCAACATGCCCAGGGTCCCTGGTACATGACACTTGGAAACGGCTGTTTGTAGCAATTGCCATGAGGTGCCAGTCTAGGGTTGGGGAAGGATGAGGTTTTTTATATACAATGTTTTATTATTCATAGCTTTATTTAAATGATTACTGAAAACAGAATGAGGGGAAGTGAAGCAATTTAGGGAGTCAGTATTGCCGTCGGGGGTTTCTGAACCTCACCCATGTGCCTGGCTGACTAGGTTACACTGCTTGGGGCTGGTTCAGCTCCAAACTGGGTTGCCCATCCATGGCAGCAAAGTCCTGCTGGTCTATCTAGAAAGTGACGTCACGGAGTCCTAGAGTTCAAGGCCAGAAGGACCCACCAGATCCTGTAGTTTAACCTCTTGTGTATGACACGCTACCAACACCACCCCCAACCACCAAAATGAGACCAAAGTATTGCAGCCCACAGGAGATTAAACTGTGATGTGCCACAGGCAGAGTAAGAGGGACCAAGGTGCACCAGGTGCCTGAGGTCCCTGCAGTGACAGGGAAGTGATTTAAGTGAGAAACACCCAGATAATCCCAGTAAGTGACCTGCGCCCACATGCTGTAGAGGAAGGCAATGTCTAGGCATTGTGTAATGTTCTGTCTACTGGTGTGAGTGCCCCCTGGAGGCAGCAGGTACCTAAGGAATCGTCAGTCAGAGAGAGATGACGGGAGAACAGATTTTTAGTGGTCAGATGCTCGGCTCGAAAAAAAAGTTGCATCACAGTCGACAATGAGCATTTCTCCAAACTCTGATTCCTATACATTCAGAGCAATAGAACTGAGAGTGCTGTCTCTAATAGCGCCACCTGATGTTCTGTGCCTTAATCACATGGGAGTGAACCTCTGCCTGGTCTACAAGCCTTTTATAAAGCTCACCTAGATTGTTCCGTATCTTAGAGCTAGGGTGACCAGACAGCAAATGTGAAAAATCAGGACAGGGGGTGGGGGGTAATAGGAGCCTATATAAGAAAAAGACCCAAAAATCGGGACTGTTCCTATAAAATCGGGACATCTGGTCACCCTACTTAGAGCCATTTAGCTCCCAGTCTGCAAGGTGCTGAGCGCTCATTGCCTTCACTGGGAGTTGCAAACGCTCAGCGGCTCTGTGCAGAGTAAGACACTAGATGTGAAGCCCCTCACCCTGCACCACCTCCCTGCCTTCCTCTGCTGGGAATGAACGATGACCCATCTCCTGTCCAACCACAAATAACACAAATTGACACAAATAAGGCAGAGGAGCAAAGGCCCCAAAGTCCCTTTGAAGCTGTTGAGAGGATTTTATAGTTGGTGTGTGTGGTGGGGTGTCCGATAAATGTTGAGCGCGTGTCTGTCTCTGAGCGGCAGGCGCACACTGTGTGGTCCCCGCGCACTGCGACGGCTGTAGAACTAATAGCCTAATCAATTAACATCGGTCGACACCGTACCCTGTTCGGAGAAAAATTCTCCAAGCAGCCCTTGAGTAAGGCCCATCAGAGGGAAAGAAACCACTAATGAGCCATGAAAGGGCTCTCCTGTGTCTCTCCTCTTTGGGGATTACCTCCTGGATTGATTTCTGCCAAGCACTGCCACTGAATGCCTCCTTCCAGGGCTAAGAGCAGGCGAGGAAGAGTTGGCACTCCCCCACTGCTGTCCTCAAGCCTCTGGGTGCAGTTGTCTCCATGTCACAGCACAGATGTGTCCAGGCGTGACTGCAGTGTAAACATCCCCAGGCTGTGATTATTATTTACCTAGAAGCCCCAGCTGAGAGCAGGGTGCTGCATATACACACTGTATGGGATCAGCGTGTGCCTGAAGAGCTTGTGATGTAAGCAGATAAGAGATGGGAAGGGAAAGAGGCACAAAGAGATGATATGCCCAAGGTCACCCAGCAGCTCAAGGGCAGAGCTGGGGTTAGAACCCAGGTCTCCAGACGCCTGCTCCTGTGCTCTGTCCATTAGACCATGCTGCCTCCGTGATTGGTGCCCAGCTTGCTGCCGCTCAATGTGGCATTACACACCTGCAAAGCCTTCCCTCAGCTCTTCCAGTGACCTCCCAGGAGAGGCCTGGGTAAAGCAGGGCAGGTGACAAAGGGGGAGCAGAAATGTCTCGTCTCAGGAGCTGTCTGGTGGTTCTCTGCAGGGCTCGGGGACAGGTTGTGAATGGCTGGGTGCTGGCTGCTCATGCATTGGTGTGAGTATCAAAGTCTCGGTGAAGCACACAGCCCATACAAGACTAGCTAGCTGGAAAGCACAATAAAGCAGTGCAAGCCACCAGGAGCCTCCCCCTCCCGGCTCTAAGGAGTGTGTCTGTGCCTTTCACTGGACCACTGTGAGAACTACGGTCCTGGGGTGCGCGTCACCCACTGGCTGCCCTAACCCGGAGCGCAGCCAGGCTGCAATGGAAAGTCCCCAGGCACAAGCTGCCTGCAAGCTCTGCCCTTCCATGGGGACTGGAGCTGTCCCATGCAACCCAATACATGGTTGGAACCAGTCCTGGAAGGGGTGGAACCAGGCCAGGCAGGGGATACTCATCTTCTGGTCAGCTTCCACCAGAGGAGTCCTGTGGCAACCCCACTGGAGTTTAAAGCTGCCCTCCCCAGACAGAATCTCTCCAGGCATGCGTGGGATTCGGTTTGCTGAGTTGGAGTGAATCTGGCCATTTGTATCCTGGGGGATCCTGGAGAAACCCCCCATTGGATCCCGCAGCCTACATGAAAGGGGCAAAGGGGATGTCCACCAGCCCAGGGCATTATGGATAGGGCTCCACCAATTCATGGTCCATTTTGGTCAATTTCATGGTCATACATTTTAAAAGTCATAAATTTCATCCTGTCAGATATTTAAATCTGAACTGTCACAGCTTTGTGACTGTGGGGGTCCCCACTCAAAAGAGGCTCTGGGGGAGCGCAAGGTTATTGTAGGGAGGCCGTGGTATTGCCACCACTAATTCTGTGCTGCCTGTGGAGCTGGGCCCTACACCAGCAGCTGCCGCTCTCCAGACGCCCAGCTCTGAAGGCAGCAGCACAGAAGTAAGAGTGGCATGGTATGGTATTGCCACCCTTACTTCTGCGCTACTGGTGGTGGAGCGTTGACTTCAGAGCTGGGTGCCTCGCCAGCAGCCGCCGCTCTCCAGCCGCCCAGCTCTGAATGCAGCGCAGAAGTAAGGGTGGCAATACCATGACCCCCCCACAGTAACCTTGTGAGCCCCCCCATGACTGCCTTTTGGGTCAGGACCCCAGTTTGAGAAACGCTGGTCTCCCCTGTGACATCTATATAGTATAGGTTAAAAGTGGACCAAAAAACCCCAGTTTTCACGAAGGAAGAGCAGATTTCACAGTCTGTGACATGTTTTTCACGGCCATGCATTTGGTTATGGGGAATGCTTAGAGACTCATTAGGGGCATCTCCAGCTGTCCCACTCGGGAGCGGACAGTTCACCCCACAGTTGCAATGCATGGAGGAAGTTAGCTCCAAGCTCCACAGCTTGTCTCTCTGAGTTTCGGGGCCTTGAAAAGGGATTGTTTTCGGCAAGTAATAAATGTGTTACATAAAAAACCTGAATAAAGAGGCCTGACCTCCACTGATATGTACACCAGACGACAGTGTTTAAATTGCACTGCATGGGAGGAGGAGTGTAGAACTGCACTGAAAACTGGACACTGGCTGAGAAACAAGTGAGAGGCAGGGAGAGCTCAGATTTGTACAGCTGCGGGGGCTGCAAGAATCCAGCTATCTGCAGTGCAGTATAATGGGAAAGAGACGGGAACAGAGGCTACACAGCCCCCAGCCCAGAGAAACTATGGTTCTGGCCTTTGCAAGTACAGGGAGGTGACAGGCATAATGGTTCCCTCTCTGCGTTTGGTTTGGATTTCCCGCAGAGATGGGTTACGTTTCCAAAGCAGAGCGTTTGGGAGCCCCTGCCCTGCTCTTTGAAGAGTTACCTCCAAATTAAGTCGTGTTCTCCCCTCGTCCCTCCAGCATGACTGGTCTGGGAAAGAAAAAAGTGAGAAGTGATGTGATCAAGGCATATCATAGAATGACTGGTCCAGAGGGAGTTTTTCTAATCCCATAAGGAGAGGACACCCCATGAAACTGAAAGGCAACAAAGTTAAAATAGCTTGACATCTCCCTAGGGCGCACATCACAGGTACTATCCGAGTGCTGATACACACAATGGGCATTATTGGGAGCTGACATCTTCCTCCAGAACAGGTGGCATTAGTCACCATCAGGGACTGGACAGTCACTGCTCCTGTTCCATTATGAGAGTATCTGTGTATCTAATCTCTCCCAACCCCATTCACAGTTTAAGGGAGAACATCCATTCCCATCCCCACCCTGAGGACCTTTTCACTGGAATGGACTGTGATGGGCTGTACAAAGTATTTGTTGCCCTGTGCTGTGGCACACCCCACTCAAAGAAACAAATTTAGACCTCCAAGAATGGCCTAAGAAAAGCCCTCCCAGGGTCAACTGCAGGTGGAACCAGTGAGAATTGGTCCTCCAGCAGCTAGAAGGGCTGGGAGCTACCAGAAGGGCCCAACCAGCTGGTAAAAAGGGCTGGCTGCTTCCTCCAAGGGTCAGTTCTAGGTGATGAATGAGGAGGGATTTGATAGCTGCTTTCAGCTACCTGAAGGGGGGTTCCAAAGAAGATGGAGCTCGGCTGTTCTCAGTGGTGGCTGATGACAGAACAAGGAGTAATGGTCTCAAGTTGCAGTGGGGGAGGTTTAGGTTGGATATTAGGAAAATCTTTTTCACTAGGAGGGTGGTGAAGCACTGGAATGGGTTACCTAGGGAGGTGGTGGAATCTCCTTCCTTACAGGTTTTTAAGGTCAGGCTTAACGAAGCCCTGGCTGGGATAATTTAGTTGGGGTTGCTCCCGCTTTGAGCAGGGGGTTGGACTAGATGACCTCCTGATATTCTATGATTCTGTGATGCTGTGGTAGGGAAAGAAGGAACCTCCCTGCCTTATCCTGAAAAGGTGCCTAGATCTAATTGCATCTTTTGATTGAGTCTGCAAAAGGCTGTTTTGTTTCCATTGTCGAATGTGAAGCCAGGTGGCCACCTTGAGTTTGGACATCAGTGTGGCTCTGTGGATGAGGGGAAAGCAGTGGATGTGCTATTTCTGGACTTTAGCAAAGCTTTTGATACAGTCTCCCACAGTATTCTTGCCAGCAAGTTAAAGAAGTCTGGGCTGGATGAATGGACGGTAAGGTGGATAGAAAACTGGCTAGATGGTCGGGCTCAACGGGTAGTGATCAATGGTTCCATGTCTAGTTGGCAGCCGGTATCAAGTGGAGTGCCCCAAGGGTCGGTGCTGGGGCCGGTTTTGTTCAATATCTTCATTAATGATCTGGAGGATGGTGTGGACTGCACCCTTAGCAAGTTTGCAGATGACACTAAACTGGGAGGAGTGGTTGATACGCTGGAGGGTAGGGATAGGATACAGAGGGACCTAGACAAATTAGAGGATTGGGCCAAAAGAAATATGATGAGGTTCAACAAGGACAAGTGCAGAGTCCTGCATTTAGGACGGAAGAATCCCATGCACTGCTATAGACTAGGGACCGAATGGCTGGGCAGCAGTTCTGCAGAAAGGGACCTAGGGGTTACGGTGGATGAAAAGCTGAATATGAGTCAACAGTGTGCCCTTGTTGCCAAGAAGGCTAATGGTATTTTGGTTGTATAAGTAGGGGCATTTCCAGCAGATCGAGGGATGTGATCATTCCCCTCTATTTGACATTGGTGAGGCCTCATTTGGAGTACTGTGTCCAGTTTTGGGCCCCACACTACAAGAAGGATGTGGATAAATTGGAGAGAGTCCAGCGGAGGGCAACAAAAATGATTAGGGGGCTGGAGCACATGACTTATGAGGAGAGGCTGAGGGAACTGAGATTGTTTAGCCTGCAGAAGAGAAGAATGAGGGGGGATTTGATAGCTGCTTTCAACTACCTGAAAGGGGGTTCCAAAGAGGATGGATCTAGACTGTTCTCAGTGGTAGAAGATGACAGAACAAGGAGTAATGGTCTCAAGTTTCAGAGGGTGAGGTTTAGGTTGGACATTAGGAAAAACTTTTTCACTAGTAGGGTGGTGAAGCACTGGAATGGGTTACTTAGGGAGGTGGTGGAATCTCCTTCCTTAGAGGTTTTTAAGGTCAGGCTTGACAAAGCCCTGGCTGGGATGATTTAGTTGGGTTTGATCCTGCTTTGAGCAGGGGATTGGACTAGATACCTCCTGAGGTCCCTTCCAACCCTGAGATTCTATGATTCTATGTGGCTGCTGTAAAATTAAAGGGAGCTTGCTGCTGGCAAACCCGGACACGGACATACAGCCGTACACTCACTCTCCTGTGAGCTCTTGCCATGAGCGGCAGGATGGTAAATAATCAGCATGCACCATCAGGACCGCTTTCGTCCTTGCTAGGGATGAAATTGACAGGGTCCATTCTCATCAAGGTCAGCTCAATCCATCGTACGTCAGCTATGGATCAAAGGAGCCCTGCGCCATTCATTTTGTAGGGGAAACACCTTAGCAAAAACTCCTCTCTCTGGATTTTTCACAGGAGCTGAGCTTTGCCCAGGTGTCCTTGATCAAAATGTCCCGTCTCTAGAGTTGTGCATGATGGGGCAAGTTGTTAACCCCCAGCAATGGCTTCATTGTAGTGATGCTCTTTGTAAACCTCTGTGAGATCCTTTGAGGTGAAAGATGCTATAGAAATCTTACTTGTTATTGTATTATTGGCTTGTTTATTAGCGGAATTCATGTGTTTCCTCCACTCCTGGAGTGACACATAAATAACAGTATTATAATCGTATTAATATCTTACATGTATATTGCACCTTTCATTCAGAAGATCCCAAAGCCCTTTGCAAACAACGTACAGTAACTGCTTCACCCACCACTGAAAAGCAGCCGCCTCTGGGGTGGCACGTGACATTCCTTTAATAACACAGAACAGCACTGCTCAGTAGATTAGGACAGGAAGTGAAGAAGAATCCTGTATCTAGTGACTCCTGGAGCAATGGAACAGTACAGGGAAATTTACAGTCAAAATAATTTGGCCAGGACACCAAGATTAACACCCCTACTCCTGTAAAAGGGCCATGGGAACTTTAACAATCACATGCAACCAACAGCTCAATTTAACTACCCTCCAAAATATAGAGGTGCCTTACGTTTATAAAAGTTTATACACTTAACCCTCCCTGGCCAAGAAAAAAACAGAATGCTGAACTTATAAATGTCCGTGAGTTAGTGGCCAAATTTCCATTACATTCTGTGTATGACTTTAAGACATCCCCTCCCCTGCCTGGACTCCATCTGCTTTGCATTTAGCTGTTGCACAGAGGCTGGGGAGCAGATGCTGTTGTCCTCCGAGGAGCCAGAGGCCTCTTTAGTTGGGTAACGTTTCTTGTGCCAAGTACCAGAGCAAGATGTAATTATTCAAGAATCCTTGTCTTTCCAAGTAATGGAATTCACCTGATGCAGAGGCTATAGAATCTCAGGGTTGGAAGGGACCTCAGGAGGTCATCGAGTCCAACCCCCTTCTCAAAGCAGGACCAATCCCCAACTAAATCATCCCAGCCAGGGCTTTGTCAAGCCTGACCTTAAAAACCTGTAAGGAAGGAGATTCCACCACCTCCCTAGGTAACCCATTCCAGTGCCTGTCCCCTCATTCTGCAGAAGAGTTTGGACAGAAAAGAAACTAGGAGTTCAGGGATTCAAGACCAGGCTACCTGGACAGTCAAACCAAGGAGCCGTTTATTGAACTGTGAAGCTCTTGAAGGGGCTGTGGAAGACTCGGAGGACTAGGTCATCAGTTCAGATCTAGCCCAGGGTCAGCACTGATCGAAAGCTGTGAGCATTTTGTCGGTGGCTTGTGTGAAATGAGTTGATTGGTTGGCCACTGTCCCGTTCCTAATGGGACAAGTATCCTGATGGCAAATGCAGGGCTGGCAGTAATGGGCTCCTGGATGGCAATCACAGAAGAGAAACCAAGGTGAGGCTCAAGGAAATTGATGAGCTAGCTGGGTATTGTGACTCCATTGGGAGAGGTCCCCACATAGAGGGGAAGGGGTTGAAGAGAGACAGACGAGGAGAGCAGACATCTCTCTGCATCTTGCTTGTTGTAAGATCCTGAGCAGGCAGCTTGGACTCCGTAAGGGCCAAACCCTGCTTCCATTAAAGACAGTGGGACATTTCCCATTAGCTTCAGTGGAAGCAAGAGCAGACCCTGTGTGATGCTAAATGACCCCGGTGTAAGGGAGTGTAGGCAGCCCCGTCGTTGATTGACCGATATAGACACCTTGTTTGGGTCTCCAGTGAGGGAGGAGAATGACCAGGTTAATGAATCATACAGGTGTTGAGCATGATTCTTGTACCATTCCTGGCTAGAGTCACCTGCAGGTTTGCCCTGGAGCCACCCATGCTGTAGGACCCTGTGGCTAGCTCTGAGCTGTCTGTGAAGGAATAGCGATGAGGGGGTCCCATGTCTTCCCCAAGGGTGTGGTTCTTCTCACTGCCCTTCTGTCTCCCTCCCTCAGGTCCTGAGCTGCGTGAACCCCGACAACGTGAACAGCCCAGAGATCCCCGTGAAGATCCTCAACTGCGACACCATCACGCAAGTCAAGGAGAAGATTCTTGACGCCATCTTCAAGAATGTGCCGTGCTCCCATAGGCCCAAAGCTGCTGACATGGACCTGGGTATGTGAGCACGTGCCCCATCACGGTCGGGGGGGGGGAGCAGGGAGGGCTGTAATTCAAACCAGCTGGGACCTTGTGTTCAGTTCTGAGCCACCACCTCACCAGACAGAAGGGGACCCACTGGGACGTGTTCAGAGCAGAGCAGCAGAAATGAGAGGTGGGCTGGCGGGATCAATAACTGGAGACACTAGACCCTCCCTGCCCTCCAGACCATACACCTCTGCTCCTCCTGCCTCAAGGACAGCCCAGAGGGAAGAGAAGCCTGCGTTCCTGCTCCGGCGCAGGGGAGCCCAGCTGGCCAAGGACTGGAAAGGGTCGCTGCCGTGCTGAGAACCCTAGGGCCCAGTTGCCCCATCCTGCTGGAAAACCCCCAGGAGTGACGGTGATCTCAGTTAGGTCCCTCTTGCTGAGATCTCTTGCTAGTCCTTCTGTCAGGCTGGAGGGTTCAGATGGGGTTTGCGCCCTCGCTGAGACAGCCCCTTGGCCCAGGTAGTATTGATTTCCAGCCCTCAGCTCCACTGGCCACAGGGATGGGCGATGTGACTCCCCATGGTCCCCAACACAACCCACCCCCTGCTGGTTGCCTACCCTGCCTAGATCCCACAGTGGAGAGCAGCAGGGACAAGGGGGAGTGCCAGGAAAGTAGCTGAGTCTCCTCCCTGCGTAGGAGCGGGAGATACGCACCCAGGGCTCCAGAGTGCTTGTAGGCTCCTCCCTACATTACGTTACCGCTTTAGAGTGTTATAAACCAAAGGACTTCACAGAGCTCATGCGCTTTTCACCTCGACACGTTGTTTGCTCTTCAGCACTTCACTCGGCTTGGACAATGGAACGAGACATGTCAGTTTGTTACATGTCTAGTTGGGTTCATAGTCCAGTTCTCAGGCACATTCTCTAAGCTGCAATGTTTGGGGTTGCACAAACACGGTCTGAGTCCAGAAACCTCTCTAGCCTAGCTCTGAAGTGAAAGCACGGGGAAGGCTGAGAGATCTGCAATCGGGTATAACAGCAGGTCCCAGATAGCTCCTCTTTGCTGGAGGTTCTGGCAGGAGGATAGATGGACAGACACAGCACTGTACTAAGTGCTGCTCAGGGCCACCCTTATGGTCCCTGGTATGGTACTTGCGATTGCATCCTGGTAGCAGACTAGCCAGAATTTGCCCTCTGTGACCTTAAACGAAAGAGACTTGAGTGGAAAATTATGGAGTCTATAAAATCCTGCAAAAGCAGACAAGAAACCAAGAGGAAAAGGAATGGACTGATGCCAAGAAACCATTCAGGACGATAATGAAGGCAGAAATGAGAGGTCAGGGATTGAAGTTAAGGGCGGGGGAGGGGGAAGGAGAGGGATGCCTGTCAGCAATTGCAGCAGGATTCTTGCTCACAAAGGGTGGTTAAAATAATGGAACAAGCTGCCAAAAGCAGCAGCAATAAAAACCAAATCATATAAATTAGCAAGAATGAACCCGAGATATTTTTGGAGCGGACGAGTGTCAGCGAGGGACTGGGTGAGGGTGAGAGTGAGGCCAGCCAGGAACTGGAGACCGGGGGGCGGCGGAGTCAGGCTGGATATATTGACAGAGGGTGCTGGGTCTGCTAGGGGACTGCGGAATACGTAGGAGCGTTGGTAGGACAGGGAGCCAGGAGATCCATAAGCACTATGAGGGGCTGAGGCTGGATTCGAACCACCTCAGACAATGGTGATCTAGAGGACAAATGAGCTAAAGGTTAACGTGCTTTGGCCTTAATCAGCTAGGCCTGAACAAGACCCCCAGATCCCACGCCCTCTCCAAACTGTGAGCAGGTTTAGATCCAACTCTGAACCTCCGAGCGTGGACCTATCTCTCAGCTGGATCTGAACCAGAATCCTGTATCAAAACCGCCCCCCACTTCCTGGGAGAGTTCGGATTAGGACCCTAATGAGCCATGTGATCTCTGCTCTGGTCCTTACAAATGCGTTGGAGCCGCTGAGTGATGGGGAAGGGGTAGTGGGTCCAGCGGGGATTAACAGGCATTATACACACCTGCCCCTGGGAAGGACATAACTTTTCATGCCCGTAAAGGGGCTGATTAATAAAGAGCTTATTAACATGAGGCATCCACACTGGAGATGGAAAAGACCTAGGCATGCCTCATCCAGGACAAGCCTGTTCCCAGCAGCGAGTAAAGCAACAGGCTCTCTTAGCTCACCTGCCAGGGAGGATGGAGAGGTCACCCTCTTTGGAGGAGACCGGTGGGGAAGAGGGGTGTACGTCCAGAGGGAGCCACAGCCATTCCTCCCGGAGAGACAGAAGCTCCTTGGAACATGGGGGTCCTTCAGTGACAGTGAAAGGGACACAAGGTGGACGAGAGGGGGGTCTGCTCTTCGCATGTTCATAGCCTAGGTGAGCATGAAGCTCTGGGGATCAGTGCCACCCTGGTGTGACCACTTTGAACAGCAGGACTCACTGGGTGAACTTCTCTGGCTAATGTTATGTAGGAGGTCAGACTGGCTCTCAGTGGGCCCTTCTTGACCTTAATCTCCATGGGTCTCTGTTTTGCATTGCCAGGGCTGCTTTGCGGGGCTCTCTGTGCAGGGAAGGAAGCAGCAGGCTAGCTAATGAGTTCTTTTGTGTTGTTAAGTGCAGGGGAGCTGCGGTGGGAGCAGAGGTGTGTAGCTGCTGAAAGTGTCCTACTGTTGTTCAGTTACAAGGACGCCCTGAGGGGCTTGTTGGCTGAACTCCGTCATTCTGGGCACCTCAAGGTTACAGTTTAGTCCAAGAGCCAAATTACTGAAGGCTTCTTTTTACAGCGCCCATTTCAAAACCCCCTAACTAACGCAATAGCCACATCTTTAAACGAGCGTTAAGGGGTGGGGGAGGATCCCAAAACAGCCTCTCTCCAAATGGAGAAATTCCCTCCTTGCTGTGCTCTGGTTGCTTTTAGCAGGGAGTGTAGCTGGTGGAAAGTGATTGATTGACAGCCCTGGGTAGTGGACAGGTACAGCCTGGGCGATAGCAGGGCAGGTGAGCTGTGACCTGGAAGGATCAACTCTAGGATGGGGAGTTCATTTAGTCTCTATGACCCATTTGAATTAAATACTAATACAGGAGCGGGACGGCCCTGCCCCGACATGGTGATGGACGAGATGGGGCCTAGCGGGGCTCTTCCCTTCTCACCTCTGCGGTGGGAGTTCGTGGCCCCTCTGCCCACCAGCGGTGCCAACCACTACCTGCTTGCGATGTTCTTTGTGTCAGCAGTGTGGAGACCTGCCCGCTAAGAACAGGGCGGAGGCTCCCAACTCACTTCCCACAGGCCACCAGTCAGCTAATGGTAACAGCTTTCAGTCACTGCCTGTCTGGGGGTATTGGAACCCGTAGCATAGGGAGGAAAGGCTCCTCATCTCAAGTCTAATCCCCTGAGCCGGCCCATCCCATGTCTGGCGCTCACTGTTAGGTGTGAAAAGTGTCCTGCCTACTCCAGCACTTGGGTGCCAAAGTAACCAGTGATTTGGGGGGCCTTAATTTTTGGGGGTGCAGCTTGAAATGCTTTAAGGGGGTCCAGGTTTCGGAAAGTGCCTGGTGGGCACCCTTTGAAAATCAGGCCCCTTTAGGGCACTAGCAGTTCGGGGCCCAAAAAATGAAACATCCAAAGTCACTGATCACATCAGAATATCTTGGCCAGGCCCTATTAGGGTTTGGAGTCGATGGGATACTCCCAAAACGTCTAGGCGTTTGGGGCCTGGTAGGATTGGCTAAGTGTGTTACAGTCTCTACCTTTCAAGAGCTAAAGCTGGCTAACGCCCAGGCTTAGCAGTTGGGGGATCTGCGTTCTGCCATGAACTCTTGGGGTGTCCTTGGGCAAGCCCATCCAAGACACATCTGGGAGTGAGGTGACCAACGTTCACTGACTTGAAATGGGACCCAAGCACCTAGTTGCCCTTCTTGAAAATCTCCCCCTGAATCTCTCTCTGCCTCAGTTTCCTCCATGGTAGACTGGGGCTGTTAATGCTCACCTGCCTCAGAGGGGCTGTGGGCAGGGTTAACTCATTCCACTGCACAGCACCACGGGGAACCTCGCAGGGAAGGGGAAGTGGTTAATGGGATTAAACAGTAGGACTCCAAGATTCCAGGCTACTTCTCCCTGGGAGTCCGCAAGCCCCACCCAGACATCAGCTGCAGCTCAAATAACCCCTCTTGTCAAAGGCCTCTGGAATTTCCCTTTTCTCTTGAATTAAAAGAGGATTTTTAAAAAAATAAGTAATTCCTGCGTGCGATAAAAGGATACGCTGTCTGCTGAATGAAATATGGAGTTCATAGCCACTGTCTCTTGAGTTTGCATTTACCGCCACTCCCGATTGGAAGGCAAGATAAAGATAATGGGATTTTTACCTCCCTCCCGCTCTCTGGAAAGTGGAAGTGTAACAAATTGGATTGGAGTGTCTCTCTCCTCTGTGCCGGTGCTGTGAGGAGTGCGCTGATCTGATGGGAGAGGGGACGGGGAGCAGCGGCTGAGGAGAAAGCTAACAATCTTCCCTCGGTGCTGTGAATATGAATGCAGGGGTCACCTTTATCTCCTTCCTGTCCTCCCCATATCGAGCACTTCCCTTTCAGTGCTGGGAGTGACCAACCCCGTCAGTGCTAGCACAGAGGGAAAGGGGATTTAAGGAACAGCTGGGTAAACTGTGAGACGTTAGTTACTAAAGGGTGTCTTTACTCAGACTAAACTCCCACTAAAGTCAGTCGGCCAAATTCTGGAGTCGCTTCTCAGCCCGGCCCCAGATGCCTGCTGAAGTCCATGGCGCTTGGCCAGAGGAAAAAAATTCAAGAAATCCTGAGTAAGAGCTTCAGGATTCAAACCTTTCAGTGGATTTTCACCCATGGACATTCCCCTGCGGAGTTCCCAACCCAAACGCAGCCCTGGGCTAGCCTGGGAGAAAACGAATGAAACTGATGAGAAACAAATGTAAAATCAAGGGGCCTGATTAAAGGGGCCTTAAAGTGGGTGGAAATGAGAAGACGTCCCGCACAGGGCACTCCCTGAAGAGTGTGGAGCTGGTGTCATGGCTCTACATTAGCCCTGCTGCCAGTCCCCAGGAGATGGGGGGGTGGGGGAATCTGAGGGGGTGACTGGAGTGCACTGCACTGTGGCTATTCTCTCCCCCCGCGGCCCCTCGGAAGCAGAGCATGAGTTAGATCAGCCCTGCACAGTCCTAGAATACCGGGAGAGCAAAGAGAGACAAAAGCTATGTTTCCCCTCCATTCCCAACCCACCCACAAAACTGAGAATCGGGCCTGTCTGTCTGTCTACTGACCTAGCTATGCAGGAGTGTATATGGCACTGAACAATTGCAGTGTCACTGACCAGGGGTGCTGCTTTTTTGGGGTGGGGGGAGAATTAGACACAGGAGCAGGCAGTACTGGCAAGGATAAGGGATCCAATGAGGAAAGGCCTAGGAGGCACTGAAATGCCAGCTATTACACTCTATGGGACACTCTGGAATAGAAAGAGCTCCTTCCGCATGCTCCTCCCCTCCCACCTGGGTCTAGAACAGCTGGGCTCTGGGATTCTTGGCAGGTGTGGCTCGGAACAAAGGGTTGTGCTTTGACAGTACCGTGATATCACGGGTGTGATTTAAGGAGTTGGGGTAAATCCTGGCCAATCTGGGGTCATCCCTAACCATGGTAACTGTTACTGACCAGCCAACTGCTACATCCCTGAGAGATCTCTGTTCTCAGTGGCATCCAGCAATAAACACTCAGCACCTGATCTTCTTCTAATTAAAATGAATAGTAAAAGCAAGGGTCAGTTTTATGAGTAAAGTTTAATTGTGGGTTGAGAAAAATGCTGAAAGCAAAAGAAATTTTCAACAATTCTTGACTTTCTACATTAGAAGCAGTAAAGAGAGTTGGCAGGTGATGTTTCCACATTCAGCGGTTCATTTTAATTAACTCAAGGACATGGATATGGTTTATGATGACCGGGCTCATGGTTCAGCTGTATTTGGCAGTGACCACGATGGTTGAACCATGGCTGGTTCTTTTTGCCTTTGGTTAAACCAAAGTTGTCTATGACTAACCCATGGTTGGCTGTAGTTTCTCCCAATTAAACTACTGTTTGACATCTTTGGTCACGTTCATGGTACTATTGGCTATTCCCACACGTGGTTAGCCCAGGGGCAAATAAGGCAAGTCTTCAGTCTGAGGGAAACTGGGGCTGTCCCGTTCACATGGAGGTATATATCAACCCTAGTTTCAACACAAGATTCTCCCAAAGGCAGCCACCAGATGGGACTGCCCGGTCAGCAGAACGTAGAGACAATTACCAGCACCACATACTCATTCCAGCACTTGGCATTTAGATACCATGCTGATAGGCATTAGATTAGATGCCTGCTGTAGCTGGTGAGAAACAGGATCCCTATGCATTTGCATATGGCTGGGTAGGGTTGTGTTGGAGGAGGCAGGGTCTTATAACGGGCAGGGCGTGGGATTGGAAGGCAAGAGGCTTGGGTTCTGTCTCCAGCTTCGCCCCTGGCTGGCTGTGCGCTGCAGTCTCCTCGTCTGTAAGAGTGTCAATGGACCTCCCCCTCCCTACAGGCAGCGCTTGGAGATCTGCGGGTGAAAAGTGCCGTACAAGCACCAAGCACTAGTATTGCTTGAGCCCAGTGGTCCACTTGGTGCTGTGCAAACCCCTAAGGACAGCACCGTCCACACCCAAGTTGCTGTCACTCTATGGCTCAGCTCTTCAGCTGACATCAATCAGCTACACCTTGCAGCCCAAAAAGTCCATGGCCCTACGACCAGACTCAGAGGCCCTTGGGGTCTGTGGGCAACAGCTACATTGCATGATCCCAACGGCTGAGTTCGCAGGAGCTGGTCTGTGCTCATCTCAGCCAGGAGTTAGACTTTGGGGCCATGTGTGTGTGTGATGAATGGTAGTGGGATATATGTGTTTTATCCTGAGCAAGCAAACCCGTTCAGGTAATGTAAGAACTGACTCAGAACTTTGTCATGTAGTTTATGCTTTTGGGTACTTCCCTGAATCTTTGAAGGTTCACCTGTACCTGGTTTGCAGGGGTATACGTGGCATGGGCAGGTATATGGAGTGTGCCTTTTCCCATGTGTGGGGGGAAGGGTAGGGTGACCAGACAGCAAGTGTGAAAAATAAGGACAGTGGGTGGGGGGTAATAGGAGCCTATATAAGAAAAAGACCCCAAAATCGGGACTGTCCCTATTAAATCAGGACATCTGGTCGCCCTAGGGAAGGTGTCGTGTGCATCTCTGTGCACTGTGTGTATCTTTGGGTCACCTGACAGATGTTTATGGGCCGGTGTTGTCATGCTTGATGGTACGTGGTCTCCATGTTACATGTGCAAGGTTTATGCTGAGCTGCCTCCTTCTCTCTGGGACTCGGCAGAGCAGAGTGAAATGTGCCCTTTCTCCCTGCAGAGTGGCGGCAGACGAGTGGGGCCCGAATGATCCTGCAGGACGAAGACATCACCACCAAGATAGAGAACGACTGGAAGAGACTCAATACCTTGGCGCACTACCAGGTAACGAGACAGGAGCCCTCTGCCAGGGACACAGGCCTGGCCAAGTTACCTGCCTCTGCTAGCAGTGCTCAGTGCCAAACAAACAACTGGACTGGCACTGCCAACACTTGTCTCTCTGCCCCAACCCATCTACCCCTTCTCCAAAGGCCACCGACAGATCTCACCCCAGAGACTGTCGCTGTTGCACCATCTGGTCTCCTCACACAGTCTCTTTGCACCTCCTAACACAGTCGCTTTGCACCTTCTCTCTTTCTCCACAGGAGTGTTACACTGCTGCTCTCATCATCTGAGCTGCTGCTCCCCTGCCAGCCCTGTCTGAGATCCAGGGCTGGAACAAGCAAAGAGCAATCCCAGGCAATGACACTCTGTAAATAAGTTCTGTCGTTTCCCCCTTTCCCCCCACAAAGCGTCAGACTGTTTCACTACAACAAACAGGAGACACTTTGAGCTAGAAAGTAGGATAAGATGTTTCAAGCTGAACTAAGTAGCAGCTGCCCTGAATGGTTTTTAAAAATAAATAATATAAACGTTCAATAAAAACGGTTTCTGCTATTATATTATGTCAGATGAGAACATGATTTGACATGATATGACATCATATTCTGCACTATTACTGATGGGTCTTGAAATAATGTAAAAATAATGCTACTAATATTAAAGTAAACTACATTTTGAAACACAATTTTTGTTTCTGAAATGAAATTTCAAAATTTTCCTAAACAATTTTGCTTCTGTTTCCAAAATATTTGTTTTTGTGGAAAATTTCATCAGAATCGATGCAATTTCACACCCAAAATCAGTTTAGTTGAATCAGCATTTTCCAGCAAAAAAATATCTAGACAAAAATTTGATGGCCAGCTCTAACACCGACCTCCCATGATTCTTCTGGTGAGGATTTCCCCCTGCCTACTCTGCCCTGTGCGATAGGCGGGGAAGAGGGCAGATCAACAGTAGGAAGGGGAATAAGAGAAGGGAAAACAACTCTGCTTTAAGGGACGAAGACTGACAGCTACTCAGCTGCCAATCACTGGGAAGGAAGGGGCCCTGTATCTCTCCCCAGGCCACTAGTGCTGGCATTGTCCATACTGATATCAGTCCAGTGATGCCTAATAAAAACCCTCCTGCAAACTATTTGGGGTGGGGCTAGAGGGAGAGATAAGCCGCCACCCTCTTAAAGGGGAGGCTTTAATGAAGGAGGATCTTTGACATTAGCAGCGGTAGGAGATGGCCTGTTGTCTGGAAGCTGGAGGGAGAGCAGTGGAACAGACAGCAGCTTTGTCCAGCAGTGAGGGCGCTGACCAGATCCTGGTTCTAGTCCCAGCTCAGCCACTTTGTCCCCATAGAGGGGGTGTCATTTCCCTGAGGGGATAATGATACTAGCCAGTAGGGACAGCTGTCCTTACCTACTGCTGCAAAGTACTTTGAGATCTACGGCTGGTAAATGCTATAGGCCAGATCCCCAGCTGGTGTAAACCACTATAGCTCCACTGGAGTCAGTAGAGCCACACCAGTTTACACTAGCTAAGGATCTGACACTGAGTACAGGGCTGGGAGCTCCTTGTTCTAAGACTTGCACTGGCTCCCTGGGCACGTCACATGGGACCAGGTTGCCAAACAGAGTTAGGTGCCTGAAGCTGTAGATAGGTGCCGAGTGGGATTTTGAAACGCACCTAACTCCTGTTCCTAGATTGTCAAATCAGAAGGGCCCGTTGTGATCACCTAGTGCAATCCCCCATAGAACCCAAGCCAGAGAGCTTCCCTTGTTTGAGTCAGAGCAGATCTTTTAGAAAAAAGCATCCAGTCTTGATTTAAAAATTGCCTGTGACGGAGAATCCACCGTAGCTTCAGTTGTTCCGATGGTTAATCACCCTCCCTGTTAAACATCCGATGTCAGTGAGAGTTCGGTACCGACACGCTCTGGAAAATCCCACTAGGGGTCTAGCTCCGTCTTTAAGTGCGTAAATACATTTACAAACCTGATCCTTAACCTCTTAGTGCCCCACCTGTAATATGTGGCTAATACCCAGAGATCTTACGCAAGGGTTGAGAGAGCTGATTAATTAGTATCTGTAAAGTGCTTTGAAGATGAAAAGATTCCGTATAAGAGCTAATTATTATTATTACAGAGACAAGAGCTAGTGGCTCTTCACAGGTTTTGGTGGTGGGTGGGAGAGGTTTCTTCTTTTTATAACTTCTTATTTTTCCAAAATGCTCCTGATACAGCTTCGCTTCCCCACTGGCTCAGAATTGCTTATTGTTTCACTTGCTTTTGAAAGGAAGCCACACAGATGCCTAGCTAATGGATCGGAAGGTTTGTCTCATTTCAAGAGGCTCTCTCCCCCTTTGAGATGTTATGTGAGACTTCCTGCAGCACAACAGATATCCAGCTGCCATCTACAGGGGCAGAACAATAGAAACACCATTTTCCTCCTCTGTTGCAGTAGTGGCAATGCCCTGCTGGTGTGGCAAAGTCCTGTGCCATATCAGGAGTCTGTGCATGTCTGCTCTGATGCCAGGAGGTCGTTTGTCACCTTGTATATGAAATGCCCATTCCCATGAAGTGTTGTCTAGGGGGAAGAATACTGATACGTGTCATGCCCAACTAATTTGCTGAGACCTTGGAGGAGCAACTTAATTTCAGTCTGTGAGGGGCACTACAAGGAACCGGGTCCCAGCTGTTCCCCTAGATCTCAGAATTTGGCCTCCCCAATGAATTTACTGTCTCTGTTAACATCAGCTTCTCTTTGAGTGTTGAGTTCTTTTCCCATGGAGATGGCCTGAATCAGAAGCTCAGATCCAACCTCCTCAAAACTTGAAAGGATCTGAATTCCCAGATCCTAACCCATCACTGGTTCTGGTTTGGATCCATCACTGGAGTGGGCCTGTTTTCCAGGCCCCACATAGATGAGGCTGAAATCAGATTCCAGCCAAAAATGATGGAGAATTTGCAAGATCAGCTGGTCTCATTAAACTTCCACTAGTTGTGGCTGAAACCTTGTGAGAACAGCTGAGGAGATTTGGGGACCATCAGATCTGAACCTCAGAACCTGGTGTGTCTTGATCTTGAACCCCAAGCTCTAGCCAAACCCTATTTCAGACTCTTCAGACCATCTCTCATTATAAGAGCTTGTGTCATGGATCTTTTGAATGTCACACTTCTGTTCTATGGACTATTGAACAATTAGAAGAATTGGCACTTCCCCACGTTTAAAAGATAAGCCTGTTGCAGTCTCTTGTCCATTATAAAAACAATCGTGTGGGTATGGATCTCATGCTGGGCACTTCACAGACATGTACAAAGACAAGGCCCTTGAGCCAATTCCGTGTCCTTGTCCTACAAACCCTTGCTCATGGGAGTAGCCCATTAATGGCCTGCTCCAAAGTCCATTGCAGTCAATGGAAGGCCTCCCATTGACTACAGTGGGCTCTGGGTCAGTCCCTATATGGGCCAGATTCTACCTTCATACCAAGTAGGCCCATTGACTTGAGCAGAGTGATTCCAGATTTGCAGTGGGGGGCAGGAGAGGAGTGAGCAGGGTTTGGCCTCACTCCCATGAGGAAGGGTTTACAGGGGTGGGTCATAAGTAACTAATGATGAGATCCTTCCAGCAGGGACAGTAATTGATCACTCGAGTTTCACTGGCTGGGTTTCCTTTATGTTATCGGGTGTGCTTTTTGGCCAGCTCTAGGAGGCTTATTCTTAAGTTCTCTTTCCTCCACAGGTGCCAGATGGATCGGTGGTAGCATTAGTCTCCAAGCAGGTCACTGCCTACAATGCTGTCAACAACTCCACTGTCTCCAGGACCTCAGCTAGCAAGTACGGTAAGGGCCTGTTTGCTGATATACGTTAGGGGAGATATTGGTGGCCACAACGGTGGGGAGATGTTGAGCACGTGCAAAGGGAACAGCATGCCACAGCCAACTGACATTTGTACAGCAAGTGATGATGAAAAGCACTGGACAATCCAAGGGCTACGTTATTCTAATTAATGGTGTCTATGGAAGATCACTCTTTTATCCAGGTGACTTTGGCCTGGTGAGATTACACCTGGAACAGTAAAAGTTAGCACTTCTCTAGCGCGTTAGCTCTCCAAGCACTTTACTGAGCAGCCCAGGTTCCATTATTACCATTTAACACATGGGGAGACTGAGGCTAGGTGACATGAGGGATGAAGTGGGTCACACAGAAATTCTGCTGCAAAGCCCGGAATAGAACTTAGCTTTCTTGAGTCACCAAGACCATCTCCTCTCTCCTTCCCAACCGGCCGCTGATGCCCCCACCTGCGTAGCTGCCTGTTGATTGGACATCTGGCCCAAAAAGTGCAGCAGCAGGTGAGGGTTAAAGGGAAATGAGTTTCCAGACTGCAACAGGAGAATGATACAAACCATCCACTGCCCTGGATCCAGCTGCCTCATCCAGTTTTTTAAATATATGAAAGTAAGTCTGATCCTCCTCATCCTCTGTAGCTTGGGGGAAAGTACAGTTACTCAATGTCCAGAGGAACTCGCTTCCCCTTACTCCAAGGACATGAGCAATGCACCAGGACTTATTAATATTCATGTTCTTTGCAGCGTTGTTGCCATTCTGGAAGGACACTATGACCTTTGCAAAAAAGGGGTTTGGGGTGGTTTCATTATTGTTATATTTCCTGACTTCTGTGCTACTGGATTTTTAGAAGAAGGGCTGAGGGCCCAGTGGAGGAAATGTGGTGAGTCAGAAGTGATTGTTAATTGCAGTAAAGGGAGCAGCAGCCAGAGGGAACATGGGTACTCCATCCAGTAATTAATACAGGGAGGCCAGTAATGCATTAATGAAGCTGCTTCAGAACCTGCTACTGGAAGGGGCACCATCTGTGTGTTAACTACAGTTGAAATACAGTTAACTTGTGGCACTGCTGGAGAGCCGGCGGGGGTTGCCCAGGCTGTCACCCCAGGCCTGTGGAAAGGGAAGTAGTAATGCTGGAGGTGGCTTTCAATGGGGAGTCACGCCATCCACGTGGGCATGTTTAGGGACCCAGGGTGCAATGAGCTGAGCAGCCCCCTTTGGAGAAGGGAATGACACAGTGGTGAGCAGTGAATGGGGTGCATTGGGGGAAGGAGGGAGCAAATGGCTGCGGGGAGAGGTGTACCAGGCCCAGCACACACCCAAAGACAAGCCCATGGACTGTGAAGCTCTTTGGGCCTCGCCCAGATGGCTGCTCAGCATCTGCAACTTCTGCAGGAGCCAGTGAGAGCTGTGGATTCTCAGAATCCTGCTCTGATTACACACAAAGGAACCCATTTCCAGGAGTGGCTGCCTGCCCTCAGTCACAGCAGTAACCTGTCCAGCAGCACATCGCCAGTGCTGGACCATCTCCTTTTCTAAACATACTAGTGTCTTGTCCAGCCTGGCCGTCCTTGTGCGGCGGGATGAGGCTCCCATCCTTTCCCCCGGGAGATCCTTTCCCGGGCGAACTGAACTCATTGTAGGAAAGTTTTTCGGTGTATCTGCTCAGTTGCCTAGGAACATCTAGATGTGTGCGGATGTTGTAGGTGCAGCTAAGGCAGCCATTGTGGGGAATTTGGTAGTGGATTTCCATTTTTAAAGCAGACACGACCGCAGAGTATTTCCCTGGAAAAACACCTTGACCCCCTGAATGTGGCCACCTCTTCCTGAAGGTGGAGGGCTGATTCTTGAGCAAGCTGTGGCTTTGTGTTCCAGAAAACATGATCCGTTACACGGGCAGCCCGGACAGCCTGCGCTCCCGCACACCCATGATCACACCTGACCTGGAGAGCGGTGTCAAGATGTGGCATCTAGTCAAGAATCATGAGCATGGAGACCAAAAAGAAGGTGACCGGGGCAGCAAGATGGTGTCCGAGATCTACCTGACCCGGCTGCTGGCCACCAAGGTATAATGCTGGAGAAGGGCAGTGGAACTTTGAAGACGTGGGCTTCAGAGGGGTTGAAGGAGGAGATGGGACTCTTCACGAGCAAGACAGGAGAGACTGTTCCCAGTGTAAGGGGAAGCATGAGACGAGGTGTGAAGCCAAGGGAGGGTAAAGGGAGAAGCTTGGGAAGTACGTGGGGAGAGCGCAGTAGAAAGTGAGAAGAGCTTGAATTTAGGAGCCAGTCAGTGGAGAGGGCCAGAAGGCGGGGAGACAACATGTGCAGAGCGACGGGACAGGAAGTTGGCTCTGGGAGCAATGGTTTGGGTCGGCTGGCTTGGAGGAGAGGGGAGAAGAGGGGAGACCAGGAAGAAGCAGGTTACAATAGTCAAGGTGGGAGGCGACGAAGGCACGGACAACGGGTTAGTGAGAAAAGGAGGGTGGCTTCTGGTGGTATGAACGAAGGGTTTAGTGAGAGACTGGGGAGGGGGAGGGAGAGGGCAGCAGCGAGGCTGTGAGCCTGGACGAGGGAGGAACGGTGGCATTACCAACAGTGGCTTCCTGCACAGGGATCCCTGTGTGTGCAGAATTATGTGGGCAGGAGCAGATTGGTTTGAGGATATACCCTGAATTGTTTGTAGAGCCGACCACATGTGATTCAAGAGGTCAAGGGGAGCCTAGGGAGCACGTCCTGGACATGTTCAAAGGACAAAGCCAGCCTGGCAAAATGGGACTGTGAGTTATGCCACAAACCCGTAGGGAACGTTACTCACTGTCCCACCCCTCCCTCTGGCCCACGCGGACACCAGGCTGTCTCACCAGTGGTGCTTGCGCTGGAAGGCGTACCAGCCAGTTAGATGCTTCATCATGCATCGTGGAGGGGCAGCTCAGCGGGATGGGCTGAGACAAACACGCTCACCTCTCCGCAGGTTAGGTTATGTCACTCACAGAGAGCTGGGGGAGCCATCTTGCCTGATGCATGGACAAAGGAGGGAGCGAAGCGCTCAGTGGAGCATGCTGGCTTGACGGGGAGAGCAGCAGGCATCTGCCTGGGCTGACGGGCTGCGGGGAGCACATTGGTCCTTGGCAGTGAGCACTCACTCTCTCGTCCCGCGCAGCCCTGCATGGCAGATTGCCTGACAGATCTATAACTTTTGTCCCATAAATGCTAAACTTCTGCACGGCCCCACCTCAATGTCACGCGGTGCTGGCACCTAGTTATTGACCCGGAATTGATTTTGTTGACACCTCAAATGCTGCTGGCAGCGCAGCAGGCAGGGGCTGCAAAGGGATGCTGCATTTGGGGATGGAAACAGCCACTACAGGGTGCTCGAGTCCAGGTCCGTTCTCAGTCCTTATCTTCAAGGCGCACTGTAGCCTGGACCCAGGGTATCTAAAGAGCCTGAAGCCCTGGGATGAAAACCATAGTTGACAGCTCCACTCCCGTGGTCCAGCAGAACTCTCCACCACCAGGGTCAGGTTCATCTGTGCAGGAGACAGAGGTTTCTGGGGCTGGTCCCAGACTGCGCAGTGAACTCCCCCAAGAACTAAGGATCATCCCAAACCTCCCCACCTTCTGCTCCCCATGCAGAGCGTGCTGCTTTGGTCTGCCTCCTCTGACCCCAATACAGCGACCAGGTATGGGTATAAAACAAACCCTAGCATAGTGGAGAGGAGGAGAGAACAAACCACGTGACCGATGTTCATCCCATTGCGTAATGCATGACCAGAAGGTCCTCGGATACTGCAGTGATGGGAGTGAAATAAGAACCTGTAGACTAGAACATGGGAGGACATGCTGGCTCAGGGGATCAGCAGAGGGCCACACAGCCTTTCGCTGCCTTATTGATGGTGGAAATCTGGCTCGGGTCCACAGTGGCCAATAGTCATTAACGTCTGGTGGCTGTTCAGGGGCCTGGGCAAAAGGAGTTGGCTGCATTTAAGTCTTGTTACTTGTACAAAGATCTCTAGCAGAATCATAGACTCATAGAACCCCAGGGTTAGACGGGACTGCAAGGGACATCTAGTCTAACCCCCTGCCAAGATGTAGGATTTGTTGGGTCTAAGCCATCCCAGACAGATGGCCACCCAGCCTCCTTTTGAAAACCTCCAGTGAAGGAGCTTCCACAACTTCCCTGGCAGTCTGTTCCATTGGCTGTTCTTACACTTAGGAAGTGTTTCCTGAGATTTAATCAAAATCCACTCTGCTGGAGTTTGAACCTGTTACCTCTTGTCCTGCCCTCTGTGGCAAGAGAGAACAATTTTTCTCCATCTTTTTTTGGCAGCCTTTCAAGCATTTGAAGACTGTGATCATGTCCCTCCTTAATCTCTTCTTTTCCAAACTAAACATACCCAGGTCCTCCAGCCTTTGCTCATATGACTTGCATTCCATCCCGTTTATCATCTTTGTCACTCGCCTCTGGATCCTTTCCAGTTTCTCTACATGCTTTCTATCCATTAGTGACCAAAATTGGACACAATACTCCAGCTGAGGCCTCACCAGTGCTGAGTAAAACAGTACTATCACCTCCTGTGACTTGCATGCTATGCCTCTGTTAATGCAACCCAAGATTGAACATGCTATTCTTGCAGCAGCATCACATTGTTGACTCATGTTGAAGTTGTGATCCACCATAACTCCCAGATCCTTCTCAGCAGTGCTGCTGCCAAGCCAGTTATCTCCCATTCTGTATTCTCCCCTTGTTGGCAGTCTCATTATAGAGGCCAAGGATGGGTTTTGGACTCCATCCATGGAAACTGAAAGTCTCTCCTTCGCTGGGTCAGGGCTGGGCAGTTTTCAGCACTGCTGGTTGATAGGCAGATACCTAAAGCATGTCCAGGCATTATTAGCATTACATGGATGTGAATAACTAGCAGTGCTGACCGGGGCACTTCCCCACTAACCAAGGGGCTTTGTGCGACTGCCCCTGATTAGAGAGGTTGCTGGGCCCGCTCTTCTCTGGCCCCAGGAGTCTGCCCACCAGCCTGGGGATAAGGGGTATGAAGAGGGCCAGTCTTAGCACAGCTCACACAAGGACCTGTCAGAGGGTGAGGCTCACCTGGCACATCTTCCACATCCTGCAGCGGGAACCTCTGGCACCGGCACGTCACTCTCCTCTGGGGCAGACCCATCAGCAGTAGCGGTGTTGGAAGCTGCTGTGTAGACAAGGCTCAGGCGTTTATAACCATCAAGTTATCTAATCCGATTCTGAGCAGAGTTGGACAATACAGTGGCAAGACAGCCTGAGGCTTTCCTACTCTGTAGCAGCCACCATTGCTCCGACCGGTGGAGATGTAGTGGTGGTGAATTCGTGTGCACAGCCATAGTTGTGTTCACACACACACACACACACAGTCTGAGTCTGTCCACTGGACAGGGGACTCTGTCAACTCATAAGTCCTGCTCTGGTGTTTCAGCTGTATGCTCAGTCCCCTGATGGGACAGCCTTTGGTGTCTAATCCCCAGCAACTGAATAGGAAATTCTAACCAGGTTATTCTTCTGTCGATGGACACAGAGTATGCAATTGCTCTGTCTGTCTTTGAATGTGCCCTTCCCCATAGCATCTAGGGGCCATAATGGGTCCGGCAACGTAAAAATAAAGGGGCACCCCCATGGGGCAAGATCCCTAGCTGATGTAAATCAACAGTCATTGGAGCAAGGCTGATTTACACCTGCTGGGGATCTGGATGCCACTGAACATCCTTGGTGTTCAGCTCAGATACTGGTGGACCACAAACAGAACTCCAGATTCTGCCTGTCCCGTCTGCCCTCTCTTGGGAGCCAGGCAGGGAGCCAGCTGGGAATTTGACACAGCGACAAGGAAAACCAGAAAGCCTATTCCCCCCCATCCTGGCACTTGGTATAAGAGAAATTTCCTCTCCCCATCTTGTGCCTCTGAGAGTGAGGGAAGAGCAATTGCTGCTAACACAGTCCGGGGGATACTTCGCTAAACTGAGAATGGTTTTTACCCTGCTAAGTCCCTGACCTCTGAGAACTGGAATCTTTTGCCTAGAAGCCTTGGAGGGTTTCTCTGCATTCGGCTGGGCCAATGAGAGAATCAATTCCCCCTGGAAACTGATGCTGAGGGCGGCTCCTCTGTGTCAGATTTCCCCTCCCGGCCCTCCCCGTGCTGCAGGGTTTTGTTCTGTTTTTCAGGAGCGCTCTCTCTCTCTCTCTCTGTTTGTTTCTCAAAGAATAAATCAAATGGGGCATCAGCAAGGGACATCAGCCTGCTAATTAAGCTTTGGTGCGTTTGTTAGTGCTGTGTAAACTCTACCCACCCTGGCAGAACTCGGCACTCCACTTCCAGCCAGGGGAATCTTGTCGTGCATCTGCCGTGACAGCACGAACCTTTCCATTGCAGGGAATTTGTCACTTTAGGAGTTGAACTGGTTAAGCAATTACAGTTATTAACATGTTGTAGGTGGAGATTTCCTAGCTCTGCTGAAAGAGGAGTGCTGGGAACACAGGCTGGAGCTCGTACACAACCACCTTTGCCAGTTGCATCTCAATCCTGGCCTGGAGCTCACCTTGCCATTCCAGTCCGGTGGCAGCCCGGTCCTCCTGACCCGCCCTGCCCTCGGATTTCCACTGCCAAGCCTGCGCCCCCTCAGCGTGCACCAGCTTGGTCACTGCACCTCAGCTGTGACCTACCTGAACCTCTGTTCCACTCGCAGGCCTCAACACCACTTCCCTCATTGCACCCCCAGTCCTGACCCACCTGACCTCCAGCACTCACTGCACCTGCTATCAATGCACCTCCATTGTGATCTCTGTCACCCCTCCTATCCCAGACCTGGGCACCACTCCTGGCTTCTGCCTGCACACCAATCCTGACCTGCATTACTCTTCGCTGTTTCACTTGCGAGCAGAGATTGAATTCATAGGAAGAGTGGGGTGTGGTTTTATGGTGTTCATCACTCATGGGGAGGACCCTGGGCCATTGAAGATGCTAGGTGTGTTAAGTACATGTGCCCACTCAACCTCCAGACCCCTCACGTTCAGATTGTCCCGTTAGGTGTCCTGTTCTTGCTGATGAGGCAGTGATCACGGTGGTCTCTAAGCATGGTGATCTGGGATCTCTCCTATGGGAGCGAGAGGAAACCTCATCAAGCTCTACACTAGCATATATCGAAGTCAGGTTCCACTTATGCATTGCACGATGGATGCTCTTTCAGGCCCTACTCCCAGTGCAGAGGATGGCAAAATATCGTTGGGAGCAGGATCAATCATTTGTTGCTCAGTGCACAGGTCGGGCTTCTCTCGCATGCAAAATGCCCACCTCTCCCATCCCCATCCCCACAACACACTGGAGCAGATTGACTTCACTGGAGTGTCACCAGTGTACACCTGCGGCAGATCTGACCCCAAACCTGAAATCTCCCAGTCCCTTTTGCGATATGCAATGTGCCTGATGCTGCGCACAAATCCCTTGGCATTCTGTGACCTGGGGGCCAACAGGAGGACCCCATTTAACAACACAGGAGAGCAAACCCTTCCCTTTCTCCGCTGAGTGTTCCCCACCACTGCACCTCAGCCCTCTCTAAGGAGAGAGAGAGGCAGCTTACCTGGCCTGTTCAGTCTGTGGCTGCTTGCTGAGGCTGCTATCCAGGTCCAAGGCCGAGGGGGATCCCAGTGATACGTGTGCCTGGCAACAGGGTTTAAAGCTCCAGCTTATTTCCCACTGCACAGCTGTCAGATGGCACCAGCTCTCAGTCGCTACTTCCAGGGCTGCAGTCTAGTAGCACTCCTCTGAGCCAGCCTGGCAACCCAAATTCCCCAGGGAGGACATCAGAGCCCCAGGGCAGTGTCTCACTCTCTTCCTCCTCCTCCCCTGACCCCGCAGGGCACTTTGCAGAAGTTTGTCGACGACCTCTTTGAGACGATCTTCAGCACGGCGCACCGCGGCAGCGCCCTGCCCCTGGCCATCAAGTACATGTTTGATTTCCTGGACGAGCAGGCAGATAAGCACAACATCCACGACCCCCACGTGCGGCACACCTGGAAGAGCAACTGGTCAGTGTGATCCCTCCGGCGCGGCCCTGCTCCGGGTCCCAGGCGGAGGGGGAAAGGTTTGGGGTTCTGATGCCCGGGGAGGATGGGCTTGTGGGTAAGGCACTGGCATGGGCTGCAGGACACCTGGGTTCATCTCCCGGCTCTGCCGCAGACTCCCGGTGTCATCTGGGGAAAATTACTTGGGGTGCATCTCTACTGCATTCGGGGGCGGGGGTGTGATTGTAGCCCCAGGAGACGTACGTGAGCTGGTGCGGGCTGGACCCTGGGTAATTACTCATGCACCTAGCTCGTGTTGCCGCAGCTTCATTGCTCCGGTACCTGACTGAGCTGGATGAAAGCTAGCGCAGGTGTTTCTCAAGCTGAGATCACACCCTGTGACGACAGGCTAGACATACCTTTGGTCTCTGTGTCTCCCTCTGTGAAAGGGGTCACGGTAAGTCCCAGGGGTGCTGTGGGGATAGAGCCATTAAGGGCCGTGAGGTGCACAAGTGGTGACAGGGCCACACAAGCACCAAGTGAGGACAGAGCTAGGTAGAGCCTGACTCTGCTCCAACCACTAGACAACGCTTCCCTCCCCACACTTGTTGCCCGTACTGGACTAGAGACAGGGGGCTGAGATCTCGAGAGAGAAGGATCCCTGCTGCTTTTATCCTTTTCGTCTCCCTGTTGCAAAGAGTCCCCTGGGGAATCTTTCCCTCCCTTCTTCTGTGTAAATAGGAGGGACTATAAAAGGCACAGCAGAGGAGAACCACAGGACTCCCAGCTGATGAGTTTTCTCCTTTTACCAGCCATGGTGACTGGCAGGTCGGCACAGTGCCGTGAAATAAAAAAAGAAACCCCATGCATCAAAGAGGCTTTCAGCTAATGAAACATTAGCATATTATTAACATTATCTGTGGTGCTAATCTAAGGCTGATTGCAGCCACTCAGACTAAATGAGCAGGAGGTTTATTTAACAGGGGTAGGGGTGGAGGAAGAAATGATCTCTTCTCAATCAGATTAAATTAACTCCAAGTCACTTCACAGGCCTCATCATTCCCAGCCAGCATTCCCCGCTACCTGTGGCTGGCTGGAGCTTAGCATCAGAGACGTTAGAGATGCCAAAGACCTGTTCCAGGCCACCTTCCCCAGCTCCTCCTCCTCCTGCCTGCTGCTGTTGCAGGTGCTAGCACAGGCCTCTATTCTCCTAGCACTTCCTCAGTTTGAGTTTCAAATATCTCCAGCAACTGGGCTTCGGGTGCTTCCCTTGGGGAGACTGTTTCACTGGAGCCTAATGTGATTGTCTACTGGGATGCTTTTTTCTGACGTTCAGTCCACAAGTTTCCTTGCTCCAGAGGAGTCCGTGGGGAAGATCAGGTGGTGATGTAGCCAAGAAGGATGTATTAACACTGCCTGCTGGTATCTGGAGGGTGTAGACACCAGTGGTAGAGGTGAATTGTTTAGGATGGTATTATGGACACAGGACAACTAGAAGCTGTGACAGAGCGATTCTGGCGGGACCCAACTGAGAGTGCCAAATCAGGACCAATTGCTTAAACTGGGCAGTCACAGCCCTAGGCTGGGGTTTTTCCACCTCTAAGGCAAACCAAACCAGCCAGACAAAAAGGACTTTGGTCTCACCCCACTAGCTAACCACAAGTCACACAAGCAATTTCCTTAGACACTCCAGTCTCCCAGTATCACCACCAGTGCACTCGTCCTGGGGATGAATGGTTATGAAAACCAACACCCCAATAAAAGAAAAAGGTTCCCTCGATCCCAGAGGACCAAGCCCCAGACCCAGGTCAATATACACATCAGATCTTACCCACAAATCACGCTGTTGCCAATCCTTCAGAATCTAAAATCTAAAGGTTTATTTACAAAAGGAAAAAGGTAGAGATGAGAGGTAGAATTGGTTAAATGGAATCAATTACATACAGTAATGGTAAAGTTCTTAGTTCAGGCTTGCAGCAGTGCTGGAGTAAACTGCAGGTTCAGATTAAGTCTCTGGAACATCCCCCGCTGGGATGGGTCAACAGTCCTTCGTGCAGAGCTTCAGTTTGTAGCAAAGTCCTTCCAGAGGTCAGAAGCAGGATTGAAGACCAGATGGAGATGAAGCATCAGCCTTATATAGGCTTTTCCAGGTGTAAGAATCTCTTTGTCTTCACTGTGGAAATTTACAGCAAGATGGAGCCTGGAGTCACATGGGCCAGTCCCTGCATACTTTGCTGAGTCACAAGGCGTGTCTGCCTTCTCTCCATGGGTCCATTGTGTCCTTAATGGTCCTTAATGGGCCATCAAACAGGCTAGGCAGAGCTAACACCAGCTTGTCTGGGAGGCTTCCCCCAGAAGCACAGCACAAACTTGAAATACAGACAGCATAGAGCCAACATTCATAACTTCAACTAAAAATGATACAGACATATAGACAGCATAATTATAATCAGCAACCCAGAACCTGGTCTTAGACACCTTATATGACCCCCTTTACTTAGGATTTGGTGCCACTACAGGACCTTGGTTGCAACCCATGTTCTATATGGTCCCCATTTATATCAATAACGTCACACCCCCAACGCAAAATTGATGCAGGAAGGGATGACAAAACATCGCAGACTGCATCCCAAGAGCCCCCTTTCCTTGGGTCTGTCTCACTACAGCTAGTGTTGGGCTAGAGGCCGTACCAGTGTATAACCGAAATGGTTTATCAAAGTCCTGTTCAATAACATGAATGGATCTCTTTACAAACTTAAGGTATAACTTGGTTAGCTTTTGCAGGATGGTTCCTGTATGTTTCAGGTGATCTTGCCAAGAGCTAAAGAAAACAGCTACTTTATCCATACCAGCTTTGGCCAATGTTTTGAACCCAATTAACATTAAACCAATGTAGATATTGATGTTGTTCATAGTACAGGACTTTTGGCATTTAGCCATGAACGCAATATGGTAGTGTGCCTCAGTTTCCCCTTTCATACAGCACATCAGGTCTGGAATGTATTTTCCCCTGTGAAAAGTTCCAACACTGTTTACAGGCATTAACTGTGAAACATCAGTATAGCAAGGCCCTTTAACATAAAGTGTGTTTTCATGTATTCCTTTCAACATGTTCAAGGGATTTTCCAAAAGATTAGGCACATTATACATTGTTACAGTTAGCATTAGCAATAACAACAAATTGATTGCAAGTGTCCATCTACAAACATGTTTGTCATGCCACACCCTTGGCTCAATACCATTGGAGTTTGGGCCTTTTAGGGTTAACCTGTGGCTTCCCTTTGCAAAATTCAGTCTTCTCTTTCCTTCTTGTCCTGCAGGATTAAACCCTGACTTCTCTTGCTTAACAGAATTCACTGGCTGATGGGGTGGGCCCTCTGTGCTAACAGCTATTAGCAAGTCTTTCTTCTCCCTGCCAGCCAAGTAATTCGCATCAACACAGATACTAGCTTTTAACTTCTTAGCTGCTATGGATTCCAAGGCTGGACTTTGTCTTACAGAGATACCACACAAATCCAAAGAGTCTGAGGGTGAGAGCTGGCTTGCTCTCCCCTGCCTCCTCAAGCATTCAGCCATAAAACTGTTCTGCTTTGAAAAACCAGTAACTGAATCTGTCCTCAGATCCTGAAGCACAGACTGCTCACTTACCGATTCAGCATGGAGACATTCCTGTCCCAACAGCATTGTCTCCCCAACAAGCTGGCTACACACAGCCAGGTGGTTATAGGGCTGCTCAACTTCCTTAACAGCTTCTACTCCACCTGAGACCTTTTCAAAGCTGCCCACACTGGATCTTTCAAAAGGAAAGTCAGTGGATCCATTCACAACAGAAAATTTCTGGCTGTTAGGAACTGAAACTTCCCTGATTAAATCACTTTTACACCCTTCAGTTGCAGTAAACTGCTTGCACAGGCTACCATGAGGATTCCTTTCCCTAGGAGCTTCTCTAAGCAGCAATTCACCCCTCACAGAAATTCTGCCCTTCCCCTCTCCACCTAGGGCTTGCTTTACAGGAACACTTCCCTGAGCAACCACAGCCGCTTTCTGGGTCTCACCTACACTTAGACTCACTTCAGGCCCCACAGGCGGATTTCTACACAATCCCCTTTTAGGCACACCTACAGACTTTCTAGATAACAGGTCAGAAGCAGTCTCCTTCCCTTGGCCATGAACAAGTTCAGGAATCTTTTCCTTCTTGCTACAAGTTGTTAAACTGTCAGTACGTAACACACTTAAATCACTTTCATGCTCTCCTTGTGCCTTGGCTAGGGTATCTCCCTGATCAGACAGAGTTGCTGCACCCTTTTCCAACCACACATTAGCAACTGGCAAACTACAAGCACCAGAATTGTTTGTTCTCTGGGATTTTGCTATGACACTAACTGGATGCAACCTAGTCACAGTGCCATTCTCCCCAGCAGACACAAACTTAGGACTATTCCCTTCCTGGGCTTTAGCTGTATTTACAACCAACTCCGAGACAACTGAATCACCCTCAACCATCACAGGCTGAAAGGCCCCTTCTGTTTGCTCCACAGACACAGAAGAGCCGGAGACACATTCTCCTTCACCAGACACACAGCTTGGGATTTCACTTCCCTTGTCCCAGCACACAGGGCTGTTCACAGACAACTGCTTGGAGACTGGGGTAGCTTCCTTCATAGGCAAGTCAATACTCCTGACAGAGATAGGCACATTCCCTCCACTGTCACATTTCTCCACACAGGAAACAGGTAAGGGATATGGACACTCATTTTCCACTATCCCTCCCTTCCCAAACTGCTGATTAGACAAAGCCATCAGCTCACAAGGCTGCCTAGGCTCCTCCAAACTTTCCCTTCCAGGCACATTGCCTCTCCCAACAGATAAGCTGCTGCTCTTTTCACTACACTGAGCTACTTTTAGCAAATCACAGTTACCCATTTCAGGTTTACTTCTACAAGCTGCACTAGCCACCAATCCATTACCCATTACAAATTTACCCACTCCTTCCTCAGTTAGGGATTTAACCTGAGATACATTTTCCTCCCCAATGAGATCTTTCTGCTCTTGATCTAACTCCAGATTTCCTTCTGAGACATCAGACAGACATTCAGAAACTTCATTCCCAGACACACTGCTTTTTTGCACAGACAAACCTTTGGAGCAACCCTCCTCAGGCAAATCATTGCTCACAATAGACACAGGTTTAAGATTATTCCTCTCCTGTGACTGGCTACCTGGACTGAACAAAGCTTTCACATTTTCCCCAATTAAAAGATCTTTAGGCAATAACTTCCTGACACCAGCTATCACTTCATGCTGAGCCCCATTCCACTCAAGGTGGATTCTGGCTAAAGGCACACGGACAGTAAACTCACAGAGGATCACAACATTCACACTCTGATTTGGTAAATAATCTTCCTCTTTGACCAGATCTGCTTTAACAAGAGTGATGTTAGAAGCCATAATTTGCCCTAAACAGCTTTTACCATTGACTTTTACACTCTCTATGAATTTTCCATTACCATTCCCATCCATAGCACTGGCACAATTTATGGGGCCACCCCCTATTGAACACACAGTAACAGCATTGACATAAAAGGTGGCATTGTTGGGGTACATTTGGTTACCCCCAGACAACTGCTCAGATTTATACAACATACCAACATTGTTACAAACTGGACTTTCAAGAGGATACAGTCTCTGCTGTTCTTCCATTGCTTTTTTGACTTGGATTTGGAGTCTAGCTGTCTCCTGTTGCATTTGTCGAGTTTTCTCCTCAGCAGCCAGCAGCTCCAGACGCCTCTTACGAGCTTTTTCTTCTCTCTTAGCAACTTCTTTCTTTCTCTCCTCAGCCTCTTTCTCCATTCGAATTTCTGCCAGTTCTTGCTCATAATCAAACTGCAGGCTGTCTCTCAAGGCTTGCAGTTTCCTTGCTTTTCCTGATGCTTTCTGTCTCATGGTCACTGATCTTTAACCAAGCAAACTCTCAATCCCAAAGTTAAAATTTGGATAGCGTGGGGTTCTGACCCAAAGCTTAATTGACCTGGTTCTGTGGATCCAAGCACGACTACGCCACTGTGACAGAGCGATTCTGGCGGGACCCAACTGAGAGTGCCAAATCAGGACCAATTGCTTAAACTGGGCAGTCACAGCCCTAGGCTGGGGTTTTTCCACCTCTAAGGCAAACCAAACCAGCCAGACAAAAAGGACTTTGGTCTCACCCCACTAGCTAACCACAAGTCACACAAGCAATTTCCTTAGACACTCCAGTCTCCCAGTATCACCACCAGTGCACTCGTCCTGGGGATGAATGGTTATGAAAACCAACACCCCAATAAAAGAAAAAGGTTCCCTCGATCCCAGAGGACCAAGCCCCAGACCCAGGTCAATATACACATCAGATCTTACCCACAAATCACGCTGTTGCCAATCCTTCAGAATCTAAAATCTAAAGGTTTATTTACAAAAGGAAAAAGGTAGAGATGAGAGGTAGAATTGGTTAAATGGAATCAATTACATACAGTAATGGTAAAGTTCTTAGTTCAGGCTTGCAGCAGTGCTGGAGTAAACTGCAGGTTCAGATTAAGTCTCTGGAACATCCCCCGCTGGGATGGGTCAACAGTCCTTCGTGCAGAGCTTCAGTTTGTAGCAAAGTCCTTCCAGAGGTCAGAAGCAGGATTGAAGACCAGATGGAGATGAAGCATCAGCCTTATATAGGCTTTTCCAGGTGTAAGAATCTCTTTGTCTTCACTGTGGAAATTTACAGCAAGATGGAGCCTGGAGTCACATGGGCCAGTCCCTGCATACTTTGCTGAGTCACAAGGCGTGTCTGCCTTCTCTCCATGGGTCCATTGTGTCCTTAATGGTCCTTAATGGGCCATCAAACAGGCTAGGCAGAGCTAACACCAGCTTGTCTGGGAGGCTTCCCCCAGAAGCACAGCACAAACTTGAAATACAGACAGCATAGAGCCAACATTCATAACTTCAACTAAAAATGATACAGACATATAGACAGCATAATTATAATCAGCAACCCAGAACCTGGTCTTAGACACCTTATATGACCCCCTTTACTTAGGATTTGGTGCCACTACAGGACCTTGGTTGCAACCCATGTTCTATATGGTCCCCATTTATATCAATAACGTCACAGAAGCAATGGGATGAAATTAAGGAAAGGAAAATGTACGTTGGCTGTTAGGAAAAACCCACTGTTGTGAAGATCTGTTAGGGTGGAGTAATCTCCCTCCAGGAAGTGATAGAAGCCCCAGCCCCGGAGACATTTGAAATTGGACTTACCAAAACCCTGGAGATGGAGATCCAGTGGGTGGGCTCTGATAGCAAGGATTCATCTCCCAACTCCTAGTTATAAACACAGAGTTGTGCAACGCCCAGCCTGCTGGAACTGGGGGCTGCCTGAGGATCCAGCTCTGCAGGATGCCACAGGGTGGTTACATGCCATTACGGTATCAACTGGTGCACAGAGTTATAGCTGTGAAGCTAAATCCCAACTCCCCAGTATTATCTGTCCATGTCCACCCCAGGTATTGCTGAGACCGAAAAGCCAGACTGCTCCCCACTTACAAGCATTAATACTACTAAGGCTTTGCACATATATGACCTCTTCTGGCCACATAGGGTGGAGTGATTAGCAGTCAGGTCTCATCCCAACACCCTTGCAAGGCCGGTAAGTATTATCCCCATTTTACAGACATTAATAGGAACCACCGAGAGGGTAAGAGGCCAATTCTGCCAGCCCAGCTAGTTCCATTGATGTCAGTGGGGCTCCTTGCGGAGTAAGCTGCTTCTCAAGGTGAATAAAGGTGTCCGAATCTGGCCCTCCGTGAAAAATCTAAGGATGCCCTGGACCAAAGCCAGCTCTGGAGTCAACTCCCTTGACTTGAGTAGAGTCCCATCAGGAATGAGTTTGAGCCATTGCATAGCAGTTTACAGCCAGAAATCCTGCCTCCCAGTCACATGCTCCAATCCTGTTGTTACTGTAGAGTAGCGAGATCGCCTGTGAAACAACACCCCGACTGAACCATCTTCTTCCACCTCTGCCTTCCTCCCTGCAGTTTGCCACTACGGTTCTGGGTCAACATGATCAAAAACCCCCAGTTCGTATTCGACATCCACAAGAACAGCATCACAGATGCCTGCCTCTCGGTGGTGGCTCAGACCTTCATGGACTCCTGTTCAACCTCGGAGCACCGTCTGGGCAAAGACTCCCCTTCCAACAAGCTTCTGTATGCCAAGGACATCCCCAGCTACAAGAATTGGGTGGAAAGGTGAGTCCTACACCGAGGAGACGGGTTGGCATGAGCCAGAGCTGTACAATGTGGGCCAGCTCTGTGGGCAGAGGCTGCAGCCTGGTGTCCCGTGTGCTGCCGCCGGTAACGGAGCTGCATTAGAAGGCTGCAGCGCTTAGCTATTTAATTTGGTTTAAGACCCGATGGAAAGAACCATCTGGGCCATTTAGCTCGATATGCCTCACGCCAAAGATGGACAGGTCAGTGAGAGGAATATGCTGAGGTTGTTTTCGGATGTCATTTCTCTGGCGGAGAAACTGGTGTGTGGAGTCTGAGGGAGATGGATAGTGTGACTGATCGGGGTTGAGGCCTGCCACCCAGTCTGGGAAGGATGGCTCTGTGTTCTAAGCATTGGGTGTGGAATCTCTACACACTGCAGAGCCACCAGTGCAAATCCTGGTTCAGCTGCCTTGTTTACCTTCTGAAGCTAATAGATTTCCATGCAGGTGACCATGTGTTGGGTCCTTTGGATGAAACCCTGAAGAACAAAGGGACAGGCTACTTTGGAATTAAAGATCTCCAGGCATTCTCTGACAGAGCAGGGGTTTGCCCAAACACCCTAACCATAAACTCCCCCACCTGCATACTCACTGCTGTGCAGTGGACTGTGCACTCTCCCAGTTCCTATCTGCACAGTTCAGTCAGTGCTTTGTGCCCAGTTAATGTAAGATTTTTCTTTTCATCTTAATAATAGAGAGGTAGATCTTATGGGACCAGCTCTGGCAAAGCTTCTATGGACTTCAGTAGGAGTTTGCTTGAGGAAGCTTTGTAGAATTTAATGCATAGTTTGTTTTCCAATGTCCCCATGTTTGGTAGGCAGTACTGACAGGTTTTGGAAATGCACAGCTGGAAAATGCTTGCTGTACACTAAACATGGACCCAAGGTTAACATCAGGGAGTTCATATAAAACTGTGCACAGTTTTAAACAATTATTCAGCTGGCTGGATAGATAGATACTGTCTACAGTTGATCATACACCACACTGGTTTATATGAATTCTTCGTTATTGTAGCTATACCTTTGTATATCACAGTATATTTCTTTTAATGGAGGGGTTAGTCATTCTGATATGTCAGCGAAAGGAGACCATAGCTGGTTAAAGGTTTCTATGCTTTAGTCAGAGTTAAATGAAATCCTTTCTAATGCAGCTACTGTCGGTTACTGATTTTGTCCAGACAATTATTTTTAGCAGCAGTTTAGACACTTCCATTTTTTACGAATGTAGTTTCTTAGCAACCAATCGGGCACTTAGGAGCTACCTTGCTTAATTATGACCTGTTTCTTATACTGTGCCCAAGTTTGCTCATATGTAAAGAGCTTGGGAACAGGCTGTATCTGGACACTGGGAATGAGCTATAGAGATATTTATTTGTGGATTGTGCATTCAGGTCATTCACGACCCAAAGATGTTATGATCTGGTAGCTCTTTGGTGGTTTGTGTGAAATGGGATGTTGGTTTCAATGGACAGATACCTAGCTCACACCCTCCACTGCAACTTGTACAGTCACTCTCATTAGCAGTCAGCTGATAGGTCCAAGGACTGAAAGGGTCATGGTGACCAAAGTCCCTTCCCATCCCTAGAGGTGTCTCTGTCCTTCAGGTTGTGGGGTGAGGGCACTTTGGTGGGAAGGGGGGTATGGAGAGCTTGTCCCAGTGCTGTGCCTCTTCTCTGGATAAATAGATAGCTTCAGTCTCCAGGGCTTTTACCAGCACTGTATTCATTAAAACTGGATCGTGTGCCCATTAAGAGTAGGTGTTACTCTTTCTTGGAAGCTTTCCCAGAACAACTGGATGAGTCTGCATTCATAAATCAGGTGCATCAAAGCTCCCACTGCTAGTTAATATTGCCAGCTTTTATCTGAGACAGACCCGGGAGCTGCTGGGGTGATTTTTAATGGTCTACAAAAACTTTGCAAGGTTCCTTGCTGTTGTATTAGCTGAAGCCCAAAGCAGGTTGTGAGTCTGTGAATATCAATGTCGGTTTTGCCACTCTTGTCTTTTCTGAAATGCAAGTGCCTGGCTCTGAGATGCACAATGCACCTGGAATGAGGATGATTGTTGCTTCCATTTCAGAGAAACCAGCAAGCAGTGCCTAGATCCTAGGGTGATGGGTGTGTTAAGGATGGAAGATAGGACGGATTTGCACCCAACTGCTAATGAATTCCTTGCTACTTTTTTACAGCCAGGTAGGGTGTGAGTTATTCCAGTTAATGCAATAGTCATCGTCAGCTGACAGGATCGTCACTCAAGACAGTTGGGTTTTAAAGACAGGGAGTCACAGCCAGAGAGTTTCTGAGTTGCTAAGGAGTTTGCAAGAAGGAACCTGAAATCAGATGAATTGTCCTGTGTAGGAACATTAGAGCTAAGAGTGATTGTGCACGGGTGCTTGGTGACAATATCTATCTGGAGGAACTCTGGAGCAAAAGCCAGGTATCTGTCCTAGTATGCATCTATCTAAAATTAATGCTAACTTAGCTAGCCCATCCCAGACACCCCCGTGCTCCAAGCCAGCTACTTGTATGTAAGGGTGCTCAAAAGACATCAAAGCAGGGTCAGCAGCCATGGTTACTCCTGGGGTAATTCTGCGTCAAAAAATTACAAACTCCGCGCCAAACAATTAAACATTCTGCATATTTTTATTTGTCAAAACAACACAATATAATCCACCAGTTTCAATTATTGTAGTAATTTATTTCAAAATACCCGTCAGCAAATATGTCTGTAACAATACAGACAGCAAAAAAGATTCAGGAAATGTTTTTTGACAGATTCCTTACCAGGCATATTAATGCAGAACCCTGAGTGATAATTCATTTACACTACAATACAGAACCATATTTCCCACACCCCTCAGAAGCAGTGCAACGGCTTGGGGGAGTCAGGGGCAACGGAGGAGCTGAGGAAGAGGGAAGTAATTGCTGGAAAGGAGCCTGGGAGTGAATTTGGAGGGTTGTTGGGTATGGGTGGGAAAAGTATGGAATAGGTTTTTTGGGACGACGGGGAGGGATTGTTAGGGAGCTTCCTCCATGCAGCCCCTGGCTGACCCCCAGCCTTTCCCATTCAGTCAGGCACATCTGCCTGTGTCCCTCCATCCCCACTCAGACACCCACTCCCCCCATCCCCATGTGGCCCTGCACCCCCTCAGCCAGTCCCCTCCACCTGTCCCCATGTGTCCCTCCACCCCCACTCAGACCCCCCCCTCCCTGTCCCCAGGTGTCCATGCACCCCCCAACCCCATGTATCTCTGTGCTCCCACTCAGCCACTCCCCTTCCCCCATGTGGCCCTGCACCCCCTCCTCCATCCCCATGTGGCCCCGCACCCTATCCCCCTGTGACCCTGTGCCTCTACTCCCATTCAGCTCCAGCCCAGTCTATCCGCACTAGCTCGTATGAACCCGTCTGTGACACACACTCCCAGCAGCCCCATGTGCCTCTCACTGTCTGTCTTCTGACCAGGCCTGACAGGTGCTGTGAAGAAGGCACTGCAGGTTCTTTCTCTTCCCTCTGGTAGCTGGGGCTGGCCGGGAGTGGCTGCTCTGTTCTAGTGCCACAGTGCCCTCTGGTGGGCAAAAGACGGGACTGCAGCAACTTCCCAGCAAAAGCTATTTTCTGCGGAAACAATTAAAAGTATCCATGGTACATGAATTATGCGCATGCACAGTGGCACAGTATTCCCCCAGGAATACATGGTACATGTTTCAAGCAGAACATCCAGCAGCACCAGGTGAAAGTAAGTGCTGGGTATGGATGAGCACCCAGGCAAAATACTACCCATGCAGAGCTTGGGCTGTGGGTGCAGGATGGGGGGGGGGAACAAAAGCAGGTTCAGACCCTGACATATTCCCAGCTTGCTCTTCTGGGTCCATGGTTTAAATGGACTTCTAGGTTTCAGTGCTGCTGGACGTGGAGCTGAGCTCTAACCAGAACCCCGATCTGAACAGCCCTGAGATTTGGAAGAGCTGAGTTCTGGATTCAGTCTCTGTAGCTGAGGCCACCTCTGGGTGAAAACATGCAGCGAAAACTAGCTAGAGCCAGCCAGAGCTTGGGCATCTCTGGCACAAAAGGTGAAGGTAGGAAGGGGCAGGAGAATGAGATGGAGAACACAGGAAGAGACAACCAGGTGTGTGTGTGTGTACCAGCAACACTCAACCGGTGGTTCTAGAGTGACAGGTGGCTTTTCAAGACCCAAGATGTGCCGCTGTTGTCTGATTGGAGCTCTTCCTTGTTCTGCAGCCGGACAGAGGGGAAAGGACAGAGGAGAGAGTGGACCTGTTGCCGATCTCACCTACACTGGTGTAAGGCCATAGGCTTCACTGGAGTCACCCTGGATTTACATCAGCGGAACTGAGATCAGAACCTGTTCAAGTTTGCTTCAGTGCCAATATTGTCCCTTTGAGCCTAGAAATCCTGGGGATTTGGGAGCACTTAACGTAATCCCAGAGCACTGAGAAGGGGAATGTGTTCTGGCTGGGACCGGCTCATTAGCATTCACTAGCGCTGGAAATATGACAAAGGGCTGCGGCTGACCTTTCGTTTCTCTCCACGCTGCCAAATTTATGATAACACTTGTTTGAACTTCATTAACACGGCTTAATTGCATTCGTCACGATCAATAAATCGTTGCTGTACAGAAGCCTGTGGCATGAAGGCAGGAACGCAGGGACCCAAAAGGGGGGACAAAAGACCAAAAGCCACTGTACGTTTCCAGCTTATGCCCATGCATCGCATTAAGCATTTAAGATACAGGTGGTGGCACAAAGAAAAGATCAGGTGCTTCCCTCTCACCCCTGATGCTCTTCCGCAGGCTCTTACTGTGCAGTAGCAGTAACTACTCTGAGTACATGGTGAAGCGACATTTATGAGCTTTATTTTAGACACACTCTTACCCCTTCCAAATTCTGCCATCAAAGAAATTTAAGTCTCAACCTTGGTGGATTGAGTCTGGGGCCAGGAGACAATTTTTCTGCTATGTTTGAAGTGAACTGGACAAGGGGTTCCTGAATTATGATACCCTAAAATCCAGGTGTTCAACAGAGTTTGAAAAGCTGGCTAACCTCTTCTGGCCATTTTACAGCCAGAAAAGAGAGCTGGTTATGAAATGGTCTGACCTTGTGCAACAAAAACTTATTCGCGGAATAAACTCTAATTATAAAAAAATATCGAGACTTTAAATAGTAACATCAGGGTGGTTCACCAACTCCAAGGAGTTCAGAAGAGAGATCAAAGGACTGCTGGAAATTTCAGCTTTCACTTTAAACAACAGTGAGTTTCTAGCCCCTCTGGCACAGAGGAGGCTCAAAATGTAACTGATCACTAGGGAGGGGTCTTGTCAATAGAAATAATAATAATAACCAGCTCTTGTCACCTGTAGAGCTCAAAGGAGGTCAGTATCATTAGTGCCATTGTTACAGATGGGAAAACTGAGGCATGAAGTGGGGAAGTGACTTGCCAAAGATCAACAAGCAGGTGACTAGAACCTATTTCGCCTAAGTTCCAGTCCAGTGCTATACCCACTAGGCCGTGCTGCCTCCAGCAGAAGGCTGGCGTTAATCAGATGAGCTGAGATCCACTTTAAGGAAGCGATGCTCACCAGTTAGAAACTTCTAATCTTTTCATCACAGATCGCAACATGAGAACAGAGAGAGGGAGCCACTTAAAATTAAATCACTCGATTCATCTATTCAGTGGCAGGCTGGAAGGGGTGCATCCCTGTGCTGCCTGTCCTGTCCTTCCTAGCCCCACTTCTTCCCTTTTGCAGACCTCCTCAAATGCTCATTGGCTCTGGACTGTAGGATGCCTGCAGGAAGCGTGTGTGGGCTAGGCTGGGCTGGGCAGAACAGGGAGCTGAGAGGTGCTGGGGGAGCAGTGGAGATGGGAGCATGGGCAGGCGGCTGAGATGGGACAGTGGAAAGGGGAGGCAGACTGTATTTGCAAGGGTACAATATATGGCCCTCAAAGGGTCTTTAATGAGCAGATGTTAGTTCCTTTCCCCTGCCTTGCGGAGGTTGGGGCATTCACTGTAGGATTAGCTGTCTTTACAGCAAGGCTGGCTGAAGACTTACTAGCCTTTGGCACAACAGCCCCACCAGTTCCCCTTGGAGAGGGTAAGGAGCCGAAAAAGCCATAAAATCAAGACACAAGAGGCTGCCTGCAAAGGTAGAACACTAGTTACAAGCCATTAATAGCAGATCTCTTGATCTGAAGAATGGGTGAGTTGAGCTTCATTTGGAGTCAGGGCCATCTGTTCAGCTATAAGACTAAATATTTCATACCCCAATTAGATGCTGAGATTCCTGCCTTGAACCTAGGCTCTCGCTGCAATCAGACCAATTTGGTGTAACAGAGGCTTGTGGGGGTACCCAGCTGAGAGAGCTAATACATAAACTTAAGCAGCTGTGATGCCTACCAGCCGACCAAAACAACCCCTTAGTCCATCTGCATACGATTCAACAGATGAAACAACTTCATGGGCTTGAATTGCTCCAATTTGCTGCTAGTTCATTACCAAGCTTTTCTCCAGACCGTCTCTGATCTACCAGTGCCGGGTCTGTCAGATACCGAACTCCCATTTGCATGCTTCTTCCTTCGCAGCGTGCAGGATTCGGAATGCTATTGCATAACCCTAATTATGTTATTTCTGTAATTGCGTTTGCCGTCTGCAGCACATGGATTTGTTACAGGCTGCTCAGATGCTAAAACGATTATTAATGAGCACGATCCCAAACCAGCAACGACGACAACAAAAAAATCCCAAGCAAGGCGATTAGCTCCACTAGCCAAGCCCAGGGCATCCTGGAAGAGATCAGCGCTAAGGGCCGCACCAGAGTTGGTCTCTTCTCCCTTGATGAGTTAATGAGTGACTGGGTGCAGGCAGTGACAGCATGGCAGGGCACTGCTCTAATTCTGCAGCCTGTGAAACAGGTCCCATAAAACAGGGTTTATGATACCCCATGCACAGTGCATTGCTTTCTGCCACAGGCATAAGCAAAGGGGCCAAGTTTATTCCTCTGACTGATTTGGCTCGTTTTCTTTCAAGAAATAATTAATTGTAAAGCTCATTCTCCTAAGGGGACAGGGAGCATGCAGAAGGGAGGAGAGTAATTTCTTTCCCTTTGCTAAAAATGAGTGAGATGCCCACCAGCAGGTCTGATACACTCCACCCAGCACCGATCAGAAGTGCCCAGTCATACGAGCCAGCCCTGCTTTTGTTCAAGGGGCTAGCTACAATGGTGGGAAATTTCTGAGCTGTACCACAAAGTCAGCTGTTCCTCCAGTTTTACCTCGCCCTTGCTTGGCTGCGTAAGGGCTAAGTGAAAACTGAGTAAAGACTCAGTAAGGACGTGGCCATTTCGCCTACCAGGATTCTCTACTACATGAATTTCTGATGGGCTTGGATACTACATCAATCGGTTCCTAAGGGTATGTCTTCACTACCGGCCAGATCCGCAGACAGCGATGGATCCAGCAGGGATTGATTTATTGTGTCTAGTCTAGACTCAATAAATTGATCCCTGAGCGCTCTGCCCTCGACTCCTGTACTCCCGCTCAGCAAGAGGCGCAGGCAGAGTCGATGGGGGAGCGGCAGCAATCGACTCACCGCGATAAGATGATCTAAGTACGTCGACTTCAGTGACGTTATTCACGTAGCTGAAGTTGAGTAACTCAGATCAATTCCCCACCCCCTAGTGTAGACCAGGGCTAAGAAACATATATGTGCTAAGAACTCACCTAGCTATGGTCGGACTGCGATGGGAGAAAGCGAAACTGGTGGGTTCTATAACGGCCAGCCTAGTTTGGTTGTAGGGTACGTGGTTTAAAAGCCTCTCCAAAAACTGATTTCTCAGTTGAGAAAACTGTTAGGGCCCAGCTGCTGCACTGCCATGGTGATGAGCATGGGTAGATAAGCCAGAGTGTATGCAGGGGTGGACAGAGGAGGGTCTGAGCCATAAGGTGGGAGAGGGTCCATGGACCCACCAAGGTTGGACCCAGGAGGGTGGAAGGCATGGCCAGAGAGTGCTGGAGGTAGCTATGAGGGATGGGGAACAGCAGGTGGAGTTCGCAGGGCAGGCAGCCAGGAGCACTTGGATTGGTCCATTGGGGATGCTTTGTTCAATTGGATTCACACACCCATGTCTAGTTTCATCCACCAAGGACTGCGTCTCCAAATGCCTAAAGCAGGGAAGGGTTCTGCATCCTCTCTCCTCCAGCCTGTCACACCTTCCTGTGGAAGCTACTTGTTCTGCACAGCACCTGTGGGGCGGAGGGGCAGTGTTAACTGAGACGCATCGGCCAAGGAATGATCCAGTGGGTCATACAGGTTGGAGGCAGTAAAGTAAACACATTGCTAGTAAATGTCAATTTCACCTGACATATCGAAAGCGATTAAGAAGAATATCCATTGAGAACAATTGCCACACGCAGCCTCCCCCACACCACCAGCACCCTGCAGGGCGCCCTCTGCAGTCCCACTGTCATAGCCCCACTCATTCACCGGCCGAGCGTGCGGGGGCCATCCCCAGGCAGTGGGATGGCCTCCCCCTCAGCTGGGGTGTCTCTGCTCTAACACTGCCCATGCCTCATGCCTGCAGGGATCCAGTGTCACCAGCCTGCAGCAGCAGCCCTGCTCTCATGGCTCGCTCACTGCTCGCTCACTCAGCAGCCGGAGCACAGGGGTCATCGCCAGGCAGAAGCCATTCAGCAGTGGGGTGGCCTCCCCCTCGGCCGGGAGCTCATCCCCCTACTCACAGCCCTGGCCAGGGGTCTCAGCTTTGCTGTGCCAGGCCCACAGCCTCCCTTCCCCCCACCTCCCACTGTGTGGGTGTCTTGGGCCCCGCTGTCAGCATTGCCCTAACTCCAACCTGAATTTCCTACAACTATGAAAATTAAAATAGAACCATAGACTATTAGGGCTGGAAGAGACCTCAGGAGGTCATCTAGTCCAACCCCCTGCTCAAAGCAGGACCAACCCCAACTAAATCATCCCAGCCTGGGCTTTGTCAAACCAGGCCTTAAAAACGTCTAAGGATGAAGATGCCACCACCTCCCTAGGGAACTCATTCCAGTGTTTCACCACCCTCCTAGTGAAATAGTTTTTCCTAATAAAAAACAAGGTTGGATAAACCTAGAAACCCCCAACGCCCCCACTGCAACTTGAGACCATTGCGCCTTGTTCTGTCATCTGCCACCACTGAGAACAGCCAAGCCCCATCCTCTTCGGAACCCCCCTTCAGGTAGTTGAAGGCTGCTATCAAATCCCCCCTCACTCTTCTCTATTGCAGACTGAATAAGCCAAGTTCCCTCAGCCTCTCCTCCTAAGTCATGTGCCCCAGCCGCCTAATCATTTTTGTTGCCCTCCGCTGGACAGTCTCCAATTTGTCCATATCCCTTCTTTAGTGGTGGGACCCAGACTGGATGCAGTACTCCATGTGTGACCTCACCAGTGCTTGAATAGAGGGGAATAATTACTTCCCTCGATCTGCTGGCAATGCTCCTACTAATGCAGCCGAATACATCGTTAGCCTTCTTGGCAACGAGGGCACATTGCTGACTCATATCCAGCTTCTCGTCCACTGTAATCCCCGGGTTCTTTTCTGCAGAACTGCCGCTTAGCCAGTCGGGCCCCAGCCTGTAGCAGTGCATGGGATTCTTCCTTCCTAAGTGCAGGACTCTGCACTTGTGCTTGTTGAACCTCATCAGATTTCTTTTGGTCCAATCCTCCAATTTATCTAGACCCTATCCCTACCCTCCAGCATATCTACCTCTCCTATCACTCTGGACCCTATCCCTACCCTCCAGCATATCTACCTCTCCCCTCAGCTCAGTGTCATCCGCAAACTTGCTGAGGGTGCAGTCCATCCCATCATCCAGATCATTAATGAAGATGTTGAACAAAACCAGCCCCGGAACTGACCCCTGGGGCACTCTGCTTGCTACTGGCTGCCAACTAGACATCAAGCCATTGATCACTACCCATTGAACCCGACGATCTAGCCAGCTTTCTATCTACCTTATAGTCCATTCATGCAATCTACACTTCTTTAACTTGCTGGCAAGAATGCTGTGGGAGACCATAGCAAAAGCTTTGCCTTCGTCAAGGTATATCATATCCACCACTTTCTCTATATCCACAGAGCCAGTTATCTCATCATAGAAGGCAATCAGGTTGGTCAGGCATGACTAGCCGTTGGTGAATCCATGTTGACTGTTTCTGATCACCTTCCTCTCCTCCAAGTGCTTCAAAATGGATTCCTTGAGGACCTGCTCCATGATTTTCCTGGGACTGAGGTGAAGCTGACTGGTCTGTAGTTCCCCGGATTCTCCTTCTTCCCTTTTTAAAAGATGGGCACTATATTTGTCTTTTTCAAATTGTCTGGGACCTCCCCTGATCACCACACATTTTCAAAGATAATGGCCAAGGCTCTGCAATCACATTAACCATCTCCCTCAGCACCCTCGGATGCATTAGATCTGGACCCATGGACTTGTGCATGTCCAGCTTTTCTAAATAGTCCTTAACCTGTTCTTTCACCACTGAGGGCTGGTCACCTCCTCCCCATACAGTGCTGCCTAGTGCAGCAGTCTGGGAGCTGACCTTATCTGTGAAGAGCAAGGCAAAAAAAGCATTGAGTACTTCAGATTTTTCCACATCATCTGTCACTAGGTTGCCTTCCCCATTCAGTAAGGGTCCCACACTTTCCCTGACCACCTTCTTGATGCTAACATACCCATAGAAACCCTTCTTGTTACCTTTCACATCCCTTGCTAGCTGCAACTCCAATTGTAGCACTGAGCAGAGATTTCTGCACAGGAGTGTTGCTGGATGCGGGAGAAGTGAGCAAGGTGATTTATCTCTGATTAATCCCAGAGAATGACTGGTGCTAACGGAGGGCTTGAGAAGTGCCCAGGCAACCCCCCATGAGCTGAACTCGTTCTGTTGTGCAGCACAGTCACCCCCACCTACATGGGTCGCTAGCCACCGGAGAGAAGAAGGGAAGACATACAAAACGGGCAGCGCTGGAGCTGTAGGAGATGCCATCTTCCGCCTCCCAATCTCCCCTCTCTGCTGTCCCCGCCTTTCTGCAGGGATGACTGATCTGGAATAACAGAGGAGACTCGAGCTGCAGAGCTCCCAGTCCTAGCAGGCTGCTGGAGCTGGCTTGCTGTAAATTGAACTGTCATGCCATCACAGGCACTTGAGCTTGGTATCTGGAGTGCCACTCCAGTGCCACCTCGGTTGGGCTGTCACCCAGCTGTACAGAGCACCTGGGTTATGATGTGGAAGAGAGACAGAAGTGAAGGGGATGTTAGCAGCACAGGAAGGGGTGTGACACGAGTACTGGAGCAGGTACACGTCCTTGCAACACTAAACAGTTGGCTTCCAAGCACTTCACGAGCGCTGCAGAGAGGCTACTCTGTATACAGTGCAGGAGGACGAAGTCTGGCTGAGGGGGATTCACATGGTGAGATAGGCAGCCTGGCATCCTCCCTGCTAGAAGCTCCTCTCCACTAGCTCCCTACTGAAAATCTAGGACAGGGGTAGGCAACCTGTGGCACGGGTGCCGAAGGCGGCACGCGAGCTGATTTTCAGTGGCACTCACACTGCCCGGGTCCTGGCCACCGGCCTGGGGGGGCTCTGCATTTTATTTAATTTTAAATTAAGCTTCTTAAACATTTTAAAAACCTAATTTACTTTACATACAACAATAGTTTAGTTATATATTATAGACTTATAGAAAGGGACCTTCTAGAAACATTAAAATGTATGACTGACACGCGAAACCTTAAATTAGAGTGAATAAATGAAGATTCGGCACAGCACTTCTGAAAGGTTGCCGACCTCTGATCTAGGATATCACTACAAGCTCCAGGCAGGGAAGCAGGGGCTAAGAATTGGTGTGATTAGAGCTGGCCAGGAAACTGTTTTCTTGTCCCTCAAATATTCTTGAGAGTTTAACATTTTTTCCCTGTCTTGAATCGGGACCAAACTTCAAAGTCTTGAAAATGTTCACACGCTGAAACACCAGAAAAAAGATTTGTTTGCGTCAATCGAAACGTCTCATTTTGAGAATTTCAAAACGTTTGTTTTGATTTCAATCTTTTCTAACTCTTTTTTAGTCTACTTAGCTGACATTTCTAAACAAAAAGCTTTGAATCCGAAAACTGGAATTTTTCATTGAGAAAGTGTCCACATGACGCATTTTGACAATTTTGAAATGTTTTTTTTTTCAACATTTTTTCGAGTTGGGCGATTCATTGAAACCGACCAGGAATCAAAGCTTTTCAGTTTTGACAAATCAACATTTTTCACCAAAAGCACTAGGCTCCTCAGCGATGTATTTCTTCTCAGCAATATATTTCTCCTCTTCATGGGTATTTCTCATAGGAGCCTTTCGCCTTATTTAAAGCATGGACAGACAAGTGCTTTGGCAACAAATTCCCGACCAGCTCCAGTTGCGTTTGGCTGGATGCACAGTGGCCTGTTGCTGGTTCTCAGTCCGGTTTGTAGTTGGTCCAGTGTCCACCTCTCAAAATGCACCACCACCAATTTGAACACCAGGCCCCCTTCTTGGCAGTCTCAGCGGGGAAGCCAAGGAATGGACTTCAGAGCCTGAACTGCAGCCCCCTCCAGGTTAGATCTGAGGCACATTCACAGGGAGCAGGGTGGGGTTAGCTTGCTCCTGGGCTGCCTCAGCAGAGCCTGTTCTGCACACACAGAGGGCATCAATCTCTAGAGCGCTCAACCCGGCACCTGGGAGAGGGTTACAATTCACTGGAAAAATGGTAGGGGGACAAAGTGCAGGGCTGTGTGAGGTCCTGCAGTGGCTGCTCATGGCCAGCCGCCATCTTGGATCCACTCACTGTGAGGGGCCAATGGTGAGCAGCTTTGTGTGGAAGGACTCTTCTAAGATTGCCTGGTGGTGGGGGGAGACATTGTCGGGGGGGCAGCCCCTCTGGAGCAGAGACTGCCTGTGGGAGACACTGCCTCCACCTGGGGAGCCTCACCTGTGGGCAGCATTGTTACTGCCCCATGCCTGGGAGGAGAGAGGGGCCCATCTATGCCAACAACCTTTTAGTGGCATTTGCTGGGGGTCGCTGCCTACAGGAGGAGCAGTTGACGCTCGTGGTCTACTGGAGGCATTGCCTAGGGTCATGTTAAAATACCACAAGGCCAGGCTGGGCGAGCCCCTCACATGGAGGTGCTGAGGACCAGGGGACTCCTGGGTTCTCAGTCTGTGACCGCAGAGGCAATCCCTGCACTGAGGGGGCGTGCAGGAAGTGCACCGTCAGTTCATCCCAGTCATGCCACGACCCCGTTCTCCTGCCACTCCGGCCTGCAGAGCAGCACAGCCTGTTCAGTACACCTGTCCCTTGGCCTGCACCTTGCTGAGGCACCCCTCCCCAGTGGACACTGTGGCTCCACACTGGCTCCTATGGAGGCAAGTGGCGAAATACCACAATCTGACCATTAACATTTGTATAGCACTTTCCATCTTCAAGGCCCTGCTGAACGTTAACCAGCGAATTCTCACAACTCCCCAGTGAGATGGATACAGCATTGCTGTCCCCATTTTACTGAAGGGCAACCTGAGGCCAAGGGATTTGCCCAAAGTTAGATAGCATGAGAGCTGGGATCAGAACCCAGGAATCCCTGCCTCAAAGCCCTGCCCCTCAGAAACGAAGCTTCACACTCAAAGTCTGGGACTTGTTCCACTCTGCAATAGCTGCCGCTAGCCAGTGTGGGGTGTTTCCCAGCTCCCACAAGTAAGGGAGCCACGCTACTGGTAGAGCACCGGTAAATGTGGGGGAGAGCCTGGGCTGAGTGTGCGGTTTGGGCTTGCCAGGCCACATTTCTCCTCCCAACCGACCGTTCTGATGACACTATTAACTGGAGGGCAAGGGAAGGTTCAGACTGGTTCTCAAGCCGGGCCCGTTTACATAGTGTGCTGCGGCTTCTCACCAAAGGCCTTATTGATTTTGAATGTGATGTAATCCCAGTGCTCTCTCATTTCACCCAGTGGGAGGGCGCCCATGGAATATTTATAAAGAGCAGGGCTTCTCTCCACTGGCAACTCTTCGGTTCCATAAATCAATGCACTCACATTGCACTGTGGGCTCTGATCCCCACCTCTCTTCCCCACAAGCTGCGCTGACTGCACTTAGTCACGGAGTCCTCCATGTGCCAAAATACGTGTTCATTTCTCAGCCAGCTGGGCACTTTAACTGGAAGCTTTAACTCAGAGGAACATGGGATTATGCTCCAACAGAACCATTACTGAAGTTACCCAGCCCCCAAAGCCCCCCTCTTGAGAGCAACGCAGGAGCACTGAGCAGGAGCAGCAGAGACCCTGTAGCATAGAATCATAGGACTGGAAGAGACATCGAGAGGTCGTCTAGTCCTGTATCCAGTCCTCTCAAGGCAGGACTAAGTATTATCTAGACCATCTCTGGCAGGTGTTTGTCCAACCTGCTCTTAAAAATCTCCAATGATGGAGATTCCACAACCTCCCCAGGCAATTTATTCCAGTGCTTAACCCCCCCGACAGGAAGTTTCTCCTAATGTCCAACCTACACCATCCTTGCTACAATTTAAGGCCATTGCTTCTTGTCCTATCCTCAGAGGTTAAAGAGAACAGATTTTCTCCCTTCTTTTTGTAACAACCTTCTATGTACTTGAAAACTATTATCATGTCCCCCTCAGCCTTCTCCAGGATAAACAAACCCATTGTTTTCAATCTTCCCTCATAGGTCATCTTTTCTAGACCTTTAATCATTTTTATTGCTCTTCTCTGGATTTCCTCCAGTTTCTCCACATCTTTTCTGAAATGTGGCGCCCAGAACTGGACACAATACTCCAGTTGAGGCCTAATCAGTGCGGAGTAGAGTGGAAGAATTACTTCTCGTGTCTTGCTTACAATACTCCTGCTAATACCTCCCTGAATTATGTTTGCTTTTTTTGCAACATTTTTGCACTGTTGACTCATATTTAGCTTGTGATCCACTAGGACCCCCAGATCTCCTTTTGCAGTACTCCTTCCTAGGAAGTCATTTCCCATTTTGTATGTGTGCAACTGATTGTCCCTTCCTAAGTGGAGTACTTTGCATTTGTCCTTATTGAATTTCATCCTATTTACTTCAGACCATTTCTCTAGTTTGTGCAGACCATTTTGAATTTTAATCCTATCTTCCAAAACACTTGCAACCCCTCCTAGCTTGGTATTGTCCACAAACTTTATAAGTGTACTCTCTATGCCATTATCTAAATCATTGATGAAGATATTAAACAGAACCAGAACCAATCCCTGCGGGACCCCACTCATTATGCCCTTCCAGCATGACTGTGAACTACTGATAGCTGCTCTCTTGGAACAGTTTTCCAACCAGTTATGCACCCACCTTATAGTAGCTCCATCTAGGCTGTATTTCCCTAGTTTCTTTATGAGAAGGTCATGCAAGACAGTATCAAAAGCCTTACTAAAGTCAAGATATACCACATCTACCACTTCCCCCCATCCACAAGGCTTGTTACCCTGTCAAAGTTTTCAGGTTGGTTTGACACGATTTGTTTTTGACAAATCCCTGCTGACGGTTACTTATCACCTGATTATCTTCTAGGTGTCTGCAAATTGATTGCCTAGTTATTTGCTCCATTATCTTTCCGGGTACTGAAGTTAAGCTGACTGGGCAACGGTAAATGTGGGGAGAGCATGGGCCGAGTTTGCAGCTTGGGCTTGCCAGGCAGCATTTCCCCTGTGAGCCCACTAGCCATGGCCATGGGCAGCAGGCGTTTGAGTCCCTGAGCTCTTCTGTTTCTTCTGGAGTCAGTTCTGCAGAGCTGGCTCCTGAGGAGGTTACGGGATGCTCTGCCTGAATCCAGACTCTTCCCAATTGTGTTATCAGGCTCTGGAGCCAGTTATCAAAGTGGCAGGGCAGGTTGCAAAGGCTCATCAGGCAAGTACCACGCCAAGATCACTTTCCACTTGAGGTAGTACAGTCCAGTGAGTGGGGCACAAGGCTGTCAGTCAGGAGACCTGGAGGCTCCGGACTGGCTCTCAGTCCAGTTCCCAGTGGACAGGTGCCTTTGTTACAGAAACTAACACCACAGTTGCCATTGATTTGGTGCTCTTGTTGGCAGCCTCATCAAAAAGACCAAGGGTCTTGGAGACTGCACTGTCCTCTCCCCGTCCTCTCGGAGTCTTGATCTGGAAGCTGTAGACTATGCACAGAGCTGAGCGTCAGGACACCTGGCTTCTAGTCCTTGCTCTGTTGTGGCCTCGGCGTTATCCCAGCCCCTCTCTGTGAAGTGGGGATAGTAACTCAGAGCCACGCAGTGGTGTAAGCAGTATAAGTGGGCAGGCATACACAATCAATGCTCAATCACCGTGGCCACCTGGAGGAGCCGGGGGTACTACAACGTGCCGGACTCTCCCACTGCAGCTTATGGCCATCCCCTGCCCGGAGAGCAACAGGGCCCCGTTTCGTGGGCGACGACTCCGCTCTCCACCCTGCGCAGTCAGGGGTGTTCCCTTGCCTGCCTCATGGAGGGATTCTCATACAGCACGTCGGTGTCCAATTTCCCTGCCACGGAAGGCGGCCTGTGGCTCAGCAGGTGGCTCGGAGCTGTTTACAGGACACCTGTCAGCTATTTTGGCTCCTTGTCCTTTCTGCCTCCTAATTATAAAATTGTGGATCCCGTTGGCGAGAGGGTTTTTTTGTGCACAAAATGTCAAATTGCAGAAATTAAAAATGTAAATGCTGGTGTCTAATTAACCAGTTGACAGCAGAGCACAGCTGCGAGTGACAGTGACTGATTGCCTTCTGCAAACTTTGTCCTCCAAGCCCTGCTGTACCCGGGGGAGGAAGGACATCGAAAATAGCAACTTCCTTAAAGAGAGACAGCCCAGTGTGCAAAGCCCTGTGCAGCAGCAGCAGCAGTAGCCCCGCAGCTCCAAATCCCAGCGGTGGAATCCCGGCCCCATGGACGTCGGTGGGAGTTTTGCCATTGGGGCTGGGATTTCCCCCCATGAGCAGGTTGGGTGCACAGGGAGCTCACTGCTGCGCTGGGCCAGCACATGTGTTTATAAGACTGATCTGGGGGGAAATAAGGGGAGATGCTGGTAGATTTTTGGTGCAGTGGGGTTGTGGCGGGGACGTGCTGGGAAGGTTGGAGTGTGGACGTGATTGTGGATGCATGTGGGTGTGTGAATGGAGTTGGCATAGGTTGTGTGTACTGTGGGTTGTCTATGTTGAGGTATTGGGATGAGAGGAGATGCATGCAGGGGTGCACGTGGGGGTACAGCCTGTGGGGGACATCTGGGGGCATGCATATGTGCAGTTGGCAATATGGATGTGGCATAGGGTTGCCAACAGTCCCGTTTCACAAGGGACATCCCTTATTGAAATAGAAAATTGCCTGTCCCGTACTAAATCAGTATCCAGCACCTTTTATCCTGGCAGGTGGGGTGGTTTGTATGCAGTTGCTTGGGCTGTCTGCTCATAATGAGAGCACCAGATCCCCGGCTCCTAGCAATAGGGTTCTCCTGATTCCCCTGGCCAGCAGTCTGGTTCCGCAGTCCCCATGCTGCACTTAGCACTGGCCTGATCCCACGTTGTGTCTGACAGTGGTTTTGATTCAGCTGACCTGGGCCAGAGCTGCAGAGCTGAGCTCCAGAGCTGAACTCGGGGGCTGTTTGGAGCCTGGGTTTTGGGTTGGACCCAGTTCTGCTCTTCTGCTTAGCACAGTTCTTGAACCGGCAGTGCCACTGCTCACCTACCTGATGGGCGGCAGCTTTGGCCAGTGCAGTTCGACTCCTCGTGCCGAGCACCTTACAGTGAGGGCAGGACAAAGCGTTCCCCAAAGAAGAAAGCTGCCGCTGAGCTGCAGCCCGGCCGCGGTTGGCAGAGTCCATTCTCAGGACGAGCCCTCCACATGTGCTGTCACCAAACAGGACTGCATGGTCCAGCTCACTAGGAGGAAGCAGGCAATCCCCAGAACCATTAATAATTGTCTAAGGCCCCAGCTGATTATCTGGAGGATTCTCTGCACCTTGAGATCTTCAAACCACGATTTGAGGACTTCAATAACTCAGACATAGGTTAGGGGTTTGTTACAGGAGTGGGTGGGTGAGATTCTGTGGCCTGCGTTGTGCAGGTCAGACTAGATGATCATAATGATCCCTTCTGACCTAAAAGTCTATGAGTCTATGAGCTGATGTCCTCCTACCATCTCCAAAGTCCTGAGGCTGATGAGAGCGCACGGTGGGTGCTGCCATAAATAACAACCCCTGATGTGTGGGTGCCAGTCGAGCGTGCACAGATCTGTGCCTCTGAAGATCTGCCCTTGGAACACAACATCACAGGGGGATAGAGGGTGCTGCTTATTCCCTTGTGGCTATGGGGGAAGATTTACCTTGGATTCTTAGGGGAGGTGATGCCACCTTGGGGCGAGTGGTTCAGTAGTTAGAGCACAGGGGTGGGAGCCAGGAGGTCTGGGTTCTTTTCCAAGCTCTGCCTTTGACTCACTAGGGGCACTTAGGTAAATTCCTTTTCCTCTCTGTGCCTCAGATTGCCCATCTCTAGCATGAGGCGAATGATGCTGACCCCCTCCGAGGGCTGTTGTGTTTTCACACCCAGGAAGTGCCCCAGCTCCCATGGTGCAAATACGCACATAGCTTTTCCATACCACCTGCCTGTTGTTAACTGGCAGCCTCGGCCAGCCCAGACCCTCGCCTGTTCCCCAAGCAAACCCGTCGCTCTCTCCATTCCCCCCTTAGGTACTACTCGGACATCGGCAAAATGCCGGCGATCAGCGACCAGGACATGAACGCCTACCTGGCGGAGCAGTCTCGCATGCACATGAACGAGTTTAACACCATGAGCGCGCTCTCCGAGATCTATTCCTACGTGGGCAAGTACAGCGAGGAGGTGAGCGAGAGGGGAAGTGGGGCGTGCTGCCAGACTGCCTGAGAGCACAGGCCGGCCAGGCCAGAAACCCCATCGCTCACCGGTGCCCGTCCGGTTTATTTTCAACAGAGGGCTTGTGCGGGTGAGGGACGGAGAGCAGCAACTCAGACTGTGCAGGCTTCTCACCCGCCCCACTCTCCTCCCTTGTTATTTCACTCTCACCTGGCCTTGCTGTGGAGTGACACCAGGGATGAACTGGGCCCTTCAGGGTCTACTTCCCAGTGTTTGCTTCCTGTTCTGTATCCCATAGAGCACCCGGAGCCCCGTCTCGTCTCTGCATCGCATGCAACTGAATGTCCATCGGCACCATGCCGGAGGCCCTGGGTGCAGAAACAAAAGGAAGCTGATTTCAGCTCAGATAAACTCAGGCTGCCCAACTGAGCACGGTGCAAAGCGGGGATGAGGGGAGTTTTGGCCGGGCAGGGGGGTTAGTTACAGCCGGCTGTGTCTCATGAGCTACACCAGGCAAGCAGGAAATTCTGCAATCTAATTAAAAAGAGCTGACTTAACCGCTGGTGCGGATGGCCAACATCTGCCAGCACTAAGGCGAGGGATTAGCAGGGGAAACAAATTCTCTCAAGCCGCTAGAGAAACAGAAGCCATTCCCCGGTCAGATCCAGACAGAGATGAGCAGGAGAGAGGGCTCTCACTTCTCTCAGTGTTTGTGAGCAGAGCCCTGCACAGATACAAATTTATTTCCACGTATATCCGCATCCGCACAGGGCTCTATTTGTGAGTGGACCTGGTGTTTGACAGGGGCTAACTGCACTGGCTAGAGCCAGCAGGCCCTCTGCAAATTACTCCCCACATCCCATGCATCCAGGGCCGGTGCAACCATTTAGGCGACCTAGGCGGTCGCCTAGGGCACTGGGATTTGGGGGGTGCCATTTTCTTCGGCAGCAACCGCAGCAGCCAGATCTTCGGCCGCCCCGGCTGCCGCCGGCATTTAGGCGGGGGGAGAGCGGGGAGGGCCGCCTGCAGCAAGTAAGGGGGGGGGGCGGCACGTAGGGGAACTCCCCGCCCCACTTCACCCCTGCCCCGCTTCCTCCCCGAGCATGCCGTGGCTGCTTCACTTCTCCCGCCTCCCAGGCTTGTGGCGCCAATCAGCTTAGGCACGGCAAGCCTGGGAGGCGGGAGAAGTGAAGCAGCGACGGTGTGCTCGGGGTGCTCGTGCTCGTGCGTGGAGCAGGGGTGACCTGGGGCGGGGGGGTGTCTCAGGGCAGAGGGTGGAGAGCTGCCATGGGGGGCTGTGCCTCAGGGCGGAGTGGGGGAGCTGCCGCGGGGAGGGGGGCGCCTCAGGGTGGGGGGTGCGGGGGGGCACAACGTGGAAGTTTCACCTAGGGCGCGAAACATCCTTGCACCGGCCCTGCATGCATCACAACACTGCCATTGGAATGCAGTGCCCCCAGACTGCTTCACTCGGCCACTTCTAGCCAAACCTGCAGCCCACATCCCCTGCTCTTCGGTCATTAAGTTTCCTAACGGCTCTGATGGCGCAGCTCTGTCTTCCCCTGATGCCCTTTCAGTGCTAAGCCCTCAAAAAGCTCTGCCGATGCACCATACTCAGCAGCATTCCCTGCAAAATCAGTCCGAGGGACATCTCTGCAGCATCCTTTGTGACTTCAGTCCTGAGTCCCCAATGCATCTCCCTCCTGAGCCTAGCGGGAGGGATAGCTCAGTGGTTTGAGCATTGGCCTGCTAAACCCAGGATTGTGAGTTCAACCCTTGAGGAGGCCATTTAGGGATCTGGGGCAAAAATCTGTCTGGGGATTGGTCCTGCTTTGAGCAGGGGATTGGACTAGATGACCTCCTGAGGTCCCTTCCAACCCTGATATTCTATGATTCAGTAATACCTGCTATGCCAGGGTCTGGCACCACCTTGCTCTGCCAGTGCTTCTTAGCCCTAGCCTGCAGCTCCCCTGCTGTTCCAGTTCAGAGCTCTGCCCATGCACCTCCAAGTCCTTCCAGCTTCTCTTGAGCAGAGATAGGCCAGGTGTGCTTTTGGGGCAGTGCTGTCATGACGTGTGCCACTGAGGACTGGGACTACTAAATGGCTAACAGCATTTTCACTTGGGATCTACAGCCCAACCTTTCAGCCCTTACTCAATGGAGTAAGTCTACTGGAACTACTCATTGGTGAACGGCTGCAGGATCAAGCCCCTAATTGGTTTTGGTTTCAGAACCTGAGTATCCAGATGCAAAGGGCTAATGAGAGAACCCTTTGCAGCAACACCAGGAGAAGGGCAGTGTTTAGTACTCGAAAAGCACCCGTGTCAAAAATCCAGCATTGTGCTGTTAAGGGCCCTGTAGTCTCCTACAGTCCCTGGGCTGTCTTCCCTTGACTGGGTGCCCCTTGCCGCATAGGGTGAGTGCAACATGGCTAAGACTCCCCCCTGTGCAGAATGGCCGGCCTACAGCGTATGTACCACTCACCTCCGTGGCTGGGAGGGTGAATCAGATGCTCCCCTCCAATTAGTGCAAAGTAAAACAAGTATAGTTAACAAAGGACCCAGCATAAGGAATAAAGATAAGGAAGGGTTACAAGCAACCAAAAGTAAAAATACACTTCTAAGACTAAAACCTGATTTTACAAATTAGCCTCCCTTCTTCCCAGAAGGGTTTCTCACCTCTGTCTTTTCCTTCCTGTCTGGCCAGGATCCTTCACACATCTCAAAATGCCCGGTTCCTTTGTCATCAGGTGGAGGATAACTTAGGGGTGGGCTCCCACTCTCTTTACAGACCAGGAAGCCTTTGAAATGTGTTCTCAGATAAAGTTCCTTTTCTCCTGCTGATTGTAGAGGCCATGTGGGCTGCTGAAGACTTCATGCTGGTTCCTCCCCGGTGGTGTTAGTCCAGTGGCTCTGCCCGCCCCTCACTAGGCTGATGGCTTTGGTTACCTTCTCTGCAAATGGACCTTCACTGTCACTTGCCTCACGAGCAGGCTGCTCAGCAGAGCAAATCCCCATCCCTTTGTCTAGGGCAGACTGGGCTTATACCTGGTTTGCCAAACACATTTTAAGAACATAATTCTAGCCCGTGTTGCTAACCCTTTATACACACCGTGTACACCCCCACCCCGGCAGTGATTGGCGGCACCAGCGTGTCGCCGGTTCGTATCTGATCCCTCACGTGACACCTTTTTGATACAGATTGCGACACCAGCCTGAGGTGTAGTGTCTCTGCCAACCTGCCCTCTCAAGGGAGCAGCTTCTAGAGCCCAGACAGTGAAAGCACCCTGCTAAATGCGGAAGGGGGGCTGCTTCGGCCTGCACAATCACTGTCCTGTCAGAACCTCCCTCCCTGCCTGGTAAACTGCCGTGTGGGGCCACGGGCTAAGCTGACCCATTCCCCCCATCCCATTAACAGACCGCCTGGCCACCCCGCTCCCCCCATCCCATTTACAGACCGCCTGGCCCCCCCGCTCCCCCATCCCATTTACAGACCGCCTGGCCCCCCCCGCTCCCCCCATCCCATTTACAGACCGCCTGCCCCCCCCGCTCCCCCCATCCCATTTACAGACCGCCTGGCCCCCCCGCTCCCCCCATCCCATTTACAGACCGCCTGGCCCCCCGCTCCCCCCATCCCATTTACAGACCGCCTGTGCCCCCCGCTCCCCCCTTCCCATTTACAGACCCCGTGGCCCCCCCCGCTCCCCCCATCCCATTTACAGACCGCCTGGCCTCCCCGCTCCCCCATCCCATTTACAGACCGCCTGGCCCCCCCCCCGCTCCCCCCATCCCATTTACAGACCGCCTGGCCCCTCCCCCGCTCCCCACATCCCATTTACAGACCACCTGACCTCCCCGCTCCCCCCATCCCATTTACAGACCGCCTGCCCCCCCCCGCTCCCCCCATCCCATTTACAGACCGCCTGTCCCCCCCGCTCCCCCCATCCCATTTACAGACCGCCTGGCCCCCCCCGCTCCCCCCATCCCATTTACAGACCGCCTGGCCCCTCCCCCACTCCCCCCATCCCATTTACAGACCGCCTGGCCTCCCCGCTCCCCCCATCCCATTTACAGACCGCCTGGCCCCTCCCCCACTCCTCCCATCCCATTTACAGACCGCCTGGCCCCCCCCGCTCGCCCCATCCCATTTACAGACCGCCTGGCCCCCCCGCTCCCCCCATCCCATTTACAGACTGCCTGACCCCTCCCCCACTCCCCCCATCCCATTTACAGACCGCCTGCCCACCCCGCTCCCCCCATCCCATTTACAGACCGCCTGGCCCCTCCCCCAATCCTCCCATCCCATTTACAGACCGCCTGGCCCCCCCCGCTCCCTCCATCCCATTTACAGACCGCCTGGCCCCCCCGCTCCCCCCATCCCATTTACAGACCGCCTGGCCCCCCGCTCCCCCCATCCCATTTACAGACCGCCTGGCCCCCCCGCTCCCCCTATCCCATTTACAGACCGCCTGGCCCCCCGCTCCTCCCATCCCATTTACAGACCGCCTGGGGCCCCCCGCTCCCCCCATCCCATTTACAGACCGCCTGGCCCCTCCCCCGCTCCCCCCATCCCATTTACAGACCGCCTGGCCCCTCCCCCGCTCCCCCCATCCCATTTACAGACCGCCTGGCCTCCCCCCGCTCCCCCCATCCCATTTACAGACCGCCTGGCCTCCCCCCGCTCCCCCCATCCCATTTACAGACCGCCTGGCCTCCCCGCTCCCTCCATCCCATTTACAGACCGCCTGGCCTTTCCCCCCCTCCCATCCCATTTACAGTCCGCCCGGCCTCCCCGCTCCCCCATTCCATTTACAGACCGCCTGGCCCTCGTTTGTGAGACAGGACGTGGGCCTGCTCGTAATGACTGACGCCATCTCTTCTCTCTCTCTCTCCTTTGCAGATTCTCGGAGCCCTCGATCAAGATGACCAGGCCGGGAAACAGAAACTCGCCTACAAACTTGAACAAGTCATAACCCTCATGAGCATAGACAGCTGAGAACTGGCCTGCCAGGGGACCCCTGGGAGGGAAAAACCAAGCCGTGCCTCAGTCAAGATCACCATCTTTACCAAGTGCAAGTGTAAGCAGAGTCACCTGATCAGTGCTCTCTCTCTTCCTCTCTCTCCTCTCTCCAAACCTCTAGGCCAGGCTGCAGGATTCCCGGGAAGTGGTGGTGGAGCAATCTCAGCATTGGGGGACATGGAGACATTCAGGTGGAGCTCTCTTGTTCACAGCTTCCCCTTCCTCCCTCGCCCTAGAAATACCAGATCAGCTGTATCCAGATGGGAAGCTGGAAGGTGGCCTCTGCCATGCTGCTTTAACTGCCCTCCTGGGCCCAGAGCCCCAGAACGGCCATGGAAACAAACTCAGTATTATTAGAGTCTTGCCAAGGGGAAGCTACTCCCCTTGCTTAGCCTGCCTCCAGGGATCCCAACGGGGGCAGGAGTGAACCTGGATCCTTCTCCAGCAAAGCCGTTACAGCGCCTTTGGTCAACCTCAATCCCACAGATGGGAATTCAAGGCAGATCTGGGAAGCCCCAGGGACCTGGTTGAAATTGGAGCAGGACCGGCGTGGAACTGGGGACACTAACTATCTGGGTGAACAGCAACGTGAGCCGTTCTCCATGGATGGGGGAAGGTGGGGGCCTCACCTTGCCCCCCGCCCAGTTTTTCGTACGTTTATTATTATTTTTAAAACAGATCTGTGTCCATCCCAGTCTTTCCCGGTGTGTCCTGTCAACCATGTAACTGCAACAAAATGCTCTCTGCCTAGTTGTACCCCATTGGTGGTAATTGTGTCCTCCTGGCGGTGTATAGCACCCCGTTTCCAACCACGTCCCAGAGAAGACAAAGGAACCACGCTTCATTCTGGCTTGAAAATCATGACGGCCCAGGAAATGGATAAGTTCTACCATGGGATTTTTGTTTGCTTCTCTTTCTGAGCTGGAACAAGATGGTTTTTGCTGAATGATGTGGGGTATTTGCTGCATAGGTCCGTGGGACAATCATCAATAACTTCCTCTCAGGCTGCTCTCAGGAGGAAGTGACCTCGCTGCCAGGGGGGGAAGTGACCTCACACCTATTGGGCCTTTTTCTTAAAAACAGTGCAAAGTTTTCTTCTTTAATATTCCAAACTAAGTGACTGTTTTTTCGGTAAACACCGAGCCACCCTTCTCCCCCTTGCTCTCCTTTCCTGTCCCCAGACATTCCTCATGTCCCACTCTCATCTCCCTCCCCGACAATTGACTCATTTTCAAAGCACAGCTGGTGCCTGCAAACTATATCCCTGCTCCTCCGGTCCCTGGTGCCAGCATTCATTTGCCTCCCCTCCCTCCCGAGGTCACGGTCGTCTTGGAATGGGCATGGATGTGAGATGATGCTTGTCCACTCCACTTTCCCAGAACAGCTGCATCTCCGAGGTCCAAGCCATCTTGTAACGAAACACAGGAGAGACCCAGTCCTCTCCTCGTTTTGTATGATCGCAAACTGCTCACTTTGATACCATCTCAGCTCAGCGTGGCGGAGACACCGACCCCAGAGCACAAACCAGAAAACCTCGAATTTGGCACATCACTGAGCGAGGATGGAAGGAGGCGATGGGTTTGCACCCGTCCCTCAAGGAAAACAAGAATGCTTGCTAAGAACATGCACAGGAGTGGACTGCAGCCAGCTGCTTCCATCCACAGAGGATAAGCTTTGGAGGATGCAGGGAAGAGGACATCTGTTGAGTGTGATGGGGAGGTGATGGTCAGATGCAGTCTGGTTCATATAACTTGCTATCAAAGCAAAAACACTGTGTGACAGGGTATTGCCCGTGGATTGAAGGGTGGGCAGAGTAGGGGAAAGAATTAGTTATCAAGCTGATTTCATTCATCCACACACTTAAATACATAGGCAGTGCTTTCTACAATGGCCAATGAACGATGATTCAACAGTAGTAAGGAGGCTGTTGCAAGATTTATATTCAAACAGGAAAGCTTAGGGACACATTTTGGTTTTTAAATACCAGGCATTGTGTGTGAGTGTGTGTGTGATTTCTATTTGTTGTGCTTGCTTTCTTTTACGTTGGTCAACTGACCAACTTGTCACGCACCTTATGGACATTTCAACACTTGCTAGAGGACTGAGTGCTGGGGACGTTTTGGTTTGGGTTGGCAACGTCATGGTTTTAATAATTTGGTTAGGTTGCAGTGTGTCCCTGATCAGATGGTTATGGCAGTGAAGTGGAAAGAGCCATGGGAGCCAGTGATAAGGAAACACACACAAATTGCTTTTTTAAAAAATACATTAAAAATGAAAGAAACCAAAGGTTTTGACAAAGTGCCACAAATGATAAATACAGACCCTATTCCCATGACTTTTACTCAGCAGGCTGGTCGGATCTAAGGATAAAAAGCTGGTTTCAGAGAGATGAGTGACCGGCAGCCAGCTGTGCTGCCCAGAGATGGATTTTGTTTGCACATGTGAAGGGAGGGAAGGCGACATACATATATATATATGTGTGTGTGTGTAAGAGGTATTGAAGGAAACATGTGTGATTTTGCACAGCTAGAGAAGTTAAAAAAAAAAAAGCGAAAGAAGAGACGTGTCCTGATTCTGTTTAGAGTTGCAGGCTTTTCATTATTTTAATTTTTTGTCGGTACAGAATTTTTCAACTTTTTTTTTTAATTTGTCAAAGAAGAACTTGAACACCTCAGAGAACTGGCGAGAATGAAAAACTCATTGGAAGTGGGAAGCATTGTGAGCTTCAAACCCCGACCCCCTTCTTCCCCCCCACCCCCGAGGATTTTAAACAAATCTATATTTTGCTTCATTTTTATTTTTGTATCTGAGCTTTTGGTTGGTTGGTTTTGCCTTGAAAATGTGCCGAAATTGTGATGTGAATGTGTGGGCTCTGCTCTCCATGCCCCTGTGCCCCCCGTACTCCCACCTTCCCTGTAATCCACGGTCCTAGGAAATGTCTTGGCTCCCCCCTCCCCAATTTAATTTATTTTTTTTATGTGCATGTGAAATACAATTAAAAACAAAGACACACTAACAGAAGGAAGAATGAGCCTTGCTATAATCTAGGTGAGTTACTTTCCTGATTCCTTTGCCTATGTCTTTTCTCTGGCTGCCTGTGACCACCCAACCTGAGTGGTATGTCACGCTCAGGCCTGGGATTTAAGCTACCCATTGAGGGTTTGATCCAAAGCTGAATCAGTGGAGAAATGCTCCACCCTCCTGGCTTCGTCTCGGGGCCCAGAGTTCCTAGATCACGTGTTGCTATTTCATGGGTGTGACCCACATGCTGCAGGCAAGACAATTAAAGAGCTCTGAATGTCACCAGATGTCACGAGGCAGGCCTGGGGGATTCTGGCAGACTTCCGGACAAATCCTAGCCCTGGCCCTGTGGGTTTAGGTAAGGGAAAGGAAGAGTTAACTTGGGGGATTGGCACCTGGGTCTGAGCATGTGGCAGCCACAGTACAAAGCATTGCCTAAGCGACCATGTCCTCACTGGTGCTGCGCTCCTCCATCTGTGTTGCTAGGACGACTGGAGCACCTCCCGTGGATCCTTGTGCTGCGTAAGCTGAGCTGCTCTATGATTCTTTCCTAGTGAATTGTGGGAGAACTTGGCTGTTCTTCTGGGCACATGGGAGGATTGTGGGAGGGGACTGGAAGACAATCAGCACTCGAGTGATTTAGCCTGAGTCCTCACTGCAGCGTGAGTGAGAACGGAACCCAGACTGTAGTGTAGCCTGTATCCCCAGCTAGCCCGGTGAGAGGGATTTGTGTGTGGACAGGCAGTAGGTTGGGGAAATGGCTGAGTAACTCAGCATTGCAGCCATACTTTGAGGTCTGTAATGGTGGAACCTTTAGCAAACACTGTGAAGCGTAGGGATGATACAAACCCAGGAGAAACCCTGGAACCACAGCCTACTTCCTTGCAGATGGGACTGGCCCCACACTGGTCCTGGGCAGATTCAATTCATAGGGCAGATCCTCATCCATTGGACACCTGCATCACTCCACTGGCTTAAAGGAGCTGCAGCACTGATTTAGACAAGCTGAGGCTCTGACTCCTGTGATTACCTCTTCGTCTCATTCAGAGTTTGGTGCCCAGGCATGAAAGCTAAGATCTAAAGAGGCTTTGCCAGCTGATAGCTGGTTGATAATTGGATTGCTTGTCAAAAGTGCCATGCTGGCTAATTGAACCATCTTAACCATCATCCCCAAGTGGAGGCTCTTACCCTAACGAGAGATGGTCAGGGCAACAAATTCAGATTTTGGTCATTAATAGTGATAGATTTTGTAAAGTATAATGGCCTTTTTCCCCATTGGTGCAGAGAGCCAGCCAGGGCTGGCTCCAGGCACCAGCGCAGGAAGCAGGTGCTTGGGGCAGCCAATGGAAAGGGGCGGCACGTCCGGGTCTTCGGTAGCAAGTCCCTTGGTCCCTCTCGGAGGGAAGGATCAGCCGCCGAAGAATGAAGCGGTGCAGCTGAGCTGCCGCCGAAGAATGAAGCGGCGCAGCTGAGCTGCCGCCAAAGTGCCGCCAATCACGGCTTATCTTTTCTTTTTTTCTTCGCCACTTGGGGCAGCAAAAGGGTTACATGCCACTCACAGCAGTCCACAGGCAGATGTAACTAGTGGTCAAGAGATGAGACAGCACAAGAAAACGTTGGCTGATATCAAGAGGAAATGGCCTAATAATAAGCTCTACTGTAGAAAACAACCAAAGCCACAAAGTGTGGATCTTTGGCATAGTCTCTTAAGGGAAGTGCTAGAAACCCAAATGGATGGAGTCCAGTTAAACTGGGCTGGGAATAGCACTGAGTTGTGACTAGACAGACGGCCCTAAAGTACAATCCTGCACTCACAGAGGGATGGACAAAAAAACTCAACTTTTACTTGTCTTTCCTGCCTCTGACACCTATGCCTATTAGTATGACAGGCCTACACTCAGCTGCTGCTAGGAGAATATGGCCGGAGTATCATTCTTGTGGCCTGCTGCTCATTTTGAACATTGGGATTTGGAGAAAAGACTTCAATCAAGAGCGGCAGCCTTAAAAAACCTGAGAGTGACAAGTAAGGCCCTGACACAAAGCCTATAGAAGTCAGTAGAAACGTTCCCACTGACTCCAGGGGGGTTTGGATCAGGCCCTAATGGCAGCAGAAAATTGACAGGCGTTTCTGACTGTGATTGATTTTTCCAGCTCTAATTATCTGTGATTCAGTCACTGGCAATTGCGGCAAGACAAACAGAAAAGCCAGGGTGAGGAGAATGAACTGTGTTTCCTCCAGCGGGAACGTCCTTGTTGAAGGTCCCGTCAGTTAAACCTGTCTGAAATTCATTGAATTTTGAGATCTGAAAAATAAATGTTGGCAACATTGTAACTGAATTTAACCACCACCCCCCACACGCACACATACACATACACACACTTTTTAAAAAAAAAATTTTTTGACCAATTCTCGAGACTACAGGAACAAACTACCTAGGGAAGTGAGGAATTCTCCACCTCTTGATATCTTGAAATCCAGAATGCCTGTCTGGAAGTTATACTTTAGCCAAACACAAGTTATGGAGCTAAATACACACATAACAGGGTGAAATTCAGTGGCCTGTGAGATTCTGTGTCCGGTGTTGGTCACCGCTGTATAGCAAGCATGTAGAGAAACTGGAAAGGATCCAGAGGCGAGTGACAAAGATGATCAAACGGATGGAATGCAAGTCATACGAGCAAAGGCTGGAGGAACTGGGCATGTTTAGGTTGGAAAAGGGGAGATTAAGGAGGAACATGATCGCAGTCTTCAAATGCTTGAAAGGCGGCCAAAAAAAGATGGAGAAAAATTGTTCTCTCTTGCCACAGAGGGCCGGACAAGAAGCAACAGGTTCAAACTCCAGCAGAGCAGATTTAGATTAAATCTCAGGAAACACTTCCTAAGTGTAGGAACAGCCAATGGAACAGACTGCCAGGGAAGTTGTGGAAGCTCCTTCACTGGAGGTTTTCAAAATGAGGCTGGGTGGCCATCTGTCTGGGATGGCTTAGACCCAACAAATCCTGCATCTTGGCAGGGGGTTAGACTAGATGTCCCTTGCGATCCCGTCTAACCCTGGGGTTCTGTGATACAGGAGGTTATCCTAGATGATCTAATGGTTCCTTCTGGCCTTAAGCGCTGTGAATCTATGAGCTGGTGAAAATGGTTTGAATTTAAAAAGAAAAGGTTGAGGGGAAAATGTGTAAAATTTTGGGGGAAAAGATGGGACAGGTTTTTCCTTTTTTTAAAAAAACAACTCATCACGAGGGACAGCCCTGGCACCCGGTAGCAACCCTCCTGAAGTTTGGAAGCTGCTATTTATAGGCCACACAACTTTCTTAGTGTCCCTTTGACATTACCAGGTAAATTGAAATAGGGAAGCAGCCCCATCTTCTGGGCTTGGAAGCTGTCCCCAGCTTGCAGTACAGGCAAACCCAGGTCCAGATGCCTCTGTTGTGGAGACTTCGGAGAACACCCCGTCGTTCAGCCTTCAGGGGTTTGTTCATCACCAAAGTTCTGTGGCTTTCTGTGCTAGGATAGGCCACCCCGTTTTGAAAGTGCCACATGCAGAGACGCTATCAGCCATAAATCCAGACAGCTTTCCCCCCCACCCCCGCCAGAAGCCGTTTTGGCCCCTTTTCTCCTTGACTGTGCGGGTCTGAAGATGCAGGGAAGAGGGTGTGGTATGTAAATGTGTGTGCCTCCCCCAGCAGGGGACTCCGCATGGCCACCAAGAAAAGACCCCCATGGTCCAGCTCCTCCACTGGTGTAAATCAGTAAATGGTGGTGCCACTGAAGTCAACGGAACTACAGTGTTTGTGGATCTGGCCCACTGCATCTGCAAATGAGGTTAATCCAGCAGGGACTGAGCAGCCCAGTGACCCTCGGGATGAGCTTTCAGTAGTCTCCTACCATTGGAGGGCGTAGTGGGGAGTTCCCTGCCACCATCCAAGCTCCTATGAGTCACACTGCGAGGCCCTCTCCCCACCACCGACCGGTGTGTGTCAGCAGCCTGAGCGTGCTCAGCATAGCCCCTGTGACATGCATTAGATACGCATATGCCGCAGCGTCCTCCAGGACAGGTGGGAGAACAGGCGTGGCGATGCTGTGGCAGAGCAGCACCCTCATTCTGCCATGGATCGGGATGCAAAGAAGGACCACTTGCCGCTGTGATTCGGCGAGCTGCCATGCCCGTTGTGCATGGGGCGAATGACGCCTCCAACTCATTCCCTCACCCTTTCCTAGTTTTGACACAGCAGCTGTTCCTGTTCTTAGGGAAGCAGCCTGATCTAATGGAGTGAGCCCAGTGCCAAGAATGCCTGAATTCTAAGCTCAGTTTTGCACCTACCTCCTCGGGCGGCCCTGAGCACGTCCTTAACCTCGCTTCCCCTGTCTGTGGAACGGGCGACTAGCAGCGCTGTGCCCGTCCCGAGGCCGAGAGGGTTAATGATTGTTTGCAATGCACTTTGAAAACGGGAAGTGCTAAGTATTAAGGATTATTTTGGTCAATTGAGTTCCGAGTGCTCCACACTATTTTAGAGGTGCACGGCAGGGCCCAGGCTTCAGGGGGAGAATTAATTTGCAGAATGATATTGAGAGAAGATTTAAACCCAGAAAATCTTACCAAAAAAAAAAAAGGCGAGCGTGAATATAAAGCTGCTTACGCTGATCCAATGGTCACGAGTGCGATTTTTTGTTGTTGTCGGCGTTGTTTGTTTGTTGGCTTTTCTGTTCTAAAAATGGAGCGTTTACCTCAACAATTTGTTTCTGCTTGGAAACAGATCACCTGCAAGAGACTTTTCACCAGGGAGCAACATTCAGGGAGGGCGGGGAGAGGGAACCTTTATATTAAAAGGAGGGGGAAACATTCTATGGTTAGTACATGTCTGCATTTCCCTTTCGATGAAAATACGCGTGGGGTCAGATCCTGAGATAGGCTCCTTCCGAAATCACTCCATTGAGTCCAGCAGGGTTTGCAGCTGCTCAGCTGTACCAGGGTTCAGCTCGTTAGCAGATTTGTCCTTCTGCTCTCAAATGTCTCTGCTGGGTTCCTTCTCTCTGCACACTGCAAGCTGGCTGCATTCCTGTGTGCCTGGGATATGGACCTAGAGTCCCATACTCGGCACTGCAGCTTCATCTGCAAGATTGCCGAGGGGAGGCAGAGAGGGACTAAAATTATACACGCAGATCAGGATAGCCACTGGGCCAGCTTCTCAGCTGCTGTAAACCAGGGTAGTTCCATTGACATCAATAGAGCCACTCAAACTTCAATGAGCTACTCTCACCAATGCAATCAATGAGCTGTCCAGCCCCAATGCGTCTGATTCAGAGATCTAGATTATGCCACTCTCTATAAGATCCTCTTCTACCTCTAGACTCCAGCATTCTGCTGGTTGAATACCTTCAAGTATCCAGAGAGCTGGACTCTGAAATTCTGCTCCCCCTGCAGAATTTTGCCGTAGGGGAGGGATGCTGTTGTTAAAGAGGGAATAGCTTCCAGTAAATGGCAAGCAAGGAGAACATGAGGAGAGAACAGATCCATGTGGCTGACCAGCCATCTCTCCCCTGATCTGAAACCCCTCTGCAAAGACACCCTTTCTCTAGTTGTCTCAGCTTGCTGAGCTAAGCCAGCAACCCGACAGTGCCCAAGCTGCATCCTGCACAATAACTGCCGTGTCCAAGCCAACGCAGAAATATCCTGCACAAACTCTGTGTTGTTTTAAATGTCGGTGCTGGCCTTTTGCAAATCCTGGGAGCAAACCATTTTCCAACACAGTGAGGTGGGGCAGCGGGGGTGGGGGGAATCAAAGGGAGATCTAGGTGCTAGCCCAACGTGCTCTCAAAGGGCCCCCAAATACTGCATTGGCTAACAAACCAGTATAAGTGACAGCTGGGTCATTTCAAGCAACAGGCCAGTCCCTTTCTCGTTTCTGAACTGGACACAAATTTTCTCAGATGGCTCACGCTCCCCGCTGGCTTTGATAAAGCTTCCACCTTAAACACGAACTCAACGTAAAGACATATCCTTGGACGACAGTGTTACTATGCGCCTCAAAGAGACGACCGCATCAGAAAGGAGGTCGGGATCATTTTTGTTGTCGTTGTTGGTTTGTTTTCTTTGGAAATGATCCTAGTTACAAAGGAGAAAGCTCTCTACTATTTAAATTGGAAAGCCGTTGTTACTTGGTAAAGGCAAAGCTTCTGTACCTTTGTTATAATTAATTGTATACCTGTGTATGTAAATATAAGGCATTCCTATTTTGCAGTCCAGAACAAAAAAAAAACTATTTGTAATATAGAATAAAGTTTATTAAAAAAATAATAAATAAAAAAGAACAACATTGTGATTCCCTGACATCTATGACTGTGTGGAGCCGGGGGGGCTGGATGCGACACAGAGACGGGGGAGGAGAACCCCAGCCTGCACCCCAAACGCGGAGGATGGGCTACTGCTGAAAGCCACACCTGGGCGGAGTGTTTCGCAGATTAAAATGTTGACACCACTTGACATGTTAAAAAAACCTTCAACAAAATGGCGTTGACGTTTCCCCTCCCCCGTTCTCCCCGCAGTTCTAGAGCGTGGCGGAAAGCTTCACCAGATCAACAGCTTGAGTTTACAAAAAGGGTGGAGAGACGGGAATCGGGGGCCCCCCTTCTCTTTGACACTGGCGCTGCTTAAGTGCTGGGGCTGGGAGTCACGTGACCAGCTCGAAGGCGGCCGAGGACTCGCACAGGTTGGCCCTTTAAGCAGTGGCATACCAGGGACTCTGCAGCCGAGCCAGCTGCCCCTCGGGCCAATGGGGTCTTTCCACTGACTTGATTGGCCATTGGCTCGGGCCCTCCCTGTGAGCCGGGATCGGGCCCTGTGCCCATCCCAGGGACTAACGTGGCATTGGCCTTCAAGCAATGCTACAAAGCCGCTAAGAGAGACAGCCAGCCAAACGCAGCCCAGCCGGGCAAACAAAGGCACCAGCACATGCACAACGAGAAGCTAGCGAGCCACACCGAGCCCACAAGGCAGCACAGTATCCAGCTTTCCCCAGGCCCTGGTGCGGGGCTGTTACCCTCTTCCAGCTGTGAAACGTGCCAGGGAGCGTCACTGCGAGTGGTCAGGAGCTCAGCCCAGGCAGAGGCAGCCCCACCCTCTAGCACCGTGCTTGGGCACAGAGGGCAGGACGGACCCTGAGGGAAGTGCACCAACTCTGAACCCCCAGCTGTGCTTGCAAAGTTCCTCCGCTCCCTCGGCCTGGCCATAGCCCACAGGGATATTCCTTAGTGAATATCCAGCCTCCCATGGGGGGTGCCCTGGACGTGCAATGCTGCACCCTCTGGGCCTACCTCGCCCCCGCATGACACCTGCCTAGTCATTCAATCCTGTGCTGAGCTCATGGGAACTGGCACCATTCCCAAGTGGGAGCGTTTGACTGACAGCCACTGTGCACACGTCAAAGTGACAAGAGGGGACTTGCTGCACCTTCCTCTGAAGCCGCTGGTGCTGGCCACTGTCAGAGACAGGAACCCGGGCCAGAGGGACCCTCCTGGGCTGAGCCAGCCTTGCAGGTCCTATAAGTGTGACCCAAATCCTCTCCACTGTGGAAATAGGTGGCTTGGTCTGTGAGGCTGCCCATGCTGGGGCTGGGGCCTTGTCAGCCATGGTCTTGGAACTTGCCTCTAAGGTCAACAAACTCTGTTGCCATCTGACCAAAGGAGGAAACAATTTCCAGCCCCCAATGTTCAAGCCCCAAGGTACAAGCCACCAATGCAGCCCAGCTAAGCTCTGCTGTCAGCATCGAACCTCAAGGTGGCTGGGTCATGTCTCATAACCCTTCCCTCCCCAGCAAACAAAGAGCTAAGTGGGTCCAGGCTTGTTTGGTGAGCAGACAGGGGCCTGCAAAGGAAAAGCCACGGTGTCCCTGGAAATCATTCCACTGAGTCTTCGGTGGGTGGTGAATGGCTGCCCCTCCCGGGCACTGGCCCCACTCTGGCTGAGCCCTGAGACCCATAGGCTGTGACAAGGCAGGTGTGTGTATGCACCAGGGGAAGAGCCCTGTGTCAGGCAACAACTGGGTCTCATTAGCAAAGCTAGATGGAGACGTGCTTGGTCAGGTTCAAAGGCAATTCACCCCCCTCCCCCCACCTGATTTTTTTCACAATTTTCAGTCTATCAAAAAAAAAACCCTCGTAAGTCCATTCCAGAGCAGGGGATCAAATCTGGGTCTCCCACATCCCAGCTCTGTGCCCTAAACACGACCCCCACCCCTCTCTGGTCATATTGTGAATGGCTAAAATGCTGTGTGTCAAAGTCACCAAAAGGTCTGGTTGACCGAGGCTGCATTTTTTGGCAATTAAATGACTCGGGTGCAAAATGTTGCCCAGCTCTGCCAGTCAGTAGCCCTGGGGAAGTCACCACCCACAGTCCCGACTGACCACAGTATGTGGGGAGCAGCATGCATGTGGCAGGGCTCTCGCTGCTACTCCTTTGGCCAGCCCATTACCGCTGCGTCTGAGCACCTCACAGACGTAGGTGTATTTTTCCTCCCACCGCGCCAGTGAGGTAGGACTGTGCTATTAAGCCCGCTGAGGGCCTGAGGCACAGAGTTGCTAAGGGACTTGCCCAAGGGCACCCAGAGAGCCTGTGGCAGAGCTGGGCATTGACCCCAGGTCTCCTAAGGCTCTGGCTAGTGCCCTAACCACGGGTCCAGCCAGCCTGTCTGGTTAGCTCTGCCTGGACCGTGAGTCTGCTTCAAACCAGTGAAGTGAATCCCATTATCTCATGCACCTCCCCCATTCGCCTGCCTTTCGAAACACGGCGGCTGGTGACGCTGCTTCACAGCCCCGTGGCTGTCACGGCCCTGCTCCCGTCGCACTTCCTTGTCCCTGCGCACCGAGGGGTTAAGGCCCCGGAAGCTGCTGAGGCTGAAGAAAGCTGGCAAGATCGATGGGCTTTTCAGGCCACGGTACAAACGCAATTTGTCCAGGCCTTTGGGACGCAAGTAGCTGCTTATTGATCCCAGCCTGTTGCTGATCAGCTGAAAAGGGCGCATGAAAACAAGCAAGAAAGCCTGTGTGAGCGGGGAAAAGGAGCGCCCCCCGCCCCACAGCACCTAGGCAGGGTTCCACTGGGCTACATAGCAAGTGTATCAGTCACTACTTACTCAGTAGCCCTGGCCGGGGGCCCCATTGTGCAAGACACGGTACAAAGACATAGTGTGACACAGTCACTTCCCCGAAGCCCTTACACGCTACACAGACAAGGCAAAGGGTTAGGAAGGGAAACTGAGGCACGGAAGTGTGCCATGACTTGCCCAGGGTCATACAAGTCAGTGGCCAATGCTGCCATTACTGTAACAAAAGGGGGTGATGAGCGATGGCGCACAGCGAGGACGCACTTGGGTGGCCGTCTCTTGTCCAGCCTCCAGCTTCCTGTCAGACACACAGTGCCTCGTATCGGTCAGGCAAAGAGTCACGACAGGGCCGCACTCACCTCCTTCCCCTCATGCAGCACCGTTCGTGCCAAAGGCGACATAGATAATCACAAGCAACACAGGAATCATGTCACCTGAGGCTGAAAAGCGCCCACAGCTGGGGTGAAACAGGGCAGCTGTTCAGCAGGACACACAACGGTGCAGACAACTAGGGTCGCTCACTGGACTTGCAGGGGGAGGTTAGAATGAAATCACCAGGCTGGCCAGGAAGCTGTGGTTAATATCACCCCCGCTCTTCGGTTGGAAATCTTCCCTTGCCAAGCGTGAGCAGGATCCTTCATTACCGCCCACTCCAAAGACAGGCCCCTGGGGGGTGGAGAGCAGTGAGTCAGAGAGAGGAATGACACATACTTACTCAGCAGCACGCCCACATCCCTCATCCTCAGGCAGCACCATGCCCTGCCCTGCAGATCTCCCACCGAAGTACCAGGCAGGACTACCACTGCTTAGCACGGCAGAGCCAGCCAGAGGAAGGCTCATGGGAGCCACCCACGTTCCATCCCTTGCTACTCATCGAGTTACAAGAGGATGGATACTTTGGCTTGATTGTTATTAGCAGAGGATTTAGCAGTGGCTTGACTCAGACAGCAGCCAGAGCGCTAATGCCCAGGGAGACGACAAGCAGACTGCTGCCCAGCTAGCCGGGGGCAGAGCGTGCTGGCTAATGATGGGTGGTGGCAGGCACCTCTCCCCAGATGAGCAGTGCAAAGCAATACAGACCAGCAAGTGCAAGCGAGGTCTCAGCTGTGCAGAGGTTGCTCCCTGGGGAGCGGGACATGTGCATTCGGCACAGGCATGTCTACGCTGGAGCCGTTAGCCACCACTGAGGATTTAACTGTAGCCAGGACACAGACGGTTGCTGCTAGTCGTGTTCAGGCTGCGGCCTACAGGAAGCGGATCAGCCAGGTGAGCGCTCTCTGGCCAGCCCAGTAGGAGGCGCTGTGCTAAGCCAGACATTGCTCTTGGCCCATCTCACAATGGTATTTGGCTGGAAGCGTATTTCAAGGGGTTCTAGGTTCTCCCCTGGCCTTACCCACCCTGGCAGGTAGGGGAGGAGAAGGGGGCGTAGACTCATTAACAAGTGGAGGCATCAACTAGTAAAATTCACAGGAAACCCCATGGCACATCCCCTCCCCAACGTGGCAACTGTCTATTGCACCTAGGCCTAGCTGGGTCTTTGGCAGCAGCACGGTCGAGTCCTTAGGCCGATGCCCTGGCACGAGGCTCGGGGGCAGGGGAGGTGGATCCCGAGAGCCAGGTGGCTGAGGGTTTTTGCAGCATTCTGTATTTTTTGCTCCTTGTTTAAAAAAACTGCTGTGCGTGGATTTAATGCCAGGGAAAGGAGCAAAGAGCTGGCAAGCCAAGGGCTCTCAGTGCGCCCCCCCCCACCCCCAGGACAGGCAGGACGCGAGCAGAAAGGGCCCAGGGCACTGCACCAACCCCGACCACCAGTTCCCAGCCTTTTCCATAGCAAGCCCCCACTTGCAAGAGCAAAGCGTTTTGAGGCTCCCCCATCTAAAGGGAGGGTAGTGGGGCCCTCTTCACGCCGCAGGCCGAGCCCCCAGGCGGCCGGTTTGCCACCGGCATGCCCCGGTGGCTCCAGTCCGCACAGCTGACTGGGCCGTTAAAAGTCCAGTTGGCCACAGCGGCCGGCTCCACGCAGCTCTGCTAGGTGCAGGAATGACCAGGGGTCTCCTCCCGCTGCCCCCGTACACAGGCCCATGGCCAATGGGAGCTGCGGAGCCAGGAGGAACATGTTGCTGCTTCCTGGGAGCCACCTGTGGTAAGCGCCAGCTGGAGCCCGCACCCCTTCCCCCGCTTCCTCAGCCCTGAGCTCCCTCCCGCACCCAAACTCCCGACCAGAGCCTGCACCCCGCATCCCCTCTCGCACCCCGATCCCTGCCTCAGCCCTAAGCCCCCACCACACTCCAAACCCCTCGGCCCTACCAGAGCCTGCACCCTGCATCCCCTCTCGCACCCCGATCCCTGCCTCAGCCCTAGGCCCCCCACCACACTCCAAACCCCTCGGCCCTACCACAGCCTGCACCCCGCATCCCCTCTCGCACCCCGTCCCTGCCTCAGCCCTAAGCCCCCCACCACACTCCAAACCCCTCGGCCCTACCACAGCCTGCACCCCGCATCCCCTCTCGCACCCCGATCCCTGCCTCAGCCCTAGGCCCCCCACCACACTCCAAACCCCTCGGCCCTACCACAGCCTGCACCCCGCATCCCCTCTCGCACCCCGATCCCTGCCTCAGCCCTAAGCCCCCACCACACTCCAAACCCCTCGGCCCTACCACAGCCTGCACCCCGCATCCCCTCTCGCGCCCCGATCCCTGCCTCAGCCCTAAGCCCCCCCACCACACTCCAAACCCCTCGGCCCTACCACAGCCTGCACCTCGCATCCCCTCTCGCACCCCGATCCCTGCCTCAGCCCTAGGCCCCCCACCACACTCCAAACCCCTCGGCCCTACCACAGCCTGCACCCCGCATCCCCTCTCCCGCCCCGATCCCTGCCTCAGCCCTAAGCCCCCACCACACTCCAAACCCCTCGGCCCTACCACAGCCTGCACCCCGCAACCCCTCTCGCGCCCCGATCCCTGCCTCAGCCCTAAGCCCCCCACCACACTCCAAACCCCTCGGCCCTACCACAGCCTGCACCCCGCATCCCCTCTCGCACCCCGTCCCTGCCTCAGCCCTAAGCCCCCACCACACTCCAAACCCCTCGGCCCTACCACAGCCTGCACCCCGCATCCCCTCTCGCACCCCGAGCCCTGCCTCAGCCCTAGGCCCCCCACCACACTCCAAACCCCTCGGCCCTACCAGAGCCTGCACCCCGCATCCCCTCTCGCACCCCGTTCCCTGCCTCAGCCCTAAGCCCCCACCACACTCCAAACCCCTCGGCCCTACCACAGCCTGCACCCCGCATCCCCTCTCGCGCCCCGATCCCTGCCTCAGCCCTAAGCCCCCCACCACACTCCAAACCCCTCGGCCCTACCACAGCCTGCACCCCGCATCCCCTCTCGCACCCCGAACCCAGCCTCAGCCCTAGGCCCCCACCACACTCCAAACCCCTCGGCCCTACCACAGCCTGCACCCCGCATCCCCTCTCCCGCCCCGATCCCTGCCTCAGCCCTAAGCCCCCACCACACTCCAAACCCCTCGGCCCTACCACAGCCTGCACCCCGCATCCCCTCTCGCACCCCGATCCCTGCCTCAGCCCTAAGCCCCCACCACACTCCAAACCCCTCGGCCCTACCACAGCCTGCACCCCGCATCCCCTCTCGCACCCCGTCCCTGCCTCAGCCCTAGGCCCCCACCACACTCCAAACCCCTCGGCCCTACCACAGCCTGCACCCCCAGCAGGAGACCTCCCCCCACCCCTACATGCCAACCCTCTTCCCCAGCCTGGTGAAAATGAGTGAGTGTGGGGGAGAGCGAGTGACAAAGGGAGGGGGGATGGAGTGGACAGGGGGCGGGGCCTCGGGCAGGGGCGGGGCAAGGGATTCCGTTTTCTGCAATCACCTACCCACGGCCCAGGCAGACAGCGCATCCAGCCCCACAGCCGGCGCTCCAGCCGTGCCCAGCTTTGCTGTCGCAGTGCGAAGGCCGCTCCCTAGATGGGCCTGTGAGCTGCTTCGTAGCATTGCTGGGGCCCACGCTCCTTCCATCGAGGAACCGCTGCCCAAGTTCATCAGCGTCCGTGAGCAACCCTAGTAAATGACATGGGAAAACAGGGCCCTTCTCTGCAGGGGCTTATAGTCATCAGCGCGATGCTTGACCACCTCCCAGGAGAGCACGACGCGCCATGCCAGGTGGGCACGTGTTGTGCTCCCCTCCTCGCCCCAGGAGGCGACGCGTGTGCGGAGCCGTGTCTTGCTTTGGCGGGGTTGGGCGGGGTGTTAAAGACACCTGCTGCTCTCTGCTGTGGTTAGAGACGGCAGGTTGCGCCAATGCACCCTGCCCCGGGCGTGGGACGTGGGGAGGGTTGTGATGGGTGTTAATCTCCGGGGAGTTGCACCGTTTGGGATCAGCCCCCGAGAAAGTTCTGGCTCCTGCCCAGACGAGCTTTACCCTTACGGCGGGGGGGGACGCAGTGCGGGGGAGGGGTTGGAAGGTGGTCTGCAGCCTATAAGCAATCCCAGATGGCAGCTGAGAAGGGACCTGCTCTGAGGGACGTTTCACTTAGCCTCCCCAGCAGCTCCCCCACACCCGCTGGCCGGCAGGTGGACGAGGGAGCACCCCAATGGACTGCTTGCAAGGCCCGAGCCCCTCCACGCCTTGCCGCGTGAGTCTCCCCGAGATGGGGACGGGGACGAGCAGCCGTGGTGTGAATCACAGCCCAGGCGGAGACCAAGCAGCTTTCGGCAGAACACGTGGTTCAGGGGGCTCCTTTGATCACTGGGGCTTTGCTAGTGGACTGTCCTTTGCGGGCAGCCGGCCGCCACACATGGTTTGGCTCTGAGTGGCTCCCTCGTGCCCCCTGTTAACAGGGGTGGATGGCGTGTTGGGCTGCAGATTGATTTTCCTAAGCACACCCATGCTATTGCTTGGGGAGGTGAAGCCGGTGATAAACAGCAGGGGGGTGGGGATAACTAATTATTTATCCTGAGCCAAACCCCCGGAGCTGCACACCGCCCGGCCAGAGGTCACGGCCCGGCTGGGCCCCTGAGCTTCCTGCTCTGCCCTAGCCAAGCACCCCTTTCTCTTCTTGCACTGGGACGGAGAAGCAAACCTGCTTGGGACTGATCCGCCGGGAGGCAGTGCACCCTAGCGGCTAGAGCACCGGGGCGCAGGAGGCCTGCCATGGACCTGCCAGGTGATCTTGAGCCACTCACTCCCCTCGCTGTGTTTCTGCGCCCTGCCCCTCGGGCTGCCTTGACTACGCCGAGCGCAGTGGCTTCAGAACTGTCTCTCACGGCATGTACATACAGCGCCCGGCACATCAGGGCCCGATCCCAGCTGGGCCAGCCAGGTGCTACCATAATAGACGTAGGGCTTGACGTAAGACCTAACCTTGACCTTTGCCCAAAACGCAGAGGCTCAAAGAAAAAAAATGGGGCATAACATTTTCCCATCCCACGTTATGTTCTGCTTTGAATTTCCTAGTTGCATCAACTCTAGCTGAGAAGCGCCTCATGAACGTTATCGCCTCCAGAGACAAAGCCTTATTGTACACGAGCTCGCCCTCAATAATACACTACAGAATTGTTAGGCCTGAATAAAGATGTAACACAAAAACCAGTTATGCCAACCTGACTGAAGTCAGGCTAACAGAGGTTTCTGGGTAATCCCAGAGTGGAAAAATACTGAGAAGCAGCATTGTCTCACAAAACCCTGGGAAAGAGTGAGATAAGTGAGGGGTTGGTACCAGCTGTGTTGTGTTAGTGTTTCTTATCAGTTCTTCAAACACTGTTCCTAACAGAATGATCTACCCATGCTCTGCCATCAGCCTGGCGTGGTGGGATGGGCCCACGTAGCACCGACTCCCCAGCACGCCGATCCCGTACCGCGGCACTGAGCAAGGCCCAGGGATGTGGACAGATTAGAAATCCCATGAGGCAGGCTGGGCCGCCGCCTTCTGGACTGGCTGGGACCAGCTCAAGAGAACTTGTTCTCATGAGATTTTGAGCCCAGTTTAAAATCAGGCTGGTACTTACCAGCAGGAAGAGAGGGAGAGGCAGCGAACTGCAGTAGCCAGTTGCAAAATGACCACTCCAGGGCGTAGCTGCTTCTCGGTGCCAAATTGAAGGGGCCAGCTCCCAGAAAGGGAGCCAGAGAGAAAATTCCTATGAGCGGGCAACCCTGCAACAGGGAGTGTTTGGAGGAAGCAGGAAGTCACCAAGGGGTTGCTCCATACACCACTGGCTCATACTAGTGCCACCCGAGTGAGTTTTAATGTCACTGATACATGCACAGTCTAGGCCGAGGCGAGGGGTGACAGGATGAGCTCTGCTAAGTTTGGAGTTTGTGGCTAGCCCTGGAGGTTGGTGGACGTGAACCTAACGGCCTGCTCTTTCTGCACGTGCATTAGAGCCGTTTAGCTGCTAGAGAAGATGACCTGTAAGGGCATCAAGACCTCACCCCTCAACCAGCACAGGCTTAAGCCTTGTCTGTTTCCTGGGGCTTTTCCCAGGTTGTTTGAATAGCCCTGAGCAATGCGTCACCCAGCCCTGCCCAGGGGGAACTGGTCGGCCAAGTAATAGGTCCCACTGTCAGGAAGGGGATTCTCCCCCTGCTGTTCAGCCTTTTTCAGCCTGTAATGGCTTGGTGCAGCCTCTGGGGGGCGCTGCCGCAGCCACGTTCAGAAGGTGGTGTGAGTGCTGGCACTCAGCCCTGCTAACACCCGTGGCCTGCTAGCCAGGTGCAAGGCGTGGTGGCCAGCCATGTCCTAGCCCAGTGTCTCACCCAACGGCCTGAGCCAGCACCTCAGCTGGCGTAGGGCCACTGACTACCCGCGGAATTCCTGGCCTTGTGTCCTTCGATACCCCCCGCCAGGGGTGAAAGGAACCCCAAAGACTGACCGGTACGGGGGCTGGGGCCGGCTCTGGTCCCCGAAGGGGCGTGGCTTTGGGCGGAAGGGACGTGGCTGGGGGGTCAGCATCCCCATCCAGCCCTTCCAGGCCGCCTGGCCCGCGCCGCCCGGGCTCCAGCGGTGATTTAAAGGGCCTGAGGCTCCAGCTGCTGCTGCGGCAGCACTTTAATGTGGGCTGCATACGGCCGGTACCGGCTTCTTACCGGGATGCTGTGCTGTACCGGCCCGGCCCGGCTCACTTTCACCCCTGCCCTCAGCCCATCGAGCTTGCAGGAAGAGCCAGACTAGCCTCGTTACCAGCCAATGCAGGTCTGGAGCCCTCCGTTCTCCCTGCCACTGGGGTGTGAAGCCCCGGGCTGTGAATACCGAGCCGATGATGGGAGCGGCTCCTGAAGCTCTTGGCTCCCTTCGCGTCCCACGCCAAGCCGGCCGCACGGGCGCGCCAGGAACTCGCCCGCTGCAGTACGCTGAGCCTGGCTGATGGCAGGAGGAGGGTGCAGCGCCGGCCTGGGCCTCTCTTATGCTATCAAAGGCCTCCAGTGAATTAGCTCCAGAAGAGGCAGCTGTGCGTTACGGGGCTGGAATGCCATCAAGGGTTTCTGGCGAGGCCATAAACCATGGCTCTCCCCCGTCCTCCCAGATAGAATTATAGCCCCATAACTCAAGAGGGGCCTGCTTTGTGTCTGAGAGAGCGGATACCAGGAGCCAAGCGGAGGGGGGGTTGTCAATCGTCTGTTCTCATTCGCTCCCGCCATCCTGCCCCCCTGCTGCTCCAGCCCCAGTGGTTACAGAGGAGGTGCTGCTCCTCCAAATTCCTGTCCTTTAGCCCCCTACTCCCCTCCCACGACCGTCTCCCCTCCTGCCTCTGCGCCACCTGTTCCAAAGCGCGTACAGGCTCCTCGGCAAAGCGTGGTCAGGGCTCCAGGACGAGTGACTTTCCCAGGGTCGCCCAGCAGGTCCAGGGCAGAGCTGGCACTCGACACTGGGTCTCCTGCTGATACGGTGCCCGCATTGCTCCCCCCACCGCCCCAGAGCGTTCAGAACCAGCTGGCCACTGAGCCCTGGCCCTCCGCCAGGCGCGTGCCCACGAGCACCTGTTAAAAGCCTTGGCTGGATACTACTGGGGTTATAAATGGCTGGAAATTGCTGCTCGGATGCAGCGGGGCCTGGTGCCAAGCCTGAGGGGCTGCTTCTCCTCGGACGTGCACTGGCAGAAATCAGGCGCAACCAGGGCCGGCTCCAGCACTTTTGCCACCCCAAGCGGCGGGGAAAAAAAAAGAAAAAGCCGCGATCGGTGGCACTTCAGTGGCAGCTCTACCGTCCCCGCTTCATTCTTCGGCAGCAGGTCCTTCCCTCTGAGAGGGACTGAGGAACCCACCGCTGAAGAGCCGGACGTGCTGCCCCTGTCCGTTGGCCGCCCCAAGCACGTGCTGCTGCCTGGAGCCAGCCCTGGGCGCAACCCCACTAAAGTCACTGGTGCCACACCTGTGTGGACTCAGGCTCAGGCCTGGACTGTGTCTACACCCCGAGGTGCATGAAGGACTCGCATGCATTTCTCTTAAGGCCCAAATCCCGAGTTCCTCATTCTGCGCTTTGAGTCACTTCTGGGAGAGAATTAAGCTAAATCAAAGGGGGAGGCACTTTAATTCTGACCAAGAGAGTCCACATAAGCGACTTAATGTTGTTTAACGCCTCCACTTTAAATTCACATGCTTGGCTTCCCTGAGTGTCCCTGTGTAGACAAGCTCTTAGGCAAAAGGCCCAGGCCCTGCAAAAGGCGGTTGGTCTGAGAATGGATGGAAGAATTTGGCCCTAAGGGTCTAATATCAACGATCAGGGCCACTCTGGGGCCAGCAAATGCAGTGACCGGCTCACTGGAGCAAAGTGACTCATGTGCGCGTTTGCAGGCCCAAGCATTGCACGTTTAACCACGCCGCTCCGTAACACAGGTGCAGTGCTGGGATCTTGAGCCGGCTGCTCTTGCTGGCTGTTTATCTCCATTGGAAAAAGACAGCTGCAGCGCGGCGGGTGTCCGGCACTTCCCGTTATAAGGAGATCGCTTTTGTTGCTTAGAACTTTGTGCCGCACTTTGGCCGTGCAGGCTGAAATTTTTCCAGGCTGGGCCTGTGAGTTTTTCCAGCAAACATAGTCAGCCATTTCTGAGCCGCGGTTAGTGGGGAAAACTAGAACTAAAAAGTTCTTACAACCATTGAGAAATTCTGCCCTCTCTGGGTATGTCTGGGAACGAGCCACCCGGCCCGGGTAGGCAGCCAGGTATTAGCTCGGCTTGAACTAGTGTGCTTAGAACAGCAGCGTGCAGCCTGGGTGTCAGCCCAGACTGGCTCCCTGAGCACAAGCCCCCCTGAACCCTCTGGGTGGGACCCTGGGCTCAAGGAAGTGCCTACTGACCAATCAGCAGCGAGGACTCCATTGTGCTTAATCCGAAAGGGGTGGGGTCATCACTTTGCCCAGACCCAACATGGAATATTTCAGCCCCTGGCAGTACATTTTCCAAAGGATTAAAAGCAAATTGCAATGGAGGGGCTGGCCCAATGTCATTCTACTGAGCTAGATTCAGGTTTTTCATGGCAGCCTACAGAATTTAGTTGCCCAACTCCCATTCAGCGGAATGGCCACTAGGCATCCAACTCCTCTTGGCAGTTTTGAAAATCTCTTGTTCGCTCTCAAGCCAAGATTAGTGACAAGAATTTCTCGGCCCTGTCTGGGGGAGCAAGGGAGGGCTTGGGGCAGGGTGGGGAAGCTCTGGGCTGGAGCGCAAGATTGTTGAGTTGCCGTCTCACATCTGCTGCCAAGGTCCTGTGTGACCCTGGCCAAGTCACACAACCTCCCCCTGCCTCCAGAGCCATCTGTGAAATAATCCTCGGGCCACACGCTGTTGTGAGGACACATCCAAATCAGAGGAGGAGCTCAGGTAGCACTTGTGACGCAATCTGGTCCAGCAATGCACATAAGTTAAGCATGTGCTTAACTTTAAGCAGGTGAGCAGTGCCACTGGCTTCACTAGCACGACCCAAGTGCATAAAGTTACGAATGTGCTTTATTGCTTTGCTGGAGCAGGGCTGCCTTGTGTTGCATCAGGCAGGGTGAACCTCTTACCGTAGTGTGTGCTATACAGAGCCCTAGATAACTGACCTGAGGCAGTTCCTCCGCTGGTCTAACTTGTGAGAGTTCCACTGGCTTCCATGGAGCTCTGACAGTTTCCACCAGCTGACGCGCTGGTCTATAGATTTTAAAGCCAAATTATGATCATCCAATTCAACCTCCTTGTAGCGGGGTGGTCCCCTGCTCCTGCCCTGAAGGGCTTGAAACAGCCCAGGAGAGGGCTGGGGCTGGGGCAAGAAGCCTGGGCTGATTGGGAAAAGTAGGCTCAGCTGTGGCCATGCTCCAGTCAGGCCCAGCTGGCCCCTATAAGAGGCTGTGAGCCAGAAGCAGCCATCTTCCTCTGCCTGTAGAGGGAGACGGGCCTGGCTGCAGGGAGCTGGAGACAGGGTACCTGAGGGGAGCAGGGCTGGGGAAAGGCAGAGGAGCTGGGGAGCTCCAGCCTGGAAAGCCCCAGGCTGCGGCCTAGCAGTGGGCTAACAGGTACTGGGGGTTGCAAAGGGCAGCCCAGGGGTAGGCCAAGGCAGCAGGTCCAAACCCAACCTTGCCAGTGCTGAGTTGGCTGATACTGCAGTCTGTCCAGAGTGTGGGGGCTAGACAATGACTGGCAGTAGCCTGATACCGAGGCGAGGTGGGGATAGTGGGTGGGGGTTCCCTGGGGAGGGGAGACCCTAAGACTTGGGGGTTACTGCCAGGGGCAGCACCCCAGGTAAAATGGCACCGAGTCCAGGGAGGGACACAGGGGCCAGAGGACAGGCGGATCACCGGCCTGCAGAGGGCGGTCCGGAGCTGGAACCGAGCTAATTCCAAGAAGTCACCAGTAGGAGGCGCCGCAGGGGTGAGTCTGCACCTCTACACGCCTGTATAACACAGGGCCGAGAATTTCACCCAGAGATTCCTGTGGCCAGCCCACCACTTCTGGCTGAGCTAGCGTATATTTGTTTTGAAAGCTATCCAGGCTTGTTTTAAAGATGTCGAGTGAATGCGAAACCATCATGACCTTCAGTAACAATGGTTACTGACCCTCACTGTTAAACAACCCACCTTCGTTCTAGCCTGGCGTTATCCTCCACCCGTTGGAGCTTGTTTTGCCTTTCGTTAAAAAAAAAGTCTCTCGCCGTATCGTCTCCGTGACTTTGAACGGTGCCGGCCTCCATCCTTGATGCTTCCCAGCAGGAAGACCAGGCGGTGATGTCGAGGCGGACACAAGGAAACAACGCCTTCCTTGGCGTGCATGGAAAAAAAGGCAAGCGACTTTCAAATATTTATTGCAAGGTAAGTGTTAGGGCAGGGGTAGGCAACCTGTGGCACGGGTGCCGAAGGCGGCACGCAAGCTGATTTTCAGTGGCACTCACACTGCCGGGGTCCTGGCCACCGGTCCGGAGGGCTCTGCATTTTAATTTAACTTTAAATGAAGCTTCTTAAACATTTTAAAAACCTTATTTACTTTACATACAACAATAGTTTAGTTATATATTATAGACTTATAGAAAGAGACCTTCTAAAAACATTAAAATGTATGACCGGCACGTGAAACCTTAAATCAGAGTGAATAAATGAAGACTCGGCACAGCACTTCTGAAAGGTTGCCGACCCCTGTGCTAGGGTTTCACTTGGTCGGCTTGCCGTGTGTTTGTGACAAGATCCCTCTCGCAGGTTTGCAGCCGCAAGAGGCAGAGATGGTCATCTGACCGCGCGTTACAAATATTTCCCTTTCCTCAGAGCCCTTCTCCAGAAATGGCTAAACAGCATTATACCCGGTAGGGTGCACTGCGCTTTCAAACGCACGCTGCAAATCACATGCTAAAATCTTTGGGAAGGAAAGAGAAAGACAATGGCAAGGTCAGCAAACAACGGAGCTGCGAATTGGAGCCGACAAAGCTGATAGGGAAAACATCTGGAAAAATGAGATTAAAGTCACTCAAATATTAAAGATTTACAGATGTCTGGGCTAACCCCAGAAGAAGGGCATGGTACAGATAGGATTGTTCCCTGTGATCAGCTCCGTGGTTTTTCAGATGCATATAAACTCCTTTAATTAGCCAGATTACGCTGTGTAACTTCTGTGAAAGTAGAATGAATTATATTGTAAAAATAAGAATGGATTAAAGAAATGTTGTATGTACCTTTAAGCAGAAATAAGAAATGTTGAAATACAGGTGCCAGGAAAAAAAACATTAGGCATAAACAATGGTGCTAATGGCAAAACATTAACAGAAGATGGGTAATAGTTAGTAAGGAAATAAGATATGCACGCCTAGCCCAGGTAAACTTATCTGATTCTGCTTCCTTTGTTATCTTGTTAAGTTCTCACCCTTTTATCTGTATAAATAAGATAGTTTGTGTCTTGCATGGTGCTCACATTATCTGGGTGTTATTAGCAGAGTGCTGTGCTAATAAAACAGAGTGGTCTGACAAACTGTGAGTCCTGAGTCTAACTTTGACACTTCTAATAATTCTGCTTCCTAGAAAAGTCGCCGGAAGGGAGGGGTGAGAGCCACTGGGGTGGCTCTTGTCTGTGGGGGTCACCTCGGAGGCTTGCTTAGGGTTTTTTGTTGTTGTTTCTTTGGAAAATGGTCCTGTTTCTTCCTTTGGACTGAATTTCAATTAGCAGAAGGACAATGCTATCAGGAGGCACTGAATCGCTGTGGAGATAAATCTGGCTAGGAGATGCCGATGGAATATCTGAAATAGCCTGAGTGTAGCAGTCCTGTAAAGCTTAGATTACTTGGGTGAAAAAACCCAGTTTGCATGTCAGAGAGAGGGAATAAAGGGGAGAGGAGGAAAGTTGCCTATTGAATAGTTTTCTTTGACTCCAAAGAAAAAGGCTAAAAGAAAGGAAGTGGCTCATTAAGCCAAATTGCCTGATCAGCAGGGGAAAGACTCTAGTGCCATCTCAAAGTGTCTAGGCCAAGCTCCAGGACAGAGCATGGTGAGCCTTGGCTAGTATGTATTTGGGAGAGCACCAAGGAAAACTCTGGGTGCTGTAGGTGTTGACGACAAATTCCCACAGCCTGGCGAGAACATTCTGAGACAGTGCTTGGCCCAGTGTCCCAGCAGGGTGCTAAGGGACACTGTGCTGCTGGAGTGTTCATGGGATCGCTTGCTAGGGTGACCAGACGTCTCGATAAAATTGGGACTGTCCCGATATTTAGGCATTTGTCCCGTGTCCTGACCGATGTTTGGTCGGGATGCGATTTGTCCCAATATTTTGCTGCGCTCCGGCTTTTTTTTTTTTTTTAATTTTTTTGCTCTACCAGCGACCCCCCCCACAAATGTGTCCCGCTATTTTCTTCCTCTCATCTGGTCACCCTATCGCTTGCGGCTCTTCAAGATCCAGTCGTTTCAAATGGTTACAGCATTCTTCACTCCCAACCCTGTATTGTTGCTGGTGCTCCTCTGGTCCAGCCCAGAAGTGGCTGCATGTCAACAACGACTGATCTATGTAGATATAAGGGAAATTTTCCAATTTGCCAAGGTTATGTAGGATTGCATGGCGCTGGGACGTCTGCTCCTGAATCCCTTAGCTATGTATGACAAGCCTCCTCTCTTATCTTCAGAGCCTTCTGGCTGAAAGGTCTGGCACTGCCTTCATACTTCTGCATGAGAAGAATAAGAGGACAGGTAGGTCACCACATGGCCGCTGTTAGTTCTAAGAAGAACAACGGTGTCCACAAGTAAGAGGCTGTGTCCAGGGGACCTTACTGGAAGCCTAAACAGAAGCTAAACCAGAGGTGGGCAAACTGTGGCCCACGCAGGACTGACGCTTCCATTAGGCGACCCTATGCGGTCGCCTAGGGCGCCAGGATTCAGAGGGCGGCATTTTGTGCGCTCCCCACGGGGCATGTGGGAGTTTCCGGTTCCGCTCCCGTCGCGCCGCCAAAGAAGGACCTTCTGCCGATGTGCCACGGAAAACAGCAGCAGGCAATTGAGCAGCTCAATGACTGCTGCTGTCGCCTGCGGCATTTCGGCAGAGGGTCCTTCTTCGGCGGCGCGATGGGAGTGGAACTGGAAGCTCCTGCGCGCCCCGTGGGGAGCGCACAAAATGCCGCCCACATCTGGCCCGCAAGACCATCCTGCCTGGCCCTTGAGCTAGTCCCCAGCCCCTCTCCTACTGTCCCCTGTCCCCCACACCCTCAGCTTGCCGTGCCGCCAACGCTCTGGGCAGTGGGGCTGCGCACTCCTGCTGGGCAGCACGACGTTGTGGTTAGCTCTGGCCAGGCGGCACGGCTGCCAGTCCTGCTGCTCTGAGTGGCATGGTAAGGGGACGGGGAGTAGGGGGGAGTGGGATGGGGCGGAGGTTCCGGGGGGGGGCAGTCAGGTGACAGGGAACGGGGGGAGGTGGATAGGTGTGGGAGTCCTGGAGGGCCTTTCAGGGGGGCAGGGTGTGGATAGGGGTCAGGGCAGTCATGGGACAGGGACTGGGGGGTTTGGATAGGGGTGGGGTCCCCGGGGGGCAGTTGGGGCGGGGGGTCCCAGGAGGGGGCAGTCAGGAGACAAGGAGCAGGGGGGAGGTTTTCTGAGGGGGGAAACTCAGGGGGTGGGAAGTGGGAGGGGCGAATGGGGGCGGGGGCCAGGCTGTTTGGGGAGGCACAGCCTTCCCTACCAAGCCTTCCATACAGTTTCAGAACCCCAAAGTGGCCCTCGGGCCAAAAAGTTTGCCCACCCCTGAGCTAAACTTTACTTTAGTGTCATTGGTTGCAATGAGCCCAAACCAAAACCTAAATATGGCAGATTTGGAATCCAGGTCTGCACTGAGCCCTGCTGAGGACTAGCCTCTTTGAAGAGTTAATATTGCCCTGACACACACATGCTAATAACATGCCTTGCTCATCTGCACATTTCATGCCAGGATTTGCCCTCCTGATGAGTCATGAGTTTGGAGGATCCCTGATGTTATAATTTACGGTCAGGGCCGGCTTTAGGCAGATGCCCATGATTTCCCCAAATCAGACCCTGTGCCTAAGAGGGCCCTGCACCCTAAAGAAGATCGCCTAACTTTTTAATTTTTACTCACCCGGCAGCAGTCTGGATCTTCGGTGGCGGGTCCTTCGCTAGCTCCGGGTCTTGGCCACATTGCGGTGGCAGGTCCTTCAGTGCCGCGGAAGACCCGGAGCAAGTAAAGGACCTGCCACCGAAGTGCTGCCAAAGATCCGGACCGCCGCCGGATATTTGAATCGGGACCCACACTTCCTAAAGCTGGCCCTGTTTACGGTACCTTTCCTGGATGCCTGGAAAGAAATCAGCCACATCAAACTGGAAGGGACTGCCTGGGTCACCGAGTCCAGGCCAGTGCTATCACTGGCAGCCACGTCATAAAAGGCCATTCAGAAACTTATCAGGCTCTATGGGAGGTGGTGGAATCTCCTTCCTTAGAGGTTTTTAAGACCCGGCTTGACAAAGCCCTGGCTGGGATGATTTAGTTGGGGATTGGTCCTGCTTTGAGCAGGGGTTTGGACTAGATGACCTCCTGAGGTCCCTTCCAACCCTAATCTTCTATGATTCTATGATTCCATTTTAAAATCAGTTAGGTTGTTTGCCCCCTGCTACTTATATGGGGAGGCTGGCCTCAGCTCTGGAAAGGCTACTTCCCACTTTGCTGGTTAATTGCATGATAACCCCTACAGCAGACTGGGGCAGACACCTAGTGAGTTAGCTAGTATAGTATCTCTTCCAGGTAGGGAGAGAAAGCATGCTACTTCCGATTGACCCCAACAGGGAGAGTCTGATCCAGTGGCTCTGAGCACCACGCCTGGGCGAGTTCACCAGAGGGGTGCCCTGGCCATCGAAAGCCTAGTAAGAAACAAAATGCAGTCATGGACTCTTGGAGTTCTTCTCCCCTGGACAATAATGTGATGTCCAGTTCCTTCTCCCAGCCCTTCAAACCATCCTAGCAGCTTCATGGCCTGACAATACCAGAACCAACTCAGCAAGTAGCTGATACCAAGATGGCTGCCAGTGACCTCCACCATGGCCACACATCAGACAGTATAGGCACAGTACAGTCTAACTTCCCTAGAGGAGGGGATGCGATGATCAGAAAAACCAGACAGGAACATAACTCCTCCTTCCCCTTCAAACCACTGACCTTCTCATTCACCTGGCGAGTTTAATGGGCTGAGATCTCCAGCAGCAGAACCTAATAAACATCATGGCATGAGATACTGCAGGGCTGTGACTGCAGTTTGAACTTTGGATCTGAGAATCTATTGAGCACTTTAAGAGATAAGACACACAAGGCTCAGATTCCTTTGGCCGCTTTATCTGCTCACATCTGTTTATCTTTAATACAATCTGGTCTCGGCAGTGCAGTCGCTGGTTAATTGCCTGGTAGCCCCTGCGGCTCTGGCATGAGGAACAGGATGGGAAGGCCCCTGTTAACCTATTCCAGAGTCTTAAAGGAGCCATGAATCTTCCTGTTTCAAAAATTAAAACCAATTAAAATCCCCGTTAGCTCAGGCTGTAAAATATCAAACATATTGTCCAGAGACCACCAGAAACAGCCTAGGATTCCCGAGGAAAGCATGGCACCATTAGATGGAGACCTGGGTCCAGATCAAGCATTCACCCTGTGGTAATTAACTCCACTGAAGTCAATAGAATTAGCGGGCCTCGAACATACGATGGCGTTGGTGGCTGATGGTGTCTACGGGTCAGGTGGCTCCAAGATAGGTGAACTGGTTCAAATAAAGTGAGAGCTGGCATGCACCCAGATCTGGGTTCCTACAACAAAAAGGTGCCTGGGGAATATTCATGGAAATGATATAGGATTAAAATACATGTTACATTAGTGCTGGACTATGATGACCATATTTTCCCAAAGGGCAACTGGGACACTTCAGGGTGCCAGCCCAAGCCCCCCATGCTGTCCGCCTGCTCGGGGCCAGCCCGGGGTTCCCTTCTGCCCTCTGCACGTGGGGCTGGCCCAAGGCCCCCTGCCGCCTGCCCATGGGGGGCTGGCCCAGCCCGAGCCACTCTCCTGAGCCCTCCCTCCTGCGCACGGTTGGCATGATGATTTAGTTGGGAATTGGTCCTACTTTGAGCAGGGGGTGGGACTAGATGACCTCCTGAGGTCCCTTCCAACCCTGGTAGTCTATGATTGCCACTTGCCCTCTTTCCCCCACCCCTCCGCACGTTCCTCTGCATCCCAGTACAGGTCGCACCCCACTTTTTTTGGCAAAACTGGACAATTAGAATATCAGGGTTGGAAGGGACCTCAGGAGATCATCTAGTCCAACCCCCTGCTCAAAGCAGAACAAATCCCCAGACTTTTTTTTTTAAACCACAAGTCCCTAAATGGCCCCCTCAAAGATGAGCTCACAACCCTGGATTTAGTAGACCAATGCTCAAACCACTAAGCTATCCACTCTTGTTAACTGATCATCAGGACGCATGTGACACCCCATAGATATGAACCCAGATCTTCTGAGTCCCAATCCACTGCCTTAACTGAAAGAGCCTCCTTAACTCTCGACAAAGCCCCCTCTTTGCTTCCACTTGTACTCACGGCCCCTTTTATCTGTGAGCCTTCAAGCAAACAAGTTCCTATTGACAGGAATGTTTGTAGAAAGAGTTGTGAATAACACGCGTTGTAAATATCCCCACGAGCAGTGGCCCCAGCTATCCCCTTGTGGCCATGGGGGAATCCATAGGGGAAAGCCCTTTTGCAGTATTCACATAATGGATCCAAGCAATAATGAATGTTTGCAAAGATGAAAAGGGCCATTCAATCAATGGACAGAAATAACACCATGTGACTTAGGAAGCCAATCACACAGCACAAAGATCAAACTCAACAGCCTGATTTACGAACAATTGAGATGATAATGTTTATTCACACAAGTATTTGAATAATCGCAACTAACAAATAAGGTCATACAAATGTGCTGGCTAATTCACAGCCTGGCAAAAAACCCGAGAAGGGCTAAATTTGTGAAATACATTAAAGACGTTAATTCGACCAGCTGCAAAATTCTAGACTGCAATGTCGGGGTGGGCAGTCGCCCAGGACAACTGCTCTTCTGAGATTTCTGCCACTTCCTGTGGCTGCTAAATCTAGCCACCTCGGTTGATATTTCATAGCGTGTGGCTGTTCAAGAAGTTGCTTGTGGGGTTTTCACGTCAATTAGCCTTGCTCTCTCTGCAGCTATGGTCAAGAGGCATAGAATCATAGAATATCAGGGTTGGAAGGGATCTCAGGAGGTTATCTAGTCCAACCTCCTGCTCAAAGCAGGACCAATCCCCAACTAAATCATACCACCCAAGGCTTTATCACACCTGACCTTAAAAAGCTCTAAGGAAGGAGATTTCACCACCTCCCTAGGTAACCCATTCCAGTGCTTCACCACCCTCCTAGTGAAATAGTGTTTCCTAATTGTCCCTGCCAGCAGGTAGGGGATCTTGGGGGACAATTACTGCACTGGTGGGGTGCAAAATAAACTTTATTAAGCAAATGCAAAAACAGAGAAAATTTAATGGTGAGGGGTATCGGGTTTGTTAAGGTAGACAATTGGGGAGGGGTTTCTTTTGGTGAACAGTAAGGGGGGGTTTCAATAGTGGGGTACAATCCAGTAGGATACAATACAGTGGGTCACGAATTAACACTGAAGTATAAATGTAACAGGTAGCTAACAATTTTCTATGTAAAGGGTGTGTCACAGCAGCATATAACCAACTAACAGTTATGGAAAAATATGTCAAATAACAAACAATTCTAGGTAAAAATGTGTCACAGTGGTGTAAATGTAGAATGTGAGGTGTATCAGAGAGGAAAAAGTAACCAATGGGGTTTTATGCTAGACTTCAGCAATAGGAGCGGGGTGAACACGTGAGGGAAGGAATTAAAAGAGAGAGAGCATGAGGTGGAGGGAGATTTAAACTTAGGGAGACACAAAGAACAAACAGACTATAAATGGCTGGGGAAGCCTGGGGGGCGGGGGGGGGGGGCTGACAGTGGGAAGACAGACTTAATCACAATTATACAGAACACAGCAAAATCTTATCTATGATCTAACTTAACCAAGACTACACAAATTAGCAAGTAACAAAACACAGTGCAACAATTCTCTAAGCCTAACTTACAGAGTACAATGCTAAACCTAACTTAACCACAGCTATGCAAAATGAAATTACAATTTATTTACACTAAAGGCTAAACCTAACCTAATGGGTGCACCTTATGCTAAGGGTAGTTTCAGAAGTCAGAGTGGTGTGTGCCCAGTGGTGGCTGCAGCAGTGGGGCGGCTGCAAGCTAGAAGCAGATTACAGATACAGACCAAGTAGTTAACTTGGGTCTGTCCGTTGGGGAAACAAGGCTAGCAGCTAGGACAGGGGGGTTTGCAAGAGGGAGTTCTTACCAATCCCCAGGACAGCAGCAAAGGGAGAAGCAGGTACAGCAGTTTCAGCATCAGAGGACTCAATTCGCTCACAATAATCAGGAGATCTCCAGGCAAAATTCGTTGTTCGTGGGAGGGGAGTTTAAAAATGGGGGTACGCTCAAAAATAAAACGAGAGCGGAGAAAGGACTCCCCCAGAACTCCTGGCTGATCAGACCAGGCAGCAATGCAGGAATCTTTCCTAAGGTCTGATTAGAAAATGTCTGGTTATAAAAGCAAACTTAGGCAGTTTCCCGCCAGTAACTTTGATTGGTTCCCCTGGTTAGAGGGGAGGAGAGGAGACTTCAGGTGGCACAGACATGTCTGGGCTAGTTTCTGAGCCACAGGCATTACTCATACACTTAGCTATGTGGCCATATTAGGTCTTGCATACCTGGGCAGAGCACCTCTACACCGAGCCCAGGTCTAAACAAAGGAGCACAAAAGCCCCCCTCCCTGAGCAGAGCAATGGCTCCAGTTAGTCTGCACAGGCCATTTCAATGAGCAGGGCCAGGCTGTGACTTTTGTTAGCCCAAGGCCGGGAGGGGCGGCCACACAGAACACCAGAAAGGCGAGGGAAAAAAAGGAAAGCAGCAGGGAGACAGCTGTAACAGACACTAATAACCCTCGGCTTTGTCGCGGTTTAAGGTAGTGGATGGGGCTGTGTTTTATTGCTTATACTCAAGGGCCTTTCAGTTAGCTGCTGGTAATATCCGCCGCCCCAAACTATTTGCTACACACACCCACACAGTTACAGACAACAGTGACAATAGGCCACCCTATTTGCCTTCACCCCACCAAAGGGAACCGCCCCATTAAGGCAGCCAGCAAAGGGGCTCAAGTGCATTAAGCACAACTCTGACATATTCCACCCACAAGAGGGCAGTAGTGGGTGAGCACAAGCAGGCTCACACACACAAACGCACACCAGAAGGGGGAAGTGATTTACACAGAGGCAAAAATATGGTCTAGCGGTTAAACCAGGGAGCTAGGAGTCACATCATTTTGACAATGCAGACCAGTGAGGGGCTGTGTCGCCCCTGCCCTGCAACCTGGGGTGCCCCACAATGCATTGCTGCTGTAGCTCCCAACCTGGGCTCCTCACAAGCAGCCAGACAGAATGCAGGTCACACCCTGAGCATCTGTGTCTAGCCATGGCCCTGGTCCAGCAACTCTGACCCCAGCCGCCTGCCAGCAAACACCAGCCACACTCTGGATTCCACCAGCCTGGGTTAGTACTTGCAGAGTGACCCCAGCACACTCCCAGTCCCAGATTTTCTCCCAAAATGTGGGTTTTGTGCTGTTCAGCCCTCTCCTGGCAGTCCAGATATATTCGGTCCATTGCCCTGCTAAGTGGGTAAAGATACAACAGTCTGCTACCCTAACTGGAGCTACCCACACAATTCACAGCACTGGCTTCATTTTGATTAAAGAATAAAACGCTTATTTAACTACCCAGCAACTGGTTTTAAGTGAGTACGAGCACAAGGCATGAAAGTCAGAAATGGTGCCATGAGAAAGATGAGATGCTTTCTAGAGCTAAAATGTAACAAACTAGACTTGATGCAAGAGGAAATTCTTACCATTGGTTCCCAGCAATAGGGTGACCAAATTTCAGGTCAGGATCTCTTCCAAAATCCTATGGATGCTTCTTTTGTCGCATTAGGTGAAAAAGCAAGAGGTAAATAGGGAGAGAGAGTCCTTGGGGGTCTTTTTGCCCCTCGCTTTATAGTCCAGTCCCCGTTTGAAATGCTTTTTCCTCAGGGTTACCTCTAGATAAAGTTCATTCCCACGGTGAGGTTGGAGTCATGGAGTCTCCTGGTGAAAGAAGTTCTATGCTGTTGTTTGCTAAGATACAGATCTGTTTGTTCCTGTCCCCCCGCCTCCCCTTCCTTTGCAAAGAATGGCCACTTGATAGGTGACAACCCTTCAACTTTGATGACACCTGGCTAGAAGCATCAGCTTGTTCTTTGTCTTTGAGAAACAGGTTCAACCCCTCTCCTGACTTGCCTGATAAGCACATTTCAGTCATGATTTTGACTTATGTTCATAACTTTGCATACAATGTTGCTACACACATTTCATCATGAAATTATTGACCAGCGATTTATTCGTTGTCAAACAACACCTCACAAGGCGGATTCTGTACAGAGCTTATTACAGTTGTGTGTAGGATACGAATAGAGGGGTGCATTCGCTCTCAGTCACCTGGGTTCAATTCCTAGAGCAGTGTTACTAATTTATTGTGTGGCCACGGAAAATGCGTCAGCAGAACCCCGCACCCCACCCCAAATTGTGCAGTTTCTCCTGAGCTAACAGGCTTGACCAGCCAATCCCAGGAGTTCAAATATCATGAGTCAGCACCCCACAAAATTATGAGCTCTGCCCTGGGATTGGCAATCAGAAAATTAACATAATCATAATAAGCCATGGTTTGTCATCTGTCTTCTAGATCTGGGGCTCCCCCTCTCTCTGGGTCGGTGTGTGTGTGTGTGTGTGTGTGTGTGTGTGTGTGACGAGACCAATTGCTGATTCAACTGTAAGTACTCACAAAAAAATGCAGGCATCAGCTCCCCACAACCCTCCTCTGCTCCTTCCCACTACTCACAGCCCCCCTGGTTCCTTCCTGGAAGATTCAGGCATTCCTCCTCAACTGAGGCTGATGCTGCTGAGCTGGAAAAGAGGCAGTTCCACCCGGCCACACCGGCTCTGTCCTGCACATTGCACAAGGGTGCCCTGGAACTGCAGGCCGCTGGAGTGACCAAGTGGCGGGGGCTGAGGCAAAATTTGCCAGTTTGCTCATGAGATTGCTCTGAAATCACGATGGTAACGAGTGTGTCAGCAACACTGCGCCCTCCCCCTTCCCTCCCCCGTGGCTCTCTGACGAGAGAAGTCTAGGCCTCAGGCAACGCACACATTATCCCACACCCAGCCTTGATTAATGGGATGCATCAGGCTAGAGAAATAGGTGTCTCCCCCATGCAAATCATAAAAGGGGCTCCCCCTGCCCGGTGCATCATGAATAATTTATTGTCTATCCCCCTTCTCCCGTCCCTCCATTCGCTGCCAGCTAGGAATGAGGTCAGCCCCAGGGCCAAAATCTGCTGCCATCAGTCACTGCTGCCGACACTTTGAGGAAGGGTCTAATGGCCCGTTGCCAGGGGTAATGACCTGAGAAGGTTCCCTTGCATTTAGCCATTTTAGTGACTGTGGATGCAGATGCCAAGATCACGTCCCTCTCATTGGCAAGGAAGGGAGGCAGAGGGGAGATGGTCTCAACCAGGATGGTGAGCCAGCTTATGGCAGCTTGGCAAACTGCACAAAGTTGTTCAGGAAGGAGCTGAGGAGAGCGTGGTTTCCATGACAGCAGAGCAGAGAGCGTGCCGTCAGCACCATGGCACACTGGGTGGGCCAGAGGGTGCAGTTTGGCAGCACCAACAACCCCCTCATAAGCTTCCTCTGTGCATTCATCTAGCACTGGTCAGAAAATGGAGGGGACGGGGTTTCCATGGAACGTTTCGAGTTTTCGGTGAAAACATTGAAAACTGAAATATTTCAAGTCTAAAATGCCACCATGGTGCCTCATGGGAGTTATGGGTTGAGCATCTCAAGCTCATTCTTACTGATAGGCCAGGCTCCCTGGATGGACCACATCTCCCATCTGCTGGTGACGGGAGGCAGTGCACCATGGCAGTCTCATGGCCGTGTTGCATCATGAGAGGTGAAGTCTGGTTGAAGACCCGGCCCATGGAGAAAAATGGGCTCATGAAACACTCAGACGATAACTCAGGTGCATTGCTGGGCATGAGGTACCATTTCAGAATGGAAACATTTCAATTTTGGGCCAGGCATTTTTTGTCAAAAAGCTGAGATTTTCCAAAGAAAGCAGCCACTTTACTGAGAAAGAGGCAACTAAGGGGGATAGGATAGAGGGCTATAAAATCAAGAATGGAGTGGACAAAGTGAATAAGGAAGTGTTATTTACTCCTTCACATAACACAAAAACCAGGGGTCACCCAATGAAATTAATAGACAGCAGGTTTAAAACAAACAAAAGGAAGTACTTCTTCCCACAATGTACAGTCAACCCGTGGAACTTCTTTCCAGCAGATGTTGTGAAGACCAAAAGTATAAGTGGGTTCAAAAAAAGAATGAGAGAAGTTCACGGAGGACAGGTTCATCAGTGGCTATCAGCCAAAATGGTCAGGAATGCAACCGCATGGTCTGTGTGTCTCTAAACCCCGAACTGCCAGAAGCTGGGACTGGATAACAGAGGATGGATCACTCAAAATTACCCTGTTCAGTTCATTCCCTTTGAAGCATCTGGCACCGGTCACTGTCGGAAGACAGGATACTGGGCTAGATGGACCATTGGTCTGACCCAGCCTGGCCGTTCTTGTGTAGTGGTTGGAGGATACACATACTCCCCATGCGCAGGTGCCTTATGTTGCTAGTCACTAAGTCTTGCCTTTCCACGTGTGATAGCCATCATCTTGGCTAACACTGGGGAACTGAACCGGGGACAGTCCAGAGCTAAAAGCACAAGTGGCTACAGCTTGAGCGAAAGAACTAGGCCTCCCTAGTGGCTCAGTAGCAGACTCATATCCTCTATGAACTGAACAAAGACGGAGACCCGTAACACCACTCAGCAGTGGGTTACACATGTATCTTCCCCTGGTGTTCAGATGCATCTGAAGCCGAGGGTCCCTCTCTGCAGCTCAGCTGCCTCCCCAAGGAAGGACTTTGTCCTGTTGAAAAGTGCCACCAGAGCAGTGGCAGTGCATGAGCACCTTGACACAGTCCTTCCAGCCACCCAGACACTCAGTGCCCAGTGCTGGCTGCCCAGCAAGGCTCAACCTTGAGCTGGAAGGAAGCTCCCCCTAGGCAAAGAGCGTGTGCTCAGTCTTCGTGGCCTGTTCAGTTACTGGCCTCCCGACTGAGACGCCTAACAGGGGAGTCAATGTCATCACTAAGGCTAAGATTTTGTCATGGTTATTTTTAGTAAAAGTCACAGACAGGTCACCGGCAATAAACAAAAATTCGCGGAAGCCGTGACCCGTGTGTGACTTTTGCTGCTGCGCCTCCATGGTTTCCCCCGCCACCGTGGTGCCTGGGAGCTGTGGGGTTCCCCCTATGCCCACGGCAGCTGGGAGCTGCAGGGTGACCATATTTCACAAAGAGAAAACGCTCGCCTGAGGCATCCCTGCTCCATCCGCACTGTGCAAAGCTGTCGCCTGTCACTCGAACCCTGTCAGGGTCCTGCTGGCTGCCAGCTCCAGAGTCCGGCAGCCCCAGAGGCTGAAGCAGAAAATGTCCCGGAGGTCTCTGGAAATCATGGATTCATGGTGATGTGAGGACCTGGCCATTATGAAATGGACTGCAACCACCCAGCTCTTGTCCTAGGTCTGGCAGTCGCTCTCTTCTCTTAGTGGAGCTCCAGTCCCCACAAAGAGACTACGGGGGTGTTTCCCCTTCCCACAACATGGAAAAAATATTATTATGCAAATGATTTTTTTTAAAACCTAGGGCTACGTTGCAAAGAGGAGGAAATGCTCTGACCAGGGAATCCAACCCAACGCTGAATGAAGGGCCTATGTCCATTGTGAGTAACCTAGGCTCTGCACAAATACCCCTCTTTCCCCCCCGGTGGTGAGACATTTTCCCTCAGCAGCCCTGCTACTCTTCCCTCTACTGGCTCTATGGACTGGGAGTTTGACCATTCACCAGCAGCAGCCCCAACTGCTACCATGAACCAGCCACACACTCCACATTTGCATGGATCAAATTAGTCACATGTGAAGCAGGAATGACCCTTTAGCTTGGGACATGGCTCATGCAGGTCTATTCCTTCCAGAGGTGGGGAGAAGAGATGCCAGTAGAAGAGAGGCAGCCACCGTGGCTGCAAAGAAAACTTGCACGTCACGAACCAGGTGTAAAAAGATGCAGCCTGAACATGTATCTCCGAGAGGTGTGAACGGCCCCCGCACACCTCAATGGCACGTTAACGCTGAAGCCCAATCATGACTGTTTAACATTAGCATTGGTAGTCAATCAGCTAGTTCACCGCTGATCAAACATGCAGAGAAAGAGGGACATACATATTATGAAGATCTGCACAATCTACTGCAGGTGGCATCTCATTTTGGCATCACCAGAGTGTAGAGCTTGATTTAGAAGTGGCGCCTGGGATCATGCCCCTACCTCCCTATGCATTTTCCACCCCGGACTCTCCCCTAGTATGTACTCCAGTGCTAAGCAACAATGCATACAGGGCAATCAGAATTTCCTTGCAGTACAACACAATTCCACAGCCCTTTGCTTTCTTGCTCAGCCTTTGTGGTGATGAAAAGCTACTCCTCTCCCTTCTCTTTCCTCCTACGCTCCCACAGGCCAATGACCAGGGTAATCCAGGTCCAGAATACGTAGCAGCATGAACCCAGCCCGGATGAAGTCAAGCCAGTACAGAGATAAGATTTAGTAGTGGGGGCCAGCAGGAGGGCGCAGGAAGAGATGTTCCATGTCCCAGGCAATTATCTGATTGATGTTCAGAGCCAGAGGGAGTCGAAGGGAAGACGTCGTAATTCCTAGCTCACTAATCCCAGAATCATTTAATTTCCATGAGAGAAGGAATCCTCCTTCGTGTACCTAGGGGTCAGGCTGAAAAATGTTACTGACAAATCAGTCACCTGTGAATGAACTTCATGAGCCGGCTTCCATGCAATGCCACTGACCGTGTCGGCCAATAGCATCGGTAGTTCTACTTCGGCTGCCCTTCCCTGCATGAAAACCCCGGAATGGCCTCTTTTACAGCCTAAAGACACTCTCCAATCTCATGCCAGGAATTGGGTCACACAGCTCTGAAATGCAGCAAGCTCTGGGGTGGAATGTGACTGCACAACAGCTTAGGACAAGAAGTGAAGCACCCATTCAAAACAGCAGGGAGGATTCTGGGAGGCAGACCATAAATTACCCAGAGGTGGACTTTGACTGGGACTCCCCTGCACCTGTAAGAAGTGGGTTGGGGTCTTTAATAGCTACTGATGCCCACCCAAGTTTAAAATTAAGGGAGCACCGCCAGCTGCACAGCCTCCCCTAGCACTCTGCTGGGCCATTTCTCCAGAATCAACAACTCAGTTCCTTGCATCATCCCACATTTTCCTCTGAGGCCTCTGATCCAAGCACTGCCCAGGCCTAACCCTCCTTAGTTTAAGAGACTGGCAGTGAAAACCACCATCAGAGCATAGTGCAGAGCAGTGGTTCTCAAAGCCGGTCCGCTGCTTGTTCAGGGAAAGCCCCTGCCGGGCCGGGCAGGTTTGTCTACCTGCCGTGTCCGCAGGTTCGGCCGATCGTGGCTCCCACTGGCCGCGGTTCGCTGATCCAGGCCAATGGGGCCTGCATGAGGGGCGGCCAGCACATCCCTTGGCCCGCGCCGCTTCCTGCAGCTCCCATTGGCCTGGAGCGGCGAACCACGGCCAGTGGGAGCCACGACCGGCCGAACCTGCAGACATGGCAGGTAAACAAACCGTCCCGGCCCGCCAGGGGCTTTCCCTGCACAAGCAGCGGACCGGCTTTGAGAACCACGGGTGTAGAGCACTGGTGAGGGTACTTCACAGGCCTCTTTTCCCCTTGCTGACCTGCAGAGCCGTTGCAGACCCCCAGCTCTTGAGGACTGGCTTCCTAGTGAAAGCTGTAGCAGCTTGTGCTTTCAGCTCTGGAGATCCCAGGTTCAACCCCAGTTTGTAAATCAAGAGGGCGGTGGGCACATAAGCACATGCCCCCAAGACCACATCCTGCAAAGGAACTGCGCAGTTACTGGGAAAGTCAGAACGGTTCTGGGGGATCCTTAAAATGTCTCATTTTGCACTGATAAATCTCCTGCAGAACACCAAGAGGGGACAACATTTGAATTCAGCACTTGAACACCAATCACTGCCTAGAACCCCAAAGGAACAACCTCGTTAGCTCTGCTAATAGTCTGGTCTATTACGGATGAGCAGGTCCATTATATTCCTCTTGCGCACAGAGAAAACAAACAAGCCAATGTGCCCCACGCTTTTGGGAAATTAACCTCCAAATATGTGTTTCCTTCCTAGTGAAAAGCATGGCTCATTCTCTTCCCAAGTGGAGAACCCACTCAAATTGCTCATTGAGGAAGAGCTATTGTCTAGTCCCCCCAGCAATTTGCCAGATGCTCAGCTGCAAATTTCTATGGACCTTACTACCTGTGCTGGATGAAACCTTCAGAGATCTCTCCGGTGTATGCAGCCGAGAGCAGTGACTTGCTGGTGAAGCCCTGCAGGGCTCTTGAGAGTCACAGCTGCCAGTGCTTTGGTGGCTTGACAGTGGTAGCCGCAGCCTCTTGTCAAGAAGCCCTTAAGCCATGACCCTAGCGTGACGGTTCTCGGGTACCCAGGACTGTGAGTCACCATGTCCTCCCCGGCCTCCAGCTGGAGGGAGACTTGCTTGTGCTTAACGGGGTGTCAGTCTCTGACATCACCAGTCTGTGAGCCACACAAGCACTTTCCTCTGGGCTCTGCCAGCCCTTGCTTTGCCCTGCAGTTTAACGATAGGTGCACTCCTATCCCCACGCCCCTTCTAATCATTCCCCTGTAGTGTTCGGCCCCTTATCCCCTGAACTTTCACAGACACCAAATCCTCAAGGGAACGGCGCCCACACAAGCTTGTGTGATTTAGCTCAGGATTAGTACTCAGTTTAACACCGCAGCACTGAGATATAGTGATAGTGAAAACAACCATACGTTTATTATCAAAGGACTAGTGAGTAAGGATAATGGAAACAAAAAGTTACATATAAAACAAAACCATAACACACTTTCTAGAGACTACACTTAGCAGGCTCGCCTCCTGGCTAAAGGAGTCTTATCTCAGCCAAAGGCTTCTGCAAAGCATCTCAAAGCAGTTCCAGTTGTGTCTGCTGCAAAGAACTACCTCATTGCCAATGCAGATTGGTAAATGTCTTCTCGATGTTTGCCTCGCTGTGCCACAATATAGATTACAGTGTCACATTGCATTGCCATGTCGCAATATTGCGTGTCCACATCACAACACTGCACCGTCATATCATGGCACAAACAAAGTAATCCCTCCCCATGGTGAGCTGAGAATTGTTTTACGTTTCAAGGGCTAGATTCTTAACTGCCATAAATCAGTGTAGCTCCACTACCATTAAGTGAATATATAATTGGTTAAGCAGCCACAAACAAAGAGTAACTATGAATGGAATCAAGTATCAGAGGAGTAGCCATGTTAGTCTGGATCTGTAAAAGCAGCAAAGAGTCTTGTGGCACCTTATAGACTAACAGACGTTTTGGAGCATGAGCTTTCGTGGGTGAATACCCACTTCGTCGGATGCATGGAATGATGTCAGATTGGAGGGAGGTGTCAAGTGCGGTTTCACACAGATCTGTTCTGGGTCCAGTGTTATTTAACATCTTTATTAATGACCTGGATATAGGAATAGAGAGCATACTGATCAAATTTGCAGATGAAACAGTGCTAGGTGGGGCTGCAAACACTTCGGAGGATAGAACTAAAATTCAAAGGGATCTTGATAAATTGGAAAACTAGGCTATAGGCAATAAAATGAAATTCAACAAAGACAAATGTAAGGTTCTCCACTTAGGAAAGAAAAACCAAATGCACACATACAGACTGGGGGATAACTGGCTTGGTAGCAGCACTGCTGAGAAGGATCTGGGAGTCATGGTGGATCACAGCCTCAACATGAGTCAACAATGTGATGCTGCTGCTGCCAAAAAACCCCAAAACAAATGCAATTTTGGGTTGCATTAACAGAGGCAGAGCATGCAAGTCATGGGAGGTGATAGTAATGCTCTATTCGGCGCTGGTGAGGTCTCAGCTGTAGTACTGTGTCCAAATTTAGTCACCGCTGTATAGAAAGGATGTAGAGAAACTGGAAAGGGTCCGGAGGCGAGTGACAAAGATGATCGAAGGGATAGAATGCAAGTCATATGAGCAAAGGCTGGAGGAACTGGGTGTATTTAGCTTGGAAAAGAGGAGATTAAGAGGGGACATGATAGTGGTCTTCAAATACTTGAAAGGCAGCTATAAAAAAGATGGAGAAAAGTTCTCTCTTGCTGCAGAGGGCAGGACAAGAGACAACAGGTTCAAACTCCAGCAGAGCAGATTTAGATTAAATCTCAGGAAAAACTTCCTAACTGTAAGAACAGTAGGGCAATGGAACAGACTGCCAGGGAGGTTATGGAATTTCCCTCACTGAGGTTTTCAGAAAGATGCTGGCTGGCCATCTGCCTTGGATGGTTTAGATCAGTGAACATAAGAACGGCCATACTGGGGCAGACCAAAGGTCCATCTAGCCCAATATCCTGTCTTCTGACAGTGGCCAATGCTAGATTGATTTACCCCAACTGAAGATCTAGCCACACGTGTGCATTTCCAGTGTGGGGTCAGACATTTGAGTTGAAAGCTGGCCAAGCTTTTGGGACAACAGCCAGAGCCAGCTGTGCCATGGCTCATCCCCCCTCCCTTGTACAACTGATGGCTTTTAAATTTGCTGTGGGGGGAAATGTGGAAGTAAACGTTGACGGAACCTCAGAAAAGGTTCAGGGTTCAAATCCTGCCCAGCGGCTGGTAAGGGCTCTTACTGTATCTATGCCCATTCAGCCGTCCCTCACGATACCTTCCGTGGTAGCTTTTTCTAACAATGATTTACTTACTGTACTTTGGACTCTAGTATCCCATTTGTTTTATTTGTTAGGCAACAGAGGCTTATTTCAGTGGCTGAATAAATGTCTACCATAGATTTTATGCTGGTCTCTCTTGTCATGTGGTTATTGCTGCTTAGGGCTAAGCCTCCGTTATCTCTTGATGCTGCCGCTGAGCTGAACAGCTCATTCTGATCTGGTGATGGCAGTACAATAACCAGCTGTTCTGACTCAGAGCGCTGCCAATAGTCATAGATCTCAGGCAAGCTCAGCTCATCGGCTGGTCCATCCACCAACAGGCTGAGCGCTCTGGGTCCATTGCCGTATCTGTAAACAACATTTTCCTCATTGTTACAAGGAAGACCCTCCCACATTCTGGCACAGTCAGAGCTTGGACGCTGTCGACCCCTGGCAATCCAGGGTTCGCTCAAATCACCAACAGTCCATAGCGTGGAATTACATCGATCCCGTCATTCCTCATCCGCCCAATGGGCCACATTCCAAACCACCGCTCGCCAATTAGTCTGGTCCTTAGCCACTGGTTAACAGGATAATTCAGTTCAGAGGACTCCACTAATTTTCCTGATCCTCCAATTCTAGCGCAAACCCAGGCACTCAGATAACACAGTGACGGCCACAGGATAAGACCCCGAACAGAAGAGAAGAACCCTCCCTATAGGATCTGGCTTCACATACCACATTTGATCGACTGGTCCTCCCAAATAGCGCTGGTATTTTTGGAATGTTAGTGTCCTTTGCTGGTTCCTATAGAAGTTTCCTACATTTCCTGCCATCTGGGCAAGAGGTAACCCAAATGGAGTTCTTCCAGGGATGAAGCTGGGCCTCTGTAGCCCTCCCCTCGGCACCGCGAAGTTGCTCCTGTCACCATTAATTAATCTGCCCTGGATGTCTGATGAAGAATGTGGCTGTATTTACCACAGAGTCACGGCCTTCCTCAGCCGCAGACATGGAGAGCAAAGAAGGCACTTGCAGTTTCAAATGCCTTGTGTTAGATAAAGGGAGAACACAAGTTGAAAGAACAAATGTAACGTCTCCACACAAGAGAGAGAGCACAGTGTGCATCGTCTCTTCTCTAACATGCTACAAAGAAATACAGATTTCAAATCAAGGGGAAAGCTGCTCCCTCCCCCCCCCCCATCACCCTTAGCTCCTCATTCAACATTAGAGGAGCCAGTTGTGCTCCTCCTTTCAACCTCCCCCCACCCTATCATCCCAAAGAAGACACCTCGTTTCAGCCCCAAAGGTGAGGCTCTGCAAATGGTCTGGGTGAAAGGAAATGTGCATGGAGAGGATTTAGGATGAAAACTGGTTTGGAACCATTCGTGCAGCAAGCTCCTCATATGAGAACTCCTTCTCCATCGCATCCTGCGGGCACTGGAGGGGACCTGATGCTAGGTCAGCAACATGGTGAAAGTAAGCTGGTACGCCCTGGTACGGCATGCCAGCAAGAACTATTTAAAGGGCCAGGGCTCCCACTGCCTCTACTGCCTTGAGCTCTTTAAATAGCCGCCGGAGCCCCGCCGCTGCTACCCCAGGGCTCCGGCGGCTATTTGATGGACTGGGGCGGTAGAAGCAGGGAGTTCTGGGCCCTTTAAATAGCCCCCAGAACCCTGGAGTAGTAGTGGGGCTCCGGGGGCTATTTAAAGGGCCAGGGGCTCCCGCTGCCTCTACGGCCCTGGCCCTTTAAACCGCTGCCGGAGCCCCCGGCTGCTGCTGCTACCCCAGGATTCCAGCGGCTATTTAAAGGGCCTGGGGTGGTAGAGGCAGGGGAGCCCCGGGCCCTTTAAATAGCCCCCAGAACCCTGCTGCCGGAGCCCTGGGGTAGCAGCGGCAGCTGGAGGCTCCAGCAGTGGTTTAAAGGGCCTATGGCGGTAGCAGTGGCCGAGCCCTGGGTCCTTTAAACTGCTGCCGGAGCCCCCAGCTGCTGCTGCTACCCCAGCGGGGGAAGTGAGAGGCCACTTACTGGTACAGGACAGGCCGGGGCTGGCTCTGACCCTCCCACCCTCGCCCCTTCCACCCGAGGCCCTGCCCCTTCTGGGTGCCAGAGCCGGCCCCAACCCAGCCCCGTACCGGTAAGTCCCTATTTCTACTTTCACCCCTGGCAACATGAGAGGCAGGATTCACATACACCTGGGAGGCAGGATTGACTCGGGTGCGGGTCTGCTGAACCCAGCCCAGTGCCTGCATCGCAGGACTCAAGGTGGTGAGGGTGTCAGCTACGGCCTGCCTGCGGACGCTCAACGTCAGCAAAATGTCTCATGGCCTGAAGTCAGATTCCCCAGATGAGCCGCATGCAGCCCGCAGGTTGCCCACCACTGCTCTAATCCCTTTGGGATTGCACTCTACTTCCCCAGTGCCACTCACTCCCTGTCCACCCGCTCCTTCCCTTTCTGCCAGGAGGGCCTCACAAATGGGGAGTGAAAGCCTCTCCTCCTAGCACAACCAAAGTTCAACCTCCGGTTGGTAAACAGCTGTCGCTGGGCGGATTCCAACGAGGCCGAGAAATACAATATGTACTCAGCAGTAAAGCTGCTTTGCAGGGCCATCTATCTCCCTGCCGTGTGCCGGCAGTAGATCAGTTCCTCTCCTTCGTTTCACCAAGGGAGCTGCGGGCCCCGAGGCATGGAAGCTTAAGATTAAGCTTGATAAGTTTATGAAGGGAATGGTTTGATAGGATAACGTGATTTAGTCAATAGGTCAATAACGTGCCACCACTGGTAATTAGTACCGAGGGTCAATGTTGGGATATTGAAAGTCTTTTTCCTGAGTGTCTGGCTGGTGAGTCTTGCCCGCATGCTCGGGGTTCAGCTGATCGCCATATTTGGGGTCGGGAAGGAATTTTCCTCCAGGGTAGATTGGCAGTGGCCCTGGAGGTTTTTCGCCTTCCTCCGCAGCATGGGGCAGTGTCGCTTGCTGGAGGATTATCTGCTACTTGAAGTCTTTAAATCAGGATTTGGGGACATCAACATCTGAGTCAAGAGAGAGAATTATTTCAGGAGTGGGTGGGTCAGCTTTTGTGGCCTGCATCTTGCGGGAGGTCAGACTAGATGATCATAATGGTCCCTTCTGATCTTAAGTTCTATGATTCTATGAAGCTAAAGACTTTTAACTGAAGGGCTGATGTGCAGGGAGGATGCTGGAGCATGAGCCAAAGCCTGATGCCATCCTTCTCTAAACCCTGAGGGGTTTCATGAACCAAGGCCAGTCCCAAAGTGGCTAGTGTCAGAATGAGGCCGGGCTCAATTCCTGGTTCTGCTACAGACTCCCTGTGTGAACTTGAGCAAGTCACTTAACTTCTACATGCCACCTCAGTTCTGCTGTAAAATGGGGGTGACAAGACTGCCTTGCCTGGCACTGCAAGTTCTTTGGGCCAGGCGCTCCCTCTCACTATGTGTCTTCACCGTACCTACCGCAACGGGACCCTAATCTCAGCTGGGATCTCTAGGAGTTATGGTAAGGTGAGTACATCGTAATCAAGGTGGGGATCCGAATTTTGTAAGTGGTCCTTGGCTTGTTAGTGGACCAAACCCAATGTTGGAGCTGAACCACCTCCCTCCTCAAGGTGTTTGTAATCCAGGTCCAAGGTGGGTGGCTTGAGCCCAATTCACTAGAAGAGCCCCCTTCCCCAAACCTACCCAGACACTGGGCTACAGCAATGACTAGGGAAAGGCAAACCACTATAGCTAGCCAGAAGAGCTACCTCCTCTTGGACTTTCTACAGCCAAAGCAGTCCCTTGTGAAGGGAGGGGAAATAACATGGTTCCCTTTTGGTTTCCAAGTCCCCCTGGGTCACAGCTCAGGGCAACTGCACCTGTATTTCCCCTCAGTGGTCCAGACAGGGCGCCAACTATCCGGCTCCCGGCTCCCCAGCCGTTGCCTCTCTTGGGTGAAGAGCCACATCTCCCTCCCTTCTGACTGGAGTATTTCCAGGCTGCACAGCTCGCTGCCTTCACTGTGCATTTCCCAGCGCAGATGCTCTGCCTAAACAGATCTGCTTGCTTTCTCTTCCAAGACTGGTACCACAGTGAGATTGCTATGGATAGAAGTTACCACGCAGAGTCTTCTAGGCAGGCTTACTTTATTCTTAAAGGTTAAAGCAGTACAGAGAAAAACCTACTAAAAACAATGAAAGAACGCTAATAAGCTAATAGCATGCTCGCTAATAAGCTTACCAGAGTTCATGCCGATTCAAACATGGGTGCTGACAGGGTCGGTCCGTCAATCCCCCACCCTAGGGGAGTTCTTTGGGTTACAAGTTCATCACAGCTTGAGCTCAGAGCAAGCACCCCAGGATAAGTTTAGTCCACCCATTTACACAGATCAAGGGGCTTTGATCTGGAGTTTCCAGAAACAGGTAGTTAGTATACAAAGGGTCTCCCTCCCCAGAGCATATCTTCAAAAGGCTGGTTTTGGAGGGGGAGAATTTGCATTCCTCTCACCTCAAGGTATTTCCTAAGGAAATCCACTGCACACGTGTTGTTCCAGAAAGACCTTAGAACTTCCTCATCCCTTCCAGAGATTGCATTAATCTTGTCTTCCTGCTCAAGATGTTCCATACTCCCGCCCAAGGATACATAGACATGTGCATGTCCCATATAATGTACCCCAAGGGTATTAACCCTAATTCGATACATTTTCATTGAATTAAGTAAAAGTTTGTTCAGGACATTACTGGATATTGTCAGCCTGTCACACCCGGGGTTCTGCCCTGGGCAGGACATACTATACGGGTCATCTCAGATCTTAGCCTCTTTTTACAAGAATCCCATGAACACTGAGACGCCACACCCAAACTTTTGGTTACTTCTCCACTAAACCCCCAAACCTTTGGAACATTGCACATGCCCAGTGTTTGCTGTACACCCAGCGGCATTCGTCACTGCTTTCCACCTTGTGTAATGGCACCGTCACCGACCTCATTGTAGAGCGCCGCCGGGCTACTCCGTTCCCTTCCGGCCGGCCGCTAGCGAGCTCTGTGTCGCGCTGTACACTGCTGCCAGCACCAGGCTCTTCAAGCTCTAACTCCTGGTGGGGTCCCATAAACACAGACACTTTGAGTAGCGGAGGGTTCCTTTACTGCGGCTGTCCCAGACACTCAGTGCAAACCCGCCCACAGCACCACTGCTTGATCAGTTACCAGATCAAACCAGCAATCCCCAGCCCAGCCCCCAGGTACACCCCAGAGTACAGGGGTAACTGCACTCTGGCTCCTCAGGCCGCTGCCCTGTATCCTCCTGCTGCTGATACTGTTATCACCCTGCCAGCAACTGGCAAAGGGCTGATCCCCTGCCCACCTTCTAGCCCCAGCTCTCCGGTCACCTGCTGCCTGGCCTGGCCTGGCCTGCCCCACTCTGCTGTGCCCTGCCCTGCCCTGCCCTGCCAGCTTTCAGGTTACTTCCTCCAGTCTGCTGCTCCAGCTCCAGCTCCCAGGTAGACTCTGCCCTCAGGTGACAGGTCCCTTTCCTGCATGGGAGAGGGCCCCCTACTGGTTGTATCTCAGGGTAACAGTCATGAGCCAGTAGGTTAATTACAGTAGGATTTTATACCCATGCTGCACTCACTTTATATGGGTGCAAATGACCAGACGAGGCGCTGGGCAGGGGAGAGTCAGACCCTGACACTCAAGAGTGAGATCGATCCCCTCTGCACAGAACGGGTAGCCATACTCCACGGCCAAAGTCCCGTCCCAGCATGCCCTGGGCCCAGTGCAAAGCCTGGGGTGGATTCTCATGGGGAAGGTCTTTGGCAGCTGTTCCAAAGCCCTGGTCAGGGACATAGACTCTGCTCGGGACACTGCAGTGGTAGCTGAGAAAGGCTGTGTTCAGATCTGGATCCGGATTAGGATTGGAATTTCAGGCTCTTAGCTCCTCTTTTGGGTTTGGATTCCTCAGTGCTACAGGATTGCAAGGGGGCCTTACCAGAACTTAACCCAAAAATAGTCTTGCAAAATTTCCACCAGTTTCTGCTAAAAGCTTATAAGGATGCTGGGTTCTTCCAAGATTTCAGTCACAGACAAGACAGGCTTGGAGAATAACCCCCTTCTCATTTTGGATCTGCAATGACCTCCCCAGTATCTGTTATCAGCATGGAAGGCTTTATCCACAAGGTGTATTTTACACCTTGATCTGGACACAGTCAGGCTTGGGCTCATATCTGCACTCCTCAGGCAGGGAGTTCTACACCTGCGGTCCCAGATGTTCCCAGGGCTTGATTATTTAGAACCTGGATCTATCCAGTTGCATCACCCCAGAGGAGCACATTTGTCTGGGGAGGAGATTGTGGAGAACATGGCAGTCTCTGAGGTAGCTGGGTCCCTATTCATTAAGGGCCTGATTTTCCCAGCTGCAGAGCACCTGCACCCCCATCGATTTCATTTGTGCAGCACCTTTGCAGATACACACTGAACCTGGGACCTGTACTCTGCTAACACCCAGAACAACCTCCCTGCTGTCTACTTGGCTGGAAGGGGTAGGTGGGTATTATCTGCTATAACTGTGTTCTCAACTGCATCACCTGACCATCCCACTTATACTCAATTTGGGACACTGTAACTGACATGCAGAGCTGTGACCTTCTTCCACCTCAGCCCTGCAGCTCTGTAGCAGCCCAAGAGGAGCCAGGAGCTGGCCAGTCATCTGTGGGACAACATATTGCAGCTGATCAACTGTGTGATCTGAACTCATGCTGCCTAATCAGGATCCAATCAGGCTGAGCTAGAGGGCTGGGCTCCCACTGACATCCTCTATCTGCTACGGGGATGGTCAGGTGCAGTCATTTTCCTCTCTCCCTTTGTAATAGCCATCATTGGGAATAATGTGGCTCCACATTTATATGCTTTAGTTACTGGGGTGTGGCCATGTTACCTTGGGCTTGGCTCATGCGAGACAAGCAGGTTTGGGTGTGTTCAGCGCATGCATGAGAGACCTCCAAGGTGCACCAGGAAGCAGTGCGTCTTTCTGGTGAAGACGGTGTTTATCACCATGGTTCCTGAGTACTGGCTGACTCAATGCCCCCAGGAGAGAGAAGATGTTCAGATACCACAGTGATGGGCAGCAGTATAAAACCCGGAGAGAGACAGATCTGGTACCATAGTCCTATGGTCTCCACCCAACTGGATCAGGGCTGAGCCACAGTGGTGGAGGAAAGAATCCAGTGGGTTATTATTATGTGTATTATAGTAATGCCAAGTGGCCCCAGCCTGGAGCCAGGCGAGGCCATCTACATTCACAGAGTATGAGACGGTCTCTGCTCCAAGGCACTTACAGTCTAAATGGACAAGCCTGATGCTCATTTACACTCAGGCGCCTTCACATCACTCCATTAGCATAAAGGGGCTATAAAGAGGGTGTGAATTTTAGATAAAGGGGCCTTGACTGTAATTTACATACACTTTAAGGCCCCTTTACACTCCCAGAGTGATGTCAAGTGGCATTAGTGTAAATGGGAATCAGGCCTAAAAGGTGGAAAGGGAGTATTTTTATCCTCATTTTACAGATGGGGAACTGAAGCACAGAATGATTAAGTAACTTGCCCAAGGTCATAAAGGGAGTCTGTGGCAGAGCCAGGGACTGAATCCAGATCTCCTAAGCACTAGATCAGAGCTTTAACCATAAGATCATCCTTCCTAACAGCCTCAAACTAGAAACGCAAGGAAACAGGTTTCTACGCGGCTTGGGTTCCAACTCTGTCTCTCTTGTTTACCAGGGACCACACTCTGTCTGGCAATCACACAGAGACATCTAGTGGCTGAATAACATACTGCATATAAACATATGACAAGGGGGTAGGGCTGGGTAGGCCCTAGGGGGTGGCAGCAGTGGTGGGAGGGGGTCATTTGGCCCAAGATCCACCAGCCGTTCTGTTCGGGGTGAGGGAGCAGAGTGGCTAAAGCAGCTTTGAGCCAGGAAGAGAAGAACGAACCCTATCAGAGAATCGCTTGAACTGTCCAATACCTTGTCCAGCTGCCATTATTCCTGTCATCTTTAAATGCATAAACTCTCCTCCACTGTCTGGTAATGGCAATCAAGGGGGAAAAAAAAACCCTCAAAATAACCCAGCAACTTTAGAGCTCCCCTGATTTATTCGAAGCCGTTAGGAAAGAAAGGAGACAATGTGAACCTGGAGACAAGGAATGTAATTAAAAGGAGGGGAGAGCTGGCTTCTCTTTTGTAATCACTGCTTCCGGAAGGCAATATGCTGGGGATTATAGCGTTTCAGGCCCAGAGTGGTAACATATGGTGAGTCTCTGCTCGTTCTACATTAAATCCTGACATTTTGCAGCTGTCAAGATAAAGCTGTTTATATGAGTAACATTGTCGTTTGTTTATAGGGAAATAATATGTAGCGAGTTATGATTAATCAAGGTGTCTAAAACCTGCTGCAGGCTTCTTAAATAGATTGGGTTTTGTGCCTGAGTTTTTGTCTCTTAAATTACTGACTTCATTTTTCCCTTTTGTTTCTAGACCTCCCGGCTTTGTTTTCGTGTTCCTTTCTGGAGCCCAGAATGCGCCTCCTGTGTTCCTTTCTGGAGCCCAGAATGAGCCCCCCGTGTTCCTTTCTGGAGCCCAGAATGCGCCTCCCGTGTTCCTTTCTGGAGCCCAGAATGCGCCTCCCGTGTTCCTTTCTGGAGCCCAGAATGCGCCTCCTGTGTTCCTTTCTGGAGCCCAGAATGCGCCTCCCGTGTTCCTTTCTGGAGCCCAGAATGAGCCCCCCGTGTTCCTTTCTGGAGCCCAGAATGCGCCTCCCGTGTTCCTTTCTGGAGCCCAGAATGCAACAGGCCAACTGTGGCTGTCGTTTATACCAGCACAGCCCTGGCATATCATCTCTGCAGGGAGGAGAGGGAAACCACGAGAAAAAGATTCTCAGCTGGTGTAAATCCGCTGACGTCAGTGGAAGTGATACCAGTTTACACTAGTTGAGGTCCTGGCCTTTCACTCCTGGACACCCAGTTTGGGTGCCATTCCCTGCACTGTTTCAGGGCTGTAATATCACTATCCGCTGCAGGGAAAGTGTGGACTCTGAACGGGGCTGGGCACGTAAGCAGCGGAGCTGCTTTCTATCCCAGACAGGTACAGAGAACACTGTCAACATCTCAGCACTTGGACACTGATGAGAACCAAATGTTTGGTTCTATTGTTTGTGGGGATGGCGTGTGTGCTGCAGTCAAGGAAAGTGATTGTATGGTAATAATGAGTGCTGCACTGGAGCAGCACCTAGGGGCCTCAATCAGGATCAGGACCCCATAGTGCCAGATGCTGTATACCACCCCCCAGCAATGGTCCCTGTCCCCAGGCGCTTCCACTCAGTACATTACACTTTGTGTGGCACCTCCCGCATGGGGATCTCAGCACTCCGGCTGCGCAGAAAACAGTAATTCAGTTTCAGGGAGGAGCTCAGAATTTTGAAAGGCGATTTCGTTCTGATTCTGAAATTCTCTGTGCAGCAGAATCTGAAAACTGGGGTCTTGAAAAATCAACACATTTCACGGTGATCATTTCAAAACATAGTCCCGCCGGGGGCCTGAATGGTATCTGGGAGCCAGGAAATGCTGGCTGAGCAAGGAGTTCAAAGCTTGGGAACCAGCCTCCTGGGATCTTGAGTTCCTGTCAGCTCGCCAGGCAGGTTGCTGAAGAACTGGGAGCCGGGAATTCTGGGTTTCTGGAGAGCTGGGCGATATAATTGGCAGGGAAGCAGGCAGGTTTGCAGCGGAGCCTTGTCATAGAATCATAGACTTTAAGGTCAGAAGGGACCATTATGATCATCTAGTCTGACCTCCTGCACAACGCAGGCCACAGAATCTCAGCCACCCACTCCTCTATCAAACCTGTGTCTGAGCCATTGAAGTCCTCAGATCATGGTTTAAAGACTCCAAGTTGCAGAGAATCTGTCTGTGTTCCATCGGCCCTTGGCAAAAAGCAAACCGTTTCCATTGTGATGAATCTGCATCCTCTGGCAGAAAACTGTTCTGTGTGCGAATTGCCAACCAGCCCAACTGGAGAAAGTCAGTTTTATCTCTGGGGAATCAGTGATGCAGACAGGCCAACTTGGAACATGGCCAGTGGGTCTGTAGCAGAGCTGGGATCAGACCCCACAGGTGCACCCCCAGAGACCTGCAGGCCAACCACAAGCCCATCCCTTCCCTCCTTCTAACTCTGAGCACAGCCCCTGGGGGAGGAGGGAGGTCTCCCCTAGGGAAAGCAGAAGCCTATACAAGAAGGATGGGCTCCACCTAAACCAAAATGGAACCAGATTGCTGGCACTTAACATTAAAAAGGTCACTGAGCAGTTTTAAAACTAAGGGCTGGGGGAAAGCCGACAGGTGCGGAGGAGCACGTGGTTCGGACAGAGACCTCTCTTAGGGAAGGCTCTATTAATGGAGATTCTCTATGTCCTAGTAAGGAGGAGAGGATGGAAGATGATAAACTACAGGTAGGATCTGATGAGGAAACACTCAAATGAAAAAAAAGTCCCATTCAATTACATCATGTAATGGCAGACAGCTAAAAAGTGACAAGATTTTAAAAGTGCTTATATACCAATGGCAGGAGTCTAAATAATAAAATGGGTGAACTAGAGTGCCTCGTATTAAATGAGGATATTGATATAATAGGCAGCACAGAAACTTGGTGGAATGAGGATAATCACTGGGACACGGTAATACCAGGGTACAAAATATATCAGAAGAACAGAACAGGTCGTGCTGGAGAGGGAGTGGCACTATCTGTGAAAGAAAGCCTAGAATCAAATGAAGTAAAAGTCTTAAATGAACCAAACTGTACCATAGAATCTCTACGGATAGTACTTCCATGCTCTAATAATAAGAATACAGCAGTAAGGATATATTACCAACCACCTGACCAGGATGGTAACAGTGGCTGTGGAATGCTCAGGGAGGTTAGAGAGGCTATTAAAATAAAAAAACTCAATAATAATGGGCGTTTTCAGCTATCCCCATATTTACTGGGTACATATCACCTCAGGACGGGATGCAGAGATAAAATTTCTTGACACCTTAAATGGCTGCTTCTTGGAGCAGCTAGTCCTGGAACCCACAAGGGAAGAGGCAATTCTTGATTTAGTCCTAAGTGGAGCACAGGATCTGGACCACTTGGTAATAGTGACCATAGTATAATTAAATTTAACATCCCTGTGGTGGGGAAAACACCGCAGCAGCCCAACACTGTAGCATTTAATTTCAGAAAGGGGAACTACACAAAAATGAGGAGGTTAGTTAAACAGAAATTATAAGGTACAGCGCAAAAAGTGAAATCCCTGCAAGCTGCATGGAAACTTTGTAAAGACACCATAATAGAGGCTCAACTTAAATGTACCCCCCAAATTAAAAAACATAGAGAACCAAAAAAGAGCCACCGTGGCTAAATAAGAAATTAAAAGAAGCAGTGAGAGGCAAAAATGCACCCTCTAAAAAGTGGAAGTTAAATCCTAGTAAGGAAAATAGAAAGGAGCATAAACTCTGGCAAATGAAATGTAAAAATACAATTAGGAAGGACAAAAATAATTTGAAGAACAGCTAGCCAAAGACTCAAAAAGTAATAGCAATTTTTTTTTATGTACATCAGAAGCAGGAAGCCTTCTAAACAACGAGTGGGGCCACTGGACAATTGAGATGCTAAAGGAGCACCCAAGTATGATAAGGCCATTGAGGAGAAACTAAATGAACTCTTTGCATGGGTATTCACGGCTGAGGATGTGAGGGAGATTCCCAAACCTGAACCATTCTTTTTAGGTGACAAATCTAAGGAACTATCCCAGAGTGAGATTTCATTAGAGGAGGTTTTGGAACAAATGGATAAACTAAACACTAATAAGACACCATGACCAGATGGTATTCACCCAAGAGTTCTGAAGGAACTCAAATATGAAATTGCAGAACTGCTAACTGTGGTATGTAACCTATCATTTAAATCAGCCTCTGTATGAGATGACTGAAGGGTATCTAATGTAATGCCAATTTTTAAAAAAAGTCTCCAGAGGTGATCCTGGCAATTACAGGCCAGTAAGCCTGACTTCAGTACCAGGCAAACTCGTTGAAACTATAGTAAAGAACAAAATTGTCAGACACATAGATGAACATATTTTTTGTTGGGAAAGAGTCAACATGTTTTTTGTAACGGGAAATCATGCCTCTCCAATCTACTAGAATTCTTTGAGAGGGTCAACAAGCATGTGGGCAATGGGGAGCCAATGGATATAGTGAACTTAGATTTTCAGAAATCCTTTGACAAGGTCCCTCACCAAAGGCTCTTAAGCAAAGTCAGCTGCCATGGGATAAGAGGGAAGGTCCTCTCATGGATCAGTAACTGGTTAAAAGGTAGGAAACAGAAGGTAGGAATAAATGGTCAGTTTTCAGAATGGAGAGAGGTAAAGAGCAGTGTCCCCCAGGGGTCTGTACTGAGACCAGTCCTATTCAACATATTCATAAACGATCTGTAAAAAGGGGTAAACAGTGAGGTGGCAAAATTTGCAGATGATAGAAAACTACTCAAGATAGTTAAGTCCCAGGCAGACTGCGAAGAGCTATAAAAAATATCGCAAAACAGGGGGACTGGGCAACAAAATGGCAGATGAAATTCAATGTTGATAAATGCAAAGTAGTGCACACCAGAAAACATAATCCCAACTATACATATAAAATGATGGGATCTAAATTAGCTGTTACCACTCAAGAAAGAGATCTCGGAGTGATTGTGGCTAGTTCTCTGAAAACATCAGCTCAATGTGCAGCGGCAGTCAAAAAGGTGAACAGAATGTTGGGAATCATTAAGAAAGGGATAGATAATAAGACAGAAAATATCATATTGCCTCTATATAAATCCATGGCACACCCACATGTTAAATACTGAATGAAGATGTGGTCACCTGATTTTAAAAAAAGATACATTGGAATTGGAAAAGGTTCACAAAAGGGGAACAAAAATGATGAGGAGTATGGAACGGCTTCTGTATGAGGAGAGATTAATAAGACTGGGACTTTTCAGCTTGGAAAATAGATGACTAAGGGGGGTGTGACAAGGCGGTTCTGGCGGGACCCAACTGAGAGTGCCAATTCAGGACCAATTGCTCAAACAGGGCAGTCACAGCCCAAGGCTGGGGTTTTTCCACCTCTAAGGCAAACCAAACCAGCCAGATAAAAAGGACTTCGGTTTCACCCCACTGGCTAACCACAAGTCACACAAGCAATTTCCTTAAACACTCCAGTATCCCAGTATCACCACCAGTGCCACTCGTCCTGGGGATGAATGGTTATGAAAACCAACACCCCAATAAAAGAAAAAGGTTCTCTCGATCCCAAAGAATCAAGCCCCAGATCCAGGTCAATATACACATCAGATCTTACCCACAAATCACGCTGTTGCCAATCCTTTAGAATCTAAAATCTAAAGGTTTATTCATAAAGGGAAAAAGGTAGAGATGAGAGCTAGAATTGGTTAAATGGAATCACATACAGTGATCTCAAAGTTCTTAGTTCAGGCTTGTAGCAGTGATGGAATAAACTGCAGGTTCAAATCAAGTCTCTGGAGTACATCCCCCACTGGGATGGGTCATCAGTCCCTTGTGTAGAGCTTCAGCTTGTAGCAAAGTCCCTCCAGAGGTAAGAAGCAGGATTGAAGACAAGATGGAGATGAGGCATCAGCCTTATATAGGCTTTTCCAGGTGTAAGAACCTCTTTGTCCTTACTGTGGAAAATTACAGCAAAATGGAGTCTGGAGTCACATGGACAAGTCCCTGCATACTTTGCTGAGTCACAAGGCGTGTCTGCCTTCTCTCCATGGGTCAATTGTGTAGCTGATGGTCCTTAATGGGCCATCAAGCAGGCTAGGCAGAGCTAACACCAACTTGTCTGGGATGTTTCCCATAAGCACAGCACCAACTTGAAATACAGACAGTATAGAGCCGATATTCATAACTTCAATTAAAAATGATACATGTACACAGTCAGCATAATCATAACCAGCAACCCATAACCTGGTCTTAGACACCTTATATGACCCCCTTTACCTAAGATTTGGTGCCACTACAGGACCTTGGTTGCAAACCATGTTCTATATGGTCCCAGTTTATATCAATAACGTCACACCCCCAACGCAAAATTGATGCAGGAAGGGATGACAAAACATCACTGACTGCATCCCAAGAGCTTCCCCTCCTTGGGTCTGTCTCACTACAGCTAGTGTTGGGCTAGAGGCCGTACCAGTGTATAACAGAAATGGTTTATCAAAGTCATGTTCAGTAACATGATTGAATCTCTTTACAAACTCAAGGTAAAACTTGGTTTGAACAATAGAGGATTGGATCTGCTTTTGCCTAACAGAAGTCACTGGCTGATGGGGTGGGCTCTTTGCCCTAACAGCTATTAGCAAGTCTTTCTTCTCCCAGCCAGGCAGGTAATTTGCATTAACACAAACACTAGTTTTTAACTTCTTAGCTGCTATGGATTCCAAGGCTGGACTCTGTCTTACAGAGATACCACACAAATTCAAAGGGTCTGAGGGTGAGCGTTTGCTTGCTCTCCCCTGCATCCTCAAGCATTCAGCCATAAAACCGTTTAGCTCTGAAACACCAGCAACCAAATTTGTCCTCAGACCCTGAAGCACAGACTGCTCACTCACAGAATCAGCATGGAGACATTCCTGTTCCAACACCATTGTTTTCCCAACAAGCTGGTCAAACCCAGCCGCTTGGTTATAGGGCTGCTCAACTTCCTTAACAGCTTCTACTCCATCTGAGACCTTTTCAAAGCGATCCCCACTGGATCTTTCAAAAGGAAAGTCAGTGGATCCATTCACAACAGAAAATTTCTGGCTGTTAGGAACTAAAACTTTCTTGATTAAATCACTTTCACACCCTTCAGTTGCAGTAAACTGCTTGCACAGGTTACCATGAGGATTCCCTTCCCTATGAGCTTTTCTAAGCAGCAATTCACCCCTCTCAGAAATTCTGCTCTCACCCTCTTCACCTAGGGCTTGCTCTAAAGGAACACTTTCCTGGGCAACCACAGACTCTTGCTGGGTCTCACTTACATTTAGAATCACCTCTGGACCATCAGGCAGATCTCTACACAATCCCCTTTTAGGGAAACTTATAGACTTTCTAGCTAACAGGTTAGAAGTATTCTTCTTCCCTTGGCCATGAACAAGTTCAGGAATCTTTTCCTTCTTGCTACAAGTTGTCAAACTGTCAGTAGGTAACACAATTAAATCACCTTCATGCTCTCCTTGTGCCTTGGCTAGGGTATCACCCTGATCAGACAGAGTTGCTACACCCTTTTCCAACCACACATTAGCAACTGGCAAACTACAAGCACCAGAATTGTCTGGTCTCTGGGATTTTGCTAAGACACTAACTGGATGCAACCTAGTTACAGTGCCATTCTCCCCAGCAGACACAAACTTAGGACCATTCCCTTCCTGGGCTTTAGCTGTATTTACAACCAACTCCGAGACAACTGAATCACCCCCCCCACCCCCCACCCCCACACACACTGGGCTCACTACAGCTAAGCAACTGAAGCTCTTCGAGTTTCACTGAAGTCAAGGCACTTTGCTGAAGTGGGGACCTCAGTAAATAACCAGCTGGCTGTAACCTTGGTCCTTCTTTATCCATCTCCTATGCACCACTGTTTGCCCCTGCCCCCTGCCATGTGCCAGGCTGGAAATTACATTGCCAGCCCATTGGCACAAGGACCAGGGTCTAAATCTTATCACTGAGCGTTAGTTGCCTAGACACCCTTTGAAGATATAGGCCCATGTCATTATATCTGAGCCTGGCACACTTCTCCCTGAGGCCCTGCCCCCACCCCACCCCTTGTCCCCATGCCCCTGCCCCCACATAACTCCTTCTCCCCGTGGCCCTGTCCCCACACCACCCTAAGCCCCAAATACCTGCCCCCATCCCGCCCCTTTTCCCCGAGGCCCTGCCCCCACCCCGCCCCTTCTCCCTGAGCCCCTGCCCCCATGCCACCCCATCTCCCCAATTCCCTGCACCCACATAACCCCTTATTCCCAAGGCCCTGCCCCCATCCCGCTTCATCTCCCCATTCCCTTGCCCCCACGCAGCCCCTTCTCCCCGAGGCTGCGCCTCTATCCTGTCCCTTCTCCCCGAACTCCCGACCCCACATTGCTCCTTGTTCCCAAGGCCTGTCCCCACCCTACCTCTATGGGGGCCTGCATGTACCTTAAAAAATAGCCTCGGTTTAATGATGCCCCGACATGCAGGTCTAGTACCCAGAAAAAGTAGACGGGTGTGACCTAAACTTGACAAGAAATGTTACACTGAGTTTTATATTGCCTGCTCCGACCAGAGTACAGCGTACTGCCAAAGACAACGGCAACGCCTGGCAGGTTATGTCAGGCAGACTTATAGCCCATGAAGGGGTACCTGTGTGCACTGTCTGCCTGTTGCTCTCTCACAGACACATACACACACACTACACAAGGTAGGTTGTGCATCAGCAGACATGTTTCGTCAAGCGACCTGGCTCTAGGCTCTGTGTTGTCTTGACCCAGTCAGCAAATTCAGCAAAAATATTTCTTTTGAAAATTTGGACCAGGTCTAATAATAATACAGGAATGGCTGTCGCTCTAATTCCCAGATTTATCAAAAATAAAACTCCACAACTCAGTTTACTTTCATTTATTTAAACTCTACATGAAAAATAAGACGGTTATCAAGAGGTCACAAATGTGTTGCAAACAGAACAGTTAGTACTATTTAATTTCAGTATTATGACCCTCCAGAGTGCAAAAATCTTGAGTCAGGTCCCATAAAAATCGAGAGATTGGTTCCAAAACCATGATTTAAAAAAAAATTAATTTGGATTCTGTTTATTCACCTTCTGGGTTTTCAATCTTTAGGATGCACTTGGGTCACATTTTTTCTTTTCTGAACAACCATGAATGCCAGAAACTTAGTTATTGTTGTCATGGAAGCCGAGAGTCTCATAAAATCACGTGACTCCAGCAGTTGAGGCTTTGCATCAAATGTCACCAATCTCCTGATAAAATGCAAGCATGGGCAATGTTGTGTGAATGTGTACAGTAAATGGAGATATCCTTAGTCATACTGAGCAGAGAATTGCTTAATCAGATTTTCTTCTGAAAATTCTCCTCTCCCTGTCTCTGAATTGAACAGTGCCAGGGTGGAAGATGGTGGCACATAAGAACGGCCATATTGAGTCAGACCAAAGGTCCATCTAGCTCAGTATCACGTCTTCTGACATTGGCCGGTGGATGTTGACAGACAGACACCCGATCTGGGGACCAGTCCCATCCAGAGCCTCACAGCGCCTGCCTGATTCACTGTGGTGTTACTCCAATTTAAAGCCATTCTCCAAGGGCTTATGCTGGTGAATGCCATTCCAGAAGGATGTTATCAATGAAAGAGAAGTCAGAAAAAAGCCTCAAGACTGATTCAAAGGTTAGAAACCCTGCCACCTAGTGAGAGACTCTCGGAGCTCAATCTCATTAGCTTAGCATAGAGAAGGTTCCGGGGTGACTCTGTCACAGTCTCTAAGTACCTACATGGGGTGCTGGGGAGGGGCTGCAGGGAGCCAGGGTCTTGCCCACCTCTGATGCCTGCAGTCCCTTTGTGATGTCAGGACCCGCCTGGTCCTGGCCCTTTATGATGCGTCACTGGAACAAACAGCCCCTCAGGCGACATCCAGCCACAGCAGTAGCAGAGAGTGTAGCGTCTCCACCCCCAGTGTGCGTCCAGACCGTCCTCCCCAGCATGTTTGACGCGGGAGTGGGGATCATACAGAGCTGGTTCTGTGCCTGCTGGGACAGCTCCTGGGTGTTGTACACCTGCATCCTTCTGGTCCTGGTCGTCTGGGTGGCCATTGTGACTCAGCACAGCTTCTCCTGGAGAAGCAGGATGGTAGGAGGACCCTCCCCAAGCCCCCCACCCCCAAGCCATCCTGCGCTCTCAGCAGAGCTTGCCTGGACACAGCCCCATGGGAGGGAGGGTGGGTGGGTAGGTAGGAGCGCCCAAGGCCCCCTGTTCTGACCAGGCCCCGTTGGGCTGGTGGGGCACATCTGCTGCGAGAGACAGGGCCACAGACAGAGCTCGTGGCTCCATTCATTGGTTGTTCCTTACTGTCCCGACCACCAGCTAGTGCTAGAAATGCCAGGGCTCTCCCTCCTGGTCCCAGGCTTCCCGGCACCCATGGCACTAAGCCGGCTCTGGCCAGTTATTTCCCTTCGCTGGGGGAAGCTGAACAAACCCTCCCAGCTCCTGCCCAAAGCCACAAGCTTTCCTGGGTCCCTGGCCTCCCAGCCGGCCAGGGAGAGGGCAGGCAAGAGGTGCGGGGAGAAAGGGGGAATCCAGGACAGATCTTTGGGTTTGGTTAGTTGGGGATCCTGCCTTGGGTCCCAGATCAGTTGGGGAGCTGGGCTCGCAGGTGGGAACCAGAGGAGACGGGGAGAGAAGAGGAAGCCAGAGCACATTGCGAAGCCCAAGGGCCTGGTCCCCATTCGACTCATAACACTGGGGGCAGAAATCACCCACTCTGGTGTGGTGATGCCCCGATGTCAGAGGGTGGGGGACCCAGGATGACACTTCCAATGACACTTGGGTGGGGAGCCCGGGGCATGGCCGACGGAGCCTGGAGTTCTCCAGCTGCAGGAAGTGCAGGGAAGCGTGGGCACCCCTGGCACCGGGCTGGGCTGGGCGGGAGGCTGGCACTGCACGGCCTCATTCTGGGTACCATGTAACTCTGCCGCTTCCTTGGCTCTCGCAGGCTCTTCTGGTCAGCAGGCTCCGGTGGAGGGGGATGGAGGACGAGGGAGAAGGTAAGGCCCTGCCTCACGCTCCCTGACGGCTCCCTGGCTCAGAATCCCAGGGCTTCTCCCAAGCCCTCCACCCTGTCCCAGGGGTCCCACACTAGGCCCCCCAGACTTGGCCTGCCTCTGGGGATGGAAGCAGGAGCCAAGGTGCTGACTGGAGCTGGAATAAGCTGACATGCTGCTAACAAACCATCGTCTGGGGGCTTTGCAGCGATGGAGGCAAACACCCCATTGTCTGTCCCCTCTGGCAGGTTGTCCCCATGTCCTCCAGGGCTTTGCGCAGGCTAATGGTGAGCATCGGGGGGGAGCTACCTGCCCTTCCCAGAACAGGGCAGCTTTGCCAGCAGGAGGCACTGCCCACTGCCCAGCAGATCTTGTCTTTATTTCACCCCGTCTGCTCTGTCTTGGATAGGGGTGTAGGCCCCTGGCACTCCATTGCTGTGCATCGTACCAGGGCTTGCAAGGCCAAGGCTGCTAGGTGCCGCCAGCCCCTGACATTTGCCAGAGAGATTTCCTGGGATCCCGCACACTGGCGAGACCCATTTCTGCAAGATGGGGCACCGGCTGGGTTATTTGCCCCAGGACCATGTGCCATCCGGGTTTCTGGTACTGGGACAGCGCACCAGCCAGAATCACGGCCCTGGCACGATGCCCGGGCCAGGTTCATGGCGCTGGGACTTCACCGTGGCCAGGTTCACAGCACTGGCAGTGTTTGAGAGGGGGCCCGGCGTGGTGCTGGCAGAGTATTTCATCGGGCTCTGGGCTCTCACAAGCTCAGCATGCCTGGTTCTGGAGCAGCAGCGCAGAGTGGCCTGGGGCCAGGGCACTGGAATGAGGGGGCCGGGGGGCCATGCCCACTGACTTTTGACTGGCTGGAAGGGCGAGCAACAGGAGGCAGGGTGTGCAGAGAAGAAAGAGCAAGCCGGGGGCAGGCTCTTGGAGGGAAGGAGTGGGGCTTGGTGTGGGGGCGAGGCCTCGGGAGGAATGGGTCACAGGCGGGCGGGGCGCTGGGAGAAGGAGTGGCACGGGGCAGGGCCTCGGGGTTAGGAGCAGTGCGGGAATGGGGATTCGGGGTTGGGGCGGTACAGGTGGGTGGGGTCACGGTTCGGGTGCCCGTGGCCCCCGCTACGTTCAGGCCCCATCTCTCCTCAGAAGCCCTCTCTGCTGTTCTGTTTTAGGTGCAAAGAAGCAGCGGGTGAAACAGCCGCGTGACCGTCTGTGCCGGGACCCCCCACACCACGCTCACCAAGCCGCCAGGCACCGCTCCATCCGCCAGCTGCTCTGTGACAACTGAGACTGTGCCCTGTGCGACGAGGCGGCCTGGCAAGCCGAGCGGCTGGTATACGCCGACAGGGCCAGCGCGCGGGTCCCTGCCAGGCCAAGGTCACCTCCTGCTCCCGCCTCCCGCTCCAAAGGGAGAAGCCTGCTGATGCCAGCCACACCTCCACACCCCCGGCTCGGCCCCCTGCCGTCTGGGAGATGGGCTCCAAGGGGGCCAGGCCCAGTGACGAGGGCAGCCCAGACGCCCGGCCTCAGAGCTAGAGCCCCAGCCCAGGCCTCCCAGGGCCCCGCCAGAGCGTCCAAATCTGCGCCCGGCTTGCACTGCTGCAGAGACACCCGGGAGCTGCAGGGGCACATTGCCAGGAAGGGCTTGGAAATCAGACTAGGCGCGCTGCCCGCCGTGCTGAGGAACTCTCAGAAAATGGCTGCCCTGGGGCGCAGAGACTTGCTCCTGCCTAAACTGATCCCCCCAGGCTGCAAGGCCCCCCTGGCCCGCCACCGGCTCTGCCCCCTGCTCAGCTGCAAGGCGGGCCGCGTGGAGCTCAACGTGAGGCACAAGCACATCCACTACCTCTCGGCTCTCCCCACCCTGTACGCGGAGTCCCTGGCCAAGATGGTGCCCTGCCCGCCCGTGCCACCCGCCCCCCTGCTGCCCCTGGGTGTGGCCATCGAGTTCTGCCCCCTGGAGACCCCCTCCATGGCCCCCGAGGGCCGGGAGCTGCTGGAGAGACATGTCCTGAGGAAGCGGCTGCAGCACGAATGGGGCCTGCCGGGCCTGGTGCGGTGATCGCTGAGGTGTTTCATGCCACCCCCGCCCATGCGCCCCAGGCCCAAGGGGAGCGACCGGCCGGCAGCCATGGAGCTCCGTGTCAGCAGCGGGGCCCCTCCCATCCCTCTGGCCACCAAGAGGGAGCTGGAAGCCCACATCCGGCGGAGGGTGGCCGAGAGGAGGTGGGGTCTCCCCAGGAGGGTGCAGGAGTCCCTGCAGGGCTTCATGCCCCCCATGACCGCAGCTCCGGGGACACATCCAGACACGCAAGGCAGAAGGGCCAGCCGGCCGCTCAGGGGGCTGTCAGTGAGAAGGGCTCCAAGAGAATCACCCTCCAGGGCAGCACCCATGGGCCCCACAGCGGTGGCTGTCTCCTTAGCCGGGCCCCTGGGAACTGCATGGCGCCAGCAGCTCAGCTGGGACACGTGCCACCAGCTGCTGGAGAGACATGTGACCAGGAAAAACATAGAGATCCGTCTGGGCCTGATCCCCCGCAGGGCCCAGCACTCACAGGAAGCCGCCCGCCAGGTGGGAAAGCTCCCCTTGCCCCGGCTGATTCGGCCGGGCCAGAGATCCCTGGAGCTGCGGCCCCGGGAGCTGCTCTTCCTGGAGCAGGCGGCCTCGGATCACCTGGAGCTCGACCTTCTCCACAAGCACCTGAGCTTCAGGTGGGGGCTGCCCACGCTCTACCGACAGTCCCTGGCCAAGCTGTTCCACGCAGGCCCCTCGCCCGCCCCGCCACCTGCCAGCTCCCGCGCAGCTGGGACCGAGTTCACGGAGCAGGAACTGCCCTTCCTCCCACCGGGAGCCCGGGAGGAGCTGGAGCTCCACGTGAGGAAGAAGAGGCTGCAGCATGAGTGGGGGCTTCCTCTGATCGTCCAGAAATCCATCCGGGGCCTGATGGCGGCTGCCCCCTGCCCTGGCCAGACCAAGGCCCCTCCGTCGGCCGACAGGGACGTGGCCGTTCTCCAGCCTGAGCTGTCCTTCCTCAGTGAGGGCAGCAGACGAGAGCTGGAGCTCAGCCTCCGCAAGAGACTCATGCACCGGCGCTGGGGGCTGCCCAGAGGATCCAGGAGTCGGTGCGGCTGCTCCAGCCTGCCTCAGCCCCTGCGGAGTTCAGGCCTCGCAGCCGTACAGAAAAGGACACAGAGGGGCCTTTCCTGCTGCCCTGGCACAACAGCACCGTGCACCTGGAGCGGGGCATGGGGAAAGCCAGGAGAGTGGTCGCTGCTCCCCACCCGCGGCTCAGCCTGGGACGTGACGCTCAGGAGCGGCTGCAGATCCACGTGGCAAAGAAATGTGTGGAGACCCGGCTGGGGGCCGTCCCCGCTGCAGTGAGACGCTCTTGGCAAAGGCTGCATCTCGTGTCCCGGCTGCCCCTCCCCAAGCTGATCCCTGCTGGGGACAGGGCCCCGAAAGCCAGGAGCCCCCTGCTACCCTTCGTGCACCCGGAGGACGTCTGCCACCTCGAGCTGAATGTGCAGCACAAACATCTCACGGCCCTGTGGGGCCTGGGCACTCTCTACACCCAGTCCCTCAGCAGGATGGTCCCCAGGGCGCCCCCTGGGCCCGTTCCGCCCCGTGAGGCTGAAGTCGAGTTCTGGGCGCGGGAGGCTTTGTTCCTGAGCCCGGAGGCCAGAGAGGCCCTGGAGCTGCACGTCAGGCAGAAGAGGCTGCAGCACGAGTGGGGGCTGCCTCTCATAGTCCAGAAATCCATCCGGGGCCTGATGGTGGTTACCCCCCGCCCCGGCCAGCCCAAGGCCCCTCCGTCGGCCGACAGGGACGTGGCCGTTCTCCAGCCCGAGTTGTCCTTCCTCAGTGAGGGCAGCAGACGAGACCTGGAGCTCAGCCTCCACAAGAGACTCATGCACCGGTGCTGGGGGCTTCCCAGGAGGATCCAGGAATCGGTGCGGCTGCTTCAACCTGCCTCAGCGCACGCGGAGCTTAGGCCCCGCGTACCCGCGGAAAGGGATGCAGAGGGGCCTTTCCTGCTGCCCTGGCACAAGAGCACCGTGCACCTGGAGCGGGGCGTGGGGAAAGCCAGGAGAGTGGTCGCTGCTCCTCACCCGCGGCTCAGCCTGGGACGTGACACTCAGGAGCGGCTGCAGATCCACGTGGCAAAGAAATGTGTGGAGACCCGGCTGGGGGCCGTCCCCGCTGCAGTGAGACGCTCTTGGCAAAGGCTGCATCTCGTGTCCCGGCTGCCCCTCCCCAAGCTGATCCCTGCTGGGGACAGGGCCCCGAAAGCCAGGAGCCTCCTCCTGCCCTTCGTGCACCCGGAGGACGTCTGCCACCTCGAGCTGAATGTGCAGCACAAACATCTCACGGCCCTGTGGGGCCTGGACACTCTCTACACCCAGTCCCTCAGCAGGATGGTCCCCAGGGCGCCCCCTGGGCACGTTCCGCCCCGTGAGGCTGAAGTCGAGTTCTGGGCGCGGGAGGCTCTGTTCCTGGGCCCGGAGGACAGAGAGGCCCTGGAGCTGCATGTCAGGCAGAAGAGGCTGCAGCACGAATGGGGCTTCCCCGCACTCATCGAACGGTCGCTCAGAGCCTTTGTGCTGGAGCCCCCGCTGCCGGGGCCGACCGCAGCCCGCCAGAGCACTGAGCTGAACGTCCTCGTCCTGGGGCAGGAGCCTTCGCTCATGGACGGGGACACGAGAGGCCGCCTGGAGCATCACCTCCGGAAGATGACGCTGCAGCGGAGGTGGGGCCTTCCCCGGAGGATCCAGGAGTCCTTGCGGCTGTTTGCTGCTTTTGCCCCGCCGGCTGGCCCGCAGCTTCCTGGGGCCAGTGGAGAAAGGGGTGTTGGGCAAAGCCGGCTGGGGCCCAGACAGACAGACATCCCCGCAGGGAGCCGCTTGGCAGGAGACAGCAGAACCCATGGCCTTGCTGCTGAGCGGAGGGCCGCGCTCCAGCGGCACCTCGCGAGGAAGTGCCTAGAGATCAGGCTGGGGGTGAGGCCGGCCCTGGTGAAGAGATCCCAGAGAGTGGCCAGGGAGGGGGAGAGGATCCGCCTCCCCAGGCTGATCTGCGCAGGCCAGAAGCCACCCAAGCCCAGGGCCGGCTCCCTGCTCTGCCTGCCGCCCACGGCTGTGAATACACTAGACATGAATGTGAGACACAAGCAGCTGGTGCATTTCTGGGGGCTGCCCATGCTGCAGGCGGCGTCTCTGCGGAGGATGATGCCGAAGGCTCCGGCTGTGCCGCTGGGGAGTGTAGCGGGGAGGGCCCGGATGCAGATGGGCCTGGCTGGATGCATGGGGGCTGAGGAGCCGGAGAGGAACGGCTACAACGAGCCGCCACTGGTCACGGGCCCGCCTCTGGTCACAGCCAAGGCCAGGGACCGTCTAGACAGACACATCCTGAGAAAGAAGCTGCAGCATGAGTGGGGCTTACCGCGGGTGGTGCTGAGATCCCTGGGCGCGTTCACACCCCCACCACCTGGGAGGGGCCCCCTGAGGCAGGCCCAGGCCCCAGCCAGCGAGAGCATCTCCACGGGCAGCCTGCTCTTCCTGCACACGGAAACCAGGAAGCGCCTGGAGACACACATGAGGAAACTGGCCCTGGAGCGGAGATGGGGCCTGCCCAAGAGGATCCTGGAGTCCTTACGGGTGTTCCTGCCGCCTGCCCCACCAGGAGCAGAGCCCAGAGGCCAAATCCAGCCCCTGCTTCATGTCTTCCCTACACCCCTCCAAGGTCTTACAGCCCTCTCCACGGGGCAATCGGAAGAGCTCCAGCCAGGCCCCAGGGAGCCCCTCACCCACCGGTCCCAGCACTGGCTTGAAATGGGGGTGAAGGAGGGCAAAGCCAGCTGCCCTGAGGCAGTGTCCCAACAAACCCTGGGGAGCAGCAGCAGGAGAAGCCAAGAGATCTCCCGGACGAGCAATGGGGAAGGGCCCCCCAGCTCCCCACACCACTTCCCGGGGGACAAGGCAGAGCTGAAATCCACCCTGGACTTTCCCAGGAAGAAGTTGCTGGGAATTTCCCACAGGGCCCAGGAGTCCCAGAGACGGGCCTTGCGCCCGGCGGCCCATGAGTCTTACCCACAGCAGAGAGAGCAGAGCTCTGAGGAAAGTCCTAGGCAGTGGAGGACCCACGATGGTGAAGGAGCTCCGCGGATGGCGGGGACCAGCAGGCGCTCCTGGAGCTCGTCTGTGGAGACAGCCATTTGGAATGAGAAGAGGATCTTGCGGAAGCTGGAATCCAGCTTCAGGAGAATAGCCCGGAGCCGCAGCTGCCATGGCCCAGGGGGGAAGCAGCCTTTGTCTCTGGAAATCGTGGGCCACCTGGAAATGGGCCATTGCACATGCTTGGACTACCCGTGCTGCAAGCTCGAGGTGTGGGATGGCGCCCGCTGTCCGGGGGCCAGCTCTCCTGGGTGGCAGACACAGCGCATCCATGCAAGGGGGTCAGCAACTCTCCTAGGAGACGCGGCAGCTCCAAGCCCTCTGCATGCTGAGCCCAGATGGCAAGGGCAGGGCACTCCCAGCGTGGCAAAATATGAACCGCCTGCCTCCTCTGCGTTGTCTCTGGAGTGCAGCAAGTCCAGGGCCTCTGACTGGTCTGAGGGAGAAAGCTCTCGCGCAGCCTCTCGCCCAGCGCCCGAGGGGCCCACGCTGGCACGGGTGCATCTTGTTTCTCCACGAGCCGCAGCACACCGGCTGGACATCCACTTGGCGCAGAAGGCCCTGGGCTCCTTCATCCTGCCACCCTGTGTCATACGCTCCCAGGCCATCTATGCCAACATGGCAGCTGAGCGGCTGAGAGCCGCTGCCCAAGAACACAGGCGGGAAATGAACATCTGGGTGCAGCGCAGGAGAGGCTGGAAAAGCCAGCTGGGAGGGCCCCGTCAGGAAGCCCTGGGAGAAAGAGCCCGCCCCGTGGGCACAGGAGAACCGGGATTCCCGAGAGCTGGCTCCTTGGGCCAGAGACTGATCAGAGAGTCCCAGAGCCAGGGAAACCAGTACCTATGTGAGATGTGCCACAGCCTCTTCACCGCCGGTGAGGAGGGACTCAGCCCCCCTCCTTGTCCTGCCAAGGGGGCTGGGAAGTCAGACGTGGTGAGGGCTCAGCTAGAGACTCACATGCACCCGAGGGGCAGGAAGATGTCAGATGATGCCTGCAGAGGGGAGCAAGGTGCATCCTACCAGCGGTCTCAGGATCTGGGCCATGGAGCTGGCGCCCCCCTGTATGAAGGTCCTGCTGGCGCTGAGGATGAAGAGGAAGCAGGGGGCCAGACGTGGGCCCCACTAGTACATCATCCCCAGCCTGCAACCAGAGACAATGCGGGAGACAAGGTTTCGTCCGCAGCCTCCAGCAGCCGGTGGCCAGCCAGCCCCTCGGAGCAGACAGAGGCCCTGGTGCTGACTGAGGCACCGCCTGGGGGTGAACAGCTGCCCCGTGCACCTCCAGGGAGAGGGGCTGAGTCACCGTCCGTCCCCTGCAAGGGGAAGAGCTCCACCTTCAGGGGAATCATGCTGGGCTTCCTCAAACACGTCACCTCCAGGGCATCGGTGGAGAAGAGAGGGCAGGTCGACGGGTCAGTGGCTGCACCATGCGGAGCCCCGCCGCCCCCTCAGAAACTCGCCCATCCCCCAAGAACGTGACCTTCAACGCCAATGTCCACGTGCGGGCAGAGGTCAGGAGATGCCAGCTGTGTTCCAGCACGGAGGAGATGGACAGTGCTGGGAGAAAGGAGCCAGCCAAAGCTGCTCGGACCAGGGGGCTTCTAGGGAATGGGGCTCCCCAGGGATCTGGGGCAGCCTCCCCCGATGCCAGGCGAGGGGACAGCATGACCAGGGGAGAAGAACCTTCTCCAGAGGAAACAGGGCCCTCAGCAGAGTATGGTGGATACCAAGAGCGGGTGAACCTGAGAGTGAGCGAACGCAGGGAGGGGAAGGTGCATGACCCCAGTGGGACGCCGGCTGCGTCAGCGGGACCTTCCGCCCCATGGCCACCACCCCCAGCCTGCCCCACTGCCAGGGACGCCAGAACAACCGGCAGTCACAACGGAGAAGGAGGCAAAGGAGTCTCACAGTCTGGTGCAGCATCCCTGGGCTCCAATCAGCCGTCTCCCATGGAGTCCTCCAGAAAAAAGCTCAGAGAGCAGCGGGGTCGGGGACTCAGCCCTTCTCGCCCACGGGGCTGCTCCAGGAGCCGGGTGGAAGGCCCGCGGTGCAGCGGCAGGGCCAGAGGACCGGACAGCGAGGGGATCCAGGCCCGCAACAGAGAGTGGAGATCCGGCAGCAGAGGGAGGCCCACCGGTAGAAGAACAAGTTCCAGAAGCAGAGAAGGGGAATCGCTGGTGGGAGAGGAAGTCCAGGATCAGCAGGGCACACGCAGGAGGCCAGGCAAGGCCAGGTCACACGGGGTGGCCACACCAGCCAATGGCGTGGGAGGAAATGCCACCGAGGACACATCCGGGACAGCCGGAGCGTCTAACCTGGAGCGCCGTGGGCACCAGGCTGGGCTGGAAACTGAGCTTCTGCAGCCAGGGTCACGTCCTGGCAAGAGTGCAGGCCAGGTGTGCTGGTTCCACCAGCATCGTGCTCACGCCCACCTTCGCCAGGGTCACGACAGAATGCCAGCGCTGCGCGGAGAGAACCTGTGTGCCCTGCGGGACAGAATGCAGGCCCGGCGGAGGAAGCTGTCCCCATCCCTCAACAGCGCCGCCTCTGAAGAGGAGAGCTGCCTCCGGGCCTTGGACGAAAGTTAGGGTTGGGTCTTGCAGGTGGCTAATAAACCTCTATGTTGTGTGCAATCCGCAGGAGTGATCTGGGGCCCGACACAGCAGCAGAGGGGAGGGCAGGGTCTAGTGGCTGGCACTACTGTTGCCAGGTGTCCAGTTTTTGACAGGAAGGTCTGGTTGAAAAGGGACCATGGTGGCTCCAGTCAGCACCGCTGACCAGGCCATTAAAAGTCCACTTGGTGGCACAATGGGGCTAAGGTAGGTTTCCTGCCTGCCGTGGCTTCACACGGCACCCAGAAGTAACGGTATGTCCCCCTTCCAGTTCCTATGCATAGGGGTAGCCAGGAGGCTCTGCATGCTGCCTCCACCCCAAGCACCAGCTTCACAGCTCCCATTGGCCGTGGTTCCCAGCCAATGGGAGCTGCAGGGGCGGCATCTGCAGACAGGGCAGCGGGCAGAGCCCCCTGGCCATGCCTATGGGTGGGAGTCAGAGGAGGAACATGCCACTGCTTTCGGGAGCTGTCTGAAGTAAGTGCTGCCTAGATCCTTCACCCTGACCCCCTCCTGCGCCCCAACCCCTGTCCCAGCCCTGACCCCCTCTGAGAGGGACAGAAAAACCCACCACTGAATTGCCGCCGAAAACCTGGACATGCTGCCCCTTCCCGTTGGCTGCCCCAGGCACCTGCTTGCTGCGCTGGTGCCTGAAGCCGGCCCTGCCTATGAGGCTGGAGAGGAAAGAAAGGGGAGCCCTCTCACCCTGGCATTTACAGGCTGCGGGGGGAGCCATGCACAGCCCACCCGTGCTAGATCAGGAGTCAGTGTAATGCAGAGCCCCTGAGAACATCAGAACAGCCACACTGGGTCATGCCAAAGGTCCATCTAGCCCCGTGTCCCATCTTCCGACTGTGGCCAATGCCAGGTGCCCCAGAGGGAATGAACAGAACAGGTGATCATCAAGTGATCCGTCCCCTGTTGCCCATTCTCAGCTTCTGGCAAACAGAGGCTAGGGGCATTGATGGACCTATTCTCCACGAATTTATCTAGTTCTTGAACCCTGTTATAGTCTTGCCCTTCACAGCATCCTCTGGCACAGGTTGGCTGTGCATTTGTGTGAAGAAATACTTCCTTTTGTGTGTTTTAAACCTGCTGCCTATTCATTTCATTGGGTGACCCCTAGTTCTTGTCTTATGAGGAGTAAATAACACTTCCTTATTTACTTTCCCCACATCACTCATGATTTTATAGACCTCTGTCATATCCCCCTGTTACGTTATTGATATAAACTGGGACCATATAGAACATGGTTTGCAACCAAGGTCCTATAGTGGCACCAAATCTTAGGTAAAGGGGGTCATCTAAGGTGTCTAAGACCAGGTTATGGGTTGCTGGTTATGATTATGCTGTCTGTATGTATGTATCGTTTTGTAGTTGAAGTTATACGTATTGGCTCTGTACTGTCTGTACTTCAAACTTACGCTGTGCTTCTGGGAGACATCCCAGACAAGTTGGTGTTGGCTCTGCCTAGTCTGCTTGATGGCCCATTAAGGACCATCAGCTACACAATTGACCAATTGAGAGAAGGCAGATCCGCCTTGTGACTCAGCAAAGTATGCAGGGACTTGCCCATGTGACTCCAGACTCCATTTTGCTGTAATTTTCCACAGTAAGTACAAAGAGGTTCTTACACCTGGAAAAGCCTATGTAAGGCTGATGCCTCATCTCCATCTTGTCTTCAATCCTGCTTCTTACCTCTGGAGGGACTTTGCTACAAGCTGAAGCTCTGCACAAAGGACTGAATGACCCCAGGGCCGCCCAAAGTGGGGGGCAAAGGAGGCAATTTGCCCCGGGCCCCGGGCTCCGCAGGGGCCCCCAAGAGAAGAGCGGAGGCTCCCGCCTCCGCCCCTCTCCTGGAGCCTCAGCGCATCAAGCGCAGAGTCTCCGCCGGGGTCCCTGAGCCCCGCCCCGATCCGAGCCGCGTGGTGAGGGGGCGGGGCTGGGAGCTCCAACGGGGCCTGAGCCCCGCCCCGCTCAGAGCGGCGTGGGGAGGGGGCGGGGCAGCTGACAGCCCCGCCCCCTCACCACGCTGCTCTGAGTGGGACGGAGCTCAGGCCCCGCCGGAGACGCGCTCGGGTAAGAGGCTGAGGCTGAGGCTGAGGCCGGTGGGGGGGGGGGGGGGCGGGACTTGCCGCCGCCGCCGCCGCCGCCGAAGCGCAGCCCGGTCTTTGGCGGCGTGGGGCCCTTCTGTTCCGGGACCTGCCGCCGAAGTGCCCCGAAGGCCCGCGGCGGGGACCCCCCCCCGCCACCGAATTACCTCCGAAGACCGGGCTGTGCTTCGGCGGCGGGTCCCGCTTCGGCGGTAATTTGGCGGCGGGGGGCTCCCGCCGCGGGTCTTGGGGCACTTTGGTGGCGGGTCCCGGAACGGAAGGGCCCCCCACCGCCAAAGACCCCGGGCCCCCGGAATCCTCTGGGCGGCCCTGAATGACCCATCCCAGCAGGGGATGTACTCCAGAGACTTGATTTGAACCTGCAGTTTATGCCATCACTGCTACAAGCCTGAACTAAGAACTTTGCCATCACTGTATGTAATTGATTCCATTTAACCAATTCTAGCTCTCATCTCGAAGCGGTAGAGCTGCTGCCAAAGTGCTGTCGATCGCGGCTTTTTTTTTTTTTCTGCTTCGGGTGGCAAAAACAGTGGAGCCGGCCCTGCCCATAGGGGCAGAGTCTGCTGTTCTACAGCAGATCCAGGATACCATAGTATCACTAGATCATTGTGACCAGGGGCGGCTCTAGGCACCAGCTAAACAAACTGGTGCCTAGGGCGGCAAAATGTAGGGTGCGGCATAAGGCTGTGGCCCCAGCTCATCCTGCCGCTGCCAGCTGCGGAGCGGCCCATCCTCTGCAGCCGGGGCAGGGCCGCGCTACCGGCTCCACTTGGGGGAGAGGGATGTCCCCTTACCGGTAGCGCGGCCCCGCCTGGCTGCAGAAGACGGGCCGCTCCTCCTCCGCTTGTTCGCGCCATGGCCGCCATCCCCCCGGCGCCTCAGCGTGTCCTAAACAGCGCTGCAGCCGCGTGGCTCTGGGGGCGGGGGGGCTGAGCTCTGCCCCGCTCAGAGCCGCATGGTAAGGGGCGGGGCTGCAAGCTCTGGGCCAAGCGGCTCCTCCCCTTACCACGCGGCTCTGAGCGGGGAGGAGCTCAGCCCCCTCCGGGAGCCATGCGGCTGCAGCGCTGTGCAGGGCCGCTTCTCGAGGCGCGCGGTGAGCTGGGGCCAAGCAGCCGGGGCCGGGGGGTTGGCTAAGGGGCAGGGAGTCCCGGGGACACTCAGGGGGCAGGGAGGAGGCACAGGTTCTGTGGGGGGGGGTCAGAGGCCAGGAAAGGGGGTGTTGGATTTGGGGGGGTCTCAGGGAGGTGGTTTTCAGGCACCCCCCGACCCCATTACCCCCCAGGCCCAGCCCTGACCCCCAGCTCCAAGCCCAGCCCCTCTGAGGTGGGCACCACCCCAAACCCATCCTCCCCACCCAGCCCTGACCCCCAGCTCCAAGCCCAGCCCCTCGGACCTGGGCACCCCCCCGGCCCCATCCCCCTCACAGCCCTGACCCCCAGCTCTGAGCCCAGCCCCTCTGAGCTGGACACCCCCCTGACCCCATGCCCCCAGCTCTGAGCCCAGCCCCTCTGATCCGGACACCCCCCTGACCCCATTCCCCCCACAGCCCTGACCCCCAGCTCCGAGCCCAGCCCCTCTGATCCGGACACCCCCCTGTACCCATTCCCCCCCAGCTCTGACCCCCAGCTCTGAGCCCAGCCCCTCTGAGCTGGGCACCCCCGACCCCATCCCCCACAGCCCTGACCCCCAGCTCTGAGCCCAGCCCCTCTGAGGTGGGCACCCCCCGACACCATCTCCCTCACCCCAGACCCCCAGCTCCGAGCCCAGCCCCCGTTGAGCCGGGCATCCCCCGACCCAATCCCCCACAGCCCTGACCCTCATCTCCAAGCCCAGCCCCTTTGAGCTGGGCACCCTCCGACCCCATCCCCCCCACCCCAGACTCCCAGCTCTGAGGCGAGCCCCTCTGAGCCAGACAACCTCCGACCCCATCTCCCCACAGTCCTGAGCCCAGCCCCTGTGAGCTGGGCACCCCCCAGAGCCCAGCTCCCCACCCAGCCCTGGGCAACAGCAGCACCACCTCCAGGCAGTGACAGCCCATTGGCACCAACCATCACCATCACCCAGCAACAGCCCATTATGTAATTGCAAATGTATACAGACCAGTAAAGCATTTAATGTTTTTAAATAATGTATTTGGTGTATTTTCAAATTATTACAAATTAATTTTCACTAGTTATTTTTTACATTTCCAAATACATGTTACTATAGTATTGCAACTTTTTTTTATGGAAGGGGCCCCCAAAATTGCTTTGCCCCAGGCCCCCTGAATCCTCTGGGCGGCCCTACCCAGTGTGTGTGAGGAGCCGGGGAGGGAGGGAAACGGGGTCTCCTGGAGCCGAGCCCCAGCTGCGATGGTGGCGAGGGGCTCCTGGAGTGTGTGAGGAGGTGAGCGGCCGGCTGGGTTCATCGGTGCTGAGCAGGTAGCCCCACAGCCGGAGATCCTCGCCTTCCCTCCTGCCGGGGCTGGACCAGGGCACCGTGAGGCTGAAGAGCAGCAGGTCCAGGGGGCTCTCCAGGTCCTCGGCCGCCAGCATGTCGGGGTGAGGGCAGTGAGCGCGAAGTGATCCACCTTGGCCACCAGCAGTGCTGCGAAGCCCAGGGAGGGGGCCGTGTTCTTTGCGCCACCTCGTAGCCGCGCCACCACCTGGAAGTACTTCCGCTTCGTGCTGCCCAGCAGCTCCACCCGCATGGGGACAAAGTCGCAGCTGGGCCAGGGCTCGGCTGCAGTGTGCTGGTAGCAGATCCCACATTTGGGGGGGAGCCCAGTGCTGGGGCAACAGGGGGTGTGAGTGGGGGGCACTGGTGGGCGGGGGGGGCTCATGTCTGGGAGGGGGGGGGAGGGGGCAGCCAAAAAATGTTTTGCTTGGGGCAGCAAAAAACCTAGAGCCGGCCCTGATTGTGACGCACTCCGAACCTATTTGGTTAAATCCCTACGGCATATAAAGCACATTTAGGGCCGTGGCTCCTACGTGGCTGTCCATTGCCTTAGTTCCTGTATTCTCCACTTAGGAAGGAACAATCAGTTGCACACATACAAAATGGGAAATGACTGTCTAGGAAGGAGCACTGCGGAAAGGGATCTGGGGCTCATAGTGGATCACAAGCTAAATATGAGTCAACAGTGTAACACTGTAGCAAAGAAACCAGACATCATTCTGGAATGTATTAGCAGGAGTGTTGTAAGCAAGACACGAGAAGTAATTCTTCCGCTCTACTCCGTGCTGACAAGACCTCATCTGTCCAGTTCTGAGCGCCACATTTCAGGAAAGATGTGGACAAAATGGAGAAAACCCAGAGGAGAGTAACAAACACGATTAAAGGTCTAGAAAATATGATCTATAAGGAAAGATTGAAAAAATTGGGTTTGTTTAATCTGGAGAAGAGAACACTGAGAGGGGACATGATAGTTTTCAAGTCCATAAAAGGTTGTTACAAGAACGTGGGTGAAAAATTGTTGTTCTTAACCTCTGAGGATAGGACAAGAAGCAATGGGCCTAAATTGCAGCAAGGGAGGTTTAGGTTTGACATTAGGGAAAACTTCCTAACTGTCAGGGGGCTTTTTTTCAATCTTCCCTCATAGAACATGTTTTCTAGACCTTTAATCATTTTTGTTGCTCTTCTCTGGACTTTCTCCAATTTGTCCACATCTTCCTGAAAGTGGTGCCCAGAACTGGACACTATACTCCCGTTGAGGCTTAATCAGTGCAGAGTAGAGTGGAAGAATTACTTCTCGTGTCTTGCTTACAACACTCCGGCTAATACATCCCAGAATGATGTTCATTTTTTTTGCAAGTGTTACATTGTTGACTCATATTTAGCTTGTGGTCCACTCTGACTCCCAGATCCCTTTCCGCAGTGCTCCTTCCTGGGCAGTTATTTCCCATTTTGTATGCGTGCAACTGATTGGTCCTTCCTAAGTGGAGTACTTTGCATTTGTCCTTATTGAATTTCATCGTGTTTACTTCAGACCATTTTGCGGTAACCCATTCCCTAGGATCCCCTATTAATCTCTTTAGGGATGATTAATGTGGTTGTATTTATCCAACTACATTGGAGTTAGATCTTGAAGAAATGCGTATTGTTGGCTGCGATGCAGAAGCATGAGCATGTCACCAGTAAACTGTTCTCCTTTAGTCTCTCTCTCAATAACTTACCTCTCAGGTGTAGCTGATGCCTCCAGGCTGTGCCTACACAAGCAGACTTTGCCCCTTGGAGGCCATACCCAATTCTGTCGACACTCAGTGCTGGCTTTAGGTACCATGGGGCCCAATTCGAAGGAGCTGCCTCCGAAGTCCCGCCGCTGTCTTCGGTGGCAGCTCGATCGCTGCCGTGGAGGAAGGTCCCTCCGCCGAAATGCCGCCGAAGACAGCGGCAACGATTGAGCTGAGGCCAAAGACAGTGGCGGGACTTCGGTGGCAGCTCCTTCAGGATGTTGCGGGGCCCTCTTAGGGGCGCGGGGCCTGATTTTGGGGAATCGGCTGAATCACCCTAAAGCTGGCCCTGTCGACACTTTCACCCTGGTTCTCGTTTCCTCCTATTCCCCAACTTGTGCCTGGCGCACTACTCAGTCTTCTGCTCAGCCAACCCTGCTCATACCTCTGGTGCCACTGGCCCCACTCCAGCCCTCCTGTCTGGTTTGTGTTGCATTGGGTGGACTACCTCTTCGCTGCAAGGGATGCAGGAAATGAGGAGAACCCCTTCCCACGGGAAACCGAAAGCCCTCTTTGCCCTGCTTTTCATGCATCCAGCCAACTTGTTTCTCAAGACGTCTTGTGCCAGCTGAGGATCTGGCCCCTTATATCCGTACGGTGCTTTGAGATCCTCACTGTCTAACAGCTGCCCTCGCTAAGTGGGTTCCCTCTGCTGTAGTTTGCATTTTTGCTACTCCAAAACCATGACATGGTTCACAAATCTGATTTTCCCGTCGCACTAAAATCTCTGTCCATTAACTTTGGATCAGGCCTTATATGCTCAGTTTACAGGGTTTTATTATTATTATTATTACTATTATTTATACCAGTAAACACTCATGCTCTCTCAGTGGTAATGCAGTGATCTCTGACCTTGTTCACTTACCCCTGCTGTTTGCCCTCCCAAGTGAGTTAATAACGTCCCTCTAGAGCCATCAGCCCCGGAGGCTGATTGTTACATAAGTCCATGTAGCTCATCTGGAATAAAATGTTAGGTTAAGCCAAAAGCAGCTTTTTTTCTAGCTGAATTGTTTAAAGGAAATGGTGCTGGTCCTGTTTTCATTATAGAAAACTGTTAATGAAGACTGCAGGGATATTTATAGATATGCAGTCCATAAATCACGTTGATGAAAGTCCCTAATAGCTACTTAATTGCACATAGTATTTTCCTATTAAAAGCATTTGAGGATGTTTTGCATCCACTCGACTTTCCGGAAAATGTTCAAATGTATTTGCAAGGCTGTGCTAATCCACCCTGATCTCACCTGCCTTTGAAGGATTAGTTGGATAAAAGGATTTTAATGGTGATAAGTAACTTCTTGAGAATGTTCTGACTGTGGTGGATCCTAGAGATATTTGTTTCTGATGGTCTGCTCAGAAAATTGTTTTTAAAAGTGCCACCTTCTTAGCTGAATCAGACCCTTTGACAGAGTCTTTAGGGCTGGATCCAAAGCTCACTGAACTCCACTGGATTCTTTTCATTGACTTCAATGGCCTTTGACTGACAGAGGCGAGTGAAGGATTCATAGTAAATTATTTTGTTCTTCCACTTTTGCCTCTTTTTTTCCTCTTCATTATCTGTCAGCAGCAGGGCCGGTGCAAGGAAGTTTCACACCCTAGGCGAAACTTCTACCTTGCGCCCCCCCCAGCCCTGCGGCAGCTCCCCCCCTCCCTCCCTGAGGTGCCCCCACTGCGGCAGTTCCCGCCCCCCGGCCCGGAGAGCCGTGCAGCTCCCCACCCCAGCTCACCTCTGCTCCGCCTCCTCCCCGAGCACGCCGCCCCCGCTCTAATTCTCCTCCTAGGCTTGCAGCGCCAAACCGCCTAGTTCGCCTTAATGGTAGCACCGGCCCCGGTCAGCAGACTGCAAAATCTGCAATTTCTTCGTGAATTTCTCCTTCCAGATAGTTCTCTCGCACACAAGGAATTCCCGGCATTTACTTGATCTTCAAACTTCACCCTGTACTGGCCATGTGCATGAGTCATGTGACATTGCTTCTGTCCCCTGATTGGGAGCCTTCTGTAAATAACCACGGGGAATTTCAATAAAGCGGGAATTTCAGATTTGGGCTATCCAGTTAGGAGTTTCTTTTCTGGGAATAGTCACAAAATCACACATTTATTTTTGCTTTTATTTATTTTTTATTGTTTGTATCACCGTAGTGCCTAGGATCCGTCGCCCGGGGTGCTCGGGGCTGTGTGGACTCAGAACAAAGGGACAGTCCCTGCGCCTACGAGCTGACAATCTAAGTATAAGACAAGAGTCAAGAGATGGATACTGACAGATGGGGAAGTACAAGGAAACAAGACAGTACTGGTCAGCATAACTGGCAGTGGTCTCATGACACCGGCAGCCTAGCCATGGTCAAGTTCTTTATTGGCCCCGCAGGAAAGGAGAGAGCTGAGAACTGATTTTGTGAGTGTCTCCGCTGCCAAAGCTGAACCTACTGGGGGCTCCCCAGAAAGCCCAACTGTCCCCCCCAGCCCAACCCCCCAGCTTTGCCCACAACAGCTATGATTCAGAAATGATTTGTCAACATACAAATTGGTGGCACATCGAAAACGGAAAATATGGGGCCAGCATGAAATAAATGGCATTGCATAGAAATAGAAATGCCGGGGGCTGGTTTCATCTGCATGTTTAATTCATTACAACCCTCTACTTTCTTTTAAAACGTAAATGAACCTGCTGAAGAGTTTCCAGCCTGGGGTAGAATTTGCCTGGCCTGGTGAGCTAACTTGGAGTACCAGGGACCCTGCCAATTCCCTGGTAATCCCAGTGGAGTGAGAACAGCAGAGACACTGAAATATAGAGGGACATTAGAAGAATTTCAGAGATTCCTTCTTAGCAGCATAATGCAGCTCAACCCAGCTCTGTGCTTCAGCCGACCCGACCCCAGGTCAAGAACGCGGGAAATCTTTGCATCCATAACAAACGTTGGGAGCTGTGTCTTTGAACTCTCTGCTCGCTAGCAGTGCCCTAGACAGCGGCCAGACTTGCTCTGAGTGTGTGAGTGTGAATGGGCGGATGGATGGATGTCATGCACTTTGTCACATCTCAGACCCAGAGTGGTCTCCTGGTTAGAGTTTGGTCCAGTGGATAACTAATAGCCTGGGGCTCAAGAGATTCATTAGATTCATAGATTCCAAGGCCAGAAGGGACCGTTGTGATCATCTAGTCTGACCTCCTGTGTAGCACGGGCCAGAGAACTGCCCCCAAATCATTCCTAGAGAAGCCTGTTTAGAAAGACAGCCAGTCTTGGTTTCAAAACTATGAGTGATGCTGCCCAGTGTCACGTCATGGCTTAGAACTCTCCAGTATCTGATAATGCTAACAGATTCCGCAGACCTTCGCGTGCTCCACCCTTGTTCCAACCCCGATCTGGACTCATTCCAGGTCTGATCCCCCCGGCTTCATCCACTAGGTCCAACTGCCAATGTGCTGACCCCTAAGCCCGACCATCCCTGTCATACTTTCTGACACCGCTCCTTGCTTCTCTCAGGTCATGCCTTTGGCCTTATTTTCAGAAGCACTAAAGGCAATGGGTGCTGCAGGTGAAAAATCTGGCCAGAACGACCCAACGTTGCTCCTTCCTTCCTTTGGAGAACAGATTCAATGTCATGGGAAGTCAGGGAAAGAAGAATTGTTCCCGGAAATGCAGCCGCGCTAACCATTCGTTTGACACGCGGGCTGTTTTCAAAGGTCATTTCATGGCCAGTCGTAGCCATCTGTTTTTTTTTTTTTGCAGGATGAGAGATTGAAATAGAAATCATTGCTGAAATGGAAGTGTGTGTTAGTGATGGAGTGACCCTTCCACAGTTCAGTGTGCTGTGACCTTCATTAATCTAGAGGTAGCAAGGTCCTGGGGTACATAAACTAGTCATCTCTTCTTCCCATCCAACTTGTCTCCAGTTCCTTTGCGAGACAAGTGCGTAGATGCCTGGTTAACTCTTTGGCTGTGGCACCCAGCAGATATGTAGAAGCTCCATTAGTTCCATGGGGCAATGGATTTAGGGGCACTCAAGTCGTTGAGGGTCCGTGTAAGACAGTTTTACTGAGGTTGACAGGGACAGAAATAACTGTGGATTCCAGGAGAGCAGCAAAGACGCCTCTTTTCTTAAAGCACGGTTGTGGGACCTTATAAAATGACACATTCACACTAGAGAGCCCCTCCTTGTTCACATTTAGAGTCACAGCTGCTGAACCTAGTGAGGAAACGCCACTGTCACTAGCACATTCCCCTGCCAGCGCAGCACTCATACGGGACTGTCCGGGTTAGCTTTACCTTGTCCCTTGGCGGAGGGGAGCCAGTGGGGCTAGACCTGGCTGGGCCAGCAGCGTGGTGCGCACTCTAAAAGGGGCTTGTGCAAGCTGTATTTATTTGTTCTTTGATACTAAGTTCAATAAACCCCACTTTTAAAACTGTGCCCGGTCTGGGCGTGGACCGGTGGGCAAGCACAGGCCGCAGAAGCTGAATTGCAACGATCTGGCCTCTTTGAGAGACGAACCTACCCGAGGGTGCTGGAGACTGTGCCAGGAACGGTTGCCAGGGAAGAGTTAATGGTTTGCAAGCACAATGGCTGGGAAAGAAGCAGAGAGCCTTCCCACAGAAGCATTGAAATGCAGGGCTGGAAGGACCCTCATCTAGTCCAGCCCCCTGTACTGAGAAAGGGCCAAGAAGACCCTTCAAAACCTGTTCTTAAAAAACTGTGATGATGGGGATTCCACCACCTCCTTTGGAAGCCCGTTCCAGAGCTTAACTACCCTTAGAGTTAGAAAGTTTTCCCTAATATCTAACCGGAATCTCCCTCGCTGCAGGTTAAGCCCATTACTTCTTGCTCTGTCCTCAGTGGACACAGAGAATTGATCCTCCTCCTCTTTATAACAGCCCTTAACATGGAGGCAAGGGGCCTTTTGTACTAGGTAAAGAACAACGGTGACTCTCTGGGCATTCCTGGGAAACGTCACAGTGAAACTGCAGCAAAAAGCTGTTTTGCATCAATCAAATGTAAAAGAAGCTACTTAAGGGAGCAGGAAGAGTTGGATTGTCTATCTGGCAATAACACCTCTTTGCTACAGCACAAAAAAGGAGCCAGCTGAAATAACGGAAGTGGAGACCATTTGGAAGCAATATGCTGCAAAATTCAAATGGCTTGGACTGAAGTTTCAGGAAAGCGTGAAGGCAATGGAAAGCCAGTTCTCAAGAGCAGTACAAGAGCCAGAAAAGACCCCCGCAGGATTTACTGCTCCGGCCACTTGATTTGAGACAGGAAGTACTGTCTGCCTCCCAAGAAGCTGACTCCAACATCAGACATGCCCCTGTCCTGGTACAAACACGTCCCTCCATTCAGTCCTCACAGGGCTGCAGAATGACAGTCCTGGGACTGTGACATGCCCTTATTTAAGAGATAATCAGGTTGCAGGTGCGACCTCGGCTGAGAGCTGCGCACTGCTATAAGTGACGAGGGAGTGAAGCAGTAGAGGCTGTGGAATGGACCATGTGCTGGGGCTGTAGCACGTAATTCTGTGTTGTGGCTTTAAAAAATGAGCAAAACAAGCCCGATTGGTCCAAAAAAACCTCCCCAAACTAGCAGGGAGTGGGGTTAGCACCTGTGCATCATGACACTGGGCGGGGTTTGAGTCATGGCATCATTGCACTGGGCATGGGACATGGTCCAAGAAACAAACAGGCCCCAGAGACTAGTGGAAAAAATGGCAGGCTACAACTGTACGAAAAATCCCGCCCACCTCTTCATCAAGATAAGAGAACTAAACACCAGGGCTGATGAGAGCCACGGTGGGAAAGCCCAAATTAACCTACTAAAGCAAACTGTCCAGGCATGTGCCAAAAGAACCCATGATGCTAAGAGCGCTGTGTTGCCCAGACCCTGCCGTTCTTGCAATCGCTGGGTCAGATGTGGCGGGCAGTGCGGGGAGATCATCCGATCTGGGAGTGAAACACTGACACAGCCCTGGGAGGGCGAGCTGGATCCCATGCTGAGTGGCGCACTGCCATCCAAATTGTTAGCCAAGTCCCAGTGTCCAAATCTCTGTGTCTGGTGACAGAGTGTAAGCCAGAAAAGAACCCAGCTCAGCGGGGCTCCTTCAGATCCCAGGCTGATGGCGCAGTTAAAGAATGTAATCCTTCTTGCTTCTCCTCCATCCAAGCAAGCCCATGGCCTTCCTGTGTATATTCTTCCCGCTCCATCCAGTCAGACACTCTGATAAAACTTGGCGGGTTAAACTCCTTGGGCCAGGGACTTTGCATATCTACAGCACTATGTGAAATTGTTACATAAACGAATATAGCCATTTAGTAACCGCTGTGCAGCACAGCTGTTAAACAGCGCCCACATCCCACCCCAGAGACATCTGCATTTCAAAGCTGGGTGAAGTGATTCTTTTATATAAGGCCAGCTCTGGGTCCTCTGCTCTGATTTCTTTGTGCTGCTCCAGTGGCACAAAGAGGACGGGGTTGGGAGTTTCTTGAACAGGGCTCCCAAGGATTCTCCTGAAATAGGGAGCTAGTCTGCTCCCCCAGTGGAGGGGGAATCCTACCCCAATGCCAGGGGCAGGGTGTTCCTGGGCAGGCCAGGATCATGGCCGGGAATTTGAAGGGGACTGCATTCCTTAGAGCAGCCCTTAGGCTGCTCTAGGTGACTCCAGAAGCAGGTTTGGGCCCCAGCTGGCCTGAGGATCAGAGAGCAGAAAAGTGTCTTAGACCTTGTTCCCCTCGCGCAGCCCAAGTCCTGCCCAGCTCAACCAGACCCTGGGACCCAGCCCCCCCCTCCCAGGTTGGTGACCCTTTGTGCAGCCTTCAGGTGTTCTATAAATCCAAGGTCATTATTGTTGTTACCGACAGTTGATACCAAGAGGGAAGGGGGCAGCTGGAGTCATCTCAAGGAGTCGCAGCAGAGGTGCGGGGCCAGGCCATTTCACACCCATCCTTCCTGACTTATTCCTCCACAACAGGCCTTTCAAACAGGGGCACGGCATGCAGGCGAGATCCTGCAACTCAGCTAAGGCTGGCACTGGCTGGCCTACCACTTTTTTCTCCACCCTCACTCCAGCAGACCTAGGATCTTCACTCCAGAGACTCTGTATTTCCTAGACAGGACGAGCGTTCCCTTTGCAAACTGCCTGGAAAGCAAAGTCAGGCTGACTTACAGAGTGCAGATTAAACAAACACACTCCCTGGCGGTGCCTGTATTATTTTTTTCCCCCTTCCCTCTGCCTCCTTCTCTCGCTCTCTCTTTAATTAATACACAGCTGCACACCTCTCCCTACAGCAATTACAAGGTGCTAATGTTCTCAGACAAAAAAGTAAAGGGAGCAGAAGGCAGATAGGCTGAGCGATCACAGCGCCCGTTCCCCAAACGCCTTCCCTTACATGCCGATTTATCCCCTGCCAAGAGATAGCCGTGTTGGAAGGGGAGAGATACAGCTTCAGATTGGTGCTGCGCACCAGCCGCGATCAGCGGGAGGGAGCTGGAGCGGATTGCACAAGAATGCTGCAGGATCCCACCCCTCCTCCTGGGGGCGTGAGGGGCTCGCGCACCCCCCGGACTCGCGTCCACAAGACACTGCAGACCTTGCTACTGCACTCTAGCTAGAACACCCCCAGCAGGTCAGGGCCACACACACAGAATCATAGAACATCAGGGTTGGAAGGGACCTCAGGAAGTCATCTAGTCCCACCCCCTGCTCAAAGCAGGACTAATCCCTGGACGGAATTTTACCCCAGTTCCCTAACTGGCCCCCGCAAGGATTGAACTCACAACCCTGGGTTTAGCAGGCCAGTGCTCAAACCACTGAGCTATCCCTCCACCTAGCAAGGCAGAGCACCTGATCACTCCTTATAAATGTCCTACATCAGCCACACAAATCTCCTTCTTTGTACATCATGGGTTATGCCTAGAGATAGGCCTGAGGCAAACAGACCCCCTAATCTTGCGGATGACGAGAGACGGCGTTTCAGAATCCAGGTTTCGAGCCAGGTGTGAATTTTGCAGCTTGCTTCTAGTTCTGTAATGGGAGCCGACACACTAACATGTAACTTACAGCCCCTGAATATGCCCCCAGGATTCACCTGGGGTTCTCCAAGGACTCTCCGCATAACCAATCCCTACCACGCTAGCTCCCCTTTAGAAAGGCGTCTGAATTAACCTTATAGCACCTCTTAGTGGAAGACAGTGATACTGCAGATTTGTGTCCGTTTAGTAAGCAAACCTGTTTCCATCCCAAATTACGACACTGGATTCTCCTGTTGGGCCTGGGGTATCCAGAACCATCCTGGCTTTAGACGTTCCAGTGGGGTTTTGTAAACCTTGGTGTGAGATGAAGAACTAGGAAAACAGTAACAGATGGAGGAGCCAGGAACAGGGTCGGGAGGTATTTTTACGACTTATTTTTGTTGCATTCTGATCGCCCTCGAAGCTTTAATTAGATTTAGGCCCTGTCTATCTGAGCCCTGATTGAAAACACACTTGTGATATTCAGCCACCAGCTAGAAAGGAAACTGGTGCAATGAGATCTTGTGGCATGGGCGTGGGTGGGGATGTGGGAGGAGGAGGGAAGGCCATAGCAACAGAGAAAGCCTAGCAAGGGGGCTACAACCAGGAAGGAACATAGGAGGAGACGTAAATGCAAATCAGGGCTGGTCTTAGTGTTTCATGGTCTGTGTAAGAAAGGGGCAGAAAGCCCCATCTGTTTCCTTCCCCTGTTATGGGAGAGCTCCCAGACTTTTCTCCCTACACGACAGTTGGCCAGCACTGTGGGTAAACCCACTCAGTTCAGAGGGGCACTGGCGGAGGAGATGTTTGGCTCTCTGGCCTTCGACCCCTCACACTGAGACCCTGGATGGAGGCAAGGCTTGAACTAGGTGGAGCTGCTCAGCAGAATAGCGAGGGCTGGGCTGGGGGAAACAGAGAGCTGGGGAAGAGAGCTGTGGTTTAGGGTGAAGCAGTGCTCTCCATCCAGCTTGCAAGGTGCGTTTCATCCACCAGGCTTGGGCACAGAGGACTTTTTTCTACACTGTCCATTCTTTTCTGGCCACAGTGCTACTAGCAATGGGGCCGTGATGCTCCACGTAGGACTGAGCCAGGTGCAGAGAATGGGGGAGGGGAGAAGACCACATGCATTTGGGGCTGGAAGTAAATGTCTGGTCCTTAGATCTAGGAACTTTCAGGCTCAACATTATTGAGCTTTGCTCAGCACCACATCAACCTAAACCCAGCCAGCCTCTCAGGGGGCCAAGACAATGAAGTGTGTGTTACATTCTCCCCCAGTGACTGGTCTACATAGAGGATAATAGCCTACTGCCGTTACTGGCAAATGGCTTACTCCTTTAGCTCACATGGGAGAGGTCTTTGCTGTAGGGCCTGGGTTCAAACCCGCCTGCGGCCCTTTGGTTTGGAGTGATTGCATTAGGCAACGAAATCAGATACTCCTCTGTATATTGCAGATAACTGGATTTAGATAAAAGCCCCTCACTGACAATATCATCCACATGGTACAAATCACCTGCAGACCTTTCTGGCTGTTTGCTGAGGAAGATGCAAGCATCGGCCAACGAAGAAGGAACTCCAAGGCTTTGTGGATCTACACCAGGGCGACTGAGCTAATCTCGGCTAATTCAATTTCAGGCAGTATGAGAGTAAGAGTATTCTGCCTTCGGAGATGCACAGCAGACGTTGATAATGAGGGAAGATAAATTAAAGACAGAAGAAGTCTTGGAAAGTGACCTTAGTTTGAAGTGTACAACTTGAAATACATCCAAGGGGCTATCTGGGAAAGCAGTGGGAACGGCTATTGCAGAGCATGGCTCTCGTCTGTGGTACGTAGAGAGATGTATGCGATAGGGCACAGTTCCAGACCCCTACTCACAAACAAATGGAGACTATCTATTAACAGCGCCAGTGATGGGCCTTTTGCTGCCCTAGGCACCTCACACTGGTGCAGTGTCCCCTGCATCCCAAAAGCTGTATTGGGGGGAAGGCAGCCAGGCCAAATCCTCTGAGGTGGCTCCCAGCTACTGATGGACAGGCCAGAGTCACATAGTCACTGCACAGCAGCTCCCATCTGATAGTGCAGGGATGGAAGACAGGCTGAGGGCACCCCCTTAAAAACATCATTCTTGGCATCTGCTGATATGCCCTCTGCCTAGCCCCAGCCCTGACTCTTAGAGGAAATACCCTCTCCTGAAAGGCCGGTTCACTTTCACAAAGCACGCAATACGGCCTCTGCACAAACAGCATTGACCTTTTCACGGCCGTATCACACTGGCAGCTCATAGTCATGCTGTGATCAATGCATACACCTGGGTCTTCCTCCTCCTCTCTCGCTTCCAACTGATACGTCCTCAGCTTAGAGCAAAAATTCTTCTTGTTAGTCCCTAAGTGCATGACCTTGCACTTTGCACTATTAAATTTCATCCCATTGCTATTACTCCAGTTTTCAAGGTCGTCCAAATCTGCTTGTGTGATATGCTTGTGTGATATTCACTGGTATATCACACAATACCTTGGAACAGGACAACTCAGCATTTGGCATAAGTGGATAGGAAAACTGTCAAAGGCAAAATACACTAATATTGTGCCCTGGTACAAGCAGGGAGGTTCGTCCATGGACTCGTATCTGGAATGCAAGTATCCAAAAGAAAGAGAAGGTACAGAACACGTTAAGGAACTGGCTCTTAGATGGTGTACAAAATTCTTTCTAACTTGTGAGTAACCATCCTATAAATACAAGGAGTCTTGCAGGTGTATCTTTGAAGCACACCTTCTGTGTAAGGGCTACACACTGGGAGAGAAGAATTGCTTCTCTGCAGGAGGGTACATGAAAGAACATAAGACCGGCCATACTGGGTCAGACCAAATGTCCATCTAGCCCAGTATCCTGTCTTCTGACAGTGGCCAGTGCCAGGTGCTTCAGAGGGAGTGAACAGAACAGGTAATCATCATGTTATCCTGTCGCTCATTCCCAGCTTCTGGCAAACAGAGGCTAGGGACACCATCTCTGCCCATCCTGGTTAATAGCCATTGATGGACCTACTCTCCATGAACTTATCTAGTTATTTTTTTAACCCTGTTATAATCTTGGCCTTCACAACATCCTCTGGCAAAGAGTTCCACAGACTGATTGTGTGTTGTGTGAAGAAATACATACTTTTGTTTGTTTTAAACCTGCTGCCTGTTAATTTCATGACTCCTTTTCGTATTGTACTGCTTTGTCTTTAGATAATAAATTTGGCTACGTTCAATTATTTGGTCTCTTGAACATTTTTCAGATCAAACCGAGAGTGTAGTCAAGCAACTGGCTGTACTTTTAATCGATAGATTGGTACTGACGCAAAGGGAAGAGCGCCACCTGTTGACTCACCAACACCTTCAGCTCTCCCAGTCGAGGCTGACTGGCTCTGACTCTGCTTAACTTATGAGGTCTGACCAGATGAGCAAGAAAGTGGCTAAGGGAAGGAGAGGAAAGCAGAAGGAAAAGCAATTTCTCTTCCCTTGTAGGATAAACGCCTAAAGAGCTTGTGTTAAAAGTACAGTGCTCTAATCAGAGCCGATTTGGTACTGACATTGAACCACTTCTAAAGGCTCCGGGGAGAGGAAACAGGCATAATCTCTGATGAGCAGGTGCAAGACAAGAGGATGGGTTAAAAGCGAAGACAAGAAGAAAACCTCCCCCTTTGCACAGTTCTTCAGAAGCGAAGGCTGGTGAAAAGAATCCGATGTTATGCAACGTATCAAAGAGTCTCGATAGGATCGCTGCGCCAGAATCACAAGAGGATTTCTGAGCCAACCCTGGAAAATTAAACGGACGTGAACAACAGCACGGACCCTCGGAAGCTCTCTGATCTGTTTGTCATTGATCGGCGTGGTCTCCCAGCACAGCTGGGTGTGTAAGCGGCTTGTGTGCCGGAGAGGGAGGCAGGGGGAGATGTGAGCCTATGATGGTTTCCGAGGAGGGGCCGTAGGAAAGAGAACATGGACATTTCTCTGCAGTACTGGGGCTGCTCAGTGCTGGTGAACCCCTAGGGTGCCATAGCATGCTAGGTGTACGGTGCTTCACCAGCTGTAGCCCTGGTAGGTCCCCAAACAACTCAGACACATGGCTAAGGGGGAGGGTGTTTTACTAGGGCTGGCAGGAAAGGGGTAGGTTGCAGATCCCCTAGGACAGAAGCTTAAATGGTTTCAGTTCAACATGAGCTGTAGTGGCTCTTGTTTGGGCCTCTGGGGAGTCCCAACCGAGAGCCAGGGCTCTCCAGGCCTAGTGCCTGCCCCAGCCGAGTCTCTATTCCAAGCAAATAGGGGCTTGCCGACAGGGCCGGCTCTAGGTGTTTTGCCGCCCCAAGCAATAAATAAATAAATAAATAATAAATACCTCTGGGAGTGCAACTGCCGAAACAAAACAAAACAAAACAAAAAGGTGTCCGGAATGCCGCCCCTGAAATTGTGCCGTCCCAAGCCCGTGCTTGGTTTGTTGGTGCCTAGAGCCAGTCCTGCTTGCAGATTACAAGACCAGGCTCAGTTGGTGCCCTCTGCACTGGCCTGGGAATGCCACCTGTCCCAGTTTTCCCAGGATTGTTCCTTTTTTGAAGGAACTGGCCTGGGAAATCTGCTGGGATGCTCCGTACACACTGCCAGCTGGCCAGTTTTATGGGCTCAGGCTCGTCCCAGAGGTGCCGGGGTTTTGTACCTCCGAGGTGGCAACCCTAATTGGCACCCTGCCCAGCCGCTGCTGCTCCCCAGTAAGCCCCACTAGACCTGCACCTGTCAGGCACTCACAGCCTGTCCCAACACACAGCTCTGCATATGGCTCCTGGGGAATCCATGTCTAGCTTCCCTGCAGCTGCTGCTTTCCAACACAGCTCGGCCCCTTCCTGACCCAGTCAATGGGCTTTAGACTCCAAAGTGCCTAAATCCCTTTTGAAAATGATTTATGCTCCTATATCAGTTAGGCATTGAGACACTGAGCAGAGCAACGCCTAAGTGCCTGGGTCCCAGAGACCCACCCAAAGTAAGTCTCTGCCAGAGGCAGGACTTGAACCCCACTCTTCTAAGGCCTCCGCTAGGGCCTTAGTCATGGGACAATTCTTTCTCTCAGGGTATGTTTACATTACCCGCCGCATCGGCGGGTAGTGATCGATCTGTTGGGGATTGATTTATCATGTCTAATGTAGACGCAATAAAATCGATCCCCGATCGCTCTGCCGTCGACTCCGGAACTCCACCGCGCGCGACGGGAGCAGCAGCGGTTGACTCGCCGCCGTCCTCACGGCCAGGTAAATCGACCTAAGATACTCCAACTTCAGCTACGCTATTTGCGTAGCTGAAGTTGCGCATCTTAGGTCGACTCCCTCCCCTCCCCGGGTGTAGATCTAGCCTCAGATGCAGGAGACTTAATTTCCTGCTTCATCACCTGTCTGCAGCATGGGCCAGTGGCAAGTGCATTTGACTTGCAACCAGCAGGTCTGTTGTATTAATTTAGGTGGAATACATGGGCCCAGCGAGTCGAAGGTGTTGACATTAAACAGTTGTCGATAAGGTTTGGCATTCAGAGACCTGAGCCTGCTTAGCTGGGTGGCAAACATCCCAGGAAATCCATGCTAAGGTTTGGAAGTGTCTGGGTTAGGAGACACAAGTGAAAAGGTGCTAAATAAACGATAAAGGACTTGGAAAATGAAATGAAACGATTATATAAAAGAAATAGAAACAAACCCCATTAGAGTCCCCTTCAACAGAGAGGGTATCAGCTAGAGCCTCTTCTTTTCCGGGACACCCTTTCTTGGTGGAAAGGCAAGGGGTAGGTTTTTTGCTTAGCTCCGACAGGTGGAAGATGGTCACTATGTTTCTGTTTTTGACAAGCAGGCAGACACAAGGGGAGAAGAGGCAGGAGAGTAAGGGAGGGCGGGACAGAATACGGCTTTTATTGCTGCTCTTGGGATTCTGGGCTGAAGGTTGGACACAGACAGCTGCTCTGCGGTGGCAAGTCAGCCATGACAGCTGTTGCTCTGGGCCCTGGTTCATCGCCTAGGCTGGGGTCTCTCTGTCTAGCACTGTCCTAGATCATCCAGCTGACAGCAAGAACTGGTCACCCACAGAATCTGACGTTCACCTAATGATCAGCTGCATTGGGTTAGAACCACCGGGGATGCAGACCTCTGGACTGGGAAATGAATGTAGAGGAGGTCAATTTCACTCTCTGCAAGCAGTTGTGTGGCTACACCCATGAGCCAAATTGTTAGCTGGAGGCAAATGGGCATAGCGCCATTCAGGCCAACAGAACTATGCAGAGGCATGTTACAGGCCCAGATGCTCAGCTGGTGTGAATGGGTTAGCTCGCTTGGCAGTACAAGCTTTATGAAGCGCAGCCATCGCTGGGATGGGAACGCATCAGCTGCTTAACAACAACCCGCAACACGATACCACGTTTCAGGACCGGAAAGGAAGACAATGGAGCTGTACTAATTCACAGCAGCTGGGGATCTGGGCCTGTAACATACACACATAGCCCCTCGTCAACGAGAGCTGGATTAACCTGCCGGTGAAGGACCAGAAACACCTATTAATATAGAAAGAATTCCCACTGGCTGGATAGCTAAGAATCCCTCCATTAAAATACTCCGGCTGTTCTCCTCGGAGGCTTCTTTATCCCCATCACAAAAGAAAACTCAGAAATATGTTGTGTGAAATATCAGGACTAATGAGACCAAATGGTGCTCATATGTGTGGCTGGTTTTCTGGGGGAGCTCGACAGTTCACCAGGCGTGCGTTCGCTTCAACTAATTAAGGACGGTTCTTCAAATAGCAGCAAACGCCTACGGAGGGCATAGCCGCGGAGTCAGGCGAAGAGGGAGTGTGTGTGCGTGGCAGAGGTGCAGAGTGGCTAGGTGTGTGTGAGACGGGTGAAGAGAGGTGCACGTGTCGGGGATTGACAGGCAGTGTTGGTGGTGAACGGTATATGGGGAGGGTGTGTATGGCTGGTTGAAAGGTCAGGCATTTTGCTGTGTGTGTGATGGGGAGTGGGGTTGTGTGGGTTGGGATGTGTTGATGGTTAAGAGTAAACCTGGCAGATGGATGTGTGTGCGTGCTGGGGATTGAAGGACAGTGTGCTAGGTGTGTATGTGACGGGGGTGGCTGCGACATACTGGTGGGTAGGGGTATGCAGGAGGGATGGATACTGTGTGTCTGTGTGAGAGAGAAGCTGGGTGGTTTGTTATGTATGTGAGAGTGACAGAGGCAGAGACGCACGGGTGTGTTGGTGATTAAGGGTCTCTGGGGGAATAGCTGTAGTGAAACACATTGGATGCCCTGCTGAGCGACACAAAGATCTTGTGACTCACATAAGATCAAGGACCCATATACTCTGTAGTGAGGTCCCTGGGTTCTATGGTGCTCTGTTGAAAATCCTGGGAAGTCTGTGCCAGCTTCTCAGTCCTCAGACACAGGAAGTTTGTGCTGCATTAAATGTATCAAGGGATAATACAGTCCCCTGTGTTATTCATTTGGAGACAGCGAGAGAAGCAAATTACCCAGAGATTTCTGCCAAAATGATCAGCAGTGAAAGAGTTAACATGATATTGACATGGTCACCATTAGGGCTCAGAGACAACAGCCCGTTGAGATGGATGGGCATTTCAGAGGTCAGACCTGGATCCATCTGAAGATCCAGGTGTTCGGATCTGGTGTTTCTGTTTTGTGAGTAAGAATCCCTCTATGAAAATGCCTCACTCTGATTCCTTAAAAGTGTGTTTTAACTAACTGGGGCATGAAAAGCCCAAAGGTAGGAACTAGTACAGGCAGTGGCCCCTGCTTTCCCAGCTCTCAGTTTGACAGGGACTTCAATCGTAGCTGTAGCTGCAAACTTCACACAAAGACAACATTCAGGGACGCACTCACACAGCATGGCAGCTCTGCAATCACCAGAAGACAAAGGCTCCAAAACCTCACAACATAATGTAATACACTGCCAAAGTGTGTGCTGTGTCCCCCTCTAGTGGAAAGTCTGCATAGAGCATAACAACCTACTACAGCAGGGGTAGGCACAGGAGCGGCGCCAGGGTTTCTGGCGCCCTAAGCAGAATTCGGGGGGCAGCATTTTGTGCGCTCGCCACGGGGCGCGCAGGAGCTTCCGGTTCCACTCCCATCGTGCCACCGAAGAAGGACCCTCTGCCGAAATGCCGCAGGCGACAGCGGCAGTCACTGAGCTGCTCAATTGCCTGCCGTTGTTTTCCGTGGCACGTCGTCAGAAGGTCCTTCTTCGGTGGCGCGACGGGAGCGGAACCGGAAGCTCCCGTGCGCCTTGTGGGGAGTGCACAAAATACCGCTCCCCCGAATCTTGGCGCCCTAGGCGACCGCATAGGGTCGCCTAATGGAAGCGCCAGTCCTGGGTAGGCAACCTATGGCACGCGTGCCGAAGGCGGCACGCGAGCTGATTTTCAGTGGCACTCACACTGCCGGGGTCCTGGCCACCGGTCCGGAGGGCTCTGCATTTTAATTTAACTTTAAATGAAGCTTCTTAAACATTTTAAAAACCTTATTTACTTTACATACAACAATAGTTTAGTTATATATTAGAGACTTATAGAGAGAGACCTTCTAAAAATGTTAAAATGTATGACTGGCACGCGAAACCTTAAATTAGAGTGACTAAATGAAGACTCGGCACAGCACTTCTGAAAGGTTGCCGACCCCTGTACCACAGCTTCCAGCTCAAGCCGTACTGACAAACCCTACTGACAATCCATGAACAGAGTTGCTATAGCAACACTCAACATCTGATGGGGTAAGGCCCTAACCAGGGCGGGGCGAGTGGGGCAGCCGCCCAGGGCGCAAAGCCATGGAGGTGGAGGGGGACGGGATGCGGGATCACGTGCTCTTCCCCAAATTTCTGCTTTCCATTTAGCACAGAGGTTTTACAACCAGGAGCCAGTGGATTGGAAGCTGGTGGGTGCTGCCCAGCTCGCTCGTGCTCTGGCTCTCCACGCTATGGGAACTGGGGCACTGGCTAGTTGTCGGCCATCCCTCCCTGCCCTGCCCTGCTCCTCTGCACAGCCAGGCGCTCCCCAGGCAGGGCGGGCGGCACAGCTCAGAGCTGTGCCCCTGACGCGCTCTTGCCTCTCCTCCAAAGGAGACTGGTGCTGGCTGGTGACGCCCCCTGGAGCCGGCCCCTGCCCGCAGAGCCCGGCTGCCATGAAATGCTCCCTGAGGAGCAGCCTCAGAGCCAGGAGCACCGGGGCACTACGATATTAAATATGGATCTGACGGTCTTGAGTCCCGTAGCGCGGTGGTCACCCCGCTCATGCCCTGAAGGGCTTAAAAACAGCCCTGGGAGAGGCCTGTGGCGGGGGGAAAAATCTGGGCTGATTGGGGGAAGCAGCCACAGGTGGGGCCATGCCCCGATCAGGCCATGGCTGGCCCTATAAGAGGGCTGAGGGCCAGAGACTGGGAGAGAGTCTCTCTCTTGCTTCTTGAGGTAGAAGAACCTGTCTGCCTGAGAGCTGAGAAGGGTACCTAGGGTGGAGCAGTGCTTGGGAAGGGCAGAGGGATCTAGGGTAAAGGGCACTAGGGAGGAACACGGGGCCAGCGGCAGGCGAGACACCGGCCTGCAGAGGGCACTCTGGGCTGGAAAGAGCTAATTCCTGAGATGACCAGCAGGAGGTGCCACACGGGTGAGTCATCACCGCGCCACAAGCCCCCAAGAGACAGCCCCATCAGCCCTGAATTGACTTTATTCTGCCTCAGCTGCTACACACCCAAACTTCTGATCTGCCCTTAGCTTCTCTGTCCCAAACAACTCTAGTTACGCTGGCCAGACAGGGCTTCCTTCTGCTTCTTTGGCTTGGGTCAGTTCCATACACACTTAGCTGACAGTTCCGTGAAAGGGCCTGAAAAAACCGTAGCAGAACTAAAGCAATTATTGTAATGCAGCTTTAACAGGGGCTGTAATGAGACAGAATTAAAAATGTGCCAACATCATCACAATCCGCCGTTCCCAGTGACCTTCCAGAGGCACTTCGCTTGGAAATGACAGCCAGCCGGGAAATCAAACAGCCCTTCTGACTTCACCTTCTCCTCTATGTGAAGGGTGGCTGCCGACGGAATGAAAATCACAGCCAGGCCAGCTTCCTCGGAAGTTCTGTCTGGGTATTGCAGTCTCTTTTGGACAGGGTGGTGGCTGGTTTTTGCAGACCAAAGCCCAGGCGCCATATCCCTGCCCCCATCCAGATCCAAGCTTTGCAACTAGTCCCATTTCTACCACTGGCCAACGCAAACCTCTGGATCTGAACAAGCCAGTGTTGCCGCCGATCTGGGCGGTTTCACAGAGATGGGTCTGAGCTGGGAGGTTCAGCACCGAATCTACACTTTGAGTGTGGGGGAGAAGTGGCTGTGCAGGCGGGCTGCGGACGTCAGAAAGGGGCCTCGTGGAGAGGCTTCCTTAACTATCTGCAAAGCTCACTGAGATGGGGTGAAAGGCAGGGGCGGCTCTAGGTATTTTGCCGCCCCAAGCACGGCAGGCAGGCTGCCTTCGGCAGCTTGCCTGTGGGAGGTCCCCAGTCCCGTGGATTCGGCGGCACGCCTGCGGGAGGTCCACCAGCAGACCCTCCACAGGCAAGCCGCCAAAGGCAACCTGCCTGCCGCCCTCATGGCAACCAGCAGAACGCCCCCCCGTGGCTTGCCGCCCCAGGCACGCGCTTGGCGTGCTGGTGCCTGGAGCCGCCCCTGGTGAAAGGTGCGGGGAAACGCAGAGTTAACACCACCACCTGGTGATTTCCAGCTTCCTGGCCCCGCAGCCACCCCTAATATCATTAACCATCGTTGTTAGTCATTAAAGGCAAGAGACAATTAGACGGCTCCTGGCAACCCCTCTGTCCCTGCCCGAACCGTAAAGCCCAATAGGAATCCCATGCAACCAGGGCTGGTGAGGAGCCACTGCGCCCGTCTGCGCTGACTCTGCCTCCCCTGAGCTGCTTTCGCAATGTGATCTATCCACAGCCCACGTCAGTGTGCAAAGCGCCTGTCACTGCACCAGCCTCTCCCCGGAGTGCCAAGGAGAGGCAGAAAGGGCACTTAACACCGAGGACCCGCACATTGCAGACCCTCCTCCCCTTTCTGGTACAGTTGCCAAGGTTCATTAACACACTGTGTCTGCAATGAAAGGCGAGAAGCCCACAAGATGCTGCAGCCCAGCCCCGGCAGCTCTGGATGGATGGCAGGCCCCATGCAGATATATACTGCTGGGCTCGTCATGCTGTGGGCTGTTTCCTCCTCTGCCTTCCTCCTCCGAACTTCCATCTGTTGTAGCCAAGCTGAGGTGTGAATGATTTGACAAGGAAAATTCTCCTCACCTCCCCGCTGCATCCTCGGGCCGACCTCGGGCAGCCTGTCAATCTGCCAGCGCCTGAACGAAGGGATTAGAGGAGTGGCTGGGACATCTGGGAGACCCAGACGATCGATAAGGAAGGCTCTGCTTTCCCCAAGGCTTTGAGCTCGCCGGGCGTCTGCACCAGACCCTGCCACGAGTTGTTGCTTGCTCTTGGAGTGTGTTGACATAGGAACCGACAGCAGCCGCTTCAGGCCTGGCATGCGTGGAGCACGGTGCTGCTTGATGTTCCCTGCGAGGGATGTTCGACTCCCCTTTGGAAAATGTGGGCCAGATGGATGGTGTCATCCTGATTGCTGTCAAGGGGAGCGAGACTCGGAAAGAGGCATAACTTAGCCTTGGCGTCTCTTCGCTTCACCCAGCCAGGGCTAACTGGAAACCTGCTAGTGAGCGGGGAGCCCATGTCCTGGGCGCCGAAAGGCACAGGGGCTTTGCTGGTCCATGACCCAGCTGGTGCTAAATTTCAGCTGGGACGCAGGTACCCTGGCTACCGTCAGCAAATCGTCTGGCCTAGTGGTTTGAGCCAAGCAGTGCAGGAGAAAGGACGGTTGTCTAGGGGTGATGTGATGCACCAGTTTGCATCCATTCGTGCTAGCTACAGAGGTATGAACGTTTCCAAACCTTGGAGCGCAGGGCTCAGGGATCTAAGCATCAGGTGTCAGACGCCAGCATCCCTTGGCATGACAACCCCGAAACCCAGTCGACTCAATCGTTCACTCTTCCAGGGTTGATATGTGAGGCCTGATTTTCCATCACATCAGCTTTATGCTATGTAGACTCCACTGAACTGATGTATTGCAGAGCAGAGTCAGGCCCATTAAGCTCTGTACAGTTTACTACATAAAGGCTTTAAAACTTGGGTCCCGCCAGTTCAGTGACAATGTTAACAAACCCCAGCACTCTGTCTGCCCTACACACGCAGCCGTCTCACCCCTGGACAGCAAAGGCTTTTCCCGAACCCTGTGATAAGCATGGCTGGAATATGTAGTGACTGGCCCAAAGCTGGACAGAACCAGGCTAAAGTTTTAACGCTTTAGTGCACAAGCTTTGTAATTAAGATCAACGTTTTCAATGCGTCCTTTGTTTTGGGCATCTCCATTTTTTCATGCCCAAGTTGAGACATCTAAGACTTGTTTTCAGGGGTGCTGAGTGGTGTCTGCAGCTCCTGGAGGCATGGGTGCTTGGCTCCTCTGAAAACCCAGAGCCAGATGTCTCAAGCCAGGCACCCAACATCAAGGGACCCTTTTGAATAGTTCCATCATCGCACCTTCCATGCGAGGGTCTTAACAAGACGGTTACAAATATTGATGGATTGAGCTTCACAACCCAATTGGCCTGATTCTCATTTACACCGAGGCCCCTTCGCACAGCTCGAGCCACGTAACGGGGCCTTAGCGTGATGACACTTCAGCGCTTATAAAGGGCTCTTAGTGTAAATGAAAATCAAGCCCATGAAGTAGAATGGTTCTAGTCAGTATCAGCCTGTGCCTTTAACGCTTCATAGCAAGGGCCTGTTGTTTGTCTGGCCCCGTTATATTGCACTGCCCCATGTGAGAGAAAGTTTGTGGCACATTAGCCCAAGCGTATTTACACCAGGCTAGGAGTTAAGGAAATGCCTGTACATGGGAAGGATCTGCCCACTGAGCTGCTTATCCCAAACACAAGGGTGTGCGGTGTAATCGTAGGAGAGGAAAAGCTCGCAAAGCTTATTATGCTACCTCTGCAGAGAGCGGAGGACAGTTGCTGCTTGCATCTGCAGCATTACAGCTCCCCGCCTATTAGTAGGGAAGAAGAACAGCTGGGATAAGTAATTCCTATCTATAAATGCAAAGAGCATTAACTCAGGCACTCACTGTAGACTGCACATGTTCAGGTGTTAGGGAGGGTCCATCCGTGGCCCCAGATGCCATTAACTGGTTCTAGAATAACGCTCTTGACAGCATCCTTCCTGGTGGAGGTAACGTTGGAAGAGGATCGAATCTGGTTTCATCTACTGCCATATCCATAATCCACTCTGCAGGCAGGAGATGAGCTCTGAGGTGGAAGGCACTAAGGAAGGTCCCAGTATTGCAATAATAGTGCTGTGAAGTGCTGAGTACTCAAAAGCTTACAAGGTTCATAGCCTCTGTGCTGGTGACTTTCACCCCAATATAGAAAGATGCTGAGGCTCTTGTCAGAGGAGACATTGAGACAATCAGGTGCTTTCAACTCCTGTGTCTGAAGGAAAGGTGAGCTGGAGAAAGGCTTCCTCCAAAACCCAGGACTTGGACAAGCCAGCTCATCTAAAAGCAAGGAGGGAAAATTATGCTGGACCCTGTGAGACAGGAGAGTGATGGGGGAGATGGGGTTGCATAGCACCTGCCACCAGATTAGGTAAGAACATAAGGGATCAAACTCCAAACACAGTGTATAACCCACCCCTGTGAAGATCATACTACCGCTTACTGGTACCAGGGGGTTGTACACTTTGGCCACACTTGCTTATGCTATCATCAGAATATAAGAATGGCCACACTCAGTCAGACGAATGGTCCATCTAGCCCAGTATCCTGTCTTCTGACAGTGGCCGATGCTAGATGCTTCAGAGGGAATGAACAGAACGGCAATTATCCATCCCCTGTCATCTAGTCCCGGCTTCTGGCAGTCAGAGGTTTAGGGACACCCAAAGCATGGGTTTGTCTTCCTGGCCATCTTGGCTAATAGCCATTGATGGACCTATCCTCTAGGAACTGATCTAATTCTTTTTTGAACCCACTTATACACTTGGCCTTCACAACATCCCTTGGCAATGAGTTCCACAGATTGATTGTGCATTGTGTGAAGAAGTACTTCCTTATGTTTCTTTAAAACCTATTGTCTATTAGTTTCATTTGGTGACCCCTGGTTCTTGTGTTCTGTGAAAGGGCAAATAACGCTTCCCTATTCACTTTCTTCATACCATTAATGATTGTATACACTTCTATCATATCCCCCCTTAGGTATCTCTTTTCTAAGCTGAACAGTCCCAGTCTTTTTAATATTTCCTCACATGCCACAACTTTGTTGCCCTTCTCTGTACCTTTTTCCAATTCTAAAATATCTTTTTGAGACGGGGAGACCAGAACTGAAGACAGTATTCAAGGTGTGGGCGTACCATGGATTTATATAGTGGCATTGTGATATTTTCTGTCTTATTATCTAGCCCTTTCCTAATGGTTTCTAACATTCTGTTTGCTTTTTTGACTGCGTCTGCACCTTGAGTGGATGTTTTCAGAGAACTCTCCACAATAACTCCAAGATCTCTTCCTTGAGTGGTAACAGCTAATTTAGATCCCATCATTGTATATGTATAGTGGGGATTATGTTTTCCAATGTGCATTACTTTGAACTTATCAACCTTGAATGTAATCTGCCATTTTGCTTCCCAGTCATCCAGCTTAGAGAGATCCCTTTAGAACTCTTTGCAGTCAGCTTTGGAATTAGCTACCCTGAGTAATTTTGCATCATCTGCAAATTTTGCTATTTCACTGTTCACCCACTTTTTTCAAATCATTTAGGAATACGTTGAGCAGTACTGGTCCCTGGACAAATCCTTGGGCAACCACACTGTTTACCTCTCTCCATTCTAAAATCTGATCATTTCTTCCTACCCTTTGTTTCCTATCTTTTAACCAGTTACTGATCCATGAGAGGCTTTGCCTCTTTCCCATGACACTAGCTTACTTTGCTTAAGGGCCTTTGGGATGGGAACTTGTCAAAGGCTTTCTGAAAGTCCAGGTACTCTATAGCAACTGGATCACCATTGTCCATATGCTTTTTGAGTTCCTCAGAGAATTGTAACAGATTGGTGAGGCATGCTTTCCCTTTACAAAAGTCATGTTGACTCTTCCGTAACATATTGGGTTCATCTATGTGTCTGACAATTCTGTTCTTTACTATAGTTTCAACCAGTTAGTAGTTCTGCAATTTCATATTTGAGTTCCTCCAGAACTCTTGCATTGTTACTGTTTAGTTTATCAATTTGTTCCAACACCTCCTCTCTTGACATCTCAATCTGGGACTGACCTTCGTTTTTGTCACCTAAACAGAATGGCTCAGTTGGGGGATCTCCTTCCCATCCTCTGCAGCGAAGACTCATTGGAGCTAACTGTCTGCAGCACCTCCTTCTGGCAGAGTCATGGAATGGCAAGCACCACCCTGCCCACCTTTCTGGTTGTGTAGCGCGATGGACAGTCAGCACTTGAGTTAGCAGGGAGAGGAGCAGGAAAAGAGGCTGAAAAACTGTATTGTTTAAGAGGGTTGATTAATGTGGGGGGGCGTGAATGCTGGAGTGTTGTGTGTCACTCCATGCTCGGTTAATTCACGCGTCACAACGACGTACCTGCAGTAAGATGTACTCTTCAGAAACAGGCTTTGTAATCATGATAAAAATGGGGGAGACCACGCACAAGAGCTAGTCACGAAAACAGGTGAAAACCAGCCTTTCAGCAGAGCTCGCACTCCAGCCAAGATGGACGGCTCCCCGAGTTCACTATTTTCTGGGCTGTAATCTTTTTATTCCCTGCCACGTGCCAGCTTATGAAGTTCCATCCTGGAGAACACGTCATGGAGCTCACGTGTCTTTTTCCGTTGGTGTCGGAGGCTGGGGGTAATAATAGCAATGAGATGGATCTTGCCTGTCAATCAATGCGTTGCTGATTATTGCAAAGGCACAATTGATAACCTCAAAGGCAGCCACTGCTCAGGGTCCGATCCAGCCCTCCTTTGCCCACCTCCCCCTCCCACTGGCTACAGGTCAGTGCCAGCCATGCAATGCATCTGCGAGCAGACTCTGACTCCAATAAGCCACGGGGACTTGCTTCAGAGGTTTATTTATTATTGGCAATATGGTACAGGGGACTGGCCACTCAGTGTGAGGCCTTCGGCCAGGAGCAGCATTCTGGGCACTTGTGCCTGGCTAGTCCTCCTGGCAAGGTTCTAGGGGAACCCAGTCCCTCCCTCTACCATGGATTCCAGCCCACGGACCCTTGTGGCAAGTGGTTAATGTCTGTCTGACCAGAATCCTGGCCCTCCCTCTTGCTTCTCCCCGGGCCTCTAGTCTCAGTCCCCAGGTGACAAAGGAAAGGAAACAGAAATAAGGAGCTGCTGCAGCATCTCTGTCCTCTCTGGACCCTACCACCCTGTGTGCTCATGCTCCACCGAAGGCCTGCCGTGCTTCTCTCCGCGAGCTGAGCGTGAGAGCTCTGTCCACCTCCCGAGGCTGGGGCCTTCTGAACTGAGCTTCTCCCAAGACTCTCATGCCTGGCAGGAGTGGAGGGGTGGGGCTGCCTGAGCCCAAAGCAGCTTGTTAACCCACCCCTTCTTGCCTGGGACGGGGTTTGTATACCCCATCGCAAGCCCCCACGTGCTAGGTGCTGTACATATACATACAAAGAGAGAGTCTTCGCTCTGCAGAGCTTGTGATCGAGACAGACTACAAAAAGAGTGGTGGAAAGGAAGCGTTAGAGTCCCTGAGACAGGCCTGTAGAACTCCTGTTAACAGGAGAATTATCCATAGTAAGAGCACTAGAATAATATACTGGCAAGTCAGCATCTCTATGACTGTCCTCTGCTGGGTGGCATCAGAACTGAGTTTGACAGGCCTCATACTGGCACCCACTATGGGCAATTCTCTTTAAGCTCAAGTGGCCGGAGTTTGTTTTTGAGTTGCGAGATCCAAGTTCTAATCCCACTATCTCCTGGACTCTGCGGTTGGCCAGAGTGAGCATCACTGCTGTAGAGCCACCCACCTTTATTAATCTCCAGTTCCCTTTTAATTTGTTTAAAGGACAGGAAACTGTCAACTCTGAGCCTGGGTCTGTTCTCAGTGACACTGCCAGAACCCCACTGAAACAGCAAGGCTGCACTGGGGCACATGAGAGCAGACGTGGGACCAAATTATCACGGTGTTAAAAAAAGAAAAGAGAAAAGACCCACTGTGAGTGGAGGAAAATGTAATCACAAGTAGATACAGGAAAAGGAAGATTTGGCCCAAATGCCTCTCTCGTCAACCCCACTGGCTAAAGTTCTTTGCACCAGTGTAACTAAGAATGAAACCTGCCCATTGGCTAAAGACCTTTGCACCAGGGTAATTAAGAATGAAATCTGCCTCTCTGTCTCCCTTCTATTTTCTCATACGTCATTGCAGTAGTGTTTGTTGAACTGGAAACAGTATATTGTTAGCCCTAAAAGCAATTTGTGGTTATCCTAATTCCATCAGTAGTGTTCTAGCCAGGGTGTGTCTGCCACTGACCTGCAATCAGAACAGATCCACTGTGTGACATAGTCCCCATACAGCTAATGGAGGTGCACCTTCAGCTTAAATGGCAGGGCTCTGTGCTGTTTAAAGGAGAAGGATCTGAGTTCTTTCCCACTGTCTGTGTGAAGCTCTGAGTGGCCCTGGTGTGCCGCATAGACATAACCACTGAGTCCTACATGGCCATGGATTGATTACTCTTTACATAGAACGTGTAGCCTCTGAGCTTTCAGTTACCTATGTAGATAATGGGTCTTGCCTGTCACATTGTCATCCTCAATTTATTTATTTTATGTCGTTAACCAGAAAAATCCGATTAACATGACACCTCTGGATTCCCAAAGGCCCCCGAGACAGCAACACACAGTCCTGTATGTGGAGCTCCTGCCATATTCACAGTGGAATGGAAATTAGAAATGAAAATCATTCATGCTTGGGGTTCAGTTTCCCAGGAACCCACCCGAAAACCCTGTAGTGCTTCTTATGGGCATTGGGAGGGAATTCTGGGCGAGCGCAGTCCTACTATTGAATGACATGGTACAAAATCTAGGACAACAGCCTCCTCTCACAGCCACGTTGTGGATTCCAGCATGGATAATCTACTCAGCCAATCAGTGTGGCTCTCACGCTAACAGCAATGGCAGTCCTGCACGTGTAGGGGGAATAGAATATTAGGGACAAGATCTAAAGCCAGCTCCTCTGCTGGTGATAATCATAACTTCAGTGAAGCAAGTCTGCTTTTCACCAGCCCTGCTGTGTGAGTCTAAAAGAGGACTCTCCATTAGCTCTGAGCACTATAGATCATCTGACACAGAGTGGAACAGTTTGGATTCCATCCAGAAGGGGGCAGCAGCACATAGCTAAACTAGCTCTTTTATCACAGTATAAAGGACATTGAGGTGGCACTGGTTTAGCCCATGGGATGGTTTTGATTATTATCATCACTGGTGAGTGCTCTGCTCAGCAGTGCAGGGAAGATGGGCTTAATTCCGCTTTCTATCACCATAAGTGCTGCTGATGGAGCCTCTATGGAAAGACTCCAGTTGGAGTTTGAGCGAGGTCTGAATCAGTCTCAATATGCCCATGTGGATGTTGGTAGGTATCAGACAGATGTCCTGGAAGCCAACTTCAGACTATTCAGGTAAAGGTTTAAGAGCGTCTGGGGTAGCTTTCTCTGAAATGCTTCCAGTTTCACCTACAGGGCGAGCTAAACAGGGGGAACTTCAAGGTCTCAGTATGTTGATGGCGTAAAAAGGAGGGGAACAGATTAGGCACTAGGGAACTTATTGGAAAAGGGACAGACTGTGTCTAAACCAATGTGGAACCAGGTTTCTGACAGGGAAAATTAACAAGGGGTTGAATAAGAAGAGGCACGTAGCCAAAAATACAAACACCAAGGATGAGATTTTCAAAGCCACCTAAGGGATTTGGATATCAAAGTACCTGGAACTAGGCTGCCAATTCCCATGACAGCTTTGAAAGTCTCAACCTTAATGTCTGTACCCCAGTCACTGGCATCTGAATGCCTTTCCAAATTTCAGTGACCAACCGATTGCCTAGTCTAATGTCTTTCTTTGGAACTTCCTCACCCCTTCCAGATTCAGTCCTCAGTACGTTTTTATGCTTATTTTTATTCTTGCTATTGATTCTTTGTCCTATCAGTGATGATTGAGGGAAACCTGTGTCAAAGGGTATGTCTAGATTAATGAGTCGTGCCCACTCAGCGTAGTGCTCTGTCCCCAGCTATATGGCTAGGCTATATAGTAACTGATGAACTTGCTACAGCTATGGCTGCGAGAACTACCAATAGAGGCTCCTGTACTTAAGAAGTTAAAGGTTCCCAGGTTCAATTCCCACTGCTGACAACCTAGACAGGGCACTAGTCCTCTGTTAGGAAAAAGAGGCCATGGTTAGGTTAAGAGTAGTTAACGCTGATTTTACTCTACACTAGTATAGAGGCAGATTAACCCTTTTACTTCCATTCAGCTCTAGGGTTGACCACAGTCAGATGGATTGAGGTAAAAGGGGTTTACCTACTTCTGCACTAGGGAGGAAGTCAAAGGTAGCAACACTGCCTTAGCTTACGCCAACTTAACCTTGACCGCTTTTCCTAGTCTAAGAGATGGGTCTTCGTCTGATGTCAGTCAGGTTTGTGACCGTTCTGAGCTCTTGTGGGATGGAGTTTTCACAGCCAGGGGCCAGCTGCCGAAAAAGCTGTGTCTCGCTGCCACTAGCCTCAATCCTGTGGTCGACCGCTCCGTTATTCTAGAGGAGTACTGCCGCTGTGGTATAGCAGGTCCTGAGACACAAAGAGAGAATCAGTCTCTTAGAAAGCTCATTGAGGCTTTGAAGATCAAGATCAGGACTTGGAGGAGCAAGACCAAAGATAAAAGCATTGGCGTGATATGCTCTTGATAGGCCGTGGCTGCTTAGCAGGTGGGGCTTGTTCCACCAGGTGAAACTCTGTTTCAGTGACTCGAATTTCATTCCCAAGTATCGTGTGTTGTAAAAAATCAAGCCTGAAAGTTGCCAGTTCATTGGTCACCAGCCCATGCCCACTGCAAAGGGGTGCAGTCTCATGGCCAGCAGAATGTTATTGTACAGCTGTTGCTACTGGAGTAGCTAGTGTCAGTGAGGAGTCCAAAAAGAGCCCTAGGCTGAATACCACTTGAATGATGGCAAGTGGCAGAGGTTTTCCTTTGAGGGTGGATATGGTGTTGGCTAGGCCCTTTGGTACATTTCCCTCTTCCCTCCAGCATCCGGTCATCATGCAAGATTTGAACACCTGCCTATTAGGAAACAAATTTAAAACTAACAAATCAATTCACCTTCCAAACGGATGCTAACAAATTAGAAAGGGGTCAGAAAAGGGCTCCAAGAATGATTCAAAGCCTTATAGTGAGTGGCTGATGAAGCTCTATTTATTTTATTTATCCAAGAGTTTAAGAGGTGACTTGACCTACAGGTGCCTGCATGGGGAAGACATTTCTGATAGTAGACAGCTCTTTAATCTAGCAGAAAAAGTCAAAACAAGGTCCAATGGTTGGCAGCTGAAGCTAGATAAGTTCAAACTAGAAATAAGGTACATGATCATAGAATCATAGATTAGGGTTGGAAGAGACCTCAGGAGGTCATCTATTCCAATCCCCTGCTCAAAGCAGGACCAACACCAACTAAATCATCCCAGCCAAGGCTTTGTCAAGCTGACCCTTAAAAACCTCTAAGGAAGGAGATTCCACCATCTCCCTAGGTAACCCATTCCAGTTCTTCACCACCCTACTAGTGAAATAGTGTTTCCTAATATCCAACCTAAACCTCTCCCACTGCAACTTGAGACCATTGCTCCTTGTTCTGTCATCTGACACCCACTGAGAACAGCCTAGATCCATCCTCTTTGGAACCCCCTTCAGGAAGGCTGATATCAAATCCCTCTCTTCACTCTTCTCTTCTGCAGACTGAATAACCCCAGTTCCCTCAGCCTCACCTAGTAAGTCATGTGCCCCAGCCTCCTAATCATTTTCATTGACCTCTGCTGGACTGTCTCCAATTTTTCCACATCCCTTCTGTAGTGGGGGGACCAAAACTGGACGCAATACTTCAGGTGTGGCCTCACGAGTGCCGAGTAGAGGGGAATAATCACTTCCCTCGATCTGCTGGCAATGCACTACTAATACAGCCCAATATGCCATTGGCCTTCTTGGCAACGAGGGCACACTGTTGACTCATATCCAGCTTCTCGTCCACTGTAATTCCCAGGTCCTTTTCTGCAGAACTGCGGTTTAGCCAGTCAGTCCCCAGCCTATAGCAGTGCATGAGATACTTCCTTCCTAAGTGCAGGGCTCTGCACTTGTCCTTGTTGAACCTCATCAGATTTCTTTTGGCCCAATCCTCCAATTTGTCTAGGTCACTCTGGACCCTATCCCTACCCTCTAGTGTATTTACCTCTCCCCCCAGATTAGTGTCATCTGCAAACTTTCTGAGGGTGCAATTAATCCCATCATCCAGATCATTGATAAAGATGTTGAACAAAACTGGCCCCAGAACTGACCCCTGGGGCACTCTGCTTGATACCAGCTGCCAACTAGAAATTGATCCATTGATCACTACCCGTTGAACCCGACAATCTAGCCAGCTTTCTATCCATCTTATAGTCCATTCATCCAATCCATACTTTTTTAACTTGCTTGCAAGAATACTGTGGGAGACCGTATCAAAGCTTTGCTAAAGTCAAGATATACACATTCACTGCTTTCCCCATATCCACAGAGCCAGTTATCTCATCATAGAAGGCAATCAGATTGGTTAGGCATGACTTGCCCTTGGTGCAGCCATGTTGACTGTTCCTCTCCTCCAAGTGCTTCAAAATGGATTCCTTGAGGATGTATTTATTGACAGTGAAGGTAATTAACCATTGGAACAACTTACCTAGCAGTTTTCTATCACCTGAAGTCTTTAAGTCAACACTTGACATCTTTCTAAAAGATCTGCTGTAGCTCAAGCAGAAGTGATGGGACCAATGCAGAAATCCCTAGGTGATGTTCTCTGGCCTGGGTTATACAGGAGCTTGGACAACGATCATAAAGGTCCATTCTAGCTTTCAAATCTATATATCAATGCATTTCACACAGGCCAGAGAATAGCAATCAAGTAGGAAGAACCTTCATTCAGAATTGTCCTGAACAAGTACCCTAGGATCATGAGGCCCCATGGTATTGCTGAACCCCTAAAACATCCATCTCCCCTCCCCCATCCTGTCAGGCTTGGCATGAGGGTGGCTGGGTGGTGGGGGTGGTCTGTAATATACAGGAGGTCAGACCTCCTGCAAAGACTCTTCTGGCCTTACACTCTCTGTCTATATGAAATTCTAGCCCTTTTGAAGTCAATGGGAGTTTTCCCATTAACTTCAGTGGAGCCAGGATTTCACCCTTTGCCTCTCCTCCTCATCAGACGGGGAGCAGGGACACAAGGGGTGTATGGATGGGTCGGGGTGGGTGCATGGTCTTCTTTGTCTTCCCATAGACTGGAGAAGGGTAGGAATGGCTTGTCTGGGCAGCGGCTCACATGTGGACCATCAGAATGAGCATTCAAAGCAGGGCTCAGGGTGCTCCCCATCTACAGGGGCTAGACCAGGCTGAGTCAGCTGGTCCCCAGTCAGCTCCTCCATCTTGACAGCAGCCGTCCTCCGCTAGTCAGCGGGCTGCAGATATCGTAGTCTGTCCTGGGGCCTGGCCCGCCCGGTAGGCCGGCCAAGACCTGGATGTACGTTCCAAACTATTATGCAACGCTGCGTGTGTGGGAATTGCTAGCTGCATTCTGACATTGTTTCCATGGTAACTGATATACTTTCAAGTGGCGAAAGCAGAGGGAGACTTAACAACGAGACGAAAAGCCCGGCACAAATGACAAATGAATTGTGTGGTGGTGCAGACAGGCCAGGACACCGTAGTGAGCGCTGGTTTGTTTGCAAAGACCGATGTGACCCCGACACCATGACAGGGCCGGCAGCGCTGCCCCTCCTCACCGCTTTTCAGGACCATGTCACAGCATCACTTCAATGGGGTGAGACCCAGCTGGGGGCTGGGGATTTGACAGCTAGTGCCTTCCCTTCAGTGACAGTGGTGAACCAATGGCGGCGTGTCCTGTGATGCTTCCAGAATAGTCAAATGATTCTATTAGGGGAGCGCCTACACAGGGGCGGATTAGGGTTTTGTGTGGCCCCTGGGCCGGAGCAGGTAGGGGCTCCTCCCCACCCCTTCTGCCTCCCGCCCATGGCAGTCCTGGCGGGGAAATGGGGTCGGGGCACTGGGGCTTGCCCCGCCGGTACGACGCTCCTTCCCGGAGCAGGGGAGCGGGGTCAATGCACAAGGGCTTGCCTCGCTGTGCCTGCCTGCCTGGTGGCACACAAGCCCCTGTGCGGTAACCCCGCTCCCTGCCTGGAGTGCTGGGCAGGCGGAGGGGGTCAGGGCATGGGGGCTCCCATTTTTTTGGGGCCCCCCAATTGGCCGGGGCCCCAGGGCACAGGCCCCGTTAGCCCAGTGGCTAATCCACCACTGTGCCTACAGGCCCAAACTGAGATCATGGCCCCGTCGTGCTCGATGCTGTACGTGGCCGCTGCCCCAGAGAGCTAACAATCTACACAGGCACAGTCAGCGCTACTACCCCAGCCTTACGGAGGGGGAACTGAAGCACAGACAGAGGCAGGGACTTGACTAGCTCACACAGGGAGTCTGTAGCAGAGCCGAGAACTGAACAACCGATCTCTTAGGGCTTGGCTACACTGGAGAGTTGCAGCGCTGGTGGAGGCTTTACAGCGCTGCAACTTAGTAACTGTCCACACCTGCAAGGCACATCCAGCGCTGCAACTCCCTGGCTGCAGCGCTGGCTGTACACCTGGTCTGCTTGGGGTATAACGAGTGCAGTGCTGGTGATGCAGCGCTGCTCGTCAGGTGTGGACACACACCGGCGCTGTTATTGGCCTCCAGGGTATTAGGAGATATCCCAGAATGCTTTTAACTAAATTACTCTCTTTGTTTTGTTATGATGCCTCTCTTTGTTTTGTTGTGAACTCAGGGCTCCAGGAGCTGCTTATCTAAAAAACAAACACAGCTCCTGTTTGCTGTGATCAATCTGTAACTGACTGTGAACAATCAATTGAGATAACCCACTACCTTGCTGTGAATGAGGCAGGCAGGGGGATGAGTTTTTGCTTGAGGATAGAAACAGCTGGGGGAGGGGGAGAAAGGGAGTCTGTTGGAGCAGCTGCTTATCTGGTCTGCAGGCTATTTGCAGTTAAGAGTAAATGAGGGGTCGAGGAAATTTTCAGATTTTGCAAGGCAGGGAGCTGAAGTGTCGGCTCCAAAAATCCACTCTCTCTCTCTCTCCCCCGCTCCCTGTCACACTCCACCCCACCCCCCTCTTTTGAAAAGCACGTTGCTGCCACTTGAATGCTGGGATAGCTGCCCATAATGCACCACTCCCAACAGCGCTGCAAATGCTGCAAATGTGGCCACACTGCAGCGCTGGTAGCTGTGAGTGTGGCCACACACCAGCGCTTTCCCTACACAGCTGTACGAACACAGCTGTAACTCCCAGCGCTGCACATCTGCAAGTGTAGCCAAGCCCTTAGGGCCCTGGTTAGCATCTTAACCACAAGCCTCCACCCCCCTTCACTTTGCTCAGTTTCTTAAGAGAGGCCAAGACCACATTGGGCTCCTGAAATGAGGCCAGCTCAAAGGTGTGTTGTGATGCTAAACGCATGGAGAGTAGGAAGCACCTAGCGATCCTAGGAGGGGATATGCTAAAGGAGTGCAAAGGGCTATTATAGACCAGAATATAAACCCTTTATTATAGGACGCAAGTCCCTGCTCTCTGGGCGCTGCCTGTCTCTGGCAGCAGCAATAGCAAGGCCCAATTCTCCTCTCTCCTGGGAGCACTTGTTAATGTGCTAGGAGACCACACGGTGCTTGAACCCATCTGCATCTCTCGCAGCTCAGCACAGAGGAGTTAATGGTTCTGGTCGGCGCTTTCACTAGGCGCCTCAAGGAGTTTCCGAGCTTCATAACTGGGCTATGAGTACGAAACGTCTCTGGAAATAGACAAACCCTAAACATCTTGGCTCCTACTGGGCTGACCTTGTACCAAGGTGAAAAACACACTAATCACTCAGATCAAGGCATGGTCATTTAGCCCATTAACAGCTCCCCCCACACGGCTCAGAGGGAACCTGGGTGTCAATGAGATTGCTGCTCTTGTCGACAGCTGGTCCCTAGAGAGGCGAGAACACAGACTAGATAATGTATTTATCTTAAGGGAAGAGCTGGGAGAAGGGGAAGCCTCAGGCCAGGAGAAACAATGTATGTCTAGGTTTCAATCTCCTTAATCTACTATAAAGAAAACAAGTAATGGGGAAAAATAGACCAGTCTCTAGGCAGAGGGTAGCCTCTTCAGCTTCTGCTTAATTGATTAATTCCTTCATAGCGGAGTTATCTCTTTGATGTGCCTTTCCATAAAAGCAGTTCAGAAAGTTCATGGGAGTTAATCCGTGAAGATGGCTGGAGCTGCAAAAAGAGCCATCTGATTAAAGGACGTGGCGATCACTTACAACTCAGCGGCTTTCAAAGTTGTTGTGAAAGTCTCTGTTAACCTTCACATTTCAAAGTTCGGTTCTTGGCACTGGGGAATGTAAAGGAGATTTTTATTAGAATCAAAATGAGCATAAAAGAAATTCAGGGGAACTTGAGCAAAATTACACACACCACACAAAATCACATGAGCAAAGATAGGCAGATCACACACACACATGAGCAAAGATAAGCAGATCAGATACACACGAGCAAAGATAGGCAAATCACACACACACACACACACACACACACACACAGGTCAAATTCAGCCTTGATCAATGGCCTTCTTTATACTGGGGATTTTCTCTGACTTCAGCCACTGTTGTAACAGCACTTGTGCAAACCCCCAGTGCAAACAGGCAAAGCGATTATTCCCACCAGTGTAGGTTACCCCTGCTTGCAGCCAGCCTCAGCTGAACCAGTCCAATATCAGTTTATTTCAATTTATCCGGTCTGTCCCAGGACTTTGCACTGGTGCAGCTTACACCAGTATCTGGCCATCAAGGGGTGAAATGAGGGCAAGTCCCCAGGGTAGCCAAGACCCACCTCCATTGAGTTCAGTGGCCCATTCCATTAATTTTCCAGCTTCCCGGTGGCTGCAGACTGAGCTGGCATTCTGTCCTGGACTAGCACAAAGCATAGCTGTTTCAGTAGGTGATACCTTCCCAGTGCCTTAGGGACACTGGTTTTAAGATCAGATGTGAAACCGAGGCCCTGGGCACCCATGACTAGTAAAGATTCCTGGGGGCAGTTCGCAGAAGCAGGGCTGTTAACCGCAGCCTCGCTGCTAATTCCTCTCTGGGTCCCTGGTGGCTACATTTCTGCATGTGCACATTTCCTTTGAATTCAACCTGGAATCCTCCTTCACGTCATGTCCTAAGCAGGGTGTAGCTGTGCACCCTTAAACAACTCCTGTATTCCACAGAAGAGGTGGCTGCAGTGCAGCAGTGCGGACTGTAGATACATTTTAAAGTGCGTGGGAATCCCTCAGACATTACACAAACGTAAGATACCAAGATCTATTTGTGTCAGCGATGGAAGCTTCAAAACTCCAGATGAGTCCCTGGGGCTTTTATTCATCTACCGCTCACTGGTTATGTAATGTACAGGGAAAGCATTCATTGTGTCACCCTCTGGTGGCTAGTCCACTAAAGGATAACGGCCTTCTACTGCTACCAGCTGATAGGATTATTCCTTTAGCTCAGGTGGTAGAGGTCTGTGCTAAAGGTCTCAGCTTCAAACCAATACAATACACTTATTTTTCCAATTTGGCAATACTTGTTGTTAGCTGAGAGCTAGCTCCAGGTAGAACAGCAAACTGGGATGAGGATGCATGTCAGATCCCTGGTACTCTTCCCTCTTTCCCATCCCACCCCCAACTTTGGCCAACCTGATAGTGGTAGCGGAGGTCACCCAGGAGTTCTCCTCCTGTGACAGATCATTCAATGAACGGCCAAACATTGACACATTTGCTTTTAGCACCATGGTCAGAGCCTGGAGGGGAAATGGTTGCAAGGAAGAACCCACGCGTTTCTTTGTGCTGAGCTGCTCCAACCCCCAAGAAGCGGGGGAGAGAGATGGAACAGTCCTGCAGCTCTTTATGGCTGCGTCCCTTCCAGTGAGATCACTGAGATGGACAGTGCTCTTCCATCCAAGTATGGGCCAGGCCTGACCCTACTTAGCTGAGGAGAGCTCTGCCCAGGATGCATTAGCTCCAAAATTATTGGCAGCCACTGCCTGCCCCGGAACAGAATTCTGCTCTGGGCTAGGTAAGGCTGTAGGATGCACCATGGCTTAGTAGCATGGGCATGGGCACAGCCGGCTCAAGATCTGGGTTCTAGACTCAGCTCGGCTCCTCCCTTTCTGTAGGACCTTGGGTGAAGCACTTTGCTGCTCCATGAGTCAATTCCCCCTCTGTTCTGATACGGAGCATCCTTAGTGAAGTGCTGGGAGGTGACTGGGTGAAACGGGCTGTAAGAGTACACAGCATGATGACGATGACGTTGCCTTGTTTGGCAAACCATGATTTTAGTTCAGCTGGTTTAAGCCCCCAGCAGCCCTTGGGTAAAGGAATCGGTGTGTCGGAAATTAGGCCTCCTCGGTGAACCAGATCAGGAGGGGACGTGCTATTCTATCCATCATTCCCTTGGGTGACCAGAGAAGCAGCTAAAGGCAAAGTCCTAAACAGCCCAATGCTAGAACTCAGCTGCTAAGTCTCAACGTGGTTGATGAGATCATGGGCCGGGCTTGTGTTTCCCCATTCTGTGCTGTTTGTCCTGTTTGGTCTTCAAGTAAATGAGACTGGACTTGAACAACACCAACGACTGCTCCAGCCCATCTCAATTAACGTTTTTGCCATTCCCCAAAAGGACAACTCTTACCATCTTGAATACCACCTACGAGACTTACACACAGGGCTGGGGGTTTTCTTCCTTCTACAAACTGTCTATAGCTGAGGGGAAATAGAGGAAGGGATATTGTTAAAATGGAAGCTTTACTTAATACTCTGCATGTCAAATGTTTTCTGTTTTCCCCTGTATCTCCAATAGAAGGCTTGAGAGATTTGAATGGTGGTTGTGTGCCCTGGTACTAAGCAGGATGAAGTCTCTGTATTCCAGAACCCTGAACCTTGTTTAAAATCATGTAATGTTGGTCAGTGACAGGATCATGTTAACACCTTTGACAATCTGGGCCCATTTATTCCATTGAAATCATTACAATGCTCCACAGGCATTAAATGAAATAATAATAGCCACAAGTACAATAGCTTCAGGCTGCTGGTTCAAATCCGGATCTGGTCAATAGTATCTAAGAGCCTGATCCTGCCAGGTGATGGGCACCTTCAGCTCAATGACTTCAATGGGAGCTGAGGCGGCTCAGCATCTCACAGGATCAGCTCCTGAAAGCTGCTGGCGTCTGATGGCTGTTCCATCTGAAATCAGTTTGCTGGGTTTCAGTCTAATTCCCAGGGAAGTGGTGTCCACAACACCAGACACACATCCTCACCACTGGAAATAGCTTGCAGCCCTGTCAGCAGGAAGGCCAAGGAGCGAAGAAGAGACCTGACTCCTCTCAAACCCCTAAAGATGCTTCTCCCTCCCACTAAAACGGAGGCATATCAACTGGGCAGTGTGTGAAAGTTTGCACTGAAACTTGTACCTCTACAATGCCTAAGTAGAAGGCTGAAGGGCTATTAGTCCTTGGATTTCATCAATATTCGCACCATATGGAACTCCTGCCTATAGGAGTTAAGGTTTGGGTTTGGTTCAGTAAAGGATCCAGGAGTATGAATGGCCATCTAAACGTGTTGTGTGGAAATCTCATAAGAGAAGCTCTCTTCCAAGATATCTCCTACTTCTCCAGATGCTGGAAATGCCATGTGATATAAGCCCTCCCATGGTATTTTGACATCTCTGCTTCCAGTCTCCTCCAGAAATGCATCACAATCAGGAACAATGGTAGGTGGTGAGTCTTAAGCAATTTTTCCTAACCTGAAAAATAGCCTTGGTGTCTGGCTCCCATTTTGGGTGGATTCTTATTGTATCCACACTGCTGCACTCAGCCTAAATAGTCATATCCCAGGATCCAAAAACCCTGCATCATCTTGTCAGTAGCCACAGCTGGCTAGCAGCCATCAGCTGCAGGTAGCCACAGCTGGCTAGTTCATTGAATCTCCCAACTAAATTTGCAGTGTCCTTATTTTTCAGCAGCTGAGGAAACAAAAATAATGTAAAAAAACCCTTTAAAATACAAGAGCCAGGCTGTTAAACTAAACAATCTTCCTCTCTCTCCCGCTGTACTTAGATATGAAGGGTTAAAATCCCACTCTCTCCATCTGAGGACACCTTAACTGGCACCTTGGATCTGTTCTTTTGGAGTCTGTATCCTTGGCAGAGTTCCAGACTCCCTCCCCCATATCACTCCTTTGAAATCCATCCTCCTTTGTGTGTGCAGCTGAGCTCCTTTGAGAAGACATGAATGGGGCCCTGACTGGGCTGAGACCAACAGCAGAAGTTGTCCATTACGGTCGGGTGGTTGTTTCGCTGGGTTCTTCCCAGATCCTTGCCTCCCGTTCTCTGCTTCAGTTTGATTATTCTGTCCTGCCTTCCCCCCTTGTTTACTTTACCTCCTTTCTGGATTCTGGTTAGAGCTGGCTGAATTCTGCACAGCAGTGTTTGGGAACAAATGTCCCAATTCCCAATCCCATGACATCCCTTCTTGTTCTCCATTCATGGACATTCATGGACATGGGGTCTGTTGACACTAAAAATTGCCCTCCCGGTAGCAGAGGGCCACCAGTAGCATTGTGGTAGGAGGAAAGATGGTCTTGTCTTCAAAATCCTGGAGTGGGACTCAGGAGATCCAGGCTCAGTGCCTGCCACGGACTCCCTGGATAAGCTCGGTCAAGTCACTTAAGCCCTTTGTGCATAAATGGGAAGCCAGGTTGCGGTTTCTTTGCTAAACCAGTCACACTGGGCCCCCCATTTGGTGAGCTCTAAGAAGAACAGCTCCCAAATAAAGAAACTCTCCTGGAAATGTGCATCCAGGGGGTATTTCAGCTTCCTTTTAATTAATTTTTCAGATGAGTTTAGTGCTTGTGAAAGGTGCCAGATGAATAGCCCTGGAGAGCAAACTTTGTGTGTTATCCCTAGAACGGGAACAGTAACAGACGGAGTGGAGCAAGCTTCCCCCAACCCACCACTGAGCCATAGCCGTAAGCTGGACGGGACACCTCTAGGTGAGAGGGGAGCTCAATCTCCAGGACCCGTTCAGGCCTTGGATTCTCTGCTGAGGTGGGGAGCCAGTTACAATGAGATCCACTGGGAAATGGACTGAGACCCCTCGGCCCCATTCACTTGGGCACAGCAGACACCGAAGAGATGCAAGTTGATCCAAACTGGAGAAAGGCTATCAAGATTGCTAACCCTCTCTGTTACCCAGTCCCCACTAACAAGAGCCTGGGGGGGTGACACCAGCCTGGTCTGTTTGAAACACAGGGCTGTGTTCTGCCCAAACAAGCAAAAATACAGGTCATTTGCCAGGCTAGCCTCTCCTGCGCCTTTGAAGGGATGGGATTTGCCTGCCAGCAGCGGAGAGGCTGGCTCTGGGGCCAAATGGGGGATCAGCACTGAAACAGTGAGGGTCAAAACTTCTTTCGGGAGTCAATGACCGCGTGAGTCTTCCTGCCTTTGACAAGGGCCCTACATCCCACAGAGTGACTGCTTTTAATGATGAGGGGACCTTTTCCCTTCTTCTGCCCTTCCTTTCTTCCCCACTCCTTGTCCACTCACCCCTGTGTTCCCTGAACAAAGGAGCTGTGAAAACGTAGCTTAATCCCTTGGCTTCCTGGCTACTGAAAATCTGTCTCAGCAGCAGTAGCTGCTGCCACAAACGAAGAGCGAGGGAGCATCCCCACGGAAAGGCTGGGGTTTGCTAAATGACGCCAAGTCCAAAACTTGAGACTCAAACACCTTGGATCTTCCTAAGCTTCAGCACCCTTGGTAGGAGACGACAGATGGATTCGCCCGTCTTCTGTCTGCAGCGCTGCTGTCTGAAGGGAGATGGTTTTTTCTCCGCCTTTTAATCTAGGAGAGAGGCACTTCATTACAGGGAGATTACCGAGACAGCACAACAGAAGGAAACGTGGGCAGAATGACAGCCCGCCAAGCGGCAAGGAGAACACTGGGTGCAGGAGCGTTGAGCCCGCTGCTAGCCAGTCAGTGGCAGCAAGGCAGTCTTGTGATTGAGCATGGGACTGGGGATCAGGAGAGCTGGCGTCAGTTGCTAGCTCTGCCACCAACACCGTGTGTGGCCTGGGGCAAGTCACTTTCCCTCTCTGTGCCTCAGGTCCCCACCTGTACAATAGGGATATGATACTTCTTCTCTCCTGCCCTTTGGCTGTCTTGTATTCAGACCTCACTAGGGCACAGAACGCCTCTCACTCTGTGTACGTATGGCTCGATGAGACCCTCTAGCACTACTGTGACAATAGTATAACCACCCCTGTAGGCCTGCTGCAGCAGAGGGGCATGGACAAAAGACATGTCAAAGTCCAATAGGAAACAACTGTGCATGGATCAGATGGCCTATTAGGTCTCTAACATCTAGGAGTGAAGGTGATGAGATGGTCGGGGTGGACTGGGACAGGAAAAGGTGTTGAGATATGTTGACAAAACAAGTATCATTACTCTCGCTCTGCAGACGGGGACCTGTGGCACAGCGTGATTATATTACTCTGCAAGGCCATATAGGTAGGCAAGAATTGACCCTTGCTTTGGTGAGCTACGAGCCCCTGCCATTCCTTCAAGCCCAGCCATCCCCACTTTAAAGCCATGCCCCTTAACAGGATGACAACCTACTGCTGGCCCAATAAGCTGCCCAGGATCTAGGTTTCCAATCCTGAATGCTGTCTTCTTTTTTGAGAGAGCACCAGGTACAGTCTAAACGAAAGCTGGTTAGGAGAGGCCCATGTGCTGCTCAGCGGCTGCCCTTTGCCGTGCTTTGCCTTGACATGGGCTAAGGAGGCCAGGGGGTTGGTTTTACTGAGGATCTGGCTCGGCTTTACCCAAGGCACCAAAGTTCAGGATGTTTGGATAAGAGGTTTTGTTTCATCTGGCTTGATGCAGGCTGCAGGGTACATATGGGACTTACTGTCCCAGGAGGCCACTGAGGTCAACGTTGCGTTTTTGAAAGGGTTGGATAATTTCATGACCATGATTTATAGTGATGTAAATTAAGATACTACAGATTGTCAAACTTCACGTTTCCAGGTATATCCAGGGGAGACAAAGGGGGATTTTTCTCCCAGGTATAACATCACACTGTAGACCAGGTGCATAGTGAGCTGATTTGGACTTTTCTATGAATCATTGCATATAAGCCACTGCTGGGGGCAGGATGAACCAATGATCTGATGTAGCCTGCAGAAAGCACCGTAACAGAGTCTGATGCAGTACAGCAAAAGGTGGATGCAAGGCTGGGTGGCTCAATGATAGGCTCAGTATGACAGGAGGCAGGATAGCGACTAGATGGACGGATGCTGTACGCCCAGGATTTCAAACTAGTTGGATGAGTGGTCCGGTCCAGCGTTACAAATCCTTGGTAAATTCTATTCTTGGTTACACTGGGGCAAACCCAGAGTAACCCTACTGATGGCAATGCCTTGATTCCAGATTTACACCACGTAACCATGAGCAAGATCTGACCACTTGAGGAAATGAATCTCACAAGTTCCTGGCTCTTTTCACAGAGTTAAAGGGCAGAAGGGACCCTTAGATCATCTAGACAGGCCTGCTTTGTAACACAGGCTACAGAATTTCACTGTTACCCCTGTATTGAGCCCAGCCACTTGTGTTTGACTAAAGCACATCTTCCAGAAAGGCATCTAGTCTTGATTTTAAGAGAACAAGGGGTGTTTCATTACATTGCCGGTGGTTTTGTCCGGTCCCTCTTGAGAACTTTTTACAAACCAGAATCCATGTACTTGGGAATGGCTACTGAATTATTTTTTCCATTGGGTTCATGAAGGCAGGGACGTCTGAGAGTTGCTTTAGTTTTCAGCTCTTCTGCCTTATCACTCTGTGAAGTTTTATGCCAGCTGTGGTCACCTGTTTGATTACAAAGTGTCTGCCTTTAGCTCCAAATTAATTCTGATTACTTAAACTTCTCTTGCCTGGCGGGGGAGGGGGAGCTCCAGCTGTGTGAATTCAGAGCACCGGCTTTTTTTAATCTCTGTCTCTTTCCCCTGCACTGACTCTAATTTTGTGGTTCTCTGCATTCCCCGAAAATAACCTTCAGTCCCAATTTCGATCTGTCATATTCATTATATCACAGCTGTCTGCAGACTATACTTATCACTCGCAATCCACTCAGTTACACTTGTGATTAAAACTGATTGCGAGTTTGAGCCTGACTGCGCTGCCTGGAAATTGGGAACGTCTTTATAACTTTAGACAGCAGATCAAAGGGCCTCTGATTAATATTGCAAGGCCATGGAGATGTTACGCTGAGTCTCTCAATCCCAAAACGCTTGAAGGTGTACAAGGTATTTATGTATCTGGACAGATTAGGGACAGGCCAACTGGACTGTTTAAAATTAGAAATGGGCCCAAACTGAAATCCCAGATGTACATTTGGGGAAGGTGGGGATTGAAATCTGAGCTCAGATACTGGGAACTCAGCTCATTCCCTGCTCCAAATGTTGCAAATGGCCTGAAAATCTTTATATTGGCCTGAACCAAACCTTCATATTCACAGATTCATAGAGTTAAAGGCCATAAGGGACCATGTGATCATCTAGTCCGACCCTCTGTGTGCCACAGGCCATTAAATGTCACCCACTTACTCCTTATTGAGCCCAATAACGTGTGTTTGATGGATGCATAACACATGATTGGTTAACGCGTATCTTCCAGAGGGGCGTCCTGTCTTGATCTGAAGGCATCAAAAGATGGAGACTCCATCAATTCCCTTGGTAGTTTGCTCCAGTGCTTAAACATCCTCACCGGTATGAATTTGTTCCTTATTTCCAATTTGACTTGGTCTGACATTAGCTTCCAGCCATTGGTTCTTATTATGCCTTTCTTGCTAGATTAAAGACCCCTTTCGTACTCAGTATTTTCTCGCCAGGTAAGTACTTATACATTGAATTCAAATCACCTCTCAATCTTCTTTTTGATAAGCTAAACAGACTGAGGTCTTTAAGTGTCTCACTATGAGACATTTTCTCCACCCTTCATGCATTTTATAGTTATTTACTCCTCCTCTCCAATTTGTGAACATCCTTTTTACAATGTAGACACCAGAACTGTACGCGGTATTCCAGCAAAGGTCTCACCAATGCTGTATATACAGCGAAAATCACCTCCCTGCTCTCCTGTTTATACATCCAAGGATCACATTAGCCCCTTTTGCAAGAGCATCACTTGGGGAGCTCACGTCGAGTTGCTTGTCCACTGTGACCCCTAAATCCCTTTCCGAGTCACCGCTTTCTGGGGTACGGTCCTCTGTTCCATAAGGACAGCCTGCATCCCTGGTCCCTAGATGTCTAACTTTGCATTTGGCTGCATTAAACACATTTTGTTTAAATGGGCCCAGGTTAACGAGTAAGCCAGATCACTCTGTATGCCTGCCCTGTCCTCTTCATTATTTACCACTCTGCCAATCTGTTACCCAGAGTTCCTTCAACCCAAAACTATTGGTAACTTTTACTCTGGGCAAGGAGGTGTCAGGAAATAAATCAAGGGAGACACGGCCGTCCGACCGATAGATGGCTGGCACAAACAGGACAACACAAGAGTGATTTCACTTAAAACTAAACTTTACTTAGTCTCAAGCACTTACACACGTCCGCAACAAGCTAGTAAAACACCCCCAACTTTCAATAATTACTGAAGCTGAGTGTGGCTCTTGAGTGGCACAGTGGCAGCCCGTCTGCTGGTGGGGAACACAAGATGCATCCAGAGGGAGAGACGAGTCCCGAAGGGTCCCCCTTACCTCAAACTTTCCCCCCTTATTTATACATTAGTAATAGAATGACATGTCCCTTAAAGAAACCTTGTTAAGGAAGCAGTTTCAATGATCAAGCAAGAGACTCCTTCTGATTATTGATTAACTAGGTGTGGGTTTTTCCAGAGTTTGCAGCCTTGAGACGCCAAAAGACATTCCTGGGGCACATCCTGCTCTTCGAAAATGTATCAGCAACTTCAACACAATTCTTATCAGGAAGGACACGGGGTCAAGCTGCCCTTTCTGTGGCAGCCAACTCCCTCCCCTCCTGCCTTGGTCAAGCTGAGATTGCTGAATGGCCAATTTGCAGCTTGCTGACTAGGCGGCCTTTAACAATAAGCCATAGTGGTTTCAAGCGCTTTACTGGTTTGGCAAAGTCTCCCCGTTTAGATCATTGTGTCATCCGCAGTAATTTCCCATTTACTTCCAGATCATTGATGAAAATATTGAATAACATCAGATCTAGTGCTGATCCCTGCAGAACCCCAGTAGAAACAGCCCCGTTTGATGACTCCCCATTGAGGACAACTTTTTGATATCTGCCAGTTCACCAATGCCTAAAACTTTTAACATGTGCTTTATTGCTACTGTATAGGGCATATTTTTGTATCTGAATGTCAGGCTGCACTAAGTCAAATGCCTTAGAAAAGTCTAAGTATATTACATCTATACAGTTACCTTTCTCAATCAAATTTGTAATCTCCTCAAAGAATTACATCAGGGTTGACAAGACCTATTTTCCAAACACCATGTTGAGTGGCATTAATTATATTCCTAGCTAAACATTCTTTGTAGTGTCCTATGGATATCCACCCATCTAGATTCCTGAACGCAACTTTGAAACAACCAAAGAAGAGGCGGATGAGAGTGATTCCTTTCCAGGTTTTATGCTGAGCTCATTGCCATGCAGTAACAGGACTTTGGGAATCCGGTGGGCGCTGCTGGATACCAACACAGTGCAGGGATGATCAACTAAGCTTCTGCTCCTTGTCTCACTTCACATGGAGTCTCAGTGCTTTGATTTAAGGAGCCCCCAATAACTTGGAATACAATCTCCTCCAGCTTTGAAGGGCTCACTAGACATATGCAGATCAGAACTTCGTGATTTGGGCTCATCTCAAAACAAATTAAGAACTGGCTTGAACCATTGCTTGACCCTCGCCTGGGAGTGAATTTTGAGCTTAGAAAAAGGAGCACTAACTTACTGAGTTTGGGCTTCAGGCTTGGCAAGAATTGAAGCCTCCTGAATTATGGACACTGTCCTGGTTTGTTTTGTTTGGATTAGAGCACATGAAATTCTTATACCAAAAGTCAATGCGGCTTTTTCGAAGCATTCAAGTTTTGAGCTGAGGTTCAGGAACCTTCTGATTTTGTTTGAACCACTTCGCCCATCTTTTGGTGTGAGAGCACTCGACAGAACCATGCAATCCTGAGCATCAAGCAACACCAGGCCTACAACCACACGCCATATGACAAAGAGCAAGCAGCCTTCCTCTAAGAATAAATGCCAATTCTCCTGGGGAGCAGCCAGAAGCCTGGAGCAATCTCTCACTAGATTGGTTGCAGCCAGGAGATTTCCTGTAACAACCCTGAGAGTGTAACCTTATGGCCAAGGTCTGACCTCTCCCTGCTGCACTGATTACTACAGGCTCTCAGATTGCAAGGGAGGCCCTTCCGTTCTTCATGCTCAGCTGGCTGCGATCTGGAATCAGAATTAGTTCTGATCATTAACACTTGGCTTCCTCCCCTCCCCCACCTCCCACCCCAGTGCTCTCCAGGAGAGAGTCCATTGCCACCCTACACAGGTTTCAAAAGCATACTTGATGTAGCTCCACTGAATGAGAATCTATTAGCCTAAACCAGGAAGACATTACACTGACACATAATCATACACGTCTGAAAAATCCCCTACGCACCCCAGGCAGATCTTATCACCGATGCACAGCAGCATAAGGGTTCTTCCTACCGCTATCTGATCCACAGTACTGACAATGGGAATCATTCTTGTCCACTCTATTCTGCAGAGCTTTTTATCATCGAAGTCTCTGAGCGCCTTCCAGTCGCGCATTAAGTGATCTGACTAACATCTGTTGTTTGCAGTGTTGTTGGAGCCGTGTTGACCCCAGGATGTTAGAGACACAGGGTGGGCGAGGCAATATCTTTTATAAAATCTTTATGGTATCTTTTATAAAGAGACACGCTTTCAAGACACAAGCTACACAGAGCTTGAAAGCTTGTCTCTTTCACCATCAGAAGTTGGACTAATAAAAGATATTACCTCACCCACCTTGTCTCTCTAATAGGACTAACATCCGTCACATGCGGTTCGTTCGCTCTCATCCTCACCCCAGGGGGAGAACTGTGTGTGTAGTGAAGTGGGTTGTTGTGGTGGGGTTTGGGTTTTTTTTTTAAATGCATGCGCTGCTCTGTGTTTATATCGGAGAAGGCAGGTCAGAGAAGTGTAGGGTGACCAGATGTTAAGGGGAAAATATCGGGACCACCGCAGGGGGGGGCATTGTTGTTTTTTTAACACTCACCCATCCGGGAGTTCGGCGGCAATTCGGCGGTGGGTAATAAACCTTGCCACCAAAGACAGAAGCACATGCCGCCGAATTGCCGCCAAAGACCAAGAAACAAAATATCGGGACAAATGGCGTCCCGACCGTACTCTGGTCGGGATGCGGGACAAACTCCTCAAAATTGGGACAGTCCTGATTTTATCGGGACGTCTGGTCACCCTAGAGAAGTGCGCCTTGCTCTTGGAGCAGAAGTGGTGAGGTTTGGGATGGTCCTTGGTTCATCTCATCTTTCTACAGTAACTTTCACCCAAAGTACCACAACACAGGGATTTGAGGGCGCTCTCACGTTGGCAAAGTTGTAACGAGTGAGTTTTTCTGAATACTAATATGACATCACAAAAATGTGGGTAAACTATTAACATCCCCACTAATAAGTCACAACACAAGGACAGCACGGTGACTGCAATCTACTAATTGTCAGCAATGCACAAAAGCAAAGTGGAAAAGAAGCAAGAAAATGCAGCTATGCCAGCTTTGCTATGGTAATACCGTATTTTGTCATGTATCACACACATTTTGGTTTTCTGAATGTTCCCTATAAGTGCCAGTGACGTTGCTTTATTGGTCGGAGTCCAGCAGGGCACACCAGATAAAACAGACACGACAAAGAAGACATAGAACTGAGCATTACCAGCCTGTTCCATATGTAGCCCATTCACCGTTCCTAAGTTCCCATTCATCTCATGAATAAATGACTATCCTCCGTATTTATATGATTAAGAACAGTTAGGCGATAAAACTAGAGCTCTGATCCTGCACTTCACAACGTACAGATTCCTGTGCAGCCCCTCGGAAGACTTCAGTAGGGCTCTGTTCAGACATAGGCCACTGTCATTGCATTGTAAAATGGCAGGATTGGGGCCTAGATCACTAAGAACCAGAGGTAGGTGAGGCAAGAAATGATTCAAGCAGAGCTTCAGTCAGACCTGACAAATGTCAGATCAGAAGACCTAAGCGACTGCCATTTACTATATTGTTTGTACAGCCCCTAGCACAATGGGGCATTGATCTGGCCAGTCTCTAGACCAGGGGTGGGCAAACTTCTGGGTGAGGAAATTGCATGCAGGGCCATGAATGTAGGGTTGAGGCAGGGGGTTGGGGTGCAGGAGGGAGTGCGGGGTGTGGGGTGTACGAGGGGGCTCAGGGCAGGGGGTTGGGGTTCAGGATGGGGTGCAGAGTGTGGGAGGGGGGTCCTGGAAGGGGGTTGGGGTGCAGGGAGGAGTGCGGGGTGTATGAGGGGGCTCAGGGCAGGGGGTTGGGGTGCAGGGAGAGGTGCGGGGTGTAGCAGGGGGCTCAGGGCAGGGGGTTGGGGTGCAGGCTCTGCCCAGACACCACTTACCCGGAGTGGCTCCAGGGTGGCAGCGGCGCGCTGCGGGGCTAAGACAGGCTCCCTACCTGCCTGCCCTGGCCCCACACGGCTCCCGGAAGTGGCCGGCACCACATCCCTGCGTCCCCTGAGGAGGGGAGGGGAGGGGCAGAGGGCTATGTGCTGCCCAACGGGGAACAGCAGCCAATGGGAGCTTTGGGGGTGGTACCCACAGGCAAGGGCAGTGTGTGGAGCCCTCTGTCCTCCCACCCCCACCCAGGGGCCGCAGGGACATGGTGCCGGCCGCTTCAGGAGCGGCGCAGGGCCCGTGGTACCATGGGAGTGGCAATCCTGTGGGCCGGATCCAAAGCCCTGAGGGGCCAGATCCGGCCCACGGCCCGTAGTTTTCCCACCCCTGCTCTAGATGTTATCACAATAGATCGATGTTCAACAGTAATAGGCCAAATGTACATAGCTAAGGGAGGGCTTCACAAAAAGTCGCATGGGAGAGGAATAGAATAATCCAACTTTTTAAATAAGTGTTTGGGGCCATTTTCCTAGTCCTTGTTCATGGGACAGGTGACCCTTAGCACCACAATCTGCTGCTTCCCGATTTCATAAAATACATTTTTATTTCTACCAAACATTAAGACGATGCCTTTGACACACATGTAAATACAATTAACATAAGCAAAGAGGAAAACAGCAGGTTCCTCCCAAAACAGCCCCACTCCAGCCTTCCCCAAAAGCCGGGGGGTGGGGAGGGGAAGTGCTCTGCAAGAGTGGAGAGGAGAAAAGGGGGGCTCGCATTACAGCTCAGACAATGCCAATGTCCAAGCTGGATCTTGGTTCCAGGCACAGTCAACAGAGGTTTCAAGAATATGTCGTATCACGCAGCCAGTTCTAGAGGTTTGAATCACATTTCTACATGTTTCTAAGATTTATTACAGGGTTTTCTTTGTGAAGAGCAAATAATCCCTCAACATACCGTAGTAAAACAATGGAAGTGACTATTTCAGTGCCTGAAAACCTTCCTAATGAGCCTAGAACTATTTTTACTCCACAATTGCTTCTCTCACCCTGGCTGTCAAGGATTTTTGGTGTCCTGGACAACCTGGGAAATATATATCCAGCCCAACTCCTGCAGTGACTAACTCAATAAATGTCATCGAACGTTTGGGGCCCCCGGCAAGTCACCTGTTCTGCCTGCAGCGCCTGCCCTATAAACTACCAAAGCCAATTCCTGTGGTATTAACTTGAATTATTATCCCCCTGCTCTCAGTAATTTCCTTTCCAGAACCTCTTCGCGCAAGTAGGCTTAGCGAGATCGACAGGGAAAAAAATAAGATAAATCCCTGGTTCTTAATACCACCAGAGATCATTAAAACAATTGGACAACTCTGGTCTTCTCACGATTCACATTATTTTCGGTTTAGCCAATGAAATGGGATTGACGTGTTTCTTTCTGTATCGGTTCTAGTCAGTTATGCTTCTTGGTCCTCAGACACTGTACAAAGCTCTTATTTCACAGCCCACCTGTGTGCAGACACCTTCCAGAAAACACACTGCCGGCCATCCTTTGTCTCAAGGGTTTTCATTTGTTTCCAAACAACACAGTGTGTGAAAGCCCTAATACTCTGGTGATGGGCACCGTGGAGATACCGATAAATAAAGAGTCCTGACATTGCATCATTTGTGGCTTTGTTACAAACTCAACACAAAGGCATCAAAAGGTTTATGAACCTTCCAAGCTAACGTGGGTTACTTAACTGCTGTATCGAAACGATGTCAAATCCACCGCTTTGCATAATGCTGAAGTGGAACTAATGTTTTGTTTGGGGTTTGCTTTCAGTTTTGGGGATTCTGTCAAAACAAAAACTCCGAACAAAAATTAGGAGGGCGCTGAGCCCATATGACACAAAACTGAAACATTCATGGACCCCTGATAATCATAACCAGACAGTTTCATGCAACTCTCATTCACAACACTGCAAGGAATGCTTAAAATGCACAGAAATACTCATTTAACTGACATTGAAAATATTAAAAACGCTTTCATTGCCCTTTGATGCCAATCGTGCTTTTTGGATAGGCTTTTTTTTATGATATAAACATGTAATGTATCAACTGTTTGTGATATATTAAAATTGTTAATGCAGCCCGTGGAGCATCTCACTAGGCTGTTTAATATGCTGGTGATCTCATGGATAAAGCATAGGCCTGGGGGTCAACAGATCTGAATTCTATTCTTGGCTCTATCAGTGACAGATTGTGTGATCATGGATATGCCATCTAAGTTGCTCTGCGCTATCTGTAATATGGGGATAACTATATTTACTTCGCTTCCAAGGGAGTTGTATAACTTAATTCTTGAATAGTTCTTTGAGACCTTCTGGGGGACGACATAACAATGGAAAATATTATTACACAAAACACACATTTTGGACCTAACATAGGGTGGCACGGGGCCCCTTTAAATTCTATTCTATTTAGGTTGCATTGCGCCACCACTACGGGAAATGAGCTATGCGCGCCTTCGCCACCAGCTTTGAGGCCTGGATGGAGAGCATTCAGACCAAGATGTCATTTCCATCCGCTTTTTGAATGACGACCCACCAGCTTTTTAGCTGCTTTTTTAATTTCAGTTTATTAAGCAGCTAACCAAAGATCTAAACATTCACTTTCCAACACATGTCACAACTCCCCGGTCCCCCCAAATGAAGTTATCCACCTCCACTGGTTTAGGAGTCACAAGTTTCCTATCCAGCACAAACAAGTTCCTCCCTGTTCAAACCAACCGCACCCTGCTCAGCCCCTGTGTGAGAAGCATTTTGTGTTTTAATTATTGTTTATTATTACACGGCGAGGGTTTGTGCAGGCCTTTGAGCACATTAATGACGATGATTTATCATCATGGTCCAGTGGACAGGGCATGGGACAGGAGCCAGGACACTGTTCATGGCTCGGTCACTGCAGCTTCCTGTACCTCAGTTTCTCCCCCACCCCCACGGTTGCAACTGAACACCCTAACCCCGCCCCTTCCCCGAGGCCCCGCCTCTCCGCTCACTACATTCCCCCTCCCTCGGTGGCTCGCTCTCCTCCACCCTCACTCACTTTCCCTGGGCTGGAGCAGGGGGTGGGGATGCGGAAGGGGGGTGAGGGCTCTAACTGGGTGTGCAGGTTCTGGGGTGGGGCCAGGGATGAGGGGTTCATGGTGTGGGAGGAGGCTCCAGGCGGGGGGATAGGGCCGAGGGATTCGAAGTGGGGCTGCAGGTTAAGGCAGGGGGTTGGGTGCAGGAGGGGGTGAGGGCTCTGGAGGGGGGCCGGGGATGAGGGGTTCAGGGTGTGGGAGGGGGATCAGGGCTGGGGCAGGGGATTGGAGTGCAGGAGGGTGAGGGCTGGGGGTGCAGGCTCTCAGGTGGGGCCAGGTGTGAGGGGTTTGGGGTGCAGGAGGGGGCTCTGGGTGTTTGGGGGCTCAGAACTGGGGCAGGGGGTTGGGGCTCAGGGTTGGGGTATGGGCTCGCAGTCAGCGGCGCAGCAGGGCTAAGGCAGGCTCCCTGCCTCTCCTGGCTCAGCACTGCGCCCCAGCTTAGGCACCGCAAGCCTGGGAGGCGGAAGAAGTGAAGCGGCCGTGGCGTGCTCGGGGAGGAGGCGGGGCAGGGGTGAGCTGGGTCGGGGAGATCCCCTGCGTGCCGCCCCCCCCCATTACTTGCTGCAGGTGGCCCTTCCCGCACTCCCCTGCCCCAGCTCCCTCCACCTAAATGCCGGCGGTGATCGGGGCGGCCAAAGATCCGTCCACCGCGATAGCTACCGAAGAAAATGGCGCCCCCCAAATCCCAGTGCCGCGGTCGCCTAAATGGTTGCACTGGCCTGAGTTTAGGACAGAAAGTGAAGAACTGCATCCAGCTGAAACGACATGGAGCATTTAGGGAGGTGCCCAGATTTTAATCTGGCCAGGACATCATGGTTAGCTCTTCTGAACAGTGCCATGCAATCTTTGCTAGTCACAAGCAATCAGGAACTCGAGTCTATGTTCCAGGGGTCGGCAACCTATGGCACGCGTGCCAAAGGCGGCATGCAAGCTGATTTACTGTGGCACGCTGCTGCCAGCCTAGCGTCCCAGCTGCCGGCCCCACTCACCTGCTACCGGCCTGGAGGTACAGAACCCCGGGCTGGCAGCGGGCTGAGCGGGGCTGGTGGCCGGGACCCCGTCTGGCAGGGGCTGGCCTGGGGTCCCAGCCGCTGTTCCACTCAGCCCACTGCCAGTCTGGGTTTCCATCTGCCAGCCCCTGTAAATGTAAAATGTATTCCTGGCACGCAAAACCTTAAATTACCGCGAATAAATGAAGACTTGGTGCACCACTTCTGAAAGGTTGCTAACCCCTGCTATATTCCATCCGAAAGACGGCATCTCCAGCAGCACAGTGCCCCCGGCACCATGCTGGGACACTGACTCATTGGGGAAAGTGCCACCTACTCACTAACCACTTCTGGCAGCAACCTGGGTTTTCTTGATGGTGGTCGTTTGAGTGCTGACCTCGCCCCATGCAGCCCAGCTCACAAGGTCCTCCCCTGAGACAGCCAGCAGCCAGCAGCGAGTGAGGCTGGGCAAATGATCAACATACCAGTCCTTGATGGGATTCTGGCAATGTTATAAAGATTTTATATCTGATCCTCTCCTTTGATTTCTGCCCAGGAAATCCAGTCCCGTTTTATTATGGACCCCTAAGTAACACAGCCTCTTGGCACATGCCCCATGGACTTGATGAGAGGCATTCATGGGTGGTGGCCTTGTTGGGCTGGAGCTTGCAGGGGACTGTGAACTCACATTGAGGACCAGCAGAGACTCCTCGTATGACAGCTGGAAGCAGGGCCGGCTCCAGAGCCCAGCGGGGCAAGCACCCGCCTGGGGCGGCCCTTTCCCGGGGGGGCGGCAGGCTGGGCCGGCGGACCTGCCGCAGTCATGCCTGCGGGAGGTCCACCGGAGCCCCGGGAGCAGCGGACCTGCCGCAGGCATGACTGCGGAGGGGACGCTTGGCCGGCGGCTCCAGTGGACCTCCCGCAGGCATGACTGCGGACGGTTCGCTGGTCCCGCGGCTCGGCTGGACCTCCCGCAGGCATGCCTGCGGCAGCTCAACCGGAGCCGCCGGACCAGCGAACCGCCCGCAGCTGCGGGAGGTCCAGCCGAGCCGCGCAACCAGCGGACCCTCCGCAGTCATGCCCGCGGGAGGTCCGCTGCTCCCGCGGCTCGGGGGCGCCTCCCGGGCATGACTGCTTGGGGCGGCCGAATTTGTAGAGCCGCCCCTGGCTGGAAGCAGCTGGATGAAGCACCTGGGTATCCCTCTGTCTGCAGCAAGGACTATAACTAACCATTTTGCATCCCATTTAGTGTGAGAGGAACTGCTGCTCCCCACAGACATTTGGGGCATTTCCTGTCAAGTGCATCATGGGTCACAGAGACTTGGGCCTCTCCCGAGTAACAACATGCAGCTATTTCTCTCTGATGGTTACCTGGAGGCCTTTCATAGAATCATAAAATAATAGAACTGGAAGGGACCTCGAGAGGTCATCTAGTCCAGTCCCCTGTACTCATGGCAGGACTAAGTATTATCTAAACCACCCCTGATAGGTGTTTGTCAAACCTGCTCTTAAAAAGCCCCAATGATGGAGATTCCACAACCTCCCTGGGCAATTTATGCCAGTGCTTAACCACTCTGACAGGAAGTTTTTCCTAATGTCCAACCTTAACCGCCCTCGCTGCAATTTAAGCCCATTGCTTCTTGTCCTAGCCTCAGAGGTTAAGAAGAACAATTTTTCTCCCTCCTCCTTGTAACAACCTTATATGTACTTGAAAACTTTTATCATGTCCCCTCTCAGTCTTCTCTTCTCCAGACTAAACAAACCCAATTTTTTCAATCTTCCCTCATAGATCATGTTTTCTAGACTTTAAATAATTTTTGTTGCTCTTCTCTGGACTCTCTCCAATTTGTTCACATCTTTCCTGAAATGTGGCACCCAGAACTGGACACAATACTCCAGTTAAGGCCTAATCAGCGCGGAGTAGAGTGGAAGAATTACTTCTCGTGTCTTGCTTACAATACTCCTGCTAATACATCCCAGAATGATGATTGCTTTTTTTTGCAACAGTGTTTCACTGCTGACTCATGTTTAGCTTGTGATCCACTATGACACCCAGATCCCTTTGCAGTACTCCTTCCTGGGCAGTCATTTCCCATTTTGTATTTGTGCAACTGATTGTTCCTTCCTAAGTGGAGCACTTTGCATTTGTCCTTATTGAATTTCATCCTATTTACTTCAGACCATTTCTCCAGTTTGTTCAGATCATTTTGAGTTTTACTCCTATCCTTCAAAGCACTCGCAGCTTAGTATCATCCGCAAACTTGGTAAGTGTACTCTCTATGCCATTATCTAAATCATTGATGAAGATATCAGGGCTGCCCAGAGGGAGGGGCAAGTGGGGCAATTTGCCCCGGGCCCCAGGCTCCGCAGGGGCCCCCAAGAGAACAGCTGAGGCTCCCGCCTCCGCCCCTCTCCTGGAGCCTTCGCGCATCAAGCGGCGTCCTCAGACAGCACCGCAACGTGTCTCCGGCAGGGCCTCTGAGCCCCGCTGCACTCAGAACCGCGTGGGGAGGGGGCGGGGCTGGGAGCTCCAGGTTGAGCTCAGCTCCCTCCGCTCGGCGTGGAGCTCCCAGCCCCGCCCCCTCACCACGCGGCTCGGAGCGGGACGGAGCTCAGGCCCCGCCGGAGACACGCTGCAGCTGTTCAGCGAGGCGCTGAGGCTCCGGGTGAGGGGGGAGCCGGGGGTAAGAGGCTGGGGCCAGGGGGGTTGGCTAAGGGGCAGGGAGTCCTGGGGACAGTCAGGACACAGGGAGGGGGCAGAGGTTGGGGGGGCGGTCAGGGGGCAGGGAATGGTGGGGGTTGGATCGTGGGCGTTCCGGGGGAGCGGGGGTCTGTCAGGACTCAGTGGGGGGTAGATAGGGGACAGAGAGCGGGGTGGGGTCCCAGGGTGGTGGTGGTGGTGTCTCTGGGGGACGGTGAGGGGACAAGGAGCAGGATGGGTTGGGGATTCTAAGGGGGGCAGTCGGGGACAGGAAGTGGGTGGGGGTCGGATAGGGGGCAGGGCCAGGCTGTCTGGCAGGCACAGCCTTCCCTACCCTAAAGCTCATTCAGCAGTTTGAGGCTTGCAGAAGAGCCGAGCTGTTAGCTTTTCCATTAGGGCTCCCATCCCTTTCACTTCTCAAATGCCAAATTATAGTCTACATGTAATTTCAGTGCCATAGGGAGATTCATGTCAGGGGAGGGGAGCTTCATTTAAAATTAGCCACTGGGGGGAGGGATCACATGAGAAGAGCAATATCCTTCCCAACCCTACCAAGGGAGACCCTTCTCCCCTGCATTCCCTGAGGCTCCAGAGGGGTTAATTCAGTGGTTCTCAAACTTTTGTCCTGGTGATCCTTTCACATAGCAAACCTCTGAGTGCGACCCCACCCCCCCTTATAAATTAAAAACACTTTTTAATATATTTAACACTATTATAAGTGCTGGAGGCAAAGCGGGGTTTGAGGTGGAGGCTGACAGCTCACAACCCCCAGTAATAACCTCGTGACCCCCTGAGGGGTCCTGACCTCCAGTTTGAGAACCCCTGGGTTACTTTAATTTTAGCACCTTGTATCCATTCACATGTATGTGCTATTTTGACCATTTCAGTTTTGACAACATAGGCTCATCCCAGATTCTGGAACAAGCTCAAATGCTCAGTTCGTGGAGTATGTACATAAGCTATAGTAAAGAAAAACCCACAGTAACCGTCTCCAGTTTGTGAGGGACCCCATGGAGCCAGTGTCTAGGAAACAGATAAATGCATGGAGGTTAAGTCCATTAATGGCTATTAGCCAGGATGGGTAAGGAATGGTGTCCCTAGCCTCTGTTTGTCAGAGGGTGGAGATGGATGGCAGGAGAGAGATCACTTGATCATTACCTGTTAGGTTTACTCCCTCTGGGGCACTTGGCATTGGCCATTGTCAGTAGACAGGATACTGGGCTGGATGGACCTTTGGTTTGACCCAGTATGGCTGTTCTTATGTTCTAACCTAAATGAACCCAAAGTTATGGAGACAGATATGAGTCAAGGAAGCCAGCAGAGTATCAGAAACCTGGAAAAATCTCTGCCTGGATGGGCTCAGGTGTTTGGTTACAAGCTGAGGTGGTTCAAAAGTTTTGGATTTTTTTTAAGCAGAATTTTTTTATTGTTTCTTTAAACAATCAAACACAGCAAGCAGCAAATATTTGGCCACACACTTCTGAAACCCCAAACCATGTTCAGGTTTTGGCAGACTAATTTCAGCTTTTCAATTAAAAAAACCATAACAAATTTTGAAGGAAAGCAGACATTGTCCGTGATTTTTTTCTGCTTTTTAAAAACCCCTAGTTTTCGATCCAGAAAAAGTTTTGATGGAAAATATTTGTCCAACCCTTTTAATGAGCTTTAGTGCCTTTTAGCACTAGCTGATGCTGAGAACCAGTGATACCTTGTAAAGAAGTTTTCTCAAAACTGGGTTTGTGCCGAAATGCGGAAGGTTTATTTTTCCCAGGGGTGCCTGTGGGGGGAGCAAGTGGGGCAATTTGCCGTGGGCCCCACAAGGGCCCCCAGGAGAATATAGCATTGCAATTTTTTTATAGAAGGGGCCCCCAAAATTTCTTTGCCCCAGGCCCCCTGAATTCTCTGGGCGGCCCTGGAAGATATTGAACAGAACCAGACCCAGAACCAATCCCTGCGGGACCCCACTCATTATGTCCTTCCAGCATGACTGTGAACCACTGATAACTATTCTCTGGGAACTGTTTTCCAATCAGTTATGCACCCACCTTATAGTAGCTCCATCTAGGTTGTATTTCCCTAGTTTGTTTATGAGAAGTCTTTTCTGAGTCCACACCAAAAGCCAGCGCCCAAAGTTGGCACCCTCAGCAAAGAGACCAAGGCCTCAGTGGCCCAGGGAGGCTGAACTCCCCTCTGATCCAGGGCCCTGGGGCACATGGGCAAAGCAGGAGAGTGGGAGCGTCCTACATCTGTCTGCTGTATCCACCTCTTCTATGCTGCGCCTCATCCAGAGTCCGCACCACGCTTCACAAAGGAGGTAAAACCCATTATCCCCATTTTACTGATGCAGAAACAGAGGCACAGAAGGGAAAGTCATTTGCCAGGGCTCCCACCACAGTCCAGCAGCACAGCCATGAAAAGAAGCCAGATCTTCTGAGTCCCAGCCCAGTGCTCTATCTGCTGGGTTATGCTCTCACAGCACGGCCTGTCTCTTTGTTACATGGCCGTACAGTGCCTAGCGTAACGGGGCTGAGCCTGAAGGCAAGACTGCAGGACAAAGGATTCCTAACAAGGGAAGCTTGTACAGCCAATGCTGCATCTGCTCTGAGGATTTTACTCTTCAGGATTGCAAATCAAGCACGGCTCACCAGCCATACATGCGTTTAAAGAGCCCAGAGCCCGGGGCACACAGAGTCCCTCCCTGCAGAGGGTGGGGCTTCAGAACCCGAGCTCCAGCTGGAGACACAAGATCAAAGTGCTGTCTATACAGCTATTTTGAGAATGCTAGTGTGATCCCTGCTAGCCCAAGTCTGTCGATCCGGGCTGGGAGGGTCCAGCTCCCTGTTCAGTCTTCGAGGCTGCAGCCGCCACATCCGAGCTGTGTATTCTGTGGCCTGGCAGCGTGCTGGCCATAGTGACATCGGCTAGACACTCACTTTCAGAGCCTAATCCAAAATTAGCATGCAACCTGCAATCGGGAGGGAGTAGGCTGCAAATGAGAAGCAGCAGCTTTGAAAGTCACTTTGCCTCCTAAGTAAATAAATAAAGACGAAATAAGTAAGCGGGCAGCAGAGAGTAGGCTAAGCCGAAGAGATCCATTCCATGGACAAGGCTTGATTTGTTTGTTGTTGTTGTTGTTGTTCTCTTCCCTTTCATTTCTGCAAAGGTCAGCTCTAATAGGGGACCCTTGTTATGGCTCACACATACTGCACACCCTTGCCAGCCTGCTGATTTCAGAAACCCTACTGCCAATTCAGAGCCCGAGCCGAGCACAGAAATAATGTCATCTCCGCCGCTGATTGCTTAAATTAGACCTTGTGTAAGCACAGGGAAATGACAGGTGGGCAGATTTGCCAGAAAACACCACGGTAGCCTCTGGGATGGAATCTGCAGCCTCTTGCTAAATAAAAATCACAGGGTGTTGTTTTTGCTGTCTCTGCTGGGGTTGCCCACTCGGCAGACTCAGACAGGGCTGGGCTCTTCAGACGTCTCTTTCATCTTACGATCTGTCTGCAAAGAGATCCGGCCAAGCTTCTCTGCTGGAGTTAAACCTGCAGTGACTTAGGTTGTGTCTACATTACAAAATTAAGTTGACCTAACTTAAGAACATAAGACCGGCCATACTGGATCAAACCAAAGGACCACACAGCCCAGTATTCTGTCTTCCAACAGTGGCCAATGCCATGTGCTTCAGAGGGAGTGAATAGAACAGGTAATCATCAAGTGATCCATTCCCTGTCGCCCATTCCCAGCTTCTGGCAAACAGAGGCGAGGGACACCATCCCTGCCCAACCTGGTTAATAGCCATTGATGGACTTATCCTCCATGAATTTATCTAGTTCTTTTTTGGATCCTGTTATAGTCGTGGCCTTCACAACATCCTCCATCAAGGAGTTCCACAGGTTGCCAGTGCGTTGTGTGAAGAAATACTTCTTTTTGTTTGTTATAAAACTGCTGCCTATTAATTTCATTTGGTGACCCCTAGTTCTTGCGTTATGAGATCACTTCCTTATTTACTTTTTCTGCACCCATGATGATTTTATAGACCTCTATCATATCCCTCTTAGGGTTAGCAAACGGGCATGGCAGTAATTACATCACTTGTGCTAGTCTACACCTTGCTCCTTCTGTTGGTGGTGTGCGTCTTCACCAGGAGCATTTGCCCCAATTCAACTCTCACAATGTGGGAAGGCTCATGAAAACCAGCAACGGTCGATGTAAGCAACGGGGGCGGGGAGGGGGCTCTGTCCTTCTCCCGCTGCGCTACCCTTCCCCCACCACGGGCACGGTCAGCTGCTTTCCCTGGCAGCTGGGCCTGGGCGGAGAGCAGGACGGAGCCGCTCTGGGTCCCTGCTCAGAGAAGTGTGGCGGCTGCCTGAGAGAGCGTGGCTGGGGAGGCGGTGTCCCTCTCTCCGCTGCCTGCCCAGCCCGGCTGCCAGAGAGAGGGGCCGAGCATGCTGGGGGGCAGGCACAGAGGGAAGACAGAGCCCCTCTTCCTCCTCCCCGGCAGGCCAATCTGGGGGTGCACTTGACCCTGCATGCCCTCCCACGCATCGCCTCTGCTCCCAACGGAGTCTGGATCAGGCCCTAAGTGATTTGCCACTGGCTACTCCGGGGAGAGGCTGGATTCACGCTAGATATTCACAAGGCCCCTATCACCATGACAGTGGAATTCCTGACTCCTACACCCACGGTCCTTCCCCCAGACCCCCGACACGCAGCGTTTCTCTAGGTATCCCTCAGCCTACACGACTGCCCCACTAATCCGTCTACACCGCTGTCTATAGCTATCTAGCGAGACTGGAACTACACTGGCAGGAGCCCAGGCAGACGTCTCCTTTCTTCAGCGATAGTGAAGTCTGCACCATTAAGATGATGATAATTGTTACCGCATGGGCCAGGACATGATTAATCGTTGCCTCTTCTTTTTTTTTTTTTTTAGAGGTTGGGAAATGTCATTGCCTCCCTAGTCACTTTAAAATCCTTGTCGTCCCGAAATTCTAGCTGTAAATACAGAGAGGAGAGAAAGAACACGGGCGTCCCAAGAGAGCACCCCCACCTCGGCTTCCCCCCCTCTGCCTGATCTGACTTTCTCCCCCATTCTCTTCATCGTCCCAGCTCTTAGGAGCTCTGCCAGCCACCCTGCTGAAGGGGAACTGAATGGGTGGCTGTACATTGAAATTAACATCCAGCCAAAAGGAATACAGAGCCGTGATTAATGGCTTTTTAATGCTCCGGCGTTTTACACAGAGAGCACTTTGTTTTAGTGCTGCGCGCTGGGGTCTGTCTAGCAGAGCGTGTGCGTGTGTGGAGAGAGAGTTTTCAACCATTTACAAAGAAAGACCATCCAGGGCTTTGTGAGTTGTAATTAGCCAGAAAGCTTTGTGTCTGGGACATCTTAACTCAAAAAGGAAAGAGAAAAAAACTCATTAAAAGACATGTCCCCTAACTAGCTGCTATGCTGCTAATTGACTTTCTCCTCCTTGGTTTAATTTTGAAACAGACGACTTGATTAATTAACTAAGGCACCGGGGTTCCAGCTAGCTGCACTGGGAGTTCATAGCTCAGTGTCCCAGCCTCTCTGACACACATGGCTTCTTTAAGGCCATCTCCGTGGGTAATGGCTGACACTGTTCTCGGTCTCATGAGTTAAAGAAACCAAATGGCTGGTTATGCCTCCGTAATGGTTATCGGCAGGGAGGGTACGGACAAGAGCTAAAAAAGCCGGAAAAGTCTTTCATTTGTTTAGCTGATTTCTTTCTTTGTTTTACTAATTTCTTTATTTCTTTTATAAAGATTGTTACACTTCTGTCCTGCAACCTGTTCCTGCCAGTATGTTGACTGGTGGAAAACCCTGATTATATTTGGGACCACAACAGTTGCCTGGATTTCCCCAGAAGTCCACCTAGCCTGGTGTCCTGTCTCCTGACAGTGGTTAGTACAAGATGCTTTACTGAAGTATTTATTATTTGATTGTTTGACTGTCCTGCATAGCAAATCGTCATGGATCAGGAACTCATTGTACCAAAAGGTGGTCTCTGCCCCAGAGATTCGATGCCTTTATGGAAGATATGGATTAGTCACACACAAGTTATTGGGGTCGGTGCAGGAGTAACTGGCTGCAGTTCTATGGCCTGTACCATACAGCAGGTCAGGAGATGGTCTAATGGTCCCTTCTGGGCTTAGAATCTATGAATGCTTCAGGGGAAGGTGCAAGGAGTCAGGGCCGGCTCCAGACCCCAGCGTGCCAAGCGCGCGCTTGGGGCGGCATGCCGCGGGGGGTGCTCTGCCTGTCGCCGGGAGGGTGGCAGGCGGCTCCGGTGGACCTCCCGCAGGCGTGCCTGCAGAGGGTCTGCTGGTCCGAGGCTCCGGTGGACGTCCCGCAGGCATGCCTGCAGAGGGTCTGCTGGTCCGAGACTCCGGTGGACGTCCCGCAGGCATGCCTGCGGATGCTCCACCGGAGCCGCGGGAGCAGTGGACCCTCCGCAGGCACGTCTGCAGGAGGTCCACTGGAGCCGCGGGACCAGCGACCGCCAGAGCACCCCCCGTGGCATGCCGCCGTGCTTGGGGCGGCGAAATTACTAGAGCCGCCCCTGCAAGGAGTTATGGAATAACCTCTTCACACAGGGAGTTTCCTGCTGACCCCCATTAGCTAGAGGCTGATTTATGCCTCACAGCATGAGGGTTTCTAGTTCTTCCAAACTTTGGTATTAACCTTTACTAATGTAACTCTGGGTGTACTTTAATCTTTATGAATACCAAATCCTCTCCTGAATCCTGCTAAGTCTTCAGTGATATATTGTGGCAGGCTGTTCTGCTGGCTTAGAAAAGGACCTAGGCCCATGTACAAATATTAGAAATTATGATCAAGGCTGAATTTCCTTCATATGAACTGATTCTGATGTCCAGGGATGCTTCCCAAGGCTTGGATAACACATATAGTCCAACAACACATGAGGACCTGTGTGACATTCCCCTCTGGTGTTGTCTGGACCGGTGATCTGCTAGGTCACTCCAATCCTTGACTTTGGGAGCCAGCCTTACCCTGCTCTGCTGTGAGAACCCCCACCCCTGGGCTGTTCACACACAGCCTCTGGCATGTAAGCTGCTCCCAACTATTGTAACCGAATGACACTAGCCAATATCTCTGGTCTCAGACACAACCCTAGGAACCTTCATCTTGCAGTGTCCAATTATGCCCACTGGATGCTGGAAGCTTATATAAGTTCATCAATTTAACAAAGAAATTGATCTGTGCCAGGCTTGTTACCCCAAGGGGGCTTTCTGTCATGCTTCAAATGAAACGCACTGTTTCAGGCAGAATAAACAAACAGATTTATTAACCACAAAGATAAATTTTAAGTGATTTAAAGTCAAAGCACGACGAGTCAGATTTACTCAAATGAAATAAAAGCAAAACGCATTCTAAGCTGATCTTAACACTTTCAATGCCCTTACAAACGTAGATGCTTCTCACTACAGGCTGGCTGGGTGCTCTTCAGCCAGGCTCTCCCCTTTGATCAGCGCTTCAGTCGCTTGGTGTGGTGGTGTCTGTAGATGGAGGTGGAAGAGAGAGGAAGAGCACGGCAAACGTCTCTCCCTTTTATCGTGTTCTTTCTTCCCTCTTGGCTTTGTCCCTTCCCACCCACCCCGCTTCAGAGTCAGGTGAGCATTACCTCATCGCAGTTCCAAACTGACCAAAGGAAGGCGGGCGGGGGTGACTCTCTTGAGAGTCTAACAGAGCCCTTTGTTCCTGTGAGGCTGGGATGGGTTTGTCCCATACCTGCCCTGATGAGGTGTGAACTGCCCCTCTGCTTCTGAAGAGTTTTTCCTGGGCTTGCTTTAAGCCATGAGGACACATTTTCAGCCTCATAACTATATACATGAAATTATAACCTATAACATCACTGTAACAATTACTATAACAACCATGCTCAGTGTATCATGAGCCTTCCGAAGACACCCAACATGACAAACTTTGCCTTGGATACCACACAATCATTTTATAAAGATGAACATGGGGGTGCTGGGTGTTCCCCCGAGGTACAGAGCGCCACAACCTGGTCACAGATATTGAAACTAATGCCCCACCTCCGAGAGCCTCAGGTCCCTCCACATAGCCCCCTTTAGAAAAAGAGTCCAGCCTCGCAATGTGCTCTGCAAGTCAATGTACGGGGGTTCTGGGGAGCAAAGGGGAGAGTAGTGAGTTCCAGACTTGCACAGGGAAAAAGCCCTATCGGCAGCTCCTTCTGCTTCTAACAAGAGAGTACTAGATGGAAGATCTCTGATGACAACCAATGTCTCAAACAGGGACAAAGACATCTCAAAAGTACTTAGGGGCCAAGGTCCAGATCCTCAAAGGTATTTAGGTGCCTAACTCCCATTGAAATCAATGGGAATTAGGCACCTAAACACCTGTGAGGCTCTGAGCCCAACCCATTTAGTGCATTATAGTTCAACACCCCCAACTCCAGTTCCACCCACAGGCCAGAGGAGTCTCTGGAGCAGCAGTGTAATGTTCTCCCCTGCACCAAGCACTGCTTTGCAAGCCGTCAATATTCTGCACCAATTGTAGCTTTCTGAAAGCTTGTAAGCTGCAGCCCCAGGTACAACACACACTTATCTAGTCCTGAGGTCACAACAGGGGAGCCAGTAGAGCTGGCCAAATATTTGTGTATCTCAACATCGTGATGAAAAGCTACGCATTAGGTATTCATCGATAATAGCTGCCTTGTCATTAAAAGAGCTTTGGTGCTTGTGAGGGGGAGAAGCATTTTTGTCCCCAGGAGGGACTCTGCACACAGAGAAAATGAGGCACAAAGAGGTGAAGTGACTTGCCCTACACAGCAGATCACAGGTCACTTTAATGGGGAAAGTAATTAGCCACTGGAACATATTTACAGGGCCGGCTTTAGGACGTGCGGGGCCCCATTTGAAAGAGCTGCCGCCGAAATGCCGCTGAAGATGACGGCAACTCGGCGGCAGCTCAATCAGTTGCCGCTGTTTCCCGTGGCACTTTGGCGGAGGGTGCGGGGCCCTCTTAGGTGCGGGGCCCGATTCCCGGGATTCGGAGGAATTCCCCTAAAGCCGGCCCTGCATATTTACCAAGGGTTGTGGTGGATTCTCCATCACTGACAATATTCAAATCAAGATTGGATGTTTTTTTCTAATAGATTTGCTCTAGGAATTATTTGGGGGCAGTTCCCTGGCCTGGGTTATGCAGGAGGTCAGGCTAGTTCATCACAGTGAATCTATGCATGTATTCAGCCTAAGCCAAGTCTCTCAACTCACATTCTAGAGTGCTCCTCTGCCTCTCCTGAGGATCAGTGCTGAATTTCACATTCCCATAGGTGCACAGAGGAAGAGACTGTGGCTGGATTTAGAAAGGTGGAGACCCGGTGGTTAGAATATAATCGGGGTTTGCATATTCTAACAACCCTTGGCAGTTTCTCTCGAAAGATGACATTTCTGGTGTTAAAAAAAATTACCTTTTTGGGGAAAGGCATTTGAATGAGAGTTATTTTAATCACACATGATCTCAGGAATCATTTTAAATCATTGGAAGGACAACTCATCACCTGTGGAGAACAAATGAATTGTGTCTTCAGCTCAGATGGCATCTAATGAAGAGGTTATTCGGTGATTACTGGACCAAATGGACAAGCTTGATAACATCCACAGTGTATTTCTTTAAATCAGTGGCTCCTGTACAGAGGCCTCTGGGTCACCAGAGGTCAACTGAACATTGGCTGGAGGGCTGCAGAAAGCTGGGTGAAAACAGTGCAGTCTATTCTGTTTCCACTTGCTAAATTGCATTAAAAGGATCAAGATATTCAAGATTAACACTGGCAGAAAGATAAACTAAACTTCCCAGAACTTGTGTGTGCACTGCATAAAGAAAATCTGGGAATTAAATCTCATGCTTCAGGGAGAAAAGCATGGTGGTTAGGAAGGACTCCCCCTCCATTCGCAGCCAGGTATAGCATTCTTCAATTAGCTAGATGGATCTAACCCATCTCCTACCTACCTACCTACTGCGTCTAGGTATGCCCAAACGCCATGGTAGCTAGGCTCCAAATACAAGAGTTAAACGATTCCGCATTGTACCAGCCTGACCAAATCCTCTGCTTCATCAATCAGAGAAGTTACACTCCATGGCCCTGACCCAAAAGGCTCCCACTGACTTCAGGGGACCTTAGATCATGCCCCACTTGTCTTCTCTGGAAGTAAGATCTCTAGTGGAGATAAAGCACTCATTGTCTGCTATGTTGCTGTCACTTTTAGAGAAGGTGAGCTTGGAAAGAAACAAGAGATGGATTCCTCCTGGGGTGCGAGCTCTATAGTTGGGTTTGCTTTGCGCAGAAGCTCTTGCCCGCATCTCCTGGCAGTCTCACCTGTTGATTGTGGATGGTCTCCTGGGATCACCGCAGAGGGAGAATTAGGCCCTAACGTGTTCCTTGCATGTCTGGACGTGGGGTCCTCTGGTCAGGATGCCAGATCTGATGTCCCACTGGTGCAATCCAATATGTCACACCTGAGGTTCCTGTGAAATTTACCAAGCATCGGAACCAAAAGCTGCTTTCTGAGGCTACCTAATGCTCACAAAAATCCGAAAGGTGACTTCCTCAATGGGTCTAACCATCAGTAGACTTACCCCCTAGCATGTACTTTCAGAGAATCCAGGACTCCCCTTGAAAAGGCTCCAGCAAAGCAGCAGGATGCCTCCCCCGGGTGGTGTTATTTCAATTGCCATAGTGACAATGACATTTAGGATGGGTTGCAAGCAGTGGTATCAACTAATGCCAGACAAGGGCCTCATCATTTCTCTGCTGCACGCTGAAAACAGTCCCCATCCCTCATGGCACAGCACGAGAAAGCAGCTCTTGCACCCTTAACCCATACAATACCAGAGGGCTCTAGAGCTGTAATAACTAAGAGAACAACCTTCTCTCTACCTGGCGTTAGTAAGGACAGTTAGCATAGTGTTCCGCCTTTTGCTCTGCACCTCAAGGCCATAAATACAGCCCTCCCACTCTGCTAATCTGTCATCAGGACATGGAAAAGGCACCTACTTCGAAACAAATCAATGTAAATTTGAAGAGCTTGATTCCAAGTTGTCCCACCTTAAACAACTCTGCTCCCTGCTTGGTGTTTCTATTTGCCAACTATTATTCTTCCCCCCTTGTTAGGCATCCATGAGACATAGACAACAGACACAGCTCACGCATACCCGGGGAGCTGAGACTAGAACCCTGAAAATCCAGCTCCAAACACCAGGCCTCTAATGCTTGAGATAAAAGAAAACTCTCTTAGCTGATACAAGTAGTAGAAGTAGCTCCCTTGTGTTGTCCTGGGGCTCGGCCACTAGAGAGCGGCATCACTTGCTCTCCCTCCCAGACAAAGTCAGTTACATCACCTGCTACCTCCCCGGGTCACTGTTCTACCAATCAATGCACATTCAGTGTGTGGGGCGTAGCGACAGTGTTCCTCCCTCAGCATCACTTATCAGACAATGAGAGTTGTCCTGCAGGCCTAACGCCTCTTTCTCACGCTTCATTGGTTGAGTGCATTGTCACTTAATATCCTGTTGTGGGTGGGGTTTGAGTGTCTTAGGGAAGACCGGCCCAGATTCATTCCTGGGTCCATATCAGATTTTACCCAAGTCCCGCTGAGAGCACATGGTCAGTTGAGACGTGGGCTGCAGCACGGGAACCTGACCACTGGAGGTCCAAAGAGTGGACCTCCCCCTTCACTGGAGGTCCAAAGAGTGGTCTGGTTAGAGCACAAGAGGAATAGGTTCATTCAAAGCCCTCCTGTGGCAATCTCCAGCATGGGCATTCCCACCCATCACAGATGTGATTTAAAGCTGCCCCCACCCAGCAGTTACCTCCAAGGGAGGGCAGCAGTGGCAGCCCCACCTGCCCTTCTAGAGGATGCAGGATGGAGTAGGTCACCCCTTCAGCTTGGGGGACCCCAGCCTTCCTCCTTAACTGCTGAGCAGGGGCATGATAGCTCTCCCTTAACAAGTGCCGTTATTCCTCTACTTTGCCTTTAAACCCAGACTGGATGAGATGGATCTCCTGCTACTCCAGCCCCATACATAGAGAAGCAGAAGCACCAGCATAACTACAGAGACAGCCAGGGGTCCAGAGACCCCACCTCCCCCTGGTCCCTAACGTGGTGCCTCGGCATACGTACAGCATGCAGACCCCTACGGCCTTAGCTTTTATTTTGCTGTTATATCACATTGCAAGCGGCCCGCTAGCTTCTCACCCTTTGGCCCAGTTTGGATGACTTTCCCCCAGGCGTATGCACCTGCGTTTGTCTGGGTTCAGTTCACGCTGGACCCACAGATATAATGGAGCCGTCTGGCTCCACTCAAGACTCATCTGCTAATGACAGGTAGGGCGGACGTCCTGATGGCCAGTTCCAAAGTGCTCTGCTTCTCAGGTGATTATTTACGGCGTGTTCAATTTATTACCTCCCGAGGAGCAACTCTGTACAGTGCATGAGCTATTACACGTCAATGAAGGCTCATTCGCAGCGTATTAATGTTTGCGGGCCCATGCGCACCCACGTACACCAGAACAGTTGCTGGATGCTGTTGTTTTTTTCTTCCTCTTTGGGTTGTAACCAGCTCTGGCTCAGGTGTCAAATCCTATATCATGCTACAACATGACAACTTCATGGTCCTTACCCTGCTGCATGGCCTGGGTATTCGGGACCTAACAGCAACAGCAGGGACAGCCCTTGAATCTTCCGGCTAACTTGAATGAATGGGAATCTCTAATAGCAGTAAAGGACCTTTGATACTCAACTGAGCAGTTCTGATTCCATTCACTAGAGGGCAGTGGCATGCAGGTGCATGGGCAAAGTCATTGCAGTACAATTCAATTTAATCACAGAGAGCGGGGCAGGGGGTGTCAATTTTTTAAAAAACAGTAACGGTTCATTCATAGAATTGGTTGGAGAGTGGGCTGGGTTCCCATGGTAACCTGTTGGCAATGAGGCTTGCGGGGAGAAAGTATTCTGTTTGAAATGGCTTCTTATGCTGCCCTGAATTGAATTGGAAATATGTTGCGAATTCCTGCATTGGCTAGAAGACACAGGGCCAAAAAAGTCTGACTCCTTGCTTCACCTTTGAGACAATGTAGGAGGGATTGTAAGTGGGTTCCTTTCACTGAATGCTGATTGGTTGGTGTGTTAGTTAATATAGGTGCTAATACTGGGAACTTCCATCTAGCTCTGTTCCATCCTCTATGATCTCAAAGAGCCAGATTTGCCCATGCTTACTCACCACAAGTACTACCTTCCTTGGTGAGTAGTTCCAGGGACACCCAGGAGATTGCACCAGGGGTACAGTCCTACTCAATGGAAGGGTGTCCCAAAGAGTGTTCATAGAATATCAAGGTTGGAAAAGACCTCAGGAGGTCATCTAGTCCAACCTCCTGACAGATTTTTACCCCAGCTCCTTAAATGGCCCCCTCAAGGATTGAACTCACAACCCTGGGTTTAGTAGACCAATGCTCAAACCACTGAGCTATCCCTCCCTCCAAAAGGGCCTGATTGGTTGCTGTCTTGTGCCTTCATTTACATTACAGCTGGTTGGGAATTTTTAGGCAAAATGTTTTTTCACCACAAAAATGCCAGTTGTCCAAAAGGAAACTGTGGGACAGGATCACCTTTGACAAATTACTGGATTCGGGAAAGAAATGTGGAAAAATAAGTTTCTAAATTGCCAAAATGTCCCTTTTCTAACATTTTGGAAACAAAAAGTTTTAGTTGTTTGGTTTGAAACGAATTTCCATTCTGAATTTAATTTATACTAATGAAAAGTTAGAAGAAATAAAAATAGAAACCATTTTGAAAAAGAAATTTGGTTTGTCGGTTTGCAAAAATTGGGGGAAATCTTCTCTAAAGCTCAAACATTCTCACAAGCCAGGATTGCTCTAGCTCTCAGTAAGTATCGTGGGATAATTCATCGAGGCTCTGGATTTCAGAGGAGCTGAAATGGTCTCGCTGTGAGTGATTGCAAGCTGGTCGGGGCAGAGAGCTGTCACTGTGCACAGGGCGGTGGCCAAACACCTAGAGCTGGCTGGGATCTGAAAGCTTGATTCTGCTGTCAGTTTCGATGGTTTGAATCAGGAGACTCCCCACTGGAGTCAATGGTGTACAATGGGTATAAGTGAGAGCAGAAACAGAGCCTGAGCCTTCAGGCAGCTCTGTGGCACGCGCCGCACACCAGTGACGGAGCAGTGCCGGTCGCACCCTTATGGCAAAGCCAGCAGAGCTCTCTCATGTACGTCTACACAGCACACGCAGCCCTGGTTTGTCGGATCTGGGCTTGTGGACTCGGTGGGTCCAAGCTCATGCTTGAGGCGACATGTTGGAGGGACACAAAAGGGGGCATCAGCTAAGGGGAAGCACGTGACTCCCCGCTTTACTCCTCCCCGCCCCCAGGCTGGGGCCCCCCACATGGTCCCTGTCCCCTCACCATTCCATGTTACCTGGGGTGGGGGCTTTGTCTTCCTGCTGCGCCGGCTCCCCCTGGCATGAGGGGCCACTCCCAGATGCTGCCCGGTGCCAGCCAGCAGCTCCCTGGGAGCATGCAGTCACTACGCCGCAACGGGCAGCGTTCCAGGCAGTGTGGCCAGAAGAGGAGAGCCTCTGGCCCTGCCTCTTTCCTTCCGGCTCTGGCCCCTTGCCCGACACAAGCGTTTGGGGAGGGGCATGTGACCCTTTGTCCCCCCCCCCCCCCACGTCTCCCCTGTGATTGCAAAGCTGGGTTTACAATTGCTGGACCCAGACCTCACAGCCACAGTAACACATCCGTGCTGCACTGTGCAGGCCTTCTGACTCAAGTCTGCAGCTTGAGCTGCGTCTACACAGCACAATGACAGGGATTGGACCCAAGTCACAGAGGGAGTCGGGGCTCTGACCCACCTCTCTAGCAGGATCCTAAGAGCCAGGTCCTGAGTTCTTGCTGACCCAAGGCAGACTGATTTGTGTGTGGACGGAAGTAGGGATGTGGGCTCAACCCTGACTCAGAGCCTAGGCTTATCATGCAGCGTAGCCATACCCAGATTCTTATTCCTCAGACAGGAGCAGCCTGCTAGCTCCTTGAGGCTTCAGCACGGTTGCAGGCAGGGCTGCCAGTCCAGGCTCTCCCTGCTGACACCTGAAGAATTGACAATGAGCCACCAAAAACTCTCCCTTTCTCCTTCTTTTAAAGGGGAGCGCTGACCAAAGCCATTGGAGATGGTGACAAACCTTTTGCTGCCTCCCTGATCTAAGATCCTCTCTCGCCCCAGGGGGGCTGGCAGTGACAGCTCTGGGGGAAGGACAAAGCCAATTGCCTACAGCTATTTCACACTCTTAAAAACACCCAACCCATTATCCTGCAGTACTGTCCCCTGCACTCCCTCCCTCACCCCTCTGTGATACCATTTTCCACTAGGCTGGTTTTGGAATAATCCCTGCTACTCGGAACGAGCCTACAGGCGTTGGATTATTATCCGATCTGCATATGAATGGCAGCGCCCAGCGCGCGAGGAGCAGCCGCTGAAATGAAATGCTAATGCCCATGCAGCTGGTGGCAGGCAGCCTCAGCAATTCCCCCGCCTGCTGGGATCGCAAAGGGTCAGGGGAACGTGGCTGCCTTTTGGATCCCATATAAATCCGCCTTCCAGAGCAGACATAACACTGAGGGCCTCGGTATTAAAGATCCCCTGGCACTTTTTGTAAGAGGTGTCAGAGCCCATCTACCACCAGGTTGTAATTGGGAGGATTATGTTCCATCTCCTAGGCACTTCTACAGCCATCATTACTGTAGTATCTGAGCACCTCAAAATCTCAGATGTATTTACCCTCACAAAACCCCCAGGAGTGCGGTTATCCCTTGTTTACAGAGGGGGAACTGAGGCACACAGAAGCTAAGAGGCATGCCCAGGAGTGTGTGGCAGAGCAGGGGAATGAACCCTGGCCTCCCAACTCACCCCTACCCCGTAACCACTGGACCATCCTTCCTCTCTGCTGCCTACCTTAAATACACAGGATAGGTTTGCTCGTGTCATGCTGCTGTACACGTTTGTCACCTGAAGCAGAGGCTGCACACAGACAAGGCTTGGGCCATGGACTTTGGGAGCAACCTGTCCCCCACGAGCTAAAGTAGAACAGCTCTGCCTATGATGAGAAGTCCTCAGTGCTAGCTGCTAAAAGGGGACATGCCCACATGTCATGAGCCAGCGCAGTACAATTCAAAGCACAAGCTGCCCACCAACTGGGATCAGGGAAAAGTCTCTGGTGGTTCACTATGGTGTGGTTCCTCAGGTGTGTCTAGCATCAGCCATCGCTGAAGACATAACAATGGAGGACATGTAACATGGCTCTGTCCCAGACCTGTCTTCTCCAGGGTTCTGCATTAGCGGGGAGGGGGAAACCTGCATACAGCCCAGGAGACACAGCATCATTTTCCCAGGGACTCGTTCTAAAATGGACCATGGCAGTTAGAGTTTCTCCTGAAGATATGGGAACATGATCAAAGAGGTCATAGTTACCTAGATTATAAGGCCAGAAGTGACCATTGTGGTCATGGGGTTTGACCTCACATATAATACAGGCCACAGAATGTCCCTGAAATATCAACTCTGGTTCAAAGAGGACGCCTTTTTAAAAAAACCTTCCAAGCTTGATTTAAAATGTGCCAATGATGGAAAATCCACCATGACCCTTGGTAAATTGGTCCAGTGATTGTTAACTCTCACTGTGAAACATTTCAATCTGACGCTCTGCCCACTGGCAGCACCGTTGCCTGGTTGTGGCTGAGCTCAAAGCACTAAAGAGCAAAAGAAATACCCCCATGACGGCGGACAGAGTCTGACACTACCAACAGAGAATCTGGCGAGCTGTCTTGGAGAGAGCATTCTGCCCCGCTACAGAGCCATGAGTAAAGCGCCACGAACGCAGCACGCTCCCATGTCTAATGCTTCAGAGTGCACACTGATGGGGGTGGGAAGGAGTTCCTCTCACCCACACGCCCACCGTCCCCTCAGTTACCACGTGTAGGGCTGACTCCAGTCCTCCCCTTCACTCGGCAATCTCAGAGGAAGCAGCATGACCAGACAGCACAGGCTCTATCCCCCCCTTTCCCCTGCCCTCTCTCTTTCACTGCTTTGTAAAGCTCTTCAGCGCCTCACTGCTCTGTGCACCAAGAGCTGAGTGTGTTTGGAGAACAGAGACATTCAAAATGGAGGACAGGCAATTTATGGAATAAGCCCTCCCTGGGGGTGGGGCTAAGGCCCCTATATATAGCTCTGGGTGGGCCTTAGAGCTAGAGGAGGGAAAGAGAGAAAATAGGTTACTCCCAGGCTGTTACAGGCCCTGCTCTGTGTGCTGTTTTGAGGGAGGGGAGAAAGGGGAATTAGCCGTGGTTCAGAGGTGGGGAACAGAGAGTGAGTGACTTCCTAAGGTCACACCAGAAGTCTGTGGCAGAGCCAAGAAATGGATCCAGATCCTCTCAGTCCTAGCTTGCTGTCTTACCCACAAGGCTCTGCCCCTGGTCTTTGCTAGAGATATTCTGTAATTTTGGCTGAGAAGAATCAGCCGTGCCCCCTTCCCTGGAGCCTGTGAAGCTCCCTGCTCTGCAGGGAACAAGGGGGTGGGGTAGGGTTAGCAGTGCAGCCTCCCAACAGGAAAACCACATCTTCCATCCCCACAGCAGGACAGCTCCACTTTCCTGGGGGACCCTGCTGGTAATCAGGCTTCCTTCCAATAAACCCCAGCACTGAGCAGGCTGCTACCAATAACCAGAAACAAGTCACATGCTGACAAACCCGCCAGCGCCACTAGCATGTTCCCAGGGTACCAATTCCTTGTTCCTTCCCCCCAACCCACAGTCCACCAGGGGCAATAAGATTAGATCTTTGTCTCATTTATAAGCTCAGCTGCAAAAGGCAGTTGAATGGCATCTTGATGTATTAGAAAGTGCAAGCTAAGGACTTTACGCTCTGCCTCTGGTGGCACACACATGAGAGGAGGAATTGCGCATTGACTAATGTGGATGAGGGGGACACGCGTCTAATCCAATGAATATTAATTAAAGCAGCTGCGGATAAAAGATGCGCTCACAGAAGGGCGGCAGCTTTTCCATTTCCCCATAAAATTGTATTGGATTTGACTCTGCAGCTTAATTTCTCATCCTTCCTGTCCCCAACCCATGTGCGGAGCTGATGACAGGGAATCGCTCGCTTGGCTTTTCAGTGCGTGTGTGGGAGGGGTGACTGGACGGAGGCGGGAGTCCCACAGGCGGCTGGAGAAACCCCAATACTGGTATATTGGTATTAACAGAACAAGAGCAGAGGGGGAGGGAGAAACTTGTTTTTCCGGGAGTGCTGCCTGCAGAGCTTTGTCCATCCATGGGTGGGAGGGAAATCACAGGGCTAGGCATTACAGATCGGGAGGGGATGAGCTGGGAACTGGAGGGAGCATAGATGGGCCACCAGCCTCAGAGCAGCAACACTGCACTCACCTCAACTCTGCCATGTTCTCTTGGGGGTAAGCTGATGCAGCCTGGGCATTAAAGTAGGAGGCAGGAGACCTGGGTTCTGTTCCTTATCTGCTTGAATTCAAGCCAGTCACTTTGCCTTGATTTCCTCTGTCTGTCTTACCTATTTAAATGTTTTGGGTAGAGACCAGCTCCCACACTGTCTGTACAGCACCTAGCACCACAGGGCTCTGATATTACTGGATACAAGCCATATGATTATTTTAATTTCCCTTTGTTCTTTCTCTGTGGGTTGGCATGCAAAGGAGACTTTATATGAGGTGCGGGGTGGCAGCAGGGGTCTAAGAGCACAGCTCATTCACTGTGGTATCTGGGAGCTGAAGGCAGCCAGGATGAAATGGAGAAATAAGGGGCCATCTGTTAATTACCTAACACATTTTTTGGTGACTTTTAGGACCCATCCATCCCTCCTACATCTTCATAACACTGAAACAAACATGCAAAAATTAAGGACCCACCCACCCCTTAATGCATTACGTAATTTACGGACAGTCCCTAATAATAATGAATAATACAGTCTAATCCCTCGATCCAGTGCAAACCGAGAATCCAGGCCAGCTCTGCAGCCATTTGCTCTCACTGACGTCTCTGGGATTGCTTGCTGTACTAAACACGAGTGAAGGTTTGCCCCATTGCACTGCAGATCGCGAACACGGATGTGTTAATGGCCTATCTGTAAAAAAGGGAAATGATGGTGCAGGAAGCAGCCACATTGCCAGCTTGTTGATCTCTGCCAGGAAGCTGTAGCTAGAGACACAGGAACCTATGGCCAGTCACAGGGCTCAGCAAGAAGTTTCTATGGTTGCTTTTGCAGATTCTGTACAGAGCTGGTTGGAAAGTACATTTTTTTTCCCACCCAGAAAAGGTTGAGTTTTCAGCAAAAAATCAACGTCTGAAATGTTTCAGCCAAAAGCCGACATATTTCAATTCTGAACTGCCCCGCAGTGCCTCATGGGAATTGTCATTCTGGTAGTGCATGCTTTCTTCTCCTTTATAGGGCAGGCTTCCTACAGTCAGACTGTATCTCCCATGAGGCACCAGGGTCTTCCTCTCGGTGAGAGGAGGTGGTGGTAGCATGGCTGTGGTGCATTATGGGAGATAAAATCCAGTTTGAGAGCCTGTGATTACTAGGCACCCCTGTATTCATACCCTATACACTATTGCAATGGTATCTGTACAAAATATGCCTTGTGAGGTATCGTATGAAAGCTAATTACATGCTGGTTATTAATATCATTGTAAAATGCATGTGTTAATGTTAGATATGAAGTTACGAATTCCCTCTGTATGATGTTACTAGAACAGCCTAGCCTAGGTACAGGTGACAAACCGTCTGTCCTAGACAAAAGAATATGGAATTACCTCAATGTACATATTAGCCATAAGCAGAGCTATCGAGCTAAACCAGCAGGGGTTATCCTGAGCCTGAACTTAGACACAGAGAATTATCATGGCTTCTGCACCCCAGAGACATAGAAGACTGAATCCCTAGAAGGCTTTACTGACTTGTATGACAAAGACATCCCTTTGGGGCTATAAGGAACTGCAAGAGGCTCCATTTTTATTTATCCTTCTCCTTATAGGCGACAAAGAAACCAAGCCATTTGAGCTCTGTGATGGGTCCTGGGCAGGCTAGTCAGTAAAAAGCTGGGAAGGAGACGGGGGGTGGAGGTGAGAGAAACCATCTTGAACAAAGACTGTCTTGCCAAGTTAAGTTTTAGATTTTTCGATGGGTTTCCACTCTTATTTCCATATAACCATCTCTGCCTTTATCTGTTTTACTTGGTATCACTGGTTCCATGCTCTTTTGTTGCCTCAGAAAGTTTTACTATAAACCAACTCAGTACTGTGTGTGAAGGGCAGGGTGTATTTACCCCAGGTAAATTAACAAGCTGCAAGGTACTGATTCTTTAACAGTGCAGCAAACTTAATATCGTCTGTCAATGCACAGTGGTAACGGCTGTGCATTGCAGAGAAACATCTCTGAGGAGCTCAGGGGCTGGAAGTCGCTGACTGTTACCTGCTAGGTGAGGTTTGGGCGGGGACAGTTTGCTGGTGAGGAAGACAGCTGGGTGTGGCAGGGAGATCTGATCGCCAGCAAAACTCACGCTTGCTGAGGCAGAGAGGTAACATAGTACAGTAGGTCACAGCTCTGGGTATCCCCAGCAGCGTGTTACAGGGTCCAGCCCATAAAGGAGAATGGGAGCTTGAGGCACTTGAATTACAACTCCCATGAGGCAGCATTTTAGAATCCAAATCCATCACTCTTCACTCGGTTTGGGGGCTTTCAGCTTTTCAACAAAACAATCAAAGTTTTTGCTGGAAAGCAAATTATTTTTCCCAACGCATGTTTTTTGGTCCCTATTTGTGCATGTTTTCCTCTGGAACTTCTTTCTAATCTAATTTAGATCTCTCCAAGGCAGCTGTGTGGGTCTTCTGGTTTGCGGGGTGGGGGGATGTTTTCTATTTTTCCAGCGTATTAGTGCCTTTGTCAGTGCTTGGTGTGGTGCCCAGGTCGCTGTTCCCCTGAGCAGTCATTTCTCTGCAGTGTGTTTGGGTCTTTCATACAGCAACAGGGGAGGGAAAAAAGTTCTTAAAATCAGTCTAACCAGACAACAGGGTAGTAAAGCTACACAACTTTGCAGGGGAACTTGGGCAGCTGTCACTCTTAACTCACTCCTTTTCCATTGGCTAGAATTTGAGTTGTGTTCCTTTAAATTTACTAGCAATCTAGGTTGAGCCTAAGGGGCTCCAATGGAGATCAGGACCCTAGGTGCTGCACAAAGAATCATTTGAAAAGCCAGCCCCTCCCTCAAAGAGCTTACAATCTAACACCACAAGCCTGCTATTGGCTCCCTGTGAGTGAGTGCCATTGACTTCAGTACAGGAATCCTCCCACACAGGGTCAGTTGCAGGATATGGGGTCTAGGGTACAATAGGTGGGTGAAACAAACAGGGTAGGGGGCAGAGGTGGAGGACAAGGTAACAGTCAAACGAACATGAAGTCCATAATTCACAGGGGCCAGAAGTGACATCACAGCCCAGATGGATTAAAAAAACCCTCCTCTCCTCTGGCCAGCCGCTGAGTTAGATTAAAAATCCCATTTAGTGGAGGTATTTTGACATCTGTAATGTTGTTTGGAAATAGAAAAGCACTTTAAAAAGAGAGGGGGAAAGCACCAGCCGCGCCATGGGAATGGAACTGAAAACAACTGAAGGGAGTGATTCACAGGTCACCTGCTGGCGTGCATGAATTTCACTCAGCTTCAAATGGCTCCTGACGGCTTCCAGTTGTCTCCAATCCGATTTATCAGGGTTACATTGTACACGGGCCTCTCTCTTGTCTTTCCCTTTCTGGACGTGGTGCTTCCTGCCAAGTTTCTAAGCCATTTAAACTTGGTGTGGTTTCCAGTCCCCCAACTATCAGCCGGTTTTGTTTATCGGCTGCTCCCAGATGCCGTCATCTGAGGGAGCCTGGAGCAGCCTTTGAGCTGGGCTGCTTTTTAGCCATAAACAGGGGGAAGGGGGCAATCCTTCAGCTTGAAGATATCGGAGTTCCTTATTAGGGCCTCCAAAGCAACTTAGAAGGATTAGAGATGGCATTAATATGGATGTGGTTGGAGCTCTGTAAACAGAGGGCCCTGCTCTACCATGATTAACTGACTGATGTTTGGGCAAAGCTGTTAGAGCGATGTTAGCCTGGGAGAAAATGCTGCCTCTCTGGAGAGCTGTTGGCGTCATCTCAGTACCTCTTTCCAGTTCTCTGAAACTATCGTGGGAGGTGGGAGAGGCATGACAGGCTGGTACTAAAGATTGACGCCTCCCTCCATTGAACTCAATGGCAAAATTGATCACCGATGCGAACTGGGCCTGGATTTCATGCCGAAGTTTTGTCTACATGAAAAAGTTGCACCAGTTCTGTTTCTAAACTGCTTTAGTTAAACCAGTGCAACCCCCTGTGTAACAATCTGATTTCATTTTAAGAGTGGTTTAGCGTAAACCGATTCTGAATAGGCTTCAGCTAAGCTGAAATCAGTATGGCTGAAACCCAAATAAGAGCATACATGCAGGCTTCTGCACTGGTTTAAAAAACATACCTTGAGTTAAACCAGTGCAAGTTTCCCAGGTAGGCATGGCCTGGGCCAATGTCCATCTCAAATGCATCAGAAACCTGAGACATGCATGGATGGACAGATCTGTAAGTGCTCAGCATTGGATCTGGTTGCAAAATGGAGTTTCTATCCCCAGAAAATTCTGAGCTTTGGGGATTTATTTGGCCTAGTGGCAGATTAAGTGCCATAAAGAGAGAGACAACATCTTCCACCTAAGCATTAGCCTGACTCATACAAATAGATGGGAATATTTCTTACATGCGTTTCTTTTTAAATATATCTTACATGCAAATTTCAATATATGCCACTGAGCCCTCAATAAAAAACAACAACTTTCCAAATGAGCCAGTTCAGGGCTTTGAAAAATGACATTAAGGAGACAGCATGGTCCAGCAGCCTGGGATTCAAAAGACTTGCCACTGACCTGCTCCGTGACCGTGGACAAGTCATTTCTCCTCCCTCGGCTTCTATTTTCTCTCCCATCCTTTGTCTACCTAGACTGTAGACTCCTTGGGGCAGAGATTGTGTCTCACTCTGTGTATGCGCATTGTCTATCACACTAGGACCCTGATCTCACTAATTGTAATACGTCCAGTACAAAGCCTTCCATCAGCAGAACAGGTTTGCTCTTGGACCTGCTTTCTTGAAGGATCCGTGACTCCACATCACAGATGACTTATCCACGGCAGCTAAAAAACTGGCCCCTGATGTGCCTGTAGGTACCTACCATACTTTATGCTGTGCCCAGAGAACAACAGTGGAACGTGCTGCAGGGCTGATGGCTCTTGTCTCCAGGGAGCAGATACAGTATCTTGCAAAAGGTTGCCTTGTCTGGGTATAGGGACAGTTCCAGCCTGATCCCACTTCTGCTGGAATCAGTTGCAAAATGTTTATTGATTTCAATGGAGGCAGGATCAGGCCCCCTATGTGCATTCCTTTACTTGCACAGTTCTGTGTGTGCTGCTCTCATCTTCCCTTCTGTGTTTCCAATCCCCCAGCGAAACCTCACGAATGTTGCCAGTCAATCAAGACTATGTCATTTTCACCTCATGTTACACGTATAATTTATAGTGCAAAGTTCAGTCTAGCTTCAGAGCTCAATCAAGTGGTTAGCACAAGAAACCAAGACTCAGGACTCCTGGGTTCCATTCTTGCTACTCAATCACTGTGCGATCTTAGGCAAAGCTCTGACTGTCCTCAGCAATGGAAGGAGAGCAGGGATGCTGCATGGTTCCTCCTCAGCTGCAAAGGTTGTGTCATCCAGGGCCATGCACTGTGAGATCTGCTTTACTGCTGCTCCAAAAAGGATCAGCGTGTCACAAACAGCAGCACAGGCATTAGCTGTCTGAGGGCTTGGTCTTATGGGCTAGGGTAGTAATCCAGTTCCTTTCCTACTCTATTCTGGACTGGTCCTGCTCCGTTATTTAGATGGGGGTTGGGAGGCTGTCTGTGCCCTCTTGTGGCAGAGTTAGAAATACAGCCCAAATCCCCTGACTCCCAGCCCTGTGCCTAGCCCTCCTTCCCTCTCTGTAATATTCTCACACCACTCAGGGTACGTCCTTATGCAGCATTAACTTGAGTGATCCGCGCCTGGGTTAGCCTAGCCCAGGTGCAGGCAGCCACATCGCATAGTCCAGCCTGAGCTCCCGTGCCCTCACTGGTGCTGCGTTCCCCCATTTATGCCACTAGGACTTCTGGGGCATGTCCCTTTGTGCTGCAGTAACCTGAGCTGCTCTATGATTCCTTCCCAGGGAGTTGTGGGAGAACGTGTCTGTCCTTCTGAGCACACAAAGGGGATTGTGGGAAGGGACGGAAGGACTATCAGCACTTGAGTGGTTTAGCCTGCATGCTCCCAGCACAGTATGGGGACACGAGCCCGAGTGAAAGCTCATGCAGAGCCAGCTCGGTGAGGGGGCTTCACGAGTGGGAAGGAGGAGGGTTAAGAGCAACACCCCACTAAGAGCCCAGACTAACTCTGCAGTGAAGACAAGCCCTCAGTGTTACTCTCTGACATACCAGCAGCTCATGTCCCCAGTTTGAGTCCTCCAGGCAGCCACTGAAAGTGACTCCCATTACAATGTGATTTCCGTTCAGTGTCCTGCGTGAGATGAGTGGGTGGTGATCTCAGCCTGGTTCTCATTAGGTATGAGAGATTGTCCCCATCTCCAGATGGTCGCTCCCACAGATGACACCCTTCTTGCCAGGGCGGCGTATTGCTATTTAACTGTCACGTCTGTTTCTCTCTAGGTTATTTGGGTATAAACTGGCCAGGAATAAATGAAAAATTAGAAGAGGGTTTCTCACCAACTGAGGAGCCGGCTTCTGGACCAGCTTCTCAGTAGGAAAGAGTGCAGGCAAACTACCTAACTTGTTTTAAGATGGTTCTTGATAAGTTTATGTATGTGATGGGGCTGCCTGTTAGCAGGGGACTGGACTCAGTAATAATAATGGAGATATACCCATCTCCTAGAACAGGAAAGGGTCATTGAGTCCAGCCCCCTGCCTTCACGAGCAGGACCAAGTACTAATTTTGCCCTAGATGGCCCCTTCAAGGATTGAACTCATAACCCTGAGTTTAGCAGGCCAATGCTCAAACCACTTCTGTCCCTCTCTCCTAGTGACCCTGGAGGTACTTGCAGTTCTATGCTTGTATTCTATGGCCCACCTCATGGTACTGTCCCAGCTGTTAAGGAATTTAGCTTGGTATCCCCTCCTCTAGTAATACTTAGGACAATAGAGCAGGGAAGATTAACTGGCTGGCAATGGAAAAATACAGGCCCAGCTACAAGTCACTTCAAATCCCTTTCTGCAGGATTTGCTTTATTTCCAAAACCCAAACCCCTGTGTAATAGCCACCTCAGGCTTTCCAGCTGGGAGCAGAAAGGACTCACCCTTCCCTTTTAGTAGCCTTTCGTGGCTACTAAGGAAGGGCCAGAGCAGGACTCTTCTGACCTTGAGTCTCCTGGCTCTGTCTGAGAGGCAGGAAGCCTTATATGGCTTCCTGCTGGTCACAGGCTGGCTCCTAATCATGTACCTTTTGCCAGGTTTAACGCGCCCAGGGCACCAGGGGCAGCTCTAGGAATTTCGCCGCCCCAAGCACAGTGGCACACCCCGGGGGGGCACACTGGCGGTCGCCGGTCCCGCGGCTCCGGTGGACCTCCCGCAGACGTGCCTGCGGAGGGTCCGCTGGTCCCGCGGCTCCGGTGCCTGCGGGAGGTCCACCGGAGCTGCGGGACCAGCGGACCCTCCACAGGCACGCCTGCGGGAGGTCCACCGGAGCCACGGGACCAGCGGACCCTCCGCAGGCATGCCTGCGGGAGGTCCACCGGAGCCGCCTGCCGCCCTCCCGGCAAAATGCCACCCCAAGCACGCGCTTGGCGCGCTGGGGTCTGGAGTCGGCCCTGCAGGGCACACAGGGATGTGTACACATGCCCCCAAACCCTCTTACTAGCAGATTTTCAGGTGTAGCTCTTAAAGCACTTCCCGAAGGCAGGTAAGAATCATATACCCATTGTCTAGTTAGGGAAACTAAGGCACACAGAGAAAGAGGGAGACAGGGGAAGTGACTTGCAAAAGTTCCTATATGCCTTGAACCCAGATCTCCTAAATTCCAAGACAGCAGCGTAATCAGCCTTCCAGTTTCTGCACAACACACCTGTCAACCTGGCAGACCCTGCTGCCTGCAGCGTCTGCCGGCCATTTTGTGTTCAGATCTGACTGTTACAGAGGAGACACGCCCACTGTGCTCTTTCACGGAGACTTGATTTTTATTCTTTCTCATTTAGTTGGTCTCTCCACGTAAACGAAAAGTCTGGACATATATTTTCTCTTGGTGGATGGAGGAGTGTAACAGATCCTACCTCAGCTAATGCAGGCAGTGAGCCATCCCTTCCTCCCTAGATGTGGCCTCCAGAGTTGAGGTATATTGGGCAGAGAGAAGGTTGCAATTCTGTGGCTTGGGCTAGCTCTGTTTTATAGAGACAAGACATCAGCAGTGTCAGTCAAACCTTTTTCAGCTACAGGTCTCGCCTTGAGTTTAAGGCATTAGAGTGGGAGCCAGCTGACCTAGGTTCAGGTCCTACTCCTGCCACCAACTCCCTGTAGGAATGTAGGTGAGGCAGGTCATCTCAGTTCCTTGTCAATCCTTCCTGTGTCTGTTTAGAGTGTAAATCCTTCTGGGCAGCGGCTGGATTAGCCCCCAACACAATGGGGCTCTGATCTCTGTGAGAGCTTGCCTAAGTATGGTGCTGTAACTCCGTCCATACACCCTCGCTGCTCCTATAGTGGTGACAATGTAGAGTCAGCTTCTCTGCAATGACTGTGGGATTTACGTGGGCAGAGACAAGCTCAGAATCTGTCCCAGTCCCCCAGTAATTTCCCCCACTGCTGCTCCATCATCCAGGGTTTCTGTAATTAATCCATTACTGTGATTGACACAATCATCACTTGGAGGAACCAAAATGCTTATTACTTATTTTGAAGGGGTTCAAATGCCAGCTCTGAATCTTCCCTCTCTTTATTTTTTTTCGGCATGTGTGCTGTGGAACTGTGTCACCACTTGTGATTATACCGAGCAGAAAAATTACAGGAGTGACACAAATTACTAATTACTTTATTATGCAGCGAAAAAAAAATGAAAGGCTGGAAGTTGTTTTAGCAAATTCTATTTTTAAAGAAATAATTATTGGGTTTGAAATGTACTAAATTGAGTAATTCGCTGCCAGATCCCCCTCCCCCGTTAATCTTCTTTCTTTGCTCTATAGCTGGTATTCCAGATAACATTCAGGTTGCGTGTTTTTTAATCCACTATTGTTATTAATTATCTAGACTACAGTAGCACCCTAGCTCAGATTGGGATCCCATTGTGCTAGGTGCTGTACAGACACAGAGTCCCAGCCCCCAAGAGCCTAGGTTCAAAGGTATTTAGGTGCCTAACTCCCATTGAAATTAATAGCACCTAAATACCTTTGAAAGGCTGGGTCTTACAGTCTAAACAGGTAAGACAGACAAGGGAAGAATTATCCCCATTTTACAGATGGAGAAACTGAGGCACACAACGATTTAGTGACTTGCCTAAGGCTACACAAGGAGTCTGTGGCAAAGCTGCAAATTGACCCTAGATCACATTAGTCCCTGCCCAGTGCCTTCACCATGAGACCATATAATTGCCACAAAGGAGCCACTCGTCCATGCTTCCTACATTGTTGTTATAGTGCAAAGCTGATCACTGTCCCACAGGACACTTATCATTAGCTTGGAGGATCTGCTGCTGTCACTGTAGGAGTCCCTTGCTAGAGTCCCTCTTCCCCCAGTCTGGAACTGTTTGTCCATTGCTGGGCACCGAGTGGCTGGTTATCTTGGGGCCTGGCCCCTCACCATTGAAATCATTAGCGGAACTCCCACTGGCTGCCATGGGAGCAGGCCTTGGGGAGGCAACGCTGTGACTGAGGTGCAAGTTCCATTGAGATCTTTCTTTGTGGGGGTTCTCCACACACCCACACACTGCAGAGCAAGCCAGAGTCCAACTCACAAAGCCAGTCCAGCAAGTCAAACGTTTCTTTCTGCAAACTGCTGTTCAAATCCCAGGCCACTCTGAAATGTTTTATATTGTCCAGGCTCACGGAAATGCTGTTTGACAGTTTAATGGCCTCGTTCTTTATAATGTTTACGTACGTCCTGTGCCAGAATAAATATCTTCCAGCCCCATGCAGGGGTCACAGCCAAGTTCCCCTTATTCTTTTGTGTTCTCCACTTGTGGCTGAGCCCTCGTGCGCAAATTCCTCCTGGGACCACCCTCCACTTCTGATTAAACACAAGACGTTGACGGCTGCAGCCCACGACAGTCTCAAACCTGCCATAACGTGAGGCAAATAAATAAACCACAGATGCAAAAAGAAGAGAACAATGAACATGCACCAGGAAAGAGGAGACCGTTCAGAAGCCAAGTCTCAGCAGAGGCATTAGGGCATTTGCACAGAGGGTCTATTTCACAGTGCACCAAAGGCCACTTGGAGAAACTGCCATCAACCTGTTCCAGGCCTGTTGTCACACAGAGTCACCATTACGCTGGGAAGCAGGCGAGTGGACAAGGCCCAAGATTTCCTTTCCGAGATAAGATGTATCCCTTTACATGTAAATACAGTAAGGAACTGGCATGTGTGTATTATGGTTGAACGGTAGCTCTGCTCGTCTGCCCTCTACTGGACGTTGATGGGATCAGAATGACCAGATGCAGAGAGAAGGTTGAAAAAAATTGTTAAATTCCGTTCAAAATGTTGAAGTTGTTTGGCAGGGTTTGAAATTGAACGGTTTTGGGTGGTGGGTCCGTCCCTCCCTCCCAACAAAAATGTCAAGTCACTTTTCCGTTTTCAAAAAAGGCCATTTTCTGATAGAAAAACAAATGGCAGTTCAGAAGGCATCAACCACCGCTCCTGAGAAACTGGTGCATTGTATGTAGGTTAAGAATGTGCAGTTGCATTCAGCATTGAATTCACAGATGAACCCAGGCTTTATTGCAGGTGAAGGGGAACTGCCTTTTCAGTGGCATATTATGCAACCTAATACTCCTACCAGTCCATCAGGAGGCTGGGTCTGAATGTTCAAGGTCATAGGTAAACGCTGAGAGGCCACAGGTCAAATTGAAGGTTTGGTGGCAACTCTCGGGGAAGGCCCTTTCCGTGGATGGGGCGATTGATCCCGGAGGAGGTTCTGTCCAGCCATTCATTCTGAACGAGCTGATTCTATCAGAGGCGTGTGACAATCAGGCTCCAGACACCTCAAGGGGAGAGCAGAACCCCCAAAAGAAACAGTTAAACTGAGTGAATATTATGTCATTGTGTTGTACAAATACGTCAAATCAGGGCCGCCCAGAGGATTCCGGGAGCCTGGGGTCTTCAGCGGCGGGGGGCCCTGCTTTGGTGGTAATTCGGCGGCGGGGGGTCCTTCCATTCCAGGACCCTCTGCCAAAGTGCCCCGAAGACCTGCGGCGGGGACCCCCCACCGCCGAATTGCTGCCGAAGCGGGACCCACTGCCAAAGTGCAGCCGGCTCTTCGGTCGTAATTCAGTGGCGGGGAGCCCCCACCCCGGGTCTTCAGGGCACTTCAGCGGCGGGTCCCGGAATGGAAGGACCCCCCGTCGCCGAATTACCGCCGAAGACCCGGCTGCACTTCGGCAGCGGGTCCCACTTCGGTGATAATTCGCCGGCGGGGGGTCCTTCCGCCACGGAGCAGAAGGACCCCCCACCGGCAAAGACCGGGAGCGGAAGAAGCTCCGGGGGCCCGGGCCCCACAAGAGTTTTCCGGGCCCCCCGGAGCGAGTGAGGGACCCCGCTCCAGGGGCCTCAAAAAACTCTCGTGGGGGCCCCTGTGGGGCCCGGGGCCTGGGGCAAATTGCCCCACTTGCCCCCCCCCCGGGTGGCCCTGTGTCAAATAAGGTCTTTTATGACAGCCTGTAATGTTCTGAAGTTGACAGGCATTATGGGATATGTATACAGTCCATGGTTATGAATCGATGTATTTTTGTATATAGACGACCATGCTCATAAACGTCTGCTCCACTTCACAGCAAGGCAGGAAGCAGTCAGGCAAGGAGCGGCACCTGACAAGCTAGTTGTTTTCATAAAACCAGCTTCAAGTGCTCATCCCTTGTCCACCCCTAGAAAGGACTGTTAAAGTCAATGGAAAGAACAACTGGGATTTTCCCCCTGCTCTGAATAACCATGAGTTACCAGGCTAGGAGCAGGTGAGGGAGAGGGGAACAAATGCCTTTAAAAAGGAGGCTTGAAACTGAAGTTTTTATCCAGAAACTGAGGGGCAGTCACTTGGTGCGTGCTCTCTGTGAAACCCGGGGTGCGCTGGGAAACCGTTCAGAGGCAATAGGTAGGGCCATTCATTTTCAGTTTTTAATTATTTAAATGTTCCTGGGAATTTGTCGGTGTTTTTTACCACAACAACTAAAACAGGTGAAAATCAGTGCAAAAAACAATTAATCATTTTTCTGGGTAAATATCGGGGTTTATTTTGGTGGATGTAAAGAAGGAGGAAAACGTATTCAGTAGATTAATGCTCTGAACTCCGGTCATCAGTGGGGTTTGCTGCAGAACTAAAACAGAATTCAAAACACAACGCCACTTCTGAGTTTAAGAAAACAGTACATCTCTAATCCCCAAATAAAACTGTCAGTTAAATAAACAGTTTACTGTTGTAGACTTAGAACTATTAGCCTATAAATATTTACATTTAATAATTGGGCCGCACCATTTGCAGCGCGTACACTCAACTTCATCCTTTTCCCCTGTTTTTTTTTTAAACTTTTAAATACTTCCTTGTGTTCTGAAACCTAGTCTGATCCAGCTTTTCATTTTCTTCCCATTTTAGTGTCAGATCTTTAAACCGTTATCTGCTAACAGCTTGAAGTGTGTACGTGGTGGGCGTGAGATTCACCAGTATGTTCAGATGCGCACACGCCTCAGAGCTTGCGGGCGGGCCTGTTTGTTTATTGTATGTATCTTCTAGACTAATACATAGCCTGACTTCAGCAGGCAGCTTTGCATATACACACAGACTAATGTATTATCGTAATACATAGATCTCATGCAATGTATTGTATTTTCCTAATAAAACAAGTTAGTTTTTATATATTTGAATGATACAAAAGTAGGGTGAAAATCAGAAAAAAAGTGAATAATACTTTTTGTAAAACCCGGGAATTTTTCAGTAGAAATCAGTTTACACTGAAAACGAAGGGGCTTAGAAATCGGTAACTTGTACTAGATCAGGGATTTTATCTCATTTGAAAATGTAAAGCCTGAGGTTCCAGGGTGATGTTTATTTTATTTTCTATGTAACCGGTCTGTGTTTGCTTTTCCTTATTGCTGCTGCTTTGAATCGGTGATTTTTCTGTTAAATACACTTGTGTGTTTTTACCTCAAGCAGGTCTCTGGTGTGCAGGCCGTGTGGAGTGTGCACACCAAAGGAAGCTGCTTCCTGGGGGGTTGGTTTCGTGCCTTCCATGTGACCAACTGGAGGGAAAACATTCCCGTGTCTGGTAGTTAAGAGCTCAGGGAGGCTGGATTTGGGGAGATTCGGGACTGGAAGGGCTGGTGGTGTCACCCTGCATGGTGTAACTAGGCAGCTGGGAGCCAGGGTGTGATGATGTGCTGGTGGGCTGGCCACTGGTGCCAGGAGTCTGAACCAAAGCCCCACAGCACAAGGTACCCAAGGCTATAGGGCTGGTGGTGGCGAGAACCCCTTACTGGTCTGGGTAGTCCCCCAAATGTCACATAGGCCTGAATGGAGACACCAGATACACAGGGCTTCAATCCTCAGGAGTGGCTGCAATCCATATGCAAATTGTGTAAATGACCCCTGTCTTTATTCCGGGCCAAGCTAAAACCTTTGACAACCCCAGCTTTTGAAGAGATTCAGAATTCAGACCTGGACCCAAGTTTTGTGGCTTAGGCCCATCTCAAGAATCAGGATAGTGAAGGACGCTGCAGCAGCCTCTGTGAGAAATGTGTGGTTAAATTGCCGGTTAAAGTGACCTCCACGTGGGAGCGGAGAATTGGTTCCCTCGGGCTCATGGGAGATGGGAGCACAACATGATCAGCCCTTGGGGAGTGCCCTGGTATGTGTTTGCATTTATGTTAGTTAGCCACTATATATCTCTCTGTGTTATACAGTTCCAGAGAGAGTGGGATCCCTGGTAAACAAAGGAGACAAAGCTAGAACTCAAGTTGTGTGGAAGCCTGTTTGTGTCCATAGTTCTAGCTGTTTTCCTTAATAATCACCTCCTGCTTCACGTGGCCTGAGATGCTATAGAGAAGGAAGGGAATGCATCATCCGCTCAGGCAACCTCCTTCCCCTGCACACCTACACATACAGCCAAAATTCAGATCAGGGCTCACGAATGAAGGAAGCCCAAATCAAGGGAAGGTCCCTGCCATTCAGTGTGTGTACGGGATTGCTTAGAACACCTTCACAGACACGAGCTGCTGTGCGCTGCCATGCAAGACAGCATCTTCTATTGCCAAGCACAGCAACCACAGACATGATCAATCTGAAAGGGAAGAACCACAAGCCTTAAAAGACACGTCATTCTTTTTCTCTTGCTAAAATGCACTGTAATGAACTGGTTAGTCTATGGGTATGTGTTTGCACCACTGCCTCCTATTGGATGGAATCAGAACTGCCCAGCTGTGACCAGATGGACACTATTTGAAAGAGTCAGAGGCAATTCTCCTTCAGCTCAAGTGGCAGAGGACAGTGTTTTTGGAGCAGGAGGCACCGCGTTCTATCACTGAATTTCCAAATGCCCATTGTGTGCAGCGTAGCAACAGCCATGAAGGCCTGGTACGCAGGGATTAATTCCAAACCATGCCAGTCTCTCCTTGTTTGGGGGTTTTCACTGCAGACTCAAATCACCCTCCTCAAAAAGCTTGCTGAGGTTCACTTCCATTTGGATGCAACCTGAACCACGCTGCCAGCCAAACCTCAGCTTGTTACAGGTTTGCATCACATTCTGCAGAGATCCCATTTTCACGAGGATTTTGACCCGAAATAGAACAAATCATGGGGTCTGGATCCAGGATGGGATTTTAACCCAAATTTCCCTCAACCTGAGTGTGCTGGGGCTTGAGGAGGAGGGCCAAGTGCAAAGTTGAGTCCTGGTCCAAATGTGGATCTGGATCTAACCTCAGGATCCAGTGTTTGGTTCAGGCCCATCCCCAAACTCCCAGAACCTTGGAGCATTCAGAACCCAGTTCCAGGTCTGAAATATCTTTATAATGGACCGGTCTCCACTGACTGTTAGAAGTATTGAAATCCCAGTCTGGATTAGAACTCAGTGCCTCGCATGACATCTCTCCAGGTGCTCCCAGCCTGCACTGTCATCATCATGATGGCGTGGTGGCAAATGGTTCTGTATCCCATTAACCCCCACATGCCAACCATCCAATCCCCCCTGCTGCATGTCTTACAATATGCCAATACGTTTAAAGGGGTTGGAAGGGCATATATTACAGCCTAATGGAAAATCAATTACACAGCATGTAAAATGAGAAAATTCCCTGTCATTTTCACCCAGTTTCTCACACCACTCCCTGCTCCTGAGTGACAACAGCAGATTATGTCTATTTACGGCTATGTCGAGGAGCACAGAAATAAGCAAAGGTAGAATCCAGGCCTGGGGCCTTTCTCTAAATGTTCTGTCAACCTGGGAGTGAGTCATCGCACAGATGCAGTTCTAGGCTGGCTGTGTAAAAAGCACTTCTGTTTGCCATTATGGGTGGGGGAAAGAAATTTATTTCTGGGTAACAATTTTCTCCTATATAAACAAACAAAAACCCTAACAAAACAAAACACGGTGTCTAATTGGGAGCTGCAGAAGACAGCATCCCCTGGAGGGAACCATATGGAGCTTTAAAGAGGTTAATACCTCGGAATGCATGCCCCCGCCTCTGATGTTCACAACCTCCACAGGACTGCTAGTAACAATTGTTGTTAATGAGGGTTGCGATTTTTAAAGAGGTCTAGGGGGTTTAGAGACATCTTTCATTAAAGTTAATGGAATATGTGTCTAAATCCCCCAGACAGCTTTGAAAATCTCAGCCAAGATGCTTATGACTCTGAGTATCTAACAAGCTGTAAATAAGGACCAGCCCCAAAGCCCACAGCAGTCAGTGGAAAAAAACCATTGACTTGGGTGGATTCTGGATCAGGCCCTAAAAGTATAACTACACCAGCTCATAGAGGTGGTGAGGCTTGCTCCTGATTACAAAGCCAGGCAGTGTACAAGGCAGGATTAGAACACAGAGCTGGTCATGCTTAATGCTGTTGTTTACCCACTAGACCACATGGTCCTTTAAGCCAATAGCCTCTTTCTGGGCCAGAGTCCTCCCTGGTGTGATGCCACAGGTACCACAGTGTTACATCAGGGATGCATCTGTGTCTCGTTTATTCAATCTGTGAAATGGGTCTCCTCGTACCTACACACAGACGTGAGACAAAGCCTAATTCATTAACACATACAGTAGGGGTCAGCGTGGTAGCCCTGTTAGTTTGTATCAGCAAAAAGAATGAGGAGTCCTTGTGGCACCTTGGAGACTAACAAATTTATTTGGGCATAAGCTTTTGGGTCATTATACAAAGTAAAAACTATTTCCCCATGCTAATTGTTCCCCTACTGTTACTCACACCTTCTTGTCAACTGTTTGAAATGGGTCATCCCGATTATCACTACAAACGTTTTTTTTTCTCCTGCTGCTAATAGCCCACCTTTATCGGTTAGTCTCATTAGAGTTGGTATGGCAACACCCATTTTTTTCATGTTCTCTGTGTATATATATCTTCCTACTGTATTTTCCACTGCCTGCATCTGATGAAGTGGGGTTTAGCCCACGAAAGCTTATGCCCAAATAAATGTGTTAGTCTCTAAGGTGCCACAAGGACTCCTGTTCTTTTTACAGTAAGGGGCTGATCCTAAAGCCCACGGAAATCAGTAGAAGACTTCAATAGGGATTGGATCAGGCCCTGGTTGCAGTGTATTATTATATAACATGTTCATAGGACTGCCATGTGGGATGAGTATGAAGAAGAAACTGATACGTAGCACATCTCCAGTACCTTGGAAGATAGCCACGGGCTTAACAAACCTTCATGGATTTAGCCTTATGACACCCTTTGGAGACAGGCCACAGGTAGCCTACGTGACACAAGGAGAAGCTAAGTGATTTGCCCACGGTGATGCAGCAATTCATGGGCAGAGTTGGAAATAGAACCCGGGCATTCTGAGTCTGTAGTCCCCGCTCTAACCATTGCACAAGTCGCCCTGCATTTAAATCCCCTGTTGCTGGGCTGTTAGTGAGGGTTTAATAAGACTTTACACCTTCAAAGTACCGTACCAAACTGTCGCTCATTTCTCCTCGCACGGCTGTGCTGAGACAGGGCTGGCTGATGGTTCCAATCTACAGCTGGGGAACAAGAGGCCCAGGGAGGTTAAAGCCAGTATTTGGAGAAGTGGCTGCTGCTTTCGCAGTCCCAGCTTGTCCCACTTCGGGCCTCGTTATCTGCAGTGCTGAGAATCCAGGGTTCCGGGAAGGAGGTGAATGGGTTGGACTGGGACTCAGGAGAGCCGCGGGTGATTGCCCCAGGCTTTCGGCATCACCCACTCTCTCTGGGCCTCAGTTCCCCGGCTGTAAATGGGGATAGTGACCCGGTTCGGGTTGTAAGCTCTCCAGGCAGGGACTGTGTGTCTCCAGCACCAAGCGCAATGGGCCACTGATCTCTGCGGGAGCCCTCGCTGCTGCTGTAATCCAAATAATAACTGACAGTAAACCTCATTAAAGCCAATGGAGCGGTGAGGGCTCAGCACCTGGGAAAGCCAGGCCCCCGACCTGGCAGCCAAGTTGGACCCATGTGGCAAACAGAACCAGCAGAGCAAATGGGAAGCGGAGAACTCAGGAGCTCCTGGGCGTGAGTCACATGAAAATGCTGGCTATGTACATGGGCTATAGCGGGTACCACCTCGGCACCGAGGTGCTTTGTCCTTTGCCTTCTCACCTAAGATAGGGCGACCAGATGTCCTGATTTTATAGGGACAGTCCCGATTTTTGGGTCTTTTTCTTATATAGGTTCCTGTTACCCTCCACCCCCCGTCCTGATTTTTCACTTTGCTGTCTGGTCACTCTAGCCTAAGATCACACCGTGAGTTCTGGCAGAAGGAAAAGAGCTCAGCTCCCTTGAGTACCAGGTCTGCACGTTAACCCAGCCCAGCCCGCTCCCCGCTCGTAATAGTGCCTAGCTTTTTCATCAGTGCACAACAAAGCGCTTTACAAAGGAAGGTATCCCCACTTTGCAGAAGAGAAAACTGAGGCGCAGGGACTTACCCACAGTCACCCAGCAGCAGAACTGGGACTAAAACACAAGTCTCCTGGGTCCTAGTCAACTGTGTTATCCACTAGGCAACTCTGCCATCCACTGCATTGTGCTGTCTCTTTAATTTCCCTCGTCATCATGAGCACTGGAGCCCACCCTCCCCATTCCACAGTCCCAGCAAAGAGAAGAATGAGTTCAGAAAACCATCCCCACACAAATGCAAGCTGCAGCCTGTCTCTCTGATAGCATGGGCATGTGTGCCCAGTACTCATTGCTGGTGTATCCCAGGAGATACATTAGATGGATGTTTATCTGCAGGGCTTGTGCTAAGCGGCCTGTGCACCCATCAGCAGATGGCAGAGCCGCCAAGATTGATGGGTAGCGCACAGAAAGAGGACATTGCAGGGGTGGGGGTGCAAGATAACCCTGGTAGTCTCCACCGCTGACGTCTAGGAGTGCATACGCTTTCAGGAGATGAAAAAGAGTGAGAGTCTCTCTCTCTCTAAAGACGACTGCAGATTCAGAAGCAGATGAGGAGTTATTTCATTAGCTTCATCCACACTGCCTCTGGACTCAGAGGCTTTATTTTGTTATGTTGGGGCTGGAGATGTTTGTATTGGGAAAAGACCTACACCCAGCACTGGAGAACTCAAACCAGGAGTTAGCCCAGGTCCCCCCTTCTCCTGTAATACCCAGGGACAGGGCATGTGCCCTGCTCCTGCCCCCTATACACCACTCCAGCAGTGCATAGGGGCTATTAAACTGCTTCGAGAGGTTGAGGGAGGGTTCCGCAAAGGGGCTCTGTCAGAGCCCCTGCACTGTCCCGCTTGCAAGCCTTGGCAGAGGGGGCATCGGGTCAGGCCCCTGGCACATGGTGCTACAGGGTTTCTGGGCTGCTCAGCTGCCCATAAGCAACCTTGGCCAGACTGCCATAAACTAGAGCAGCCCAGAATATGTAGGGCACAAAAGTGGCATGAAGCTACATTCGCTGGAATAACTCACGACTCCCTGGTGGAATGAGGAAAAGCCACGGGACACGGCAGTACCAGGGTACAGGTTAAAAGGTAGGAAACGAAGGGGAGGAATAAACAAGGGGGAGGGATAGCACAGTGGTTTGAGCATTGGCCTGCAAAACCCAGAGTTGTGAGTTCAATCCTTGAGGGGGCCACTTAGGGATCTGGGGCAAAAATTGGTCCTGCTAGTGAAGGCAGGGGGCTGGACTCAATGACCTTTCAAGGTCCCTTCCAGTTCTAGGAGATTGGTATATCTCCATTTATTACCTTTATTATGGTCAGTTTTCACAATGGAGAGTGGTAAATAGCAGGGTTCCCCAAGGATCTGTACTGGGACCAGTACTGTTCAACATATTCCTAAATGAAAATAGATGACTAAGGGGGATCGGATAGAGGTCTATAAAATTATAAATGATGTGGAGAAAGTGAATAGGGAAGTGCTATTTATCCCTTCACAGAACATAAAAACCATGGGTCATCCAATGAAATGAATAGGCAGCAGGTTTAAAACAAACATAAGGAAGTATTTCTTCACACAACGCACAGTCAATGTATGGAACTTGTTGCCTGGGGATGTTGTGAAGGCCACCAGTATAACTGGGTTCAAAAAAGAATTAGATAATTTCATGGAGGACGTCCATCAACCCCAAGTTTTGGTGTCCCTAAACCTCCAACTGCCAGAAGCTGGGACTGGATGACAGAGGATGGATCTCTCAAAATTGCCTTGTTCTGTTCATTGCCTCTGAAGCATCTGACACTGGCCATTGGAGACCCTTAGGCCTACAGGATAATAGTTTGAGATCTTCGGGTAAGCTAAGGTCAGACAGTGCCTGAGTGGGGCTCATTCATTTATTAGTAGCGGGAGTGATATAGTCTGAGCCCAGCAGTGGGAGCCAGGAATTCTCAAGTGCTAATCCCAGCTTTGGCGCTGATGCCCTCTATAGCCTTGAGCACGTAGGTGGGCCTCAGTTTGCCCTACTCCCCTAGCTCACAAGAGGCGTGGTGCAAATCAGTTACCTAATGCTGTCAGATAAAGCAGCGCTAGAGAAACACTAATTAGCAGCAGCTAGGCCCCTTCTTACCAGGTCAAATTCCAGCTAAGCCAAGCCACGCAGTCTCAGGAAGCCACAGTGGGCCATGATTTCAATGGAGCAGCTCCAGATTCACACCAGTGTAACCGGAAGCAGAAACTGCTCCATTTCTGAAGACACCCCGGTCATACAGATTGAAGCGACACCTCAGGAGAGAGAAAACAAAAGTCTGTCTTTCTCAGGACAGCCCATCTGGAAGAAGCCATTGTCTCCCCCGACCACATGCCCAGCTCTATCCTTTCATAGATCATAAAGCCCCCTGGATGCCAAAGGCCTGGTGGTGTGATCATTTCCATGTGTTCTCATGAAAAGGGTGAGCCAACTTCCCCCTCTGGCCACGGGATGGAATATGGGACTGACCAGGAAAAGAGCTGTTGGAACAGATTATTTATTATTACCAATAACATCTAAATCTCCTCTCTGTTTGAAGGATACACCGAGTACAAAATTCAGCCCCGGTGTAACCCCACTGAAGTCAATGGAAAAGTCAGACCAGGGATGATTTGGCTATTAGGGACTTGCTCAGGCAACATGACCATTGAAATGCTGAAAACAATGAGCGCTGAAGACACCCAACACCTCTCAGGGGGTTCTCAACATCCCTCCCACGAGCCCTGTATAACGGCGGTGGGATCTGGCCCATTGTAAGTAGAGGTCCCCATGGTTGCAATGCAGTCACTTTTGCAGGGGGAAAGAGGCAGCTGTTTAACGGCACACAGCAGCACACGGCACTGCTCCTGCTCCTTCAGCGGCTACAGGGTGAGGCTAGAAGAAGGGGAATTAGGAAGGATGCTACATCCAAACTGAAACCACTGTGGGAGGCTGGGAGCTTGGAACGTCAATGGGAATTTTGCCAGCACACCAGGGGTCTGCAGTGACTGCTGCTAGGCAGGATCTGGGTCTTACATTACACTTGAAAAACAGCGGCATAATGCCCCAGCGCACGGGTGTATTGATTCAGCAAAGAGTGAGAGGAAGAAAGTGGGGTAAACTAAACAGACAAGTCATTCTTCTTCTGGAATAAGAGTGTCCACACATGGAGCTAATCGAGGGCAGCAAATCAGGGATAACTCCATGCGTAGGTACATCCCACGTGGCACTACAGCGGCGAGCAGAGTTACACTTGATGCGGAATTAATCCTCAGGCCCACCCACTAACGGTGCATGTTTCATGCCAGGCCCAGCGCTGTCTCCCTGCTCAGGCATCACTGATGCTCACCGCGCTTTGGAAAGAGCGGAACTGGCCCCAGTGACTGGCTTTTCCTTTTAAAGCAACCCCTTGTCACTGGCTGGCACCTCGCTAGCCGGGAACGGCGCACAAATGACAGGCTGAACGGATGTTGGCGTTTATGGCATACAGGCCTGGGGCACAAATCTGCACCTGAGAAACGTCGGATCCATTCAGCAAAGCCTAATTGATTGTTTCCGGCTAAACCGCTGGAGGGGAAAGGGAGTCAATGGCTGCATAAGCTTGTTTGCAGTTGTAAAACAAACATCTCCTCTCCTGCATTAAGCAGCAGGATATTGGCCATGCCGCACTGGAGAGAGAGGGGTTAGTGAAGGGGCAAAGTGTCAGGGCGAGGATACCCCAGCTGAGCTGGCCCACTCCCCTCATCTCTACCTCCGCTTCTGACCCGCCATAGCCAACCAAGAATGGCTCTTCTAATAGGTCATTGTCAGAGCCACATTCTTCTGCTCGCTCTCTCTCTCTCTCTTCTGTTCCCCTTCCCTTGTCACCCCCTAGCCCTCTCTTTCCATCTTCCTTTCGGGCTCTGACCCTGGATGCTGCCACGTTGGACAGTCCTGTGGCAGTCAAATATTTGCAGAAATCCCAAGCAGACAAGGAGTCCCACCCTCCCTGTGGTCTACAGCCCATAGGTGGTGAGATCCCTTGGTCTCTTCCCCTCAGAATGAGCGAGACACCCTTGGGCTAGGACTTGGCCATCGGAGAGCCTTCCGTGCATCCAGTACCCTCTGATGGCAGTTACGTTTGGCTCGTGCTGTTGGTTTGCTCTACACTGCAACTGGCCCGTGCCAGCTGACTTGGGTTCGCGGGGCTTGAGGTAAGGGGCTGTTTAACGGCAGTGTAGACATTAGGGCTCAGGCTGCAGCCTGAGCTCTGGGATCTTCCCACCTCACAAGGTCTTAGGGCCCGGGCTGCAGCTCAAGCCCGAACATCTACACCACAATGAAACAGCCCCTTAGTCTGCGCCCCGGACGCCTGACTCAGCTGGCACAGCGGTGCGTTTTTAATTGTAGTGTCGACATACCCCTAGTGGCGATTTCTCAGCCAACAGTGCCTGCCTTTGGAATTCACGCCCCTTGGCAGCATGTCAGAGCTCATGTCTTGCAAAGAAGGCCACTCACCTGTAGTTGGAGTTCTCCAAGTCTATTGTCTGGGCATATCCATGCTCTCAGGGGGGGTGCGCCCACTCAGAACCCTCCGGAAAGCCGTGACCAATGCAGCTGTCTGCACTGTAGTAGCCTGATTTGAAGACGTGCCTGGGTTGGCCCCCAAAGAGTCTAAGAAATCTACTATGGGAACTTCTCCATTAGTTCATGAGGGCGCATCCAGTCACTTTGAAGCTGAAGGACCAGGGATCTAATCCTGGCTCCCCACAAATAGGGTGTGTTTGATGTATATGGAAATGGCCTGATTTCCAAAGGTGCCAGTTCACTTCAGTGGGATTTATGGGTGCTTAGTGCCTATGAAAACCAGGCTACAATTGCCTGTTTGTAGACTCTGCATTCATTACAGCATAACCCTGATAGAGCTGAGCATTTAGAACAAGGGCACAAAGCTGGGTGGGTGGCCCCAAGTTTAGAACAAGGGTGCACATGTCCCAAGTAGAAGGATCTGCACAGGAAGCTCTCACCTGGGCACAGCGGCTTATTTTGTTTCATGTTCATCTCTTTTTATTTTCTGCAGTTAAAGCCCCTGGATGCTGCAGAAAGAAGAGCAACGGAAAGCAATGCCTAGTTAATCCACCTCACATCGAGCCCTGTAAAACCGGTTGTTGCTGTACATCCAAATGAGGAAAGAAAAAAGCCAGCCCAACAGCCCTCGAATCAACTCCACCTCCCCTTGCCAAACCCGTCACAGCCTCCACACTTTGCATCCCCTGTATAAGCAGTCACTGCTACACACACCGACGAGTTAACTCGCGCTACCTGAACACAAACAAGCTCTCCTGTGCACTCCCGTTAGCTCTGTTTGAAATGAATGACGTGCCCATCTCTGCCTGTTGGCTTCCACTACTCCGCATTACACATCCCAGTCTGTGCTGGGGTAGCTTACAAAAATGGGACCTATTTAAAGTGACACTGATATGCAATTCTAGTCCTCAAATTTAGGGGCTTTTTGAAGAAATGGAAAGTTTTATGAAAACTCTTAGGAATATAAATTGAAGCTAGGCAAATAACTGATTTTAACGTTCACTGAAAGTTCTGAAAAATCAGGAAAAAAATTGTTTCAGGTTGATGTGCAGCAAACATTTTGCGGAGACCAAAAAGTTGAAAAAAAAAACAGTTGCTTTTGAGCTTTTTAAAAACATGTAACAAAATTAAAATAAAATTGCTGTAAAATGTGAAACAAAAAGTCACTTCAAATGAAAATAATCAAAATGTTTCATTTAGAAAATGTTGGGAAAAAAAAGTTGCAACTTTTTCAGATTTTTTTTTTCATGACCAAAACCATTTGGGAAAATCGACATAAATTTGCTAAATGTTTTGGTGACCAGAATTTTTATTTTTTAGTGAAAAAAAGTTTTGTTCAGAAAACTTCCTCCATTTCTAAAATAAATATTTTCATCATTTAAAAAAAAATCAATGACGTTTTGATTTCTGTTGGCTTGTTTCTAGTTTAGACAGTGAGCAGCAGTATTGGGATTCCAACCACAAACGCCTGGGAAGAGTGCCTAGAAAATGCTACGAGAAGAAAGTGAAACATACCAGTCTGGTCTCGCTGTCCAGGGTGTGCCGTGTGTCTCACACACGCAGTCAACAAACAGCATCAGTGTTGTGGTGTAGGAACTGGGGCAAAGACCTTCAAAAGAAACCAGTGATTGGGGGGGGGCAACTTAAGGTGCTGGTTCTCAGAAAGTGCTGAGCACCTGCCTTCTAAAGATCAAGCCCCTTTAACATGAGTTAACCAAAGAGCTCTAGCCTTCATCTACCTAAGGCAATGGCCCGCATCACCTTAGTATCTGAAAGCCTCACAATCTTTAATACATTTATCCTCGCAGCACCCCAGCAACACAGGGAAGTGCTGTTATCCCCATTTTTCAGATGGAGCACTGAGGCACAGACGGACTAGGGCCCAGATTCAGAAAGGTAGTTAGGTTCCTAGTGTCTATTGAAATCAGTGCAGGTTAGGAGCCTAGATGCCTGTGTGAAGCTAGACCTACGTGATTTGCCCCGGATCGCATAGGATGTCAGAGGCAGAGGAGGGAATTTAACCCAAGTCCCTGGGTAGTGCCTTCACCTTTGCACCTGCCGCCCTTTCTGTTAACATTGGCCTAGGACAGGGGTGGCCAACCTGTGGCTCCGGAGCCACATGCAGCTCCTTGTATAGGCACCGACTCCATGGCTGGAGCTACAGGCGCCAACTTTCCACTGTGCCAGGGGGTGCTCACTGCTCGACCCCTGGCTCTGCCACAGACCCTGCCCCCACTCCACCCCTTCCTGCCCCTTCCCCTGCCCTGTTCTCGCTCCTCCCCCTCCCCCCAGCCTCCTGCACATGAGGAAACAGCTGAGGGGAGGGAGGGAGAGGCACTGACTTGCCGGTGGGTGGGAGATGCTGGGAGCAGGCTGGGGTGCTGCTGACATATTACTGTGGCTCTTTGGCAATGTACATTGGTAAATTCTGGCTCCTTCTCAGGCTCAGGCTGGCCACCCCGGCCTAGATTATTGAAATCCTGTCTGTCTCAATAATCTACCCTAAGGGTTTGCAGGTAGCACGGGTGGGATATTCAACTCTCCGTCTGCCTCTCTGTGCCAATGTTCATGCAGGAGGGTTTATCTCGACGATCTCCCTTTAACGGGAAGGAGATTTTCCCGTCATGTATTTGGCACTCTAGAGAATGGAGGCACCAGTGCTGATATGAGCAACAGCTCTGTGAGCGGAGGATCCAGAGTGCAGGAGATTTGTGATGCAAATGATTTACTAGTGTTCAGCTGGAAACATAAGGGATTTCAATATGGTGAGCCAAATCGGATTCATTACCTGACAATTAGCTCTAAATTAATGCAAAACTTGTACAGCGTGATTGAGCTCGGAGGGGAGAGATTTTTCTGACAGTCGGAGTCAGTGAGATGTGTGGAATTCAAACCCTGTCTGTTTGGGGTAGGGTGCAACCGCCGTCACTGGGGCAGGCTGGCTCCGGTGAACTCGTGGCCGTAGGAGCTAATGGCAAAACTCCCGGTGATTTCAATGGTGTCAGATCAGGACTCTGGGGAGAAAAGGGGTTTAGATTTGGTGGGAAGATAGGCAGACAAGCAAGCCTGGGCGCTACCACAACATATACATAATTAATAACAACATTCAGATCTGGATCCTGACGGCCCCAAAACTCAGGGGTGATCGGCTCCAGCCTTCTGTCCTACCTCCAGGCCAGGAGATTCTGATCAGAATCCGAATGCTCTCAGAATCTGGTGATATTTGGACCTGGGGTTTTGTTGGGGTCTTCGCCAGCCCTAAAGCAATACCCAGATATTGGAGAATTTCTTGGTGAGATTTCCTCCCCTGCCCCCGGGGCCGGCTCCAGGGTTTTTGCCTCCCCAAGCAAAAAACAGGGAACAACACTGAAGAGCAACACTGCTTGGCCACTAAATCCCTGACCCCTTCCCCTGACCTCTGAGCATGTGGGTGGGAGAGGGAGCCCCCCCTTACCCTGATGGGGACGGCAGAAGACGGGCCTGGGGCAGCAGGGGCATGCTGGCACTGGCCTCCAGTTTCCCTAGTCCCAGGGTGGACTCGGCTATTCAGCTGAACCTGGCACAGTCAGGCCAGATGCTGAACCATCAGGAGAGCCTCTTGGTGCAGAGATGAGGGAGAAGAAGTAGCATCTCATTGCTAGGCAACAGCTCCTGCCCATCCTTAAAGGGCCAGGGCAGGGCCTTAGCTCTTAGCAAGTGCTGTTTATTTGTGCAGATCAGAGTGATTTCTGCCGCCTAGAAACCCGTCGCCTAGCAATGAGACGCTAGCTCCTCTTTCCCATCCAGTGAACCGAGGCTGCTCCCGCTCCGGTTTGCTGCCAAACCTTCCCCTTCACACCCCCTCTCAGCCTATGGCAAGTGCTCAGAACTCTCCTAACTGCCAAACTCTTGGGCTCCCTCCCACCCGAAGCATCTGCTACCGCAGAGCGGAGGTCCTGTTTGTTCTGGTGCTGGGGACAAACATGACTTTCCACCATATTGTAACAAATCCCCGGCCAGCTAGGACATCGCTGTTGTCACGATGCCTCATGCTGCTGCCATCAGAACTTCCCAGCTGCCGTGAGGATGAAACCTAGATCCTCTTGCTCTGAAAGCTCAGTCCTTACCTCCTCAGGAGAAAGGAGGATCTCCATGAGCTGTTAGCAATCTAGGGACCATTGCACAGTTCTGATTCCATACAGCAGAGGACAGCGGCCCAGGGATGCATTAGCCATTCCACTGAAGCCAGAGCCGCAGGGCTGAATAGTGTGAAATCTGTGTGTCACTGATCCACGGAACCACCACACTGTCACAATGCATCCAATAAGCTTCTGCCTATACTAGGTGTCTTCTGCCTATAGTCGGCTTCTGGGACCCATCAAATCAGACATCCGTCTGCGAGCCGTTCCTAAATCTAACACAGAACCGTTTGGTCTGCCACTACTGCTGTGATTTAAGGCAGAGCTGGAAGAGCAAAGATCAGTGTGGACACCATGCTGGCCACCGCTGGGGTCAGTCACCACCTCCTTACCACCACAAGGAGCGGGGATAGAAGGGAGTCTGAGAGACGATCTGCCCTACCTCTTCTGTGAGGGGGAAAGAGAGCAGGGGTAGGGAAGGGGATGGAGGGAGGGGAGAGGAGAGACTGAGTGGGTGGGTTGGGTTGGGTTGGGTGGGTGGAAAGAAACTAAGAATAAGAATTATCCTACCTGGGTAACAAAATCGACATGCTGCAGACGACAGGCCCAATTATTAATTTAATCACACACAAAGATGCCTGGGGAGGTAAGACTAGAACTCTGGACTGTCAAGCTCCAAAACCACAGCTCTCAGCCACTTGAACCAAAGGAGACCCTTGTGATGACCACCATCTTGGCTAGCAACCCGGTGATTGAACCCGCCCTCTCCAGAGCTAAGATGGATGAGCTGCTACAAGGCTGCCAAGGCCCTTGAGCTGTGGGTGGGAACAGACTCCTGTCCTCAGTGTTGTGAGCATAGCGGGGGAGCCGTAACACCCACTGACCAGGGGGTTGCATCAGCGCTTGCAAAAGATTTTGTCACCTCTCTGCAGCTCAGCCAGGAGGCACCACATTTTCGAAAGCGCTCACCTCCTTCTGTGACACTCGTGGCTGGAGCTTCAGAACGGCTCAGCAACCGACGGGGAAAACCTGGCCATTTCTTTTGTGTGCCTACATGGCAGATGTGCTCGTTTGAAATTCTGGCCCCCTCAAACAGGTGACTCTAAAGGGCTGTGTGATCTGTCTCTCACACACGCAAACACACATTATGGGATCCCCCGACGCTGGATCTACTGCGTCCCAAAGAGGAGCAAGACTGGCTGACAAATCCATCACACCCCACACTCTCAACCTGGGATGGTTTAAAAACCTGTGAGCCCCTTGCGCCAGGCCCATCCCCAGATGGAGAGCACCATTACTCCATGGCCCATGCCATATGCATCTCCTTTCCCCAGGCTACAGTGGCTCCAAGAGAAACCAGATCAACAAATCACCAAACAACGGGCTGAGATGAATTAACACTTGTTAAAGGAACAAAGCCTGCAAGCCAGTCTGGGCGCAGCCATCCCTTTCCTAACGAGAGCGTGATTGCAGTGGCCCAGCGGTTCTTGCCACCTCCAATCCCCCTTTCACACTTTACCATACTTTGCTTTTGGGGTTGCTTTTTAGATTGAATTTGTCAGTCACCATTCTGGAGATAGCAAAGCCGCTTTCGTTGTCTTTATTGTGGCGGGCACGAGGCAATTCCAAAGCATCTGTATTCATTCCAAGCAGCATTAGGAAGCTGATGATTCAGCCAGCTGCTGGCAGATAGCAGCTCTCTCCTTGAGATGACTGAGTAATGCGGGAAGAACCTAGGCAGCTTTATCCCCTACGGTGTCTCTTGATTTATTTATTTATTTTAAGCAGAGCCCATTTATCATACACTTACGGGAGCTGAGCCTTGAACGGTTGTATCCCATTAGACACGGGGATGGGGTCAATTCTGCCCCTAATTTACTTGAGACCTTAAGAGACATAGTTGCTGTATGGAGGGAACGTTGCAGGGGGCTGGAGACTTTGGTGTGAGGTGCATGTATATGTATTAGTGTCTGAGGCTGGGAGCTCCATGCACCGGCACAGTCGGTATATGAGTCGCAAAAACACCTGTGGCCCTGGGATTAGCCCTTGCACCTCCAAAAAGCAGCGTCTCCGCCATGAGGTAAAGGGAATGACGACTAGGGGATGCTACAAATAGGTCCCTTATCCTCCCCTTGGGCCCAGCCAACAGGATCAGTGCCCTACAACGGGGGCCAAATGCAGAGCTGGTGTAAACACTCCGACAGGGTCAAGTGAAACTGAGTTTGCTGCTCTCTCCCAGCCAGGGCCAGATACAGACCTGGTGCGACTGGGTGCAGGTTCAGACTGGGGGTGCGTTCTGCAGATCAGGGCTGAGGAGCAAAGGCAGAGCTGTGTGAGATGCTGCATGGAGGCACTGAGATGGCAGAGCAGAGACTGTTGTGTGGGCTGGCAGGCACACAATTAGTTTCTTCAGCAGCAGATTTGTGCTTTTGATGCTGAAGGTCCCAGGTCCCATCTTTGTTGGTGACAGCGAAGTCCGTAGTTAGGCAGGAACAGGTATGTTCCACAGAGTCAAAGGGACACAAGGTGGGAAGGGTCACATTCATCTCTCATGTAACCTCCCTGCCTTCAGTGGAATTCCCCCATGGCTGAATCTCTGGTATTTGGGACTGTGCGTTTAAGGGATGAGCGACTCATGTAATCATTTGGACTCTATACAGAAGAAAGCAGGTCTTGCGAGCTCCTTAAGCACTGAGGCCAAGATGTTCAAAGGTAATTAGGTGCCTAAACACCTTTGAGGAGCTGAGCTGGAGTGAAAAGTGCCCACCACACCGTTGTGGTTATAAGACCCAATCCAAAGCACGCTGAAGTCACTGGGCTCTGGCTCAGACTCATCGTGAACATTACTCTGTCCCAGTGCTGGAGACTGGAAGAGCCGACCTGCCTCTCCTCTGGAGATCCCAGGGCCTGCCCCCAGTGTTCCGCCTAAAATGCCCTACACTAGGTTAATGAGCTAGGACTCCGGCTAAGCCTGGAGTTCACTGCTGTGACTGCTGACGGCGCAGCTCACTCCTTCATAGCAGAACCCAAATACTGATGCCCCGTACCCTGCTTGTCCTCCGGATATTCGACCTCTGGCTCTCATTGTCTGCTGCTGAATGTCAAACACTTAGAGAGGTGAGCAAGAGCGACCTTCTGCTATGCCCCGCGGCAGGCCAGGCTGGGGCTGAGGTGTCGACAGACCTCACAAGTTAATCAGAGCCTGGCAAGTGCTTGGACAGGAGCACGGTGCAGTGGGGAGCGGCACTGGGGGCTCAGTAGGGACCCCCCTCGTTACAAAGGTCCTGGTGCTGGCACTCACTGCGGTGCAGGATGAGATGTAAAGCCCAGGCCCTGACCACTTGTGGCTGTTTGCAGGCAGCTGCCGGTGCAGCTCAGTCCAATCCTGCAGCATCCCTTGTTAGGCAGGTCTGGTGCACCCCCTGTCCTGCCCATCCCCCCCGGTGGTCTCTTGTACATGCCTGTATCTACCTAACCCCACTTGGTGTGTCGATGCCATATGCACAATTCAGAGAACAGCATTCTTTCCAGGGGACCTTCCCTCCATCCCTCCCCTGATCTTGCCTTTTCCTTGTCCAAGGGAGAACACCCTATCGGTTGTCTCTGCTCCCCTAAGAGTGGAGCCATCTTTGTGGCTGGGAGGCCTGTGTGACTCAATCCACGTTTGCATCATCCCCTACAAGATGGGAGACTTGGTCTCATCCCGCATCCGCTCAACCCCCTGCTCCTGCCTTTCACCTTGGGCTTTGTGCATCTCTGCAGCCATTGCAGTGGGTCATGGAGAGAAAGGCAGCCGCTCAGATGCTGGCATGTTCCTCTTGAGACAGCTGTAGCAGGCCACCTAGCATGTTCCTCCTCCAAAATATCGAAGCCGCCACCCTGCCCTGATTCCTCTCATGCTCCCTGCCCAATAAAAGTTACTTTGATTACCTTTAGATTGAACTGCCGGGGGAGGGATCGTAAAGCGCTGGAATGGGACGCCATCCTTACTGCTCAGTTGATGGGCACTGCTGTTAAGTTGCCACGGCAGATGTATAATTGCAGCTCACTTAACAACATGCAGCGCGGCCTATGGCTCTGCTGGTCAGAACTTGCCTGGTAGAAAGCAATGCCAGGTGCAATGCAGTGGGGAGGGAAGATCCTCTCTTTGCAATGCAAGGAACTTAGGGAAGATGAAAGGGGGAGCGGTAACATTTCAGGCTTGTAACTCAGTTACAGCGTTGAGAATCAATTCGCTGCACCTCAGATGCCGGTTTGTTTTCATAGGAAAGCTGAGAATTCGGAGAAGAGGTCAGGTCCTGCTGTCAGCTACAACACACAGCCAGGGCTGGGTAATAAGATACAGGAGCCTCGCAACTCTAGGCTGCTGGCGCAGATCCAACCCAGTGCCTGAAAGCTGCTACAAGCAGCTGACCTGTGTGGAAAGAGTTTGGGGGTGGATCTCTGGCCAGCTGGTTGCAAAATTGACCAGCGCTCACTGGCTCCTTTGTAGGTTGTCTCAGGAGACAGGACAATGACTGAATGGGATCGTGATGTCACTAGAAGTCACCCCTCCAGGCCGTCCCCCAGAGAGGGCCCTTGCAGGTTAGGATTGGGGCAGTTGAGGGTGGGGGGAATAAGCCTGTGATAGGTGAACTGAGGGATTCAAGCTCCAGGGCTGTAAATCGGGCAGCTTTTGTCCATGTTAAGGCCTGGCCTCCACTGGCGATTTTAGATGCATCAGGGCCAACCCCCTTGCATAGACAGGCAAAGCCACTGAAAGCTCAATGTGAACGGGTGCAGCTCACGCTGGTTTCAAGCAGGAGTGCATGTGCCGTGCTATAGCAGCTTTGCCTGCCTGCACTAGAGGCATGCACTGCAGCAGCAGCACTGACAGCTGGAATCAGGTGAATTCCCAGGGCTGACAGGGCTGGAATCCGTTCACACAAAAATTGTGTCCCGAAGAAAGCAGAGCACAGCACACAGGAAATGCCCTGGGAAGATCAAGTGGGCACATCTAGAAGTCTGACAGATTGCCCCAGTACAAACCTCCTTCTGCAGCGCTGGGTCCCACGTGGCCATGCGATTACTCCTACTGGAGCCTGACAAGCAGGTACGGTGTCAGTATCTCCTCTATGGGAGCAAGCACAGCACAAAATCTGGGACCAGCCTGCTTCCTTCCCTCACCATCTTTGCACTTACACAGCCCCCATCACCGCAGTATCTGAGCCCCACTGATCATGAATGGGTTTTAGCCCCCCAGCACCCCTGGGAGGTAGAATGTCTCCTTTATAGCCAGGAAACTGATGCAGATTAAGTGATTTGCCCAAAGTCACAGAGGGTGTCCAAGTCAGGAACTGAATACAGGTCTCCAGAGTCCCAGCCCAGTGCCTGACCCACTAGACCATCTTCCATATACCCCTAGACCATTGTCTATCAGTCCAGTCTAATTGTTTCATATTGACTGCACTTGTACAAAGAACAACAGGTCTCCCCTAACGAACCAGCCACAACAGGAGAGGAAGGGAATCGGGATGTTACACTAACTCTCCCGCTACACTGATTTCAGAACAGATCCCAGAATGCATTGTGGTTTGGAGAGGCATGTCTCAGGCCGCCGGGCAGGGGCGGCTCTACATTTTTGGCCGCCCCAAGCAGTCATGCCCGGGAGGCGCCCCGGAGCCGCGGGAGCAGCGGACCTCCTGCGGGCATGACTGTGGAGGGTCCGCTGGTCGCGCGGCTTGGCTGGACCTCCCGCAGCTGCGGACGGTTCGCAGGTCCGGCGGCTCCGGTTGAGCTGCCGCAGGCATGCCTACGGGAGGTCCAGCCAACCTGCGGGACGAGTGCCCCCTCCGCAGTCATGCCTGCGGCAGGTCCGCCGGCCCAGCCTGCCGCCCCCCCGGGAAAGGGCCGCCCCACGCGCGTGCTTGCCGCGCTGGGGTCTAGAGCTGGCCCTGCCGCCGGGGAAAAAGGCAGCGCAGGCATGTTCTTTTGAATAATTTCCACTTGAACTAGGTGCCCTGACAGGCGCAGGACATTTGGGATTTTCAGAGTGTGTGTGTGTGTGTGTGTGTGTGTGTGTCTGGTGTGTGAGTCTATGAGGGTGTTTCTGGGAACTACAGCCCGTTGGGGACTTTTCCCACTTGCTGCATGGAGCCTGTGCCACAGAACTGCCACCGACACCAAAGCAATCGAGGCTGGTGATTTGCAATGAAAGAGGTGCCAAGGCTCAAGCAATTAGGGGCTGGGGCTCAAGCAATTTGTTTACATTCATAAGTGATGCAGAAAGCCCAGATGTGCCAGGGCTATGAACTGCCAAGTCCAGATGTGCTGGGGCTCTGAACTGCCAAGCATAGAGGTGCTGGGCTCAGCCCTGGCACAAATTAAGCACCGCTGGTGACACCAGATGCGGGAAGTATTGTTCAGAGCCAATTTGCCATTCTGCTCTCACTCACCCCAGTGTAGTTCCACTGATGTCACCGGAGTCACTCCTGCTTTGCACCCAGCAAAGCGAGAGCAGGATGAGGCGCTGTGCAACTCTAGTGCATACAAGGCGCTGCAGTCTCCTAATGGTTAATGAGATTTTTCTGTAGGAGTTAATGTTTCGCACCAGCCTGCATGGAAAGCAGCCGGAGCCCTTGCTCTGAATGACACCCCCAGATTTTGTTCAGCGAGGTGCTGCTTGGGACTGCCTGCCTTGTTCTTTTTGCAATGTAATCTAACTGTGGTGGAGGGTTCCCTCTACTGGCCAGAAGTGTGATGGCTTCGGTGCCTTGGCTCTGTTATTTAGTGCCTGTTTCGCTGCAGAAAAGCAGCTCTGGAATGGTTGGTTGGTTGGCTCCAGAATCAGAGGAAAGAACCAAAATGGGAGGGTTTGTGGGAATGGCTCCTTCTCTGCCTCTACGGAGAGTATGAACTTTAGCCTTGTTCTCTGGCTAAGTGCATGGATAAATGAGCTGAGATGATAGGGAGCTGTGAGTTACAAACAGCTCCTGCCCACCTGAACCTAGCTTAGCAGAGCTCCTGCTTGCCTTGGCAAGGAGAAAGAAATGGATGATCCTGAGATACCCACCGCAAACGCAGCTCCAAACTCATCCATTTCATCCTCACCCATAAAAATTTCACATTCAACAACAAATACTTTGTCCAACCACAGATACTAGGATGGCTCTCCAATATGCCAACCTCATCATGGGCCACCTAGAAGAAGAATTTCTGGGCAAATGCACCACAAAATCAATGATATACCTGAGATACAGTGATGATATTTTCATCCTCTGGACAGACGACTTAAACTCCCTCACAGATTTCCATCACAACTTCGACAACCACCATCCGGCCATTAAACTCGCTCTGAAACACTTCCACACTAGCATCAACTTCCTGGGCACCATGATCAGCTTCAACAAAGGAACCCTATAGACAATTATATACAAAAACCCCACAGATCACCACACTTACCTTCAGAGATCCAGTAACCACCCCAAACACATCCAGAAATCTGTTATCTACAGACAGGCACTCAGATACCACAGAATATGCCCGGAGAAAATGTCCAGGATATGCACCTAAACATACTCAAAACCATCTTTACTAAACAAGGACATTCCACCAGAGAAGCAGATCACATCATGGAACGAGCCACCCAAATACCCCAAGAGAACCTGCTCTAGTACAGAAATAAAACTCCCTCCGACCACACATCCCTAGTTGTCACCTACCACCCCACACTGCAACCTATACAGAGTACCATCAAACAACTACAACCAATACTCAATGGGGACTCCCTCCTGAAAAATCTTTCCTGAACCTCCTCTTCTGGGCTTCAAACAATCCCCAACCTCTCCAAATTCATCATCAGAAGCAAACTCCCCGCAGACCAGGACACACCAAATCAAAGTGGCACCAGACCCTGCCAGAACAACAGATGCAAAACCTACAGACATACCACCACTGCCACAATGATCAAACACCCATCACAACACACCTTTCAAGATCCATTGATCCTACACACGCCTTTCATAACATGTGGTGTACCTCATCCAGTGCACTAAATGCCCCAATAACAATTATGTTGGTGAAACCAGACAATAACTACGCTCTTGAATGAACTCCCACAGGAAAATGGTAAAAGACAAAACCACCCTATCACCTGTGGGTGAACACTTCTCACAAAGCGATCACTCTGTATCTGACCTCTCAGTCCTCATCCTCCAAGGAAATCTGCACAACGCTTTCAAAATCCGAGCCTGGGAGCTTAAATTCATAACTTTGCTGGACTCTAAAAATCATGGACTGAACAGAGACATGGGTTTATGGCTTATTACATCAATTGATAACCCACAAGCACACACACACCGCAGCTGCCTTCCCCCTCCTCTCCTTTCCTCCACGTGACTGGAGTTAACTGGCCACTTCATCTTCAACGGTCCCTTGAAATATGCATTAACTACTTATGTTAAAAAAGCTGGCCCAGCTTGTATTTAGCTGTGACATTCTGAATATGTTTCCCAGACCTGAAGAAAAGCTCCATGTATCTCGAAAGCTTGATCTTGTCTACACTACAGGTTACTTTGGTATAACGTCACTCAGGGGGTGTGAATAATCCACCCCCGAGCGACATCAGTTACACCGACCTAAGTGCTGGTGTGGACAGTGCTATGTCAGCGGGAGAGCTTCTACCACTCACATCGTTACCGCCCCTCGCTGAGGCAGGAGTCAGTAAGCCGACGGGAGAGCTCTTTCCTGTCGGCTTAGAGCATCACCACCACAAGCGCTATAGTGGTGCAGCTGCATTGGTAGGCACAAGACAAGTCATTGGCAGGCACAAGACAGAACAAACCATGGCCGTTATCTGTGCCAGGAGCAAACCCAGGACATTTGGCACCAGTCGCAGGCCACTGCCAGCTGACCTAAAGAGCTCTCTTAGCTACGAGTAGTGGGCTATTACACTTGCTGGGTCCGACCACTAGAGGGAGACATGATCACAGTAAGTAATTAACCAGACATGGCTGCACTCCGGGGATGGTTTGGGGAAGCCGTCCTGCTGGAGTAAGCACACAGGGACAACAGGAAACCATAACGGGGCAGCACATACAGGGATGCCACACACCTTTACTGCGGAACAAGAGAACAGCCCTATGCAGTCGTCCGGTAGCAGGATGGGTATGTTGAAAACAGGCCATTTACATAGGGTGGCTGGACTGTGCAGCTGATTCAGTCCCAGGAATAGTACCAGGCAGAGACGCACTGGTAGCCAGAGAATGCAGTGACCAAACAAAAACAGACTGGAAACTTCCCAGTTGTAATAATTCTCACTCATCTTTTCTCTCTCGGCTCCTTTCCTTCCTTTCCCCTCTCTCTTACTCTCCCTTCAGGCCTCCTCCCATCCCTTTGACACATATACCTCTCTTTCTTTCTGTCTCTTTCTCTCCTCCCACCTCTTCCTCTCTCTTCCCAACTCTCCATTACTATCAAAGAGAAATGTCTGAAGGGCCTGAGGCACTGGATAGTCCCTGTATTTCAATCCAACTTTGTGCAATCTTAAGTGAACAGCTTGGTTGCTTCTGCCTGTCAGAGAATTTAAATTGCAAATGAAATAGTGAAATGCCGCAGCCAAGGGTCTGTATCAGTGACTTTGGAGAGCACAGCCATTGCTTAGCAACCGGAGGGTGGGGGAGACCTTTATGCAGCAGTTACGTTCCATTTGCAGGACTCCACCTGACCCAGGAAGGTGGGGAAGAGGCAGATTGTAGAATGCGCCAGGGACTCAGTAAGGGGTGTCTGTGCGAGAGACATTCACACTGGCAGGCAAAGGATGCAATTTGCAGGAGCTCAATGGAGGGGAGCCCAGTGTCATGCCTCTGACAGTGGCCAATGCTAGATGCTTCAGGAGCAGGTATACAACTTCCCATAATGTACCTCACAGTGCAATACACTTCCATGCGGAGAAATTCCTTCCAGACTCCAGATGATGGTGAGCACCATAGAGCACGAGGACTGAAAGTTATAACTGGTGTAACTGCTGAATCTGTTCTTACCTTGTAAATGTTCTTAACATGCTAACCTAGGCAAGTTACTGGTCTCAATACAGAGGTAACTGAGTGAATTTCAATAGCCTGTAATATGCAGGAGGTCAGACTAGATGAGCTACTGGTCCTTTCTGGTCTTAAAAACTATGAATCTGTGAAAACTCACTTAGCTATTGCAACAACAACAAGCTCTTCTACACTGATTTTCATCCACAGCCCTCAAAGCACTTTGCAAAGGAAATAAAGTATCATTATTTTAGTGTATAATATAATGTCCTGCAGCAATGAGTTCCAAAGGTCTATTACATGTTGTACTTAAAACTAATGCCAGTATCTGCCTGTTTAACAATCAGACAGACCTGGAGGAAGGCATTTTCTCTCCCCGTTGTTCCAACACACAGGGTTAATGTACAGAGGTCTGACTTTCTTCCACTGTGTTGTGGGAATAGACAAGATCCAGAAGCAGAGCTCCATGACCCAGTGAACCTTGTGTATTGTCTTATAGATGGTGTATTTTCCCCATGTGCTTGTTAGACAAAATGCGCTGCACATATATGGAAAATCCGTGGTAAACTGTAGGTCACCAGCCACCTTGGATTGTGATCTTGGGAGGTCTCAGTCTAACGAGGGTAGACCTGGCACAGTATTTGGATGGCCACCAGCCAAGAGGTGGCGCTCTTCCCTTTGAGTCAGTAGTGAGTAATCAAAACCTCAGTGTGGCACTAAAGGCCACATTTCTGTCTCAGGGGTCAGGGCCGGCTCCAGGGGTTTTGCGGCCCCAAGCAGCCAAAAAAAAAAAAAAAAAAAAAGCCGTGATCTGCAGCAAGTTAGCGGGAGGTCCTTCGCTCCGAGTGGGAGTGAGGGACCCTCCGCCGAATTGCCACCGAATACCTGAAAGTGCCGCCTGGTTCCGGAGTTGCCGCCCCAAGCACCTGCTTGATAAGCTGGTGCCTGGAGCCGGCCCTGTCAGGTGTTTTCTCTCTGTCTGTACAAATGTGTCAGGGGAAACATTCCCTGCTCCAAAGAACTTACAGTCTAAGTAACTAGCAGAAAGGAAGTGGGAACTAACTAAGGCACAGAGCGACTTGTCTAGGATCACAGGAGAAGCCTGAGGTAGAGTCAGGGACTGAACACATTCCTCCTGAGTCACAGGACCATCTTTTCCCTCCGTTAAAGCGTTCGTTCAACTGTTCTTAAATGGATTGATGCCCAGGGATATGGCCATGGCCCATTCCTGGTGCCCAAGCTGCATTCTTCACTTCCTGGCTTACACTTTTGTGTGGCGTTACTGGCAGCTGTTAGCAGCTGATGAATCTCACCCCAGAGGTGGCCGCTTTTCACTAGTTCGGGAAGTGTTTCATATAAGTCGCTCACCTTCCTTAGAGGGGTTTTGACACCTAATTGATTGTTTGCAAAGAGATCTGCAACATTAACATTCAGATGAGTACTACAGACATGCAAAGTATTGTTCTTATTAAAGAAACATAGAATTTTACATAGGTGGTGGGTGGTGCCTTGGCTAATGTTATAGTCCTGCTAGCTTCTCGGCCCACCAGCAGACATTGGGTGGAGGCTGGGATGCAGCATCTGTCTGGGCTCAAGACCTGGGATGTCACACTTGAACTAGCTTCAACTTCTAGCCATTGGATTTTCTTATCCCTTTCCCTGCTAGATTGAAGAGCCCATTATCAAATATCTGCTCCCCATGTAGGTACTTATAGACTGTAATCATGTGATCTTTAAACTTTCTCTTTGTTAAGCTAAATAGAGTGAGCTCATTGAGTCTATCACTGTAAGGCAGGTTTTCTAACCCTTTAATCACTCTCATGGCTCTTCTCTGAACCCTCTCCAATTTATCAACATCCTTCTTGAATTGTGGACACCCGAACTGGACACCGGATTCCAACAGCAGACACACCAGTGCCAAATACAAAGATAAAATAACCTCTCTACTTCTACTCAAGATTTCCATGTCTCTGGATCACATTAGCCTTTTTGGCCACAGCATCTTACTGGGAATTCATGTTCAGCTGATTAGCCACCACATCCCCCAAATCTTTTTCAGTCACTGTTCCCTATGATAGCATTCCCCCATCATGTACGTATGGCCTATATTTTTTGTTCCTAGATGTATACATCTATATTTAGCTGAGACTATATTGTTTGCCTGTACACAACTTACCAAGCGATCCAGGTTACTATGTATCAGTGACTTGGCCTTTTTCATTATTTACCACTCCACCAATTTGTGTTGTCTGCAAATTTTATCAGTAACAATTCTGTGTTTTCTTCCAGGTCATTGATGAAAATGTTAAATAGCATAAAGCCAAGAACCAGTCCTTGCATGACCCTACTAGAAAGACATGTTCCATAATGATTCCCCACTTACAATTACATTTTGAGACTTATCAGTTAGCCAGTTTTTAATCGATTTAAATCCATGGATTTGATCTATTAAAATCCATATTAATTTTGTATCATTCTAGTTTTTTAATCAGAATGCTACGTGGTACCAAATCAAATGGCTTATAGAAGTCTATTACATCAAGACTATTACCTTTTTCAACCAAACTTGTAATCTCATGAAAAAAATTGCAAATTAGTTTGACAGGATCTATTTTCCATAAACTAATGTTGATTGGCATTAATTATATTACCGTCCTTTAGTTCTTTATTTATCTAGTCCCAAATCAGCCGCTTCATTATCTTGTCCAGGACTGATGTCAAACTCGCAGGCCTATAATTACCTGGGTCATCCTCTTCACCCTTTTTAAATATTGGCACAACATTATCCTTTTTTCTGTCTTCTGGAACTTCCCAGTATTCCAAGACTTACTGAAAAATCAACATTAACAGTCCAATTAGCTCATCAGCCAACTCTTTTAAAACTCTTTGATGAAAATTTTCTAGATGTGCTGATTTAAAAATGTCCAACTTTAATACCAGCTGTTTAACATCCTCCTGAGATACTAGTGGAATGGAAAGAATGTCTTCATTATGATATGATATGACCACATCATCTGTTTTCCCCCCAAATACAGAATAGCTTTATTGAATTTTTCTGCATTATTATTGATAGTTCTACCATTTCTAGCTAGTAACGGGCCAATACTATTGTTAGGATACTTTTTGTTCATAATATAATTTTAAAAAGCCTTCTTGATGTCCTTAACTCTGCAGGACATAGATTTTGCCTTGTGCCCCATTGCCTCCCTTATCAGTTTTCTACAATTCCTAACTTCCTATTTATAGTCTTTATCATCAACTTCCCCTTTCTTCCAGTTGTTTTATATGTATGATTTTTTCTAGCTGCTTTCTCTTCCCCCTCTAAACCAGGTCAGTTTTTAAAGCAGTGCAGCCTTCTTTCTTGTTTATGGGATTGTGGCTTTTGGAATATTTAGTAAAGTGTTCTTACACAATTCCCAATTATCATTCACATTTTTCTGATTAAATTCTTCCTTCCATCTGAAATGGCTCATAACTGCTTTCAGCTTTGTGAAACTTGCCCTTTTAAAGCATGAAGTATGTGTGTATATATATATATATATATATATATATATATATATATATATATATATAGAACTATATATATATATATATATATATATATATATATATATATATATATATATATATATATAACTGGTTTGGATTTTATTCTGTTTGCATATTATAAATGTGATTGAGTCATGATCACTTGTACATAAGCTACCATTAATTTTTTTGTTTGGGTCAGTGAGGCACCCTAGTCTTTGGCTGCTTTTCTGAATTAGGTGAGGCTCATGAGTAGAGATGATCCCCAACTGTAAAATTCTGATCCAGATTTTGAAACACCCCAAAGTGCGAGGGAGTTCAGAGCTGGGGCTTTGATACAACATGTTTCAGAAAGAGAGACAAACTATGGGGTTTGTTTCCAGAGACAGGGAGTGGGACAGGGAGTGGACAGCCAGCGACGTTTGTATCAAGGATTCTGGCTCACACCTGACTCCACATTCAGCTCTGCAAACCTGGGCTGTGTGGCCAATGAGCACAGCTATCTACAGAGTGCTGATGTGACAGTGCAGAGACAACCTCCTCAAAGACAAACAATGGGGAGCAAGGGGGAAAGGAGAGGAAGGGTGGACTGAGGTTGGAGGCACTAGACTGGGGCTTGGGAAACCCAGAGTCAATGCAACCTCCGCCACAGACTCCTTGTGTGACCCTGGGTAAGTCACTTATACCGGTATATCATCTCTCTCTCTCTCTCTTTCTGCCTCACTTCCTAATCTGTAAAATGGAGACACAGACACTTTCTTTCTCTGTCTTGTCTACTGAGATTCCAAGCTCCTTGTGCAGGGACTGCTTCTTACTGCGTCTCTGTACATTGCCTAGAACGGCAGCATCAGCTTAGTTGAGGTCTCTAGCTGCTCCTGTAGTACAAATGGATAATGGAAAAGCAGCTGACCCAACTTTTTCAGCTTTCAAAAGGTTCATTTTTGGGAGCTCCAAAAAGCCTATTAAAAGGTTCCATTCTGTTCAAGATCTTAGGACTGACAGTATCACGCCAGGACAAGGAGGTCTTCTCCCGCTCAGTGCCCGCTGGTGCTGACAGAGAGCAAGCCAATGAAAGCTGCAGCCTCTGAGAGGAGGATCTAGGCCCAGAGAACCCTTCCCCAAAGTTTCATGCTCTCTCTGGTAGTTTCTGTCTTGATTCACTGAAGGACGCATGGGAGAATTCATTCTGACAGAGTCTCCTGCAGCAGCACTCTGCAGCTTTCTGTCTCTGTCGCAGCTCCTCCCGCATCCCCCACATTCACAGCCCTCACACTGAATGAAAATCTCTCTCCCTCCAAGGGACTTTGAGAACTGGGCAAATTTCCTCTCCAGTCAGTGTTGACACTTACAGTGATCGGGGGCGGGAGGGCAGTCGTTTCACATGTTCCAGATAAAGAAGGGTGCTGAGCACCTGAACTCCAAATACAGTGACCAGACAGCAAGTGTGAAAAATCGGGATGGGTGTGTGTGTGTGTGGGGGGGTGGTAATAGGAGCCCATATAACCCTCCCCCACCCCCAAATATCGGGACTGTCCCTATAAAATTGGGACATCTGGTCACCCTAATTCCAAAACAGCTTTACAAACAGAGAAATCACTTCACCCCCCTCTCTGGGGCGGAGCAAGCAGCCCCTTAAGAGCAGAGACAACCCAGGTCTCCCAAGCCCTAATTTCTGTCTCTCTGCAGATTTAGCTAAATGTAAAGATCCTCTGGTACATTTTCACAAAGGTAATTTGGAAGTGTGTTCGTCCAGGGTAAATTGCACTCTGCTTCCTTCATTTCTCGCTGCAGTTCCAATATTAGGCTCTTTAACAAGGAGGCATTTATAGAGCACTTTGAACATGAAAAGCAATATCCAGGTTATCTCTCTGATGGTTTGATACTGCTGCCCATCACTGTTGTAGTTGAACCCTCTATATTATCATAGAATATCAGGGTTGGAAGGGACCTCAGGAGGTCATCTAGTCCAACCCCCTGCTCAAAGCAGGACCAATCCCCAACTAAATCCCCAAATTACCCCCTCCAGGATTGAACTCACAATGCTAGGTTTAGCTCAAACCACTGAGCTATCCCTCCCTCCATATATGTGTATATATATATATCTATATATATATATCAATCTATTGATTGATTTCCCCTTCTGAGCTATTATGGGGCACTGGCGGGCACGGTTAAGCTGTTGCCATGCTGTGCCACAGAGATGGGCGCTGCAGAGAAGCACAGGCCAATAGATACATAGTGATGGTGGTGCATTGACCATGGCCTCCAATATGTCATTCCGTGCAACAAAATCCTCCAGTGTTAGACATCAAATTGTCCTGATTGGATATCTTTTTCACCATGTGACATGGTTTGGCCTGTTGGTATGGATACTGCACCAGGCACTTCTGCCCTGATTAGGCTCTGTGGCCCGTGCAGCCCCAAAGGGGAGCTTACCAAGGGGGAGGCTGAGCTTAACGGAGAACCAAACCAGGTAGGCAGTGATGGTGAGGGAAAGGTGGGCACATCCACCCTCACGTGGGGTATAGCTACTTTCACATAAGAATGCAGAAAACTCTTCCCTCAGCTCTCCAGCCTGTAAAATAGGCCCCTTCTTACTGACTCCGCTGTTGTCCCTGACCCCTGGGTCTCAACAAACAGATGCTGAGATCCCAGCAATATGCCTGTTACCTCCCAGATTGGCACCTGCCAGGTCCAGAGAACTGGTGTTCCCCTCCTCACCCTCCTCACCAAGGCATCATGTGGTGTTTCAGGGCTGTCCAGAAGCAGTTCTGGCTTCATGGCTGGAGTTCCAAGGATTCCACCCAATTCATTGTAAAAAGGGCTTGTTTTCAGCCACAAGGCAGACCTGCCGTTATTGTCCTGGGTCCTGAGACAGCAGATGCAGCCGTCAGTCCCTTTATCTCACAGTTCTGAGCAATGACCACCTTGGCCAGTCACCTGATCCTATACTAAAGTATGTGTCCACTAGCCCTGGATCTCCTTGTCGCCCCAGAGATCCAGCAGTTCCTGTACAGTGGCTTTAGGCCAGTGGGCAGCATGTTTGTGGGATGAATTCTTCTGCGACAGGCTTGCAATAGAATCAGATGATGTGAAAGCTGAAGGAGGAAGAGTCGATCACTGTGAAAAGACCAGGCCATTCTGCTCCATGGTGTGCACAGCGCTGGTCGCACAGGCAAGCGGCTTCCACTCAGCATGACCGCGGGGGAATGGAGAGCAGAGAGCACACCTGGCAGACCACTTAAGCAGTGACCAGAGAACTTTGGGATGGCAGTGGGAGAAGTATTTGCACCACTGGGGTTATCAGATCAGCAGTCCCCATTCACAGGGGCACGGCCCGAGTGGAAACTAGAACGGTGGAGGACATCATGGTTAGTCTTGCCTGAAACATGTCTAAACCCAACCACCACATATATACTGTTAGAAGCACTTTTCTGTGGGGACACAAGGGGTGAATCCTGGCTCCTCTGAAGTTAACAGGAGTTTTGCCATTGACTTCATTGGGGCCAGGATTTCACTCAAGGTGCATTACAGTGGCAGAATCCAGTAGAAAAGGCCAGTCTCCCTTTCTGCAAAACAGGCAGAGGAGTGTCCTCAGAGGGGTGTCGGGAAACACAGCTAATTACTGTGCATAAAGCACTTTGGGATCCTTGGATGAAAGATGCTGGAGTTGTGCAAAGCATCCTCATCATTAAACTCCTTAGCCACGGTAATTCTACACGGTCATCACTTATGTGAAAGTGTTTTATTTGAGGGAGAATAATCATCGCTTGCCGCCAACACATGCAATCCAATTACACTGTGAACGAAAGGCCGTTTTAAAGCCTTTCTCACTTCCCGGCTTCATCATCTTCAGCCGAGAAGCCGTGTTTTCCTCTTTTCCTTTGCTATTAGGTATTTGCTTCCTTTTCTCCTTCCCCTTAACTCAGTAAAGTGACCATTACAAAGACAAAAGCATTGGCTGCATGCCCAAATCCTCCCTGACTCCCCCAAGAAGTAGAGAGGACCCTGTCAGCACCTGCTTTGGTTTAATTAGCAGCAACACTTTGCACTGGGAGCGAAGAGACCACGGCATTGAATTGATGAACAATAGCATCACTTTGGAGAATTTGTGTCTTGCCTCTTTCCTCCTTTTCAAAAATATTTTTGCTTTGAGCAGTAGATCTTATTCCTTTAACAGGTCTAACTCTTTCACAGCATCCTTCAGTGCAAGAATTATTCTTTAGTCATTAAGGACGTTCTTTTTTTCTCTCTCTCAAAGTTGCAACAAAAAGGCACTAGTCTCATCTCCTGGTCTTTGTCCCTTTAAGGCCAGGTGTGCTTTGGGAAATTGATCACGGTCTGAAAGTATTTTCCGCAATTGGGTTTATTCGTACATTCATAGATTCTATGGCCAGAAGGGTCCACTGTGATCATATAGTTTGACTCCTATATAACACAGGCCATAGAACTTCCCAAAAATAATTCCGGCTTATGACTGGTAAGCAGCATGGCTACCAGTCAGTCTGGATGGGGCTTATAACTGGGGGTCAGACTGGACAAAGTAAGTGTTGGTATTCTCCTAAGGCCCACCCACAACTCAAGCTCCAGCAATATATGACACTAAACTTAGAGCTGCGTGGGAAACAGCTTTCCCCTCCCTTGGGAGTTTTTGGGTTGTCAGCAGTTTTTCCTGTCACAAATTGGGAAAAATTTATAATAAATAAATAAATAAATAAATAAATAAAAATCTTGAAAATTTTCTCAAACTGATATTAAAAAAACAAACATTTTTTTTACCAGATCAATTGAAATGTTTCATTTTGAAGTGCTTTGTTTTCAAACATTTTTTTTAAAACCTGTTTTTTAATATAAATTAAAATGTTGAAACAAAGCCATTCTGAACCCAAAACCAAAACTTTTCATTTTGAAAACATGAAAAGGGGACATTTAGACAATTAAAAAAAATTGAAAAAAAATAGATTCGGGATTCATTGCTACAGGCCCTTTCCTGCAATAGTTTTGGTTTCACCAAATCATCATTTTCTGATGAAAAATGTTTTCTTAGAAAATTCCCAAACAGCTTTAGCCAAAATGAAAGGACACTGACAGTGACTACGTCAGAGGCAGTATGGCCCAGTGGATAGGGAACTGGACTCTTCTAGGTAAGGTCTGTTCTTCACTATGTGTTTGTGCAACATCCTGATATTGGTGAGGCCTCTAGGTATCCCTACCCTACAAATAAATAATATCTGCATCATATGATTGTCCCTCTTCTTTCTTATAGGACTTGGTCAGCCATGTAACATTTAACAATGTTGCGGCTTAGATAGTCATCCTGGGATTCAGAGTTAACACCACACTGTGCTGAATAGCGGCTCGTCAGCGGATTACCCTTACTGGCCGCATGTGGCCTGCTGACTGCAGGTTGCCCACCACTAGCCCAGAATCTTTCACAGGCGCTTATTTTCACAGGCAGCTAGTTTTCTATCTAACCTTTGAATAGATCTCCAGCTCTCGCAGCCGTGTGTTAGCACTGAGATAGCGTCTGAGTTGAAAATTTTGTTTTGTTTTGGGACTGTGGGTCTGTGATATCCATACTTTGCTGAGTTTAGTGAATGCTCTGGATGCCTTTCCTAGTCTTGATGTCACTTCTTGAGGTCTCCATTGGCTAGTATGGCGCTGCCCAGGTAAATGAACTGTTCAACTCTCTTGACGTTTTTGCCTTCTAATATGCTGTTACTGCTTGATGTCTGAGTTTCAAGCATGTTTGCTTTGGCATAACTGTAAAAATTACACAGAGGAAATCTAACCAATGAATGCCCAACCCGAAGCAGAGTTTTTGCCTTGAAAAGAGAGAGATGTTAGGGCCTCCATGAAGTCATCTAGGGACTTTGCCATTCATGGGCGGCAGGTATCATAGTCCGGGGGAGGCTGTGCCTCCCCAAACAGCCTGGCATGGTCCTGCCCACAATCTGCCTCCAGGCCCCCTTCTGCAGTTCCCACTCTTCCCTGGCCCAGGCTGGCTGGGGCTGGGGCGGGCTGGCCTGCCACCAGGACTCAGGTCAGCTGGCACCGGGCCACACTGTCCAACCAGCACCTGGGGCCATGGGACTGTGCTGCCCGGCGCTTGGGACGCTGGGACTGTGCCGCCCGGCGCTCCGGGGCTGGGGACGCTGGGACCGTGCCACCCGGCGCTCCGGGGCTGGGGACGCTGGGACCGGGCCGCCCGGCGCTCCGGGGCTGGGGACGCTGGGACCGTGCCACCCGGCGCTCCGGGGCTGGGGACGCTGGGACCGTGCCGCCTGGCGCTCCGGGGCTGGGGATGCTGGGACCGTGCCACCCGGCGCTCCGGGGCTGGGGACGCTGGGACCGTGCCACCCGGCGCTCCGGGGCTGGGGACGCTGGGACCGTGCCGCCCGGCGCTCCGGGGCTGGGGACGCTGGGACCGTGCCGCCCGGCGCTCCGGGGCTGGGGAAGCTGGGACCGTGTCGCCCGGCGCTCTGGGGCTGGGGATGCTGGGACCGTGCCGCCCGGCGCTCCGGGGCTGGGGACGCTGGGACCGTGCCGCCCGGCGCTCCGGGGCTGGGGACGCTGGGACCGTGCCGCCCGGCTCTCCAGGGCTGGGGGTGCTCAGGTGGTCCAGGGCTGGGGACCGCAGTGGGGGTGCTCTGGGCTCCTGGGCGGGGGGGAAGAAGGGGAAGGGGAAAGGCAGGGCCTCAAGCAGAAGGGGAGGGGCCAGGGCCTCCCCCGGTGGCCGGTTGAAGGGTTAAAATCCATGTGCATTTTATATAACAACCACTCCATTGGTATATGGATTGTGCCAGCTCTTTCTCAGAACCAAAATCCAGAGTTTGGTCTGGAGACCAGAGGCCTAGCAAATAGTGATTAGCTAAGAGAAAGCTGGGGTAAACAGATAATCTTGTTTTGCTAAAATAGGCCTGGTCAGCAAATTGCCAGGTGTTGGAGCTAAGAACTAAATAATTGTGTCTTATTCAGAGTTGCAAATTGAACAAAGGATCCCTGTTCCTATTGTGTCAATCTCTTCTGTAGGGAACGTTCTTCCCACAGATCCAACCTTGAGTTTATGAAAAGTTGGCACATGTCAGTATAAGATATGGCATCCTCCCACCTCCCTTCCCAGGGACCAATGCCCTGCCTTAAAACATAAAGGGGACAATCTTTATTGCCATATACTTTCACTGTTTCTTTGCTTTAACCCCTAGGAATGTACCTGTTGGACAATCAAAGGAGTTGCTCCATTCCTATGGACCCCAAATCAGAATTCAACATATATATTTTATACTAATAACATTTTATCAAAGAATTAAGTAAATGTTAACTTGCTAACTTGAGACCATGGGCGGAGACATTATGTAACCTTTTAACCATTGGCTAATGTGCTATCTTGTCTTGCTGCAAAACTCTCCCGGGGTGTGGAACTGCCTACCCCATCACTTTCCCCCGCCCATGGAAAATCTATATATTCTATTGTAATCAATTGATTGACAGCATCTCTGAGCCTAATAAGCCAGGTGACACTCCGCCAGCGCTGTGTGTAATAAACTCCTAGGCTTGGCCTCTCCATGGTGTGGATTTATGTCCTTCACCAGCTCACCGGCCGCCTGTGCTGCTATTGCCATTGATTATAAGTGTAAGGTGCTCAGATAGCACAGTGGCGGGTGGCAGTATAAGACCCTGGGATAGATAGATGAGTACTGAATGCATTGATCCCACATACTGCGCCCGTCAGTTCTACTGCTGTCCAGGGCATGGTTGTGGGGGGCGGGGGTTGTTTTTCTTTTTTTAAAAAGGGGGAAAGCTCTGGGAACGCGTATGTAAAAACCATATTAAAAGAGCACAAATGAAGACCACAAGCAGCATGGGACTGTGCATGCAGAGCAGGAAGACCTGGATTCTGCTCCTCTTATCGTCTCTAGGGCCCGAATTTTCAGCTTGCTGACAGCTGTGAAGTCCTAGGTGGGCATGGAATCGTTCCAATCCTTACCTCGCTACATGCCGGGGTGCTGTGCGGCTTAATTAGTTAATGCCTGTACAGCACTTTGAAGATGAAGAGTGCTAAGTACTATTATTATTAGAGACCATTTATGTGCACACAGATTGGAAGAGATAATTGTTACCTTTCATTTCTTCTCCTTCTGTTACAGAGAATGGGAACTGGTTTCCCTGGGGAAAGGAAACGAAGGGTGGGATTTGATGCAAGCAGAGGAAGATCTATCCGCTGTATCTGAGGATGATGATGAAGAGAAAGGGGAGGAAAAGTGGGAGAGGAGCCCTGATATGGCAATTCTGTATTGTAAGAACTCAGCAAGGATGGCAGCTTCTGGGGATGAGAAGTGACTGAGTTACTGAATGGGGATCAGTTGGTATAAGTTACCAAGTGGGACACTTAAATACCCATTAGGAAAATGAAGAGAGAATTTACTTGTAACCTAGTGCCTTGAATTAATGTACACCTGTCAGGATGGCCTAGGTATACGCCATCCTGACCCAGCACGGGGAATAGACTAGATGGTCTTCGGAGGGCCAATCCCGCACCCTGGCATAGGGTTAGACCCTGGCTGTCCCTTCTAGCCCTATGACCCCAGAGTGGAGCTGCTGAATTTTTTCAGACAAATAGTTTAATTTGCTGAAAAATACAGTTTCAGTCGACCCAAAACTAGTTGTGAATTTGACACTTATTCACCGAATAGACTCGGCCAAAAACAAGTTGGGAGATTTAGATGCAAAACGTGGAGCTGGGTGTGGGAGGAGTCCCACCTCATAACTTTTAGCCCAGCGGTTAGGTCCCTCACATGGAGTATGGAAAACCCAGGTTCAAGTCCTTGCTCCATTTCAGGTACAGGGGGAACTGAACCTGAGTCTGCTATATCTAGGGTGACCAGATGTCCTGGTTTTATAGGGACAGTCCTGTTTTTTGGGACTTTTACTTATATAGGCGCCTATTACTCCCCAACCCCTGTCCCGTTTTTTTCATAGTTGCTATCCAGTCACCCTAGCTATATCCCAAGTGATTGTTCTAACCACTGGACTAAAAGGTATAGGGTGGTCTTCGGCTCTTCCTCTCCCAGCCCTTTATTTCCTTTGCTGTTAAGTGAAATAGAGCCCAGACATGAAATGGTTCGTTTCAGCTCGAAGGAAGCAGATTTGGTGCAGGTTGGACCAATTTTTTTTTTCAATTTTTCAGAACTGCCAGGCACGTGAGAAATCCGTTATTTGCCCAGCTCTCGTATAAAGTTAATTTAGTAATAGGAAAGTCAGGAAATGCACCCAGGATGAGGGACGTTTCCTAACATATACTTCACAGCAGCTCCTTGAGAGACAATGCAAGAGCCATTTTCCTTGATGCTCTGACTTGACCCCCCGGGCAGCTCGCCATGGGCAGATGGTGCAAACATGTGAGCAGAGAGAGCAAAGAACTTTGGTTGGATTTAAACATAGTCCCTCAAGGACAGGGAGGAGAGAGCTAAGGGGAGCAGCCCCAGCCCCCGGAGGTTAGGGCTGCACGGGGGTAAGATAGGCCTGCTTAGGTAGCTAGTTAAAATAGACGTGCATATAGACCTTTCATTGCTTTAAAATCCTTTTTCTCTTACACTGTGCTTTGTTCCTAGCATAGGCACCAACTCTGTGAGTGCTACAGTGCTCCACAGAAAAAAAATTGTGGGTGCTCAGCACCCACCAGCCACAGCTCTTCAGCAGGGTGCTGCCGATCAGCTGTTTGACAGCTGGGGGATGGGTTTGGGGGAGGGTAGAGAGCAGCGAGCAGTGCACGGGGGACTCAAGGAGGGGGAGGAGTGGGGAGAGAAAGAGGCTGGGGGAGGGCATAACATAAGAACGGCCATACTGGGTCAGACCAAAGGTCCATCCAGCCCAGTATCCTGTCTATTGACAGTGGCCAATGCCAGGTGTCCCAGAGGGAGTTAACCTAACAGGTAATGATCAAGTGATCTCTCTCCTGCCATCCATCTCCACCCTCTGACAAACACAGGCTAGGGACACCATTCCTTACCCATCCTGGCTAATAGCCATTAATGGACTTAGCCTCTATGAATTTATCTAGTTCTCTTTTAAACCCTGTTATAGTCCTAGCCTTCACAACCTCCTCAGGCAAGGAGTTCCACAGGTTGACTGTGCGCTGTGTGAAGAAGAACTTCCTTTTATTTGTTTTAAACCTGCTGCCCATTAATTTCATTTGGTGGCCCCTAGTTCTTGTATTATGGGAATAAGTAAATAACTTTTCCTTATCTACTTTCTCCACATCACTCATGATTTTGTATACCTCTATCATATCCCCCCTTAGTCTCCTCTTTTCCACGCTGAAAAGTCCTAGCCTCTTTACTCAGTGGGCCACCAGGAAGTTACCCAGGGACTACAGTTCACAGGCATTTATTATTTCTATTGCAATAGCACAAAAGGACTCTAAACAGGCTCCATGGCACTATAATTATTTATTAGTATTACTGGTATAGAGCCAAGGGGCTCCAGACTAGATCAGGGCCCCATTACGCTAGGTACTGTACAAGCAAATAACCACACGCCCCGAAGAACTCACAGTTTAGGATTTAGACTATATGCAACAGATGAATGGACAGACATCAGTTCGGCCACTGGTGGGCCAGGACTGCTGCCTGTCATGCTGAGCAATATTGTCTCCTTGTCCTCCCCCATCTGTATCCATCCATTGGCACTTGTCTTGAATTGACTTGAGGGACCAACTATCTTTTGTTCTGGGTTTAGAACCATCCATACAATTTCAAGCTAGAAGGGACCACCAGATAATATAGTCTGACTTCCTGTATCTCACTAGCCACCAACAAGCCCCAGCACCATGGAGTCCTGGTCCTTGACTAGGGTTCCTACGCACTATGGTAATACGAATAATAATAATAATAATAACCTGGGTGGGACAGGAGAAAGAGGACAAGTTAGCAGTAGAAATAATTAAAGAGCCACTGCCCCATTCAGTGGGTTAGATGTGTGAAGCTCAATCATTCTAGTCTGTGTGAGCCATTTTTTGTCAGCCCACATGGGTGCTCCCTGCCCACTTCCTCATCTCTCGCCTTGAGTTTCAGGTTCAGAATCAATCCCACAGCAACACTCATTTCAACTGGCCACGTTTCAACACAACTATCAGTGCCAAACCATAAACTGGCCTGGCCTGGCTTGAAAATCACTCTTGGTGCAAGAGGGTACTGTGTCCAGTTTTGGGCCCCACATTAGAAGAAGGATGTGGAAAAATTGGAAAGAGTCCAGCGGAAGGCAACAAAAATGATTAGGGGGCTGGAGCACATGACTTATGAGGAGAGGCTGAGGGAACTGGGATTGTTTAGTCTGCAGAAGAGAAGAATGAGGGGGGATTTGATAGCTGCTTTCAACTACCTGAAATGGGGTTCCAAAGACATAAGAACATAAGAAAGGCCATACCGGGTCAGACCAAAGGTCCATCTAGCCCAGTATCTGTCTACCGACAGTGGCCAATGCCAGGTGCCCCAGAGTGAGTGAACCTAACAGGCAATGATCAAGTGATCTCTCTCCTGCCATCCATCTCCATCCTCTGACAAACAGAGGCTAGGGACACCATTCTTACCCATCCTGGCTAATAGCCATTTATGGACTTAGCCACCATGAATTTATCCAGTTCCCTTTTAAACATTGTAATAGTCCTAGCCTTCACAACCTCCTCAGGTAAGGAGTTCCACAAGTTGACTGTGCGCTGCATGAAGAAGAACTTCCTTTTATTTGTTTTAAACCTGCTGCCTATTAATTTCATTTGGTGACCCCTAGTTCTTGTATTATGGGAATAAGTAAATAACTTTTCCTTATCCACTTTCTCAACATCACTCATGATTTTATATACCTCTATCATATCCCCGCTTAATCTCCTCTTTTCCAAGCTGAAGAGTCCTAGCCTCTTTAATCTTTCCTCGTATGGGACCCTCTCCAAACCCCTAATCATTTTAGTTGCCTTTTTCTGAACCTTTTCTAGTGCTAGAATATCTTTTTTGAGGTGAGGAGACCACATCTGTACACAGTATTCGAGATGTGGGCGTACCATGGATTTATATAAGGGCAATAATATATTCTCAGTCTTATTCTCTATCCCCTTTTTAATGATTCCTAACATCCTGTTTGCTTTTTTGACCGCCTCTGCACACTGCATGGACATCTTCAGAGAACTATCCATGATGACTCCAAGATCTTTTTCCTGACTCGTTGTAGCTAAATTAGCCCCCATCATATTGTATGTATAGTTGGGGTTATTTTTTCCCATGTGCATTACTTTACATTTATCCACATTAAATTTCATTTGCCATTTTGTTGCCCAATCACTTATTTTTGTGAGATCTTTTTGAAGTTCTTCACAATCTGCTTTGGTCTTAACTATCTTGAGTAGTTTAGTATCATCTGCAAACTTTGCCACCTCACTGTTTACCCCTTTCTCCAGATCATTTATGAATAAATTGAATAGGATTGGTCCTAGGACTAACCCTTGGAGAACACCACTAGTTACCCCTCTCCATTCTGAGAATTTACCATTAATTCCTACCCTTTGTTCCCTGTCTTTTAACCAGTTCTCAATCCATGAAAGGACCTTCCCTTTTATCCCATGACAGCTTAATTTACGTAAGAACCTTTGGTGAGGGACCTTGTCAAAGGCTTTCTGGAAATCTAAGTACACTATGTCCACCGGATCCCCCTTGTCCGCATGTTTGTTGACCCCTTCAAAGAACTCTAATAGATTAGTAAGACACGATTTCCCTTTACAGAAACTATGTTGACTATTGCTCAACAGTTTATGTTTTTCTCTGTGTCTGACAATTTTATTTTTAACTATTGTTTCGACTAATTTGCCCGGTACCGATGTTAGACTTACCGGTCTGTAATTGCCGGGATCACCTCTAGAGCCCTTTTTAAATATTGGCGTTACATTAGCTAACTTCCAGTCATTGGGTACCGAAGCCGATTTAAAGGACAGGTTACAAACCTTAGTTAATAGTTCTGCAACTTCACATTTGAGTTCTTTCAGAACTCTTGGGTGAATGCCATCTGGTCCCGGTGACTTGTTAATGTTGAGTTTATCAATTAATTCCAAAACCTCCTCTAGTGACACTTCAATCTGTGACAGTTCCTCAGATTTGTCACCTACAAAAGCCAGTTTAGACGATGGATCTAGACTGTTCTCAGTGGTAGCAGATGACAGAACAAGGATTAATGGACTCAAGTTGCAGTGGGGGAGGTTTAGGTTGGATATTAGGAAAAACTTTTTCACTAGGAGGGTGGCGAAGCACTGGAATGGGTTACCTAGGGAGGTGGTGGAATCTCCTTCCTTAGAGGTTTTTAAGGCCTGGCTTGACAAAGCCTTGGCTGGGATGATTTAGTTGGGGTTGGTCCTGCTTTGGGCAGGGGGTTGGACTAGATGACTTCCTGAGGTCCCTTCTAACCCTGATATTCTATGATTCTATGATCCATTCACTGCAGACAACATACTCAGGATATAAACTGCACGCACACTGCAAAGCTGGAACTATAAACCTGTCCTGTCAAGCTCCAGAAACGCAGGTGCATAGCATTTGAACTGAATGAGAACTGCATTTAGACTGTAAGCTCTTTGTGGCAGGTGGCCATGTCTTTACTTGCTTACATTCTGGATTGCTCACAAGTAATAAATACTATAACGAATAATTTGGGGACTATGGTGGAGGAAATCTCAATTCTTCATAGAGTTTCAGCCCATTTGTTCCACTGGGGGATCCAGGAATTTCCACGTGCCCCACCTCTGCTGTGAAATAGCAAATGCCCTGAATCTTGGGAGATCAGTGGAGGCCAGAATCCTCTCCCTCCATACTGGATCACTGTCCTTGGTTACCTTCTCCTCCCACTGTTTTTAAGGGGCTTCACTGGCAGGGCTTCTGCAGCTGAGAGCTGTCCCAGACACACCTCTTGGAGGAGGTGGTTGGCTGCAGGAAGATGAGGCAGTCTGGGATGGTCTTATCTCCCTCAATAAGTCTCCACATGGAGTAGGGAGACTATGCACATTCTCTCCTAGCATCACCCTCAGCCCACCCACTCTTACCCTAGTCCCATCCATCTCCAACCCCGTTCCCCATCAGTGAATCCACCTGGAACTGCTGAAAGTGTCCTGTGGGCTACTGAGGAAAGCAGGAGCATTACCATGGAAGCAGGTAACCTGGGCAGGGGAATCTACACACAGTTCATGGGGATACATTCATGTCCCAGAGTAGTAGATTCCTTATCTTCTCTCCAGGCAACCACTAGAACCCACCTCCATACTCTCTCACACACAAAGCCAGTATGTTACATGGACCTCAGTGGAAACTAGGCCCAGGGCCCCTTTGAAATTCTGCCCCTGACTCCCTCAGAACTTGGCCTTAGTCTCTGTGAAACTCCGTCCCAAGGATCACCCCAAAACTCAGACTCATTTGAACCCTAGCCACAGACTAGGCCTCAGGATTTCCCAGTACTTGCCCCTTGCCTCTCACTGTAACTTCACCTGAGAGTCATTGACGACTGGGCCTTAGATTGATTCAGAAATTGGCCCTGGTCTTTCCATATAACTTTGCCCCAGGCTGGCTCAAGACTAGGCCTTAGGCTCACTTAGAACTTGACCAAAGCCTCTTTTTGAAACTCTGGGCCAGACTTGCTCAATACCAGGCCCCGAGTTGATGCAGAAGTTCTCAGCTGTTAGCATACTTCCCAGGAAGCCGAGCCCAAGTTTTGCCGTTTGCTAAAAGTTCCCGCACCCGGAAAGCTTTGCATGGCTTTGGGTTTCAAAACGAAAGCGTCACACTGCTTTATTATTTCACAGCCTCTTTACATTCTGATTGAAGGCTGCAAGCCTAGGATTCAAGCTGGCGTCAGGATTACTCCTCCACCTGTCAGGAAAACTCAGTCTGAAAAGAACGATTAACACTTCCGTAATGTGCCAGGGGACAGACTGATCTGCATGTTGGCCAAAGGCAACTAATGACTGCTGTTTACCTTGATGTGGATGTGCTAATGTGTGGGCAACCGTGATAGCACAGTGTATCGTTAGCTTTATATCTCAGCAGGGAGCACTGGCGTGTCTTTCCTTTTCTGATTTCATACCTCCCCCAGGAGTAGGAGGAGCAGCAGCACATGCCAGTGTTAGAATCCCAAGTTCTGATTCCCACCTAGCAGATACTGCAAGCATCAGTGACAAAAGCTATAAAGTCCAAGGTGGACCACCACCACTGGCCTCTCTATCATGGGCTGAAACAAAAGTACCCCAGCTTTGGGAAGTTCAGACCCAGTTCAGAACTCGGCAGCTTTTGCCCATCTTTCATGCCCGGGCTCACTTGGGTTCCAAAACACAGCAGGCAGCTCCCACGGAGTCCCACCTATCGCCAGTATTTCCACGACTAAACATCTAACACTGTCCTTTCTGGGAAGCTAATCAAGCTTCCATTCAGCTCCAAAGACATAAGGGGTTCTTCTCAAACTTTTTTTGCTGGGAACCCCTTTGAAAATATTTCAGGCTGTGACACCCCTACCCCCATACCATGCCACTCTGACATCTGCATTGCCTTCAGAGCTGGGTGACCAGCCAGCAGCCGCCGCTCACACGAATCGCTGCAATAGTCTTGTGACCTCCTTTTAAGTCAGGACCCCCAGTTTGAGAAATGCTGGATTAATTAGACTGGATCAGAATAGTGGTCCATATATCCTGGTATCCTAATTCATGCTGTAGTGTCAGGGGTAAGGCCCTCAGCTGCGCTGCTCCGTATTTCTGATGTCCTAAGCCAGCTAAGCTGCCTGATGGACCGCCCTGCCTGAGGAAGCCAGCAGGCCAGTTCTTAAACCTAGCAGCAGCAGCTCACTGACTGCTCAACGCACACCCCCCCACAGACTCTCTGCTTCCCGATACTCATCTCTCCAAGCCCTGCTCCTGCTTTGCCCCTCCACCGCTCCAGCCCAGATCCTGCCCTGCACCCAGCCTTGTTCCCATCCAGTTCCAGCCTTGCTCCTGCCTTCCCTGACTCCTGGTGATCCAGTTCCAACCCTCAGCTCTGACTCCTGACCCCGACACTGCCTCAACCCTTGGCTCTGGCATTTGGCCTCTGACCCCTAGGCCTGACTCCCACTCTGACCACTAGGCCTGATTGCCTATGATCCAGCCTTCTGACACATATAAGATCATACCACTCAGTCATCTAGGTCAGTGGTTCTCAACTGGGGGTACACAGAGATCTTCCAGGGGGTTCCTCAACTCTGAGCTAGATATTTGCCTAGTGTTACAACAGGCTACATAAAAAGCACTAGTAAAGTCAGTACAAACTAAAACTTCATACAGACAGTGACTTGTTTATACTTCTGTATACACTGAAATGTAAGTACAATATTTATATTCCAATTGATTTATTTTATAATTATATGGTAAAAATGAGACAGTGAGCAATTTTTCAGTAAGAGAGTGCGCTGTGACACTTTGGTATTTTTATGTCTGAGTTTGTAAGCAAGTAGTTTTTGAGTGAGGTGTAACTTGCGGGTACGCAGGACAAATCAGACTCCTGAAAGGGATACAGTAGTCTGGAAAGGTTGCGGGCCACTGATCTGGGTCAGTTTCCTGATTCCTGCAATACCAGTTTAAAGCACTGGCCCATCTATATTGATATCCTGCTTTCCACCATACTGCACCCAACCCTTGGTCCATCTGTTTTAGTACCTCATCCCCTCTCATAGCAGATCAGATCAGTGGATGATCTATTCCAGGGGTAGGCAACCTATGGCACGTGTGCCGAAGGCGGCACGCAAGCTGATTGTCAGTGGCACTCGCACTGCCAGGTCCTGGCCACCGGTCCGGGGGACTTTGCATTTTAATTTAATTTTAAATGAAGCTTCTTAAACATTTTAAAAATCTTATTTACTTTACATACAACACTAGTTTAGTTATATATTATAGACTTATAGAAAGAGACCTTCAAAAAATGTTAACATGTATTACTGGCACGCGAAACCTTAAATCAGAGTGAATAAATGAAGACTCAGCACACCACTGCTGAAAGGTTGCCGACCCCTCATCTATTCTGATAGCTGTCATCCTGCCATAATGGATCAGGTGACTTGTTCATCTAATGCAGTGTCTGTCTCCATTGACTGGATCAGTTCAATGGTCCATCTAGCATGGCATCCTGCCTCAGGTATTGGCCACTACCTGAAGCTTCAAAGACAGAGGATGCACCCACAATGCACCTGGCCAGTCAGGCATTGCTATACACCTAGGAGTGGAATCTGTTCCTGATTGTGCATGGGAGCCTGAGATTCAATTATTCTTATCATAGGATGCTGCCTTATCTCTTCTGACCTTTTCAGTCACTATTAGTCCCCCACTAGAACTGTCCAAAGCTTTATGGAAGCCAATGAGCCATAAGGAAAATGTTGATAAGTAAAGATGAAATTTTACAACACCCATTGGAGATAGAAAGATAGACAGATAGATAGATACTATTCTGGAAAATTCATAAGCCGTTCCTCCTTTCCCCATCCCTTTTTTAAATTACACCCGTTGCTTCAGTGAAATTTATTACAATGGAAGAAATAATGATGTTTTAAAGGTATTTTTTTATTTCTAAGCAGAGGTGTGGGGGCTTCCCCGGTAACAAATGGATGAAGATGTGAAAGCTTATTGGATTGCCACGTTGGATACATTATCCCCCAGGGCTCTGAATGAAGAATTAGACCACGGAGATCTTATTTGACATTAGATGTTTCAATTTCTCCAAGAACATTAGGCATGTTGGAGTCAGCGCTGGATTCAATAATAAACATCTGAATTGACCCCCCCCTTCCTTTCCCCCCTTTGCCCCCTAGCATTTTAAGTTAGAGACACGTTATTAAGATTTATTTTACATTTTTATTATTACACTCACAAGAAGAGAGATCATATTTGCATAATTCATTTTTATACAACAAACCTTTATGTATTACTTACAGCTGCTAAATTTTTTTCTTTAATATATGTGTTTATATGGCAGTAAAACAATGACAGTCAAACAATATACAGAAAATGATTTAGTTTGTCCCTGCAGATACTCCTATGTGTTTATTAACCCTAGGGATTTATTTTGATTAAAATCTCCTTGCTTAATGCTCAGTTGAGGGACCAAAATTATATATTTGGCAGTGGCTTCCCAAGGTTAACGCCAGATCTTTTCACTGATGTCTGGTATGGGCATTGAAGGGCAATATGTCTGTTCCAAGGAGCTGATGCTGGTAGCAGGAATCAGCATTGTTACCAGCTCCAAATGAGACTGGGGTCCCAATCTGCTGTGTGCTGTACAGACACAGAGTAAGGGGCAGTCTCTGCTACAAAGAGGTTATATTTTATATAGACAACACAGGCAAAGGGTGGGAGAGAGTAAGTATTATTATGCTCACTTTACAGATGGGGAACAATGGCACTAAAAGATTTTCAAAAGTAGCTAGTAATAATTGGAGATATACCAATCTCCTAGAACTGGAAGAGACCTTCCAAGGTCATTGAGTCTAGCCCCCTGCCTTCACTAGTGGGACCAATTTTTTGCCCCAGATCCCTAAGTGGCCTCTTCAAGGATTGAACTCACAATCCTGGGTTTAGCAGGCCAATGCTCAAACCACTGAGCTATCCCTCCCCCTAAATGTGGAGTGTCTTGAATTTTGGCTGCTCGGCTGAGACATCTGAAAGAGGCTAGGTTTTCAGAGGGCAGGTGGCTCAGTGCTTTCCCAAAATCAAGACTCTTCCAGGTATCTCAAGTTGAGCACCAAAAATCTCTCCTCACTTTTGAAAATCTTGCCCTAAGTGACTTGCCTCAGTTCACATGGAGTCCGTAGAGGAGTAAGGAGTTGAACCCGCACCTGCTGAGCCCTAGACCGTGACCACAAGACCATCCTTTTTTGAAGGACTAATTGCATTCAGAGGGTCACACAGCCAACCCTGTCCCTACTGGGATGAGAAAGGGGATGGAATGAAGGCCATAATGTGGGGTGCGCCCCCTAGGGGTGCCAAGGAATGTTCCTGGGGTGCAGCAGGGCCTGGGCCAGCCCCCATGGGGGGCAGGAAGGGAATGCCAACCAGCCCCGCTCTGCCCCCATCTCTGCCCAGGCCCCACCCCCAGTCCCAGCTCCAGCTCCAGCTCCAGCTCCAGCTCCAGCTCCAGCCTCAGGCTCCCTAGCAGGGTGTGGGCAGATTCCATTACAGGTCGGGGGTGTGTGACAGAAAATGTTTGGGGACCACTGCCATAGAGAATACCAGGATCTCAGGAGCTGGGTTTTTTCCCCCTCAGACAATATTTTACTTCTATTACCCTCCGGCCTGGTACAGGTTTGTAATCAGCAGGCAGAGAGAGAGCAAGCTACAGTCTTGGGGAGTTAAAAATCCACCTGTCCTGTAGGCAGGGAGAGTTTGGGGTTGATTTTATTGACAGCAATGCAGTGCTATTCAATGGACTTCACTCTCCAGGACTGGTAGTGGCAGGACAATAGGTGGATGGATTGATGGCTCAAACAGATTACACAGAAGTGTATAAGTGAGGGAGGAAAACAGGGGTGGATTAGATTTTGCCAAATCCCCCATCACATTTTTAAATGCAAACAAAGGGTAGTGCTGGAGTAAGTCCCCACTGTACCTGAATCGCAAAGTCCAAGCAGATGGGTTGGGTTTGCAGCCATTTTCATACCTGCTGTAGAACTGATAAATGAAATTGTTTTTAATTGTTCACTTTATTAATGTAACTTCTGTTCACCATTCACTACACTTGCCTACATTGTACCTTCTGTTCACTGTTTGCCATATTGTAATTCAAACCCCATTTTAAAACACTCACTCCATTTTGTAAAAGCTTCCTCCAACCTTCGTTTTTGCAAACCCTGCTGTAATCTTATTAGTTTAGTTTAGATGTGTGAATGAGGTATGAATGGATAATGGAATCAACCTCCAGCCCCAGCCTGTCCTGATGAAATAAAGTTCAAACACCACTGGCTGAAGATGCAGACAAGAGCCCTAACAAAGTAAAAAGAGTCCACCCTAAAAAGAAAAGGTACAATAAAAGGAAGATCAAAGCCAGGTCCAAGGCTAAAAGTCACGCCTGCAATTGACGGGTGATCAATCACCAAACCCAAAGGCAGCCTGACACAGCAAGACCTATAAACTCTGGATTCAAACTAAAGCCTACAAAAAGGATGGGTGAGATAGAAGACTTTGGGAGGGTAACATTCTGCTGCCAACATGGAAGGGCATCGGTGCATGCCCAACAGAGATCCAGCTCATTGTTGTGCCCGGCTTTCCTGGCCAGTTAGCCGCCACAAGCTACGAACCCAAGCTGCAAAATCAAGCCACAAATCAAGCTATCTTCAGGACTGGTAACTATGCAGCAGCTGCACAACATCTGATGAATGTGTGTGTGTGTGTGTGTGTGTAAATGTGTGTGTGTGTGTATAGGTATTAGGTATAATGCGTGTGTATAAAAATTAAGAAATTAGTTATTGGTCATAAATCAGATTATCGTAATAAATGTGGCATCTTTGTCTTGCCCCCTGAAAAGATCCTGTGTAGTTTTGTCTGTATAACACTGCGCTGCACACAAGGCCAGATTCTGATACCTTGGCTCCCACTGAGTGGTACCTTACTTCACACACAGTCCCACCAAAGTCAGAATTTACCGTAACATGACACTTTGTTCACATCATCTTCACTCTGCCCACTCATCCATTTCTGCACGGCCTACTTCTAATATTCAATCCCCCGAGTAGCATCACAGAGCAGCCCATTAGAACAAAATCAACACCATCGTCATCATTCCTCCTCCTGCCTGCAAATGCGGGATTTTTCTCAACTGCCCTCCTCACCTCTCCAAATGATGCCAGTCTGAAGCTCAGAACTGGCAATGAACAGGCTTGCAGCAGTGACAGGGTTAAGATCTAATCTCTTACTATCCATCACTACAAACAGAGACATACACCATTGTGTGGGAAGGGTGGAAGTCCCAGATTTCCAAGTGGGTACACAGCACTTCTAGCTGTGATATGTCCCAAGATATCAGACCTTTATTATGTAGTATTATAATTCATGTTTATTATGGTTGTGCCTAGGGACTGATTGAGAAGGGGACCCCATTGTGCTGGGTCCTGTACAAACCCAGAGTAGCAACGTCTCATATTATTATGGATTAAATAGTTATTTTAGGGCATTTTAGTGGTTTCTAAATTGTACCAGTTATAGTTTTCCTCTCCTGCATCCCAAATTCATACTGATAAAACCTTTAACCATGTGGTATTCTGTTAGAGAGAGAGAGAGTTCATATGCACAATATACTAATAACACTTTGCACTCATCCAAGGATCTCAAGTCATTTTGTAAACATAGTTTTCAAATAGCCACCACCACTGCTGTGGGGTTGGGAAGTATCATTATCTCCAAATATAGAGGGGGGAAACTGAGGCACAAAGAAGAGACATGAATTGCCCAAAGTCATAGAGGAAATAAGTGGCAGAGTCAGGGATAGAATCCAGGAGTCCTGACTCCCAGTGTGGTGCTTTAGACACTTTGGGATTGTCTACGAGGGCAGATTGACAAGAATATCTATTGCAGAATAGCTCCCCCTGTGGGCATTCTATTCCAAATGAATTCGTGCACTTGTGAGCATGCTAATTATTCTGCAGTAAAACGACTTTTATTCCGGAATGGCGTGTCCACATGGGGACACACAAGCAGCTATTCCAGAATAGCAATTGCAGAACCGTTTAGTCTGCAATAGTTACTTGGGACAATTCCCCCCTGTAGACAAGCCCCCCACTATTATTTTTTTCAAGCTATTTCCTTTTTCTGTTTTTCACATGCTGCAGTCAGTGGCAGTGGAGGTGGTGGTTGCTATGGTAACTTCCCTTTACCCTTCTGCTAGTTCTGCAGGATTTGAAATCCATTTGTGAATGTGCTTCATTCTCTCGCTCACCCTTGAAAGCAACCGCTCTTAGGAATATTTCAGGAACGCAGGAAAGGCCAGACTGGATTAGGCCCATGTAGTGCAGCATCCTGTCTGCCAGAGCAGCTAGTTCCAGATACTTCAGAAGAAGGTGCAAGAAAGGCCATACTATAATAACCTGCAAATAGAGGACATTTCTTTCTACCCCCCCAGTTAGAGGTAGACTTATGCCCTGAAGAATGAAGGTTTGTATACCGTAGAATGCTTTTATCCTCTCTAAAGCAATTGTGGATGTTCTCCAGCTCCACAATCAGATAAATGTCTAATCCTTCTTCAAGCCCCAAACTCTTGGTCTCATTGATATCTTGTGGCAGGGAGTTCCACAGGTTGGCAGGGCAGTGTATAAGGACAGTGTTAATTTGGTTGGCTTTATTTTCATAGGGTCTTGTCCTTTTGTCATAAGAAAAAGATAAAGAGAAGCACCCACATTTACCTTTTATCATCCTTTACTTTACATGCCTCCATCATGTCTTCTTTGAGTCTCTAAATAGCCCCACTCTTTCCATACCACTAGTCATCTTCAGTACTGGTCTCTGTACTCTATCTAGCTCTCTCAGGTACTTTTAAGGCTCCCACCACCTGAGTATTCATCCCCACAACAAACCTGGTGAAGTAGAGCAAGACTAGAATCCTCATGCTACAGATGCGGAGCTGAGGCACAAAGCTACATCTACACTGTCCACTAACCCTGGGTTCTGACTCAGGGTTGAGCCCCAGAGCCCCTTCCATCCACAGACAAATCAGTCTGACTCAAGCAAGCACTCAGGACCTGGGTCATGAGAGCCTGCTAGGAGGCTGGGCCAGAGCTTGAGTCCCACAGTGACTGGGGCCCAAGCCCTGTCATTTTGCAATATGGACACAGGTCAAGCTGCAGACCTGAGTCAGAAAGTCATTATAGTGCAGTAGGGACACGATCACGCGGCTATGAGACCCAGCTCCAGCAATTGTAAACCCAGGTTTACCATGCAGTGTGGATGTTCAAGTACAGGCTTGGAAACACTGACCCAGGCTTAGTGACTTGTCCATGGTCGCATAGGGAGTCTATCACAAAGCAGGTCTCCTGAACCTGAGGCAAGTGCCCTAACCACTAGACAATCCTTCCTGTCTAGATACTACACTGACTGAGGCTATAGAGGCACACAGATAGCTCCTACTGCTGCTCTCACTTTTTTGAGACCCCTTCCTCCCCATGCCACATCAGGGATGGTGGAGGTCACACAATGCATCTTAGGCCTTGCAGTTGTCCGGACCCAACAGAACGGCTTTACAGGGAATACCAGCTTGTTTGAATCAACCCCTTCCCCAGATGAAATGGCTGCACAGTGGCGGTCAGTTTTCACCGCCATTAAGTTAGGTGGTGACAGGGTAATAACACAACGGCATTTTTGCTTCAGTGACAGGGTAATGGTTACATGGTACAGTGCAATGGAAACAGTGTCTACTGAGACACCCTTCCATGCTAAGAAGGCTGTCTTCACACTGAGAAGGACTAGAAGACCCACCATATCTTGGATTAGATGCAGCATTGACTTGCATTGAAGCCCAGGTCAGCTGTATAATTCTTTCCTGGGTGTCTGGCTGGTGAGTCTTGCCCACATGCTCAGGGTTTAGCTAATCGCCATATTTGGGGTCGGGAAGGAATTTTCCTCCAGGGCACATTGGCAGAAGCCCTGGGGGTTTTTCGCCTTCCTCTGCAGCATGGGGCACGGGTCACTTGCTGGAAGATTCTCTGCACCTTTAAGTCTTTAAACTATGATTTGAGGACTTCAATGGCTCAGACACAGGTTTGATACAGGAGTGGGTGGGTGAGATTTGGTGGCCTGCATTGTGCAGAAGGTCAGACTAGATGATCATAATGGTCCCTTCTGACCTTAAAGTCTATGATTCTATGATTCTATGAAAGCAGGGTCTCCAGTCCAGATAGGGCAAACGATAAAAATCCCTGAATTCGCTGGCCTTTGGGGGAAGGAAGGCCCAGAACCAAAATGTACTCAAGAAAGACTACAATAAATCACAGCATCACCAATAACAGGGTTGTGGCTTACAATAGCATGAGGCTCATTCACCAGCTCTCACCCACAGCTTCCCAGCCTGCCGTCTTCCTCCTGTTTCTTGTAGGGTGAAAGGCCAAAAGGGGCCCCAGTGATCATCTAGCCCAA